>NC_053393.1:53350572-53950572 GCF_905171765.1 Bufo bufo
AAGAAGGGCCAACACTGCAAATACTGACTCTTTGCATAAATGTCATGTAATTGTCGATAAAAGCCTTTGAAACGTATGAAGTGCGTGTAATTATATTTCACTACATCACAGAAACAACTGAAACAAAGATCTAAAAGAAGTTTAGCAGCAAACTTTGTGAAAACTAATATTTGTGTCATTCTCAAAATTTTTGGCCACAACTGTACATACGCATGTATATATATATATATATATATATATATATATATATAAAAACACCAAAGAGATATCCAGCAGCACAAGACAAAAAGAAAGGGTGCAAAAAAAAATCCTCAAAGCCGCAGGCTCAAACGGCTAACTGTAGATATAAATAACAAAAGAATGAGGCAGCACTCCAGACGTCAGGTGAAAAAGATAGTGGATCCTTTATTCCCCTCTGCAACGATTCAACCGCTCAATGCGGTCTTTATCAAGCATAGTTACAGGTGTCATACAGGGGTATATATACCCAGAGTGCATAGTGGCAATACAAGTGATAACTATTCAATTACAAAGATATAAATACATAAAAGCAACTTAAAAGTAGCAAGAAATGTCACCAAAATAAAAGTGACCTAGCAGTGATACTATACATATTGTGCACGTGATGTAAATCAATAATATACATAATCATATCAATGCTATAGCATAAATACTGTAAATAGGGCTCATTATGCCAGTGATACACCACATGTGAAAACGTGTTAATCATAATCATGATAAAACCATAAAAAAACTCACACATCGGTAGACGGCTGGCGGCGCCAAAATCCGCGTCCTCCAGACCCAACTGCGCATGTCCAAGCACCTAGCAACGCCACCTAAACAAACCAAGTCAGGAGACGTCACGCCGGTCAAGGAATAGATCACCTGATCAACCACATGACCACCGCAACCATCACGAAACTCGTCAGAGGGCGGCGCTGGACAACGTCACAACGGCGGGTGAGCGGCAAACGTCGACGGGCCAACAACGTCAGCTAACTGGCATCGTTGCCCCAGCAACCATCAGCACACCCCCGCAAGCAAGTCGCGTCCAAGCCAGGGAAGAACAGACGCAGCCAGAACAAACAGGGAGTGGGGGAAGCAGTGGGCACAACCCAATTAAGTAATAAAGAGACTAGAGAAATGGATGTCTACGTCAAAAGTATACAAATAGACATATAGAGACACCCATGATCGCTGTGTTCAGGCTAAAAACAAGAGTGAACGTGGTATACAGTATATCAGCACCATAAGAGACCTGTTCAAGATCGGCGCCATACAAATTAATAAAGAGAAGAGAGGAAAAAAAGGAAGTGTTTTTCATTTCCATGTCCATAACCATAGGCTCGCACCAGGTCCGAGGTCAGGGACATGTCTATGCCCCAAACCCCAACACCCAATCTCACCCCAAAGCTCTCTAGATTAAATCAATAAAATAAAATAAATAAGTAGAAACCACCACTCATTATAAAAAAGCCCTCCACAGACGACCAACATGTTGAACATTGATATATTATATGATATATATGGATATTGTGCCCCATGGAACCCCACAAATCACAAGATGATATATAAGGAGAGCCGTGAGATTCCGGAACCGCCGTACGTCAGGACCGCTGCAAAAGCATTGATAGAAGTAGTCTTTTTTAGACTACTTCTTTTTTAGACTACTTCTATCAATGCTTTTGCAGCGGTCCTGACGGACGGCGGTTCCGGAATCTCACGGCTCTCCTTATATATCATCTTGTGATTTGTGGGGTTCCATGGGGCACAATATCCATATATATCATATAATATATCAATGTTCAACATGTTGGTCGTCTGTGGAGGGCTTTTTTATAATGAGTGGTGGTTTCTACTTATTTATTTTATTTTATTGATTTAATCTAGAGAGCTTTGGGGTGAGATTGGGTGTTGGGGTTTGGGGCATAGACATGTCCCTGACCTCGGACCTGTTGTGAGCCTATGGTTATGGTCATGGAAATGAAATAACCAGTGGCCTTTCCCTATTTTCCTCTCTTCTCTTTATTAATTTGTATAGCACCGATCTTGAACAGGTCTCTCAGGGTGCTGATATACTGTATACCACGTTCACTCTTGTTTTTAGCCTGAACACAGCGATCATGGGTGTCTCTATATGTCTATTTGTATACTTTTGACGTAGACATCCATTTCTCTAGTCTCTTTATTACTTAATTGGGTTGTGCCCACTGCTTCTCCCACTCCCTGTTTGTTCCGGCTGCGTCTGTCCTTCCCTGGCTTGGACGCGACTTGCCTGCGGGGGTGTGCTGATGGTTGCTGGGGCAACGATGCCAGTCAGCTGACGTTGTTGGCCCGTCGACGTTTGCCGCTCCCCCACCGGTGTGACATTGTCCAGCGCCGCCCTCTGACGAATCTCGTGATGGTTGCGGTGGTCATGTGGTTGATCAGGTGATCTATCCCTTGACCGGCGTGACGTCTCCTGACTTGGTTTGTTTAGGTGGCGTTGCTAGGTGCTTGGACATGCGCAGTTGGGTCTGGAGGACACGGATTTTGGCGCTGCCAGCCGTCTACCGCTGTGTGAGTTTTTTTATGGTTTTATCATGATTATGATTAACACGTTTTCACATGTGGTGTATCACTGGCATAATGAGCCCTATTTACAGTATTTATGCTATAGCATTGATATGATTATGTATATTATTGATTTACATCACGTGCACAATATGTATAGTATCACTGCTAGGTCGCTTCTATTTTGGTGACATTTCTTGCTACTTTTAAGTTGCTTTTATGTATTTATATCTTTGTAATTGAATAATTATCACTTGTATTGCCACTATGCACTCTGGGTATATATACCCCTGTATGACACCTGTAACTATGCTTGATAAAGACCGCATTGAGCGGTTGAAACGTTGCAGAGGGGAATAAAGGATCCACTATCTTTTTCACCTGACGTCTGGAGTGCTGCCTCATTCTTTTGTTATATATATATATATATATATATATATATATATATATATACATATATACACTGCCTGTCCAAAAATAAAGTTGCCACCAAAAAAAAGGTCACACACTCTAATATTTAGTTGGACCGCCTTTAGCTTTGATTACGACACGCATTCGCTGTGGCATTGTTTTGATAAGCTTCTGCAATGTCACAAGATTTATTTCCATCCAGTGTTGCATTAATTTTTCCGACTGCTGCGCAAAGCCTTCTCCAGCACATCCCAAAGATTCTCAATGGGGTTAAGGTCTGGACTCAGTGGTGGCCAATCCATGTGTGAAGTCACAAGGTACCCCCTGTTACAAAACTTAGCCTTTAATGTTATAAACATATAAAATAACAAACTCCCACAAAAAAACAACAAAAAGAAACTAAAAACAACACGGCATGAGTGGATGTGCACTTAGTATACTCTGAGGAATTGTTCCTGGTACTCTCCAGAGTGCTTGAGGAGACCGTGATATAGGCAGGGTAGTCGCTTCTTGGTTTGGGCCTGTCCCTGAAAATGACCCTATACTGCGTGGTCCCTGCTAAAAAAACGGAATGGCCGCCCCGATAGGGGCGATCCCGTGTTCAGGAACCTCTTGAAATGCCCTAGATTGACCCTATTAAGGAATGGAACGGGCAGAACCAGAACGGATGCCCAGTTATATAGTAGCCTAGTCTAGGTAGTCCATGTGTGAAAATGATGTCTCATGCTCCCTGAACCACTCTTTCACAATTTGAGCCCGATGAATCCTGGCATTGTCATCTTGGAATATGCCCGTGCCATCAGGGAAGAAAAAATCCATTGATGGAATAACCTGGTCATTCAGTATGTTCAGGTAGTCAGCTGACCTCATTCTTGGAACATATACAGTTGCTGAACCTAGACCGGACCAACTGCAGCAACCCCAGATCATAGCACTGCCCCCACAGGCTTGTACAGTAGGCACTAGGCATGGGTGCATCACTTCTTCTGCCTCTCTTCTTACCCTGATGCGCCCATCACTCTGGAACAGTGTAAATCTGGACTCATCATACCACACGACCTTCTTCCATTGCTCCAGAGTCCTGGTTTGCCTCACTAATTAGCGGTCTTATTACGGCTACACAGCTGTTCAGTCCCAATCCCTTGAGTTCCCTTCGCATTGTGCATGTGGAAATGCTCTTACTTTCACTATTAAACATAGCCCTGAGTTCTACTGTTGCTTTTCTTCGATTTGATTTCACCAAACATTTAAGTGATCGCCGATCACGATTATTCAGGATTTTTTTCCCGCCACATTTCTTCCTCGAATACGATGGGTCCCCACTATCCTTCCAGTTTTTATTAATGCGTTGGACAGTTCATAACCCAATTTTAGTAGTTTCTGCAATCTCCTTAGATGTTTTCTCTGCTTGATGATTGCCAATGATTTGACCCTTCTCAAACAGACTAACATCTTTTCCACGACCACAAGATGTGTCTTTCGACATGGTTGTTTAAGAAATGAGAGCAACTCATTGCACCAGTTGGGGTTAAATAACTTGTTGCCGGCTGAGAGATAATCGCCCATGCAGTAATTATATTTTTTGGGATATATATATATATATATATATATACATAACATGTTATGTACATATATATATATACATAACACTGACCCCCCACTTTAAAATGGGACCTCCACAGCAGCCCATCCGCTTAACTTTAACCTTCACAGCAGCATTGCCCTTTAACAATGACCTCACAGTACCCTGCTGCCTTAACAGTGACCTCCACAGCAGTTGCCCCTTTAATAGTGGCCCCTGACCCCTTAACAGTAACCTTCACAGCGCCCTGCCCCTTAAATGCTAGGGCTACACGACGACATGTTTTGCGCGAAATTTTTTCTCAACAATTATTATAATGATAGGCTATGGCAGCCATGGCCAACCTGCGGCTCTCCAGCTGTTGTAAAACTACAACTCCCACCATGCCCTGCTGTAGGCTGATAGCTGTAGACTGTCCGGGCATGATGGGAGTTGAAGTTTTGCAACAGCTGGAGAGCCTCAGGTTGGCCATCCCTGGGCTATGGTGTCGCACTGCGACATGTGACATCCATCCAAGATGGGGTTTTCTGCGACTGTCGCAGTCGCAGCATGTCACATGTCGCAGTGCAACACCATAGACTATCATTATAAAAATTGTCGCGCGACACATGTCGTTGTGTAGCCCTCGCCTAAAGCTGACCTACAGCAGTGAAAAAAATGGCTGGGTTGTTATGGAAACCTGGAGTAAAACTGTGTGTATGTGTAAACTAAGGGCCTGCGAGCTTCTATTGGCTGATAAGGGACATGTGACCGTGTGTATGGCAGTTGGGATATGAAGAGAAAGACTTGCAGTCTTGTATTGGCTAATGCAGGTAATTTTTTGGGAATATCTCAGGAACAGTATGTCCTAGAGAGCTGTGACCCCTACAAGTTTTCTTTCCAGGTAGTAAAGGATGTGTATACCAGGTTTTGTTGTAATCGATGGTTGCCTTTTTGAGTGATCGTGGAACATACAGACACACATATATATATATATATATATACAGTACAGACCAAAAGTTTGGACACACCTTCTCATTCAAAGAGTTTTCTTTATTTTCATGACTATGAAAATTGTAGATTCACACTGAAGGCATCAAAACTATGAATTAACACATGTGGAATTATATACATAACAAACAAGTGTGAAACAACTGAAAATATGTCATATTCTAGGTTCTTCAAAGTAGCCACCTTTTGCTTTGATTACTGATTTGCACACTCTTGGCATTCTCTTGATGAGCTTCAAGAAGTAGTCCCCTGAAATGGTTTTCACTTCACAGGTGTGCCCTGTCAGGTTTAATAAGTGGGATTTCTTGCCTTATAAATGGGGTTGGGACCATCAGTTGCGTTGAGGAGAAGTCAGGTGGATACACAGCTGATAGTCCTACTGAATAGACTGTTAGAATTTGTATTATGGCAAGAAAAAAGCAGCTAAGTAAAGAAAAACGAGTGGCCATCATTACTTTAAGAAATGAAAGTCAGTCAGTCAGCCGAAAAATTGGGAAAACTTTGAAAGTAAGGGCTATTTGACCATGAAGGAGAGTGATGGGGTGCTGTGCCAGATGACCTGGCCTCCACAGTCACCGGACCTGAACCCAATCAAGATGGTTTGGGGTGAGCTGGACCGCAGAGTGAAGGCAAAAGGGCCAACAAGTGCTTAGCATCTCTGGGAACTCCTTCAAGACTGTTGGAAGACCATTTCAGGGGACTACCTCTTGAAGCTCATCAAGAGAATGCCAAGAGTGTGCAAAGCAGTAATCAAAGCAAAAGGTGGCTACTTTGAAGAACCTAGAATATGACATATTTTCAGTTGTTTCACACTTGTTTGTTATGTATATAATTCCACATGTGTTAATTCATAGTTTTGATGCCTTCATAGTCATGAAAATAAAGAAAACTCTTTGAATGAGAAGGTGTGTCCAAACTTTTGGTCTGTACTGTATATATACATCCTTCTATATATATACAGTATACTAGCAGAAGGACCCAGCATCGCACGGGTATATTTCATCTATTTAATTTTATGTTTCCGTGTGTCGTAAAAAGATATAGACAGTTTCCCCCATAACAGTGATCTCTACAGTACCTGGCCCTTTAACAATGACCTCCACAGTGCCTGCCCCTTTAACATTGACCTCCACAGTGACCCCCCCTTTAACAGTGACTTTCACAGTGGCCGCCCCTTTAACAGTGACTTTCACAGTGGCCGCCCCTTTAACAGTGAATTTCACAGTGACCGCCCCTTTACCAGTGACTTTCACTGTGACCGCCCCTTTAACAGTTACTTTCACAGTGACCGCCCCTTTAACAGTGACTGCCCCTTTAACAGTGACTTTCACAGTGACTGCCCCTTTAACAGTGACCGCCCCTTTAACAGTGACTTTCGCAGTGACCGCCCCTTTAACCAGCTCAGGGCCGCCGTACGTCCTGGCGGCGGCCCTGTTATTTCTCCTGGACGCGCCGGCGCGTCCTCTCGCGAGAGGCGAGATTTCCTGTGAACGCACGCACACAGGAGCGCGCGTCCACAGGAACCGGAGGTAAACGAGTACATCTACAGCCTGCCAGCGGCGCTCATTCGCTGGCAGGCTGTAGATGCGATTTTTTTAACCCCAAAAAGGTATATTAGACGCTGTTTTGATAACAGCGTCTAATATACCTGCTACCTGGTCCTCTGGTGGTCCCTTTTGCTTGGATCGACCACCAGAGGACACAGGCAGCTCTGTAAAGTAGCACCAAACACCACTACACTACACCCCCCCTGTCACTTATTAACCCCTTATTAACCCCTGATCACCCCATATAGACTCCCTGATCACCCCCCTGTCATTGATCACCCCCCTGTAAGGCTCCATTCAAACGTCCGTATGTGTTTTGCGGATCCGCAAAACACATACAGATGTCTGAATGGAGCCTTACAGGGGAGTGATCAATGACAGGGGGGTGATCACCCCATATAGACTCCCTGATCACCCCTCTGTCATTGATCACCCCTTTGTAAGGCTCCATTCAGATGTCCGTATGTGTTTTGCGGATCCGCGGATCACGGATCCGCAAAACACATACAGATGTCTGAATGGAGCCTTACAGGGGGGTGATCACCCCATATAGACTCCCTGATCACCCCCCTGTCATTCAGACGTCCGTATGTGTTTTGCGGATCCATGGATCCACAAAACACGGACACCGCGGATCCGCAAAACACGGACACCGGCAATGTGCTTTCCGCATTTTGTGGATCCGCACATTGCCAGAACTATAAAGAAAATGCCTTAGGACATGTTCTATAGGCTCTACAAAAAACGCAGTGTTCGCCCGATCAGGCCTGATCTTGTGCGCACACTTGCGTTTAGTCCGCCCCACCGCAGTGACAGAAATATATTTTTTTCTGATCACTGCAAAGATCACTTTTGAGGGCCATGGCGAGTTCATAGAAGATTTTTTCTTTTTTTGTCACAAGTTAGCGGAAATAGATTTTTTTTTTTGTTTTTTTGTTTTTTATTACAAAGTCTCATATTCCACTAACTTGTGACAAAAAATAAAATCTCACATGAACTCACCATACCAATCACGGAATCCAAATGCGTAAAAATTTTTAGACATTTATATTCCAGACTTCTTCTCACGCTTTAGGGCCCCTAAAATGCCAGGGCAGTATAAATACCCCACATGTGACCCCATTTTGGAAAGAAGACACCCCAAGGTATTTCGTGAGGGGCATGGCGAGTTCATGTAAAATTTTATTTTTTGTCACAAGTTAGTGGAATATGAGACTTTGTAAGAGAAAACAAAACAAAACAAAAATATATATATATATATATCATTTTCTGCCCTGGCATTTTAGGGGCCCTAAAGCGTGAGAAGAAGTCTGGAATCCAAATGCCTAAAAATGCCCTCCTAAAAGGTACTCATTAGAATTTGGGCCCCTTTGCGCACCTAGGCTGCAAAAAAGTGTCACACATGTGGTATCGCCGTACTCAGGAGAAGTAGGGCAATGTGTTTTGGGGTGTATTTTTACATATACCCATGCTGGGTGAGAGAAATATCTCTCTAAAATGACAACTTTGTATAAAAAAATGGGAAAAGTTGACTTTTAGAGAGATATTTCTCTCCCCCAGCATGGGTATATGTAAAAATACACCCCAAAACACATTGCCCTACTTCTTCTGAGTATGGCGATACCAATTGTCACACATGTGGTATCGCCGTACTCAGGAGAAGTAGGGCAATGTGTTTTGGGGTGTATTTTTACATATACCCATGCTGGGTGAGAGAAATATCTCTCTAAAATGACAACTTTGTATAAAAAAATGGGAAAAGTTGATTTTACAGAGATATTTCTCTCACCCAGCATGGGTATATGTAAAAATACACCCCAAAACACATTGCCCTACTTCTCCTGAGTACGGCGATACCACATGTGTGACACTTTTTTGCCGCCTAGATGCGCAAAGGGGCCCAAATTCCAAAGAGTATCTTTACGATTTCACAGGGCATTTTTTACGCATTTGGATTCCAGACTTCTTCTCACGCTTTAGGGCCCCTAAAATACCAGGGCAGCATAAATACCCCACAAGTGACCCCATTTTGGAAATAAGACACCCCAAGGTATTCACTTGTGGGGTATTTATACTGCCCTGGCATTTTAGGGGACCTAAAGCGTGAGAAGAAATTTGGAATCCAAATGCGCAAAAAATGCCCTGTGAAATCCTAAAGGTGCTCTTTAGAATTTGGGCCCCATTGCGCACCTAGGCTGCAAAAAAGTGTCACACATGTGGTATTGCCGTACTCAGGAGAAGTTGGGCAATGTGTTTTGGGGTGTCTTTTTACATATACCCATGCTGGGTGAGAGAAATATCTCTCTAAATTGACAACTTTGTATAAAAAAATGGGAAAAGTTGACTTTTAGAGAGATATTTCTCTCACCCAGCATGGGTATATGTAAAAATACACCCCAAACACATTACCCCACTTCTTCCGAGTACGGCGATACCACATATGTGACACTTTTTTGCAGCCTAGGTGCCCAAAGGGGCCCAAATTCTAAAGAGCACCTTTAGGATTTCACAGGGCATTTTTTAGGCATTTGGATTCCAGACTTCTTCTCACGCTTTAGGTCCCCTAAAATGCCAGGGCAGTATAAATATCCCACAAGTGACCCCATTTTGGAAAGAAGACACCCCAAGGTATTTCGTGATGGGCATAGTGAGTTCATGGAAGTTTTTATTTTTTGTCACAAGTTAGTGGAATATGAGACTTTGTAATAAAAAAAAAAATCATCATTTTCCGCTAACTTGTGACAAAAAATAAAAACTTCCATGAACTCACTATGTCCATCAGCGAATACCTTAGGGTGTCTACTTTCCGAAATGGGGTCATTTGTGGGGTGTTTTTACTGTCTGGGCATTGTAGAACCTCAGGAAACATCACAGGTGCTCAGAAAGTCAGAGCTGCTTCAAAATGCGGAAATTCAAATTTTTGTACCATAGTTTGTAAACGCTATAACTTTTGCGCAAACCAATAAATATACACTTATTGCATTTTTTTTTATCAAAGACATGTAGAACAATAAATTTAGAGAAAAATGTATATAGAAATGTAGTTTTATTTGAAAAATTTTACAACTGAAAGTGAAAAATTTCATTTTTTTGCCAAAATTCGGTCAATTTCGATTAATAACAAAAAAAGTAAAAATGTCAGCAGCAATGAAATACCACCAAATGAAAGCTCTATTAGTGAGAAGAAAAGGAGGTAAAATTCATTTGGGTGGTAAGTTGTATGACCGAGCAATAAACCGTGAAAGTAGTGTAGTGCAGAATTGTAAAAAGTGGTCTGGTCATTAAGGGTGTTTAGGCTAGGGGAGCTGAGGGGGTTAACAGTGACTTTCACAGTGACCGCCCCTTTAACAGTGACTTTCACAGTGACTGCCCCTTTAACAGTGACTTTCACAGTGACCGCCTCTTTAACAGTGACTTTCACAATGACTGCCCCTTTAACAGTGACTTTCACAGTGACTGCCCATTTAACAGTAACCTCCCCTTTAACAGTGACTTTCACAGTGACCGCCCCTTTAACAGTGACTTTCACAGTGCCTGCCCCTTAACAGGGACCTTCATAGAGTCCGCCCCTATAATAACAGTGACCTCCACTGTGCCCGCCCCTTTAAAAACAGTGACCTCCACAGTACCCGCCTCTTTAAGCAGTAAAGAAAAATTCCTGGGATGTTATGGAAACCTGGAGTAAAACTGGGTTTATGGCTGTTGGGATTTGAAGAGAAAGACTTGCAGGCTTGCATTGGCTAATGTCGGTCATTTTTTGGGAATATCTCAGGTAGTGATAGACGAACATCTGCCGGGACGGTTCGCGAACACGATTGCGTGAACGCGATCAAATGTTCGCGAACCGCAAGTTTGCGGCGGGTCCCATTCATTTTAATGGCAGGCGAACCTAAAAAACCTTCAGCTCATATTTCCAGCCAAGAAATAATTACTAGAAGTGCACAAATAGTCCCACAACATGGACAGTGACATACCAGATGTATTATTCAAATTTGCGATCTCCATTCATTACTTTTTTCAATGCAAAATATCGGCAATATAATTTTCGCGTACGCGCATGCGCACACCCGTTATAATTATTTTTTCCAATACCGTTTGTCACTGTGTGTAGCAGAGGGAACGCAGCAAAACCGCAAACAAATGCTGCAGTACCCAAATGCCCTATGTATAGAAAGTATATTATTGGTATATAACACCCCACTTCTATCAGTTTTTTGGGGGGCGACTGGTATATCACATACGACTGGTATATATAGTGGTTATAATAATTTTTTCTAATTGTGTATGTCACTCTGTGTAGCTGCAGAACCGCTTACCACTGCTGCACAATACAAATCCACTATAACATGCTTTCTATTTTAGAAAGTATATTATAAGTGTATTACACCCCTCTGTACTGCACACCTATCAATAGCACACCTATACCAGTCCTTAAAAGGACTTTTGTGGACCTATTTGATAGCGTTTTTGTCCCTAACAGTCTGTCCCTGCTCCACACAGCAACCTCTCCCTACACTGGCAAAAGACTGAATGTACAATGGCGGCCAGATCAGGTCTATTTATAAGGTAGGGGGTATGTCCATGTGCTGAAACTTTTCAATTGGCTGTCCTGTACCAATTGATGGATGTATCATGGGTCAAAGTTCTTCACAATGTAAAAGAATATGGCGGGCGCGAATATCGGCATATGTTCGCATGTTCGGCGAATCGCGAACGAGCAAATTTCGCAGCGAACCGACTCCCGGCCGAACTGCAAGGCCATCACTAATCTCAGGAACAGTACGTTCTAGAGAGCTTAGACCCGGTCTATAAACTTCCCGGACACCTGATGTACCTGTGTGCCAAATTTGGTGAAGATCAGTCCAGTCATTTGGTCGCGCATAAAGAACAGACAGACAGAAAGACAGACAGAAACTGATTTTTATATACACTTGCAAGAAAAAGTATGTGAACCCCTTGGAATGATATGGATTTCTGCACAAATAGGTCATAAAATGTGATCTGATCTTCATCTAAGTCTCAACAATAGACAATCACAGTCAGCACACCAACATCAAAACCTCATCCCAACTGTGAAGTATGGTGGTGGCGGCATCATGGTTTGGGGCTGCTTTTCTGCATCAGGGCCTGGACGGATTGCTATCATCAAAGGAACAATGAATTCCCGAGTTTATCAAGACATTTTGCAGGAGAACTTAAGGTTATCTGTCCACCAGCTGAAGCTCAACAGAAGATGGGTGTTGCAACAGGACAACAACCCAAAGCATAGAAGTAAATCAACAACAGAATGGCTTAAACAGAAGAAAATATGCCTTCTGGAGTGGCCCAGTCAGAGTCCTGACCTCAACCCGATTGAGATGCTGTGGCATGACCTCAAGAAAGCGATTCCCACCAGACATCCCAGGGATATTGCTGAACTGAAACAGTTCTATAAAGAGGAATGGTCAAGAATTACTCCTGAACGTTGTGCACGTCTGATCTGCAACTATAGGAAACGTTTGGTTGAAGTTATTGCTGCCAAAAGAAGGTTCAACCAGTTATTATTAAATCCAAGGGTTCACATACTTTTTCCACCTGCACTGTGAATGTTTACATGGTGTGTTCAATAAAAACATGGTAACATTTAATTCTTTACGTGGAAGTTAGGTAATAGATGCGCGGCACTCACCAGGGTCGAATCTTCAAAGAAGCTTTATTGCTGACTAGCAAGGTAGCATCAGCTGCACAGGCTGGGGAGTGGGACGGCCCAGGTGTGGACTGGTGGTGACGGCCATTTCGGGCTGGATCGCGCTTCCTCGGAGTGCTACTGACGTGCAGGCGCATGAACGTGCATTTAAGGGCGACCATAGGTCATCACTATGACGACCGTGGACGCTCCCCAGGTGCGCGCTGTAAACGATACAGAAAGGGAGCATTGTAACATTACGTACATGCTGCAGGGCACTACAGCAACATAAAGCAACACATTATCAAATGATGGAGGAGACAAGTTACATTAGCGTACAGACGAGGTGCTAGAAAGCAAAGGAAGATACAATGAAGTTAGTGTATAAATGCTGTTTCCCTTGCGCTATATGAAGCAGCGGGCGATGCCCCTATCAGGGAGTGGGGGCACGGGGAAGCAAGTTCCCTTAATGTCCTGCTGTGCTGGGGAGCAGGAACAAAGGGAGGAGATTGGAAAGCAATCACCAAGGGCAACAGACGAGGGTATTATGGCATGAACAGTGAGCACTGGCAAACCCCTTGGTATCCTGGTACGGGAGAGTGAAAGGATCTTAAAGAAAAACAGCCATGTCATTTTTGTCGTTCAGGCCATGTGGTCCCATGGCACCCGTTCTGATGATCCATCGAGCCTCCCGCTGAAACAAAAGGCGGTGGCGATCCCCACCCCGTGGGATGGGTCCCACCACCTCAATCCCAGCAGAGAAGTTGCTTTGTGGAGCAGGCACAGACTGTTTGGGACACCAAATGCTATCTAATAGGGCCACAAAAGTCCTTTTAAGGACTGGTATAGGTGTGCTATCGATAGGTGTGACTTACTGAGGGGTGTGATATACTTAAAATATACTTTCTAACATAGAAAGTATATTATAGTGCATTTGTATTGTGCAGCAGTTGTGTGCGTTCTTCTGCGATATCGTAGGTATATATTGGAACATCTATTTGCAAAGGGTGTGATATACCTGTTGCCCCCAAAAAAACTGATTAAGGGGTTCTATATACCGGCTTCCGCAAAATACTGATTAAGGGGTTTGATATAACTGCTTCCACAAAATACTGATTGAGGTGTGCGATATACCTGCTTCTACAAATTACTGATTAAGGGATTCTATATACCTGCTTCCACCAAATATTGATTGAGGCCTGTGATATACCTGCTTCCAAAAAATACTGATTGAGGGTTGCGATATATCTGCTTCCACCAAATATTGATTAATGGGTTCTATATACCTACTTCCACAAAATATAGATTGAGGGGTGCGATATGCCTGCTTCCACCAACTATTGATTCAAGGGTTCTATATACCTGCTTCCACAAAATACTGGTTAAGTGGTTTGATATACCTGCTTCCACAAAATGCAGATTGAGGGGTGAGGTATACCTACTTCCTCCAAATATTGATTCACGTGTTCTATATACCTGTTTCCACAAAATACTGATTGAGGGTGCGATATACCTGCTTCTGTTTTGGATATGGTCAAGGCACCAGGTAGGTTGATGTACTGCTCCAAATTAGTAGAAAATTGTCTTAACATGCACAGAAATCAAACTCTTACACACCCAGTTGGAGTCCTAGTAAATCTATAGTTTAATTGTAAGTGTTCACACAGAATATACCCCCGCGGTGGGAGGTGACTAAATGTGGTGCATTTTTAATGGTTACTGGAAAGCAATAGCAAGCATTCAATGGGTTAATCTTACACTTCTTTTTCATCAGGCTGACTTATGAAATCAGCTAGGAGCGCAGCTCTGCAGTGCCCTCTCACTGACATGTACATAGGGCTTTGGAATGCGCTACTTCCCCCCTCCCATCTTCAAGATAGTGGGAAAGCTATGTTTGTGTGCCTGGTGGTACATCCAGGAAGCAGGACTTTTCTACTAATCAGTGTCTGAGCAGTGTGAGGTAAGTGTATAAAACAAGCAAGTATCCAAACTGTTTGAATAGTCCATAACACTTCCACAAATACTGACTTGAGGGGTGCGATATGCCAGCTTCCACAAAATACTGATTGAGGGGTGCAATATACCTGCTTCCACCAAATATTGATTCAGGGTTCTATATACCTGTTTCCACAAAATACTGATTGAGGGGTGCAATATACCTGATTCTATAAAATACTGATTAAGGGGTTCTATATACCTGCTTCCACAAAATACTGATTAATGGGTTTGATATACCTGCTTCCACAAAATACAGATTGAGGGGTGCGGTATACCTGTTTCCACCAAATATTGATTCAGGTGTTCTATATACCTGTTTCCACAAAATACAGAATGAGGGGTGCGATATACCTGCTTCCACAAAATACTGATTGAGGGGTGCGATATACCAACTTCCACCAAATACTGATTGTGGCCTGCGATATACCTGCTTCCACAAACACTCCTCTTCTCTATGGACTTTGGCACATGGTCATTTTGAAAATGACAGGCAGAGCAAGGGTCATAGGGGTTGGGCAGGTGCACCAGGCTGGAGCCTAAGTGGGAAGTTGGAGAAGATGCGTGCGATTACGTCAAAGGACGCACCAGAGTTGGTTGAGTGGCTCACTCAGTCTTCCGCTTCTGCACCCTCCTCATCCTCTGTATCTGCACCCTCCTCACTCTCTGCTATGTGCACCCCCAAAGACACCACCACCACCATAGCCCCTCCACTCAAGTCAGAGGAATTATTTTCCCATCCATTCCCAGACCTTACCGATGCGCAGCCATTCAGAACACACAAAGCCACACTCCACATCCTACCTCTTCTCCTTCTCCTCTCTCCTCCAATTTGTCTTCCACTGCACCTTCCACCATGCCATCATCATGTTCATCTGGCAAAAGGCAGGCTTCAGTGGCCCAAATGTTCGAGTGTAAAAAGTTGATGAGGCCAGATAACCCTTTTGCCCAACGGTTGACCGCTGGCTTGTCTGGACTGCTAGCCCGCAAACTACTGCCATATAAACTGGTGGACTCGGAAGCCTTTAGGAAAATTTGTGATCATTGGCACATCGCAATAGAAGGTCCCCGGAATGAAATATTTCTTCCAGAAGGGCATCGCAGAGCGATATGGCCACGTTCAGCAGCAATTGAATATATCTCTGGCACACAGTGTCAGTGCCAAGATACATCTGACCACAGACACGTGGTATAGCAAAAACAGGCAGGGAAGGTACATAACTTTTACTGCCTACTGGGTGAACCTTCTGATGGCTTTCAAGCATGTAACCTGTGGCACCCGTGTGGATTTAGTGTTACCGCCACGGAGTGCATGCAGGCCTGCCTCTTCTTCTCCTACTCCTATTCCATCCTCCGTCTCCTCCTCGGCTGACTCCTCCTTTTCCACTGCTACCGCATCTTCCGATGCACCCCCCAGAACCTATTCGACGTGCCAGGTGAGATGTTGCCATGCTGTGCTGCGGCTGTTGTGCCTGGAAGCCAAGAGTCACGCCGGTCCTGCACTGCTTTCAGCTCTGCAGTCACAGGCCGATCAGTGGCTAACCCGGCTCAATTTGACAGTTTTTCAAGTGGTGTGCGACAATGGTGCCAATCTGCTGAGCGGGCTGAAACAGGGCACATGTGCTATGCATGGCACATGTCCTGAACTTAGTTGTGCAGCAATTCTTTGCCAAATACCCCAGGGTCCAGGATGTCTTGTGGCGGGCCAGGAAAATCTCTGGCCATTTTAGAAGATCTTACATGGCCATGGATATCCTTGCTGAAGTTCAGCGGTGACGCCACCTGCCCGTTAGACGTCTGATTTGTAACAGCCCGACTTGCTGGAACTCCACCTTGTAAATGCTTGATAGACTGCTCCAGCAGCAACGTGGCGTTAACGAATACCTGTACGAACTCTGCAGCAGAACAGGTTCTGGGGAGCTTGGTTTCTTTTCACCGCACCAGTGGCTGCTCATGCAGACACATGCAGACTTCTGCGGCCATTTGATGAGAACACCAAACTGGTCAGTCGCAGCCATGGCGCCATCAGTGACATCGTACCTTAAGCCTTTTTTCTGGAGCGTGCATTGCGTCGTGTCATTGATCAAGCCGTCGAGGAGCAGGGGCTGGGAAATTAGGAAGTCGCAATCCTGAATGAATTCCCAGGGGGGGTTACTCAATCTGAGACAAGTCAGGTGGTGGCTAGGGGAGGAGGAGGAGAAGGAGCAAGACGAGCAGGCTTTGAGGGGGACTTTAAACTTTTTGGGGATCCCTGGTGTTGTCCGTGGCTGGGGGGGGGGAAGACCGAGAACGACATTCTCCTGGGCGATGAGCAGGAGCGAGGGCGCTCCACCACTTCCAATTTAGTGCAAATGGGGGCCTTCATGCACCGGTGTTTGAAGAGGGACCCCGTATAAAAAGCATAAAGGGCAAGGACCAGTACTGGGTGGCAACGTACTTAGACCCCCACACAAAATGGCAGACATGTTACCAGCATCACAAAGGGCTGGCAGAATGCAGCATTTCCAGGCCTTGCTGTGAGAGATGCTGCATTCTGCTGTTGCGGTCGCTGGCAGAGGAATTTCCACCTACAGCAAATAAGATGCGGGTACCAAACTTACCGCACCTGCAAGAAGAGGGCGGTTTGAGGATGAGTCCCTTCGGATATGAGATCATTCTTGCAGCCAACCTATCGACAGCCGCCCTCCGGATCCAGCCTCAGGGAACGCCTAGACCGACAGGTGTCCGACTACATTGGGTTAACCCTTTGAGGACCGACCAAGGGACGTATTTGTCCCATGTTTTTAATTGCCTGTATCATCTGATTAAGAACTTAAAATACTTTTTTTTTGTTTGAGTCAAAATATTAGTTCTTATCAACAAATGGATATAGCTTTATTTTTTATTCAAATAGATTCTTAAAGGGAAAAAAATATAATTATTTTTATATTGATGACGGTAATCTTATGGTCCTCAAAGGGATAACGGCCGATGTGGATGCTCTAAGAAGCGAGGAACCCCTGGACTACTGGGTGTTCAGGCTTGACCTATGGCCAGAGCTGGCACAATTTGCCATGGAACTCTTGGCTTGCCCCTCGTCGAATGACCTGTCCGAAAGGATGTTCAGCGCAGCAGGGGGGATCGTGACAGATAAGCGCACTCGCCTAGCTCACGACAGTGTGGACTATCTCACATTTCTAAAAATGAATGAGGCATGGATCTCGGAGAAATTCAACACCTGTCACCACGTGTAATTGAATTTCCTCATGACAGCCCACACATATCCACCATCACCCAGAACAAAGAATGGTCCTTGTCTTATGTATGTACAGAGGCATAAAAGGCCTTTTCTGTCAGGTGAATGCCTAATTTTTGGGGCGTCTACTGCAGTGGCCTACGTAAAAAAAAAAAAATGTATTTGGTATCACTGTAATCGTACTCACCTAGAGAATAAAGATATTATATTATTTATACCGAAAAATGAACGCCGTAAAATTTATAACGTAAAAACGCAGTGGCAGTATTGCTGTTTTTCCCATCTACCTCCCTGAAAGAATTAATAAAAGTTAATTAGAAAGGTACCCCAAAATGGCACCATTAAAAACAACAATTTGTCCCACAGAAAACAAGCCCTCATAAAGCTATATAGACCGAAAAATAAAAAAGTTATAGCTCTTGGAACGCGACGATGAAAAAAGGAAGAAAAACGCTTGGTCAGTAAAGCCCAAAACAGGCTGATCACTAAGGGGTTAATAAAGACCTACTGAAAAGTTTTAACCCAAAATGAGTACAATGCAATCATAAAAAAAAATGCCCGGAAAGTATTCTTAGCCTTTAAATGGGTTATCCAATGACGACAACTTACCCCTTATTCAACTACAAGGGCCCCCGTGGATCATGTGAAGGGTGCCCATGTATGCATGCCCACCACTCCATTCAACTCTGGGACTGCCAGAAAGCGCTCGTCTATGTTCAGCAGCCCCATAGAACTGAATGGAGCAGAGAACTGAGAGGGGAGGACGGACTGCCACTCTTGTGACGGCCAATCATGCCCGTATCCTGTGGTGTGGGGCATGGTCAAGTAAAGTGAAATCAATCATCTACAGGAAAGGAGATCCAGCGTTCACAGACTCTCCACAGTGACAGCAGAGACGTTTTTTTTGCCTTCTGCTCAGTGTATGCAATGAGTGCTATGTATACTGTTCAGGTAGCAGCAGAGGTCAAGTCCCCATAATGAAGATGGGGTCATTTAAGTAACTGAAATTAATTGAGCTGGGAGGAGGACTTTTTTTAATAGGCGGCGATTATTTTGCTTTGCTTCCATTGCAAACTGTCCAGTGGTGGGGAAAATAAAATTACCTAAACTGTGCCCCTAAAAAATGTTCCATCACTGGCGTTGGGGAGGGAGGAGACATAATGGATGCCTCCATAGCAAGAGCTGTATTCGTCAAGCTTCATGGTAAATGGATGCAAATAAAATAAAATATCATGCTGTGCTTTATAGTTTTCACATTTCTTCCCAGCATGTGTCATGGATATTTAATGTTTTCTCATTTACCTTAGAAATCGTGCATTCACAGCATCATGGACACTTAGTGGATTATTGCATATGTAGATTAACCTTCACGACCTATCTCCTCTCATTGCTTCACTAAGTAGCCCTGCCGCTGATTTACTGAATATAAAGTATATAATGCGGCAGTGAGAGAAAAAAATCAGCTACTTATTGTAGCCAGCTGAGGCATAAAATGGTAGGTGAAAGTATATTAAATATATTTTTTAGTTCTATTGCAAATTTCTCCTGCATCCTACAAGCTATGCTAAGACACCTGTATTTTTGACATTATATTTTTCATTACAGGTCTATTCAGTATATATGGGGGGAAAAAAGAAAAACTGTATCAAAAACAGTACATTTATTCTTTTCCATCTTAGGATTCCTTTTTCTCACAAAAAAAATCTGATAGAAAAAAAAAATCTAATGAAAATATGTAATTGGTCCACTTCTATTTAGTGACATAGTAACATAGTATATAAGGCTGAAAAAAAGACATCTGTCCATCCAGTTCTGGCTGTCATCCTGCAAGTTGATCCAGAGGAAGGCAAAAAAAAAAACTGTGAGGCAGAAGCCAATTTTCCTCATTTTAGGGTAAAAAATTCCTTCCGACTCCAATCAGGCAATTAGAATAACTCCCTGGATGAACAACCATTCCCCATAATTCTAGTAGTCATGGTGTATGCGAGCCCTTGAGGATCCAGAGAGGAGGATGGGAGTGGTAGTGTTTCTGAGTATAGGATGTATTTGTCACGAGGGTATCAAGAGCCACGTCTGACTCCGTTATACCCGGGGTCAGGAAGTCGCAGCGGGTGGCTGCGCGCTCTATATCTAAAGATCACGTTGTTTCTTAGTGATTGTTTTCTGTGTTTGCCTTGCTATCCTTTTTGTCTCACTCAGGGATCCGTAGCTTCTCCTCCTCAGCTGTTTCTTGTCTGCCACTCCCAACCTCCTTATATTCTCCCCTCACACTTCTCTAGTTGCCAGTTATAGAGCTTCCTGCCTGGACATCTATACTGACCCACTGGAGTTGTGAATCCTGGTTGTCGTTCCAGAGTGCTACCCTCCGGATCCCTGTTGGGCTTATTGTTGTCTCCTGTTGTCGCCCACCTGGGATTATATGTTGAGTCTGTGTTGTCTGTTCTCCCCTTGGTGTTTTCCCTTAGAGCTAGTGGTGCGGACTAGTGTTCCCATCGCCCTGTTCACTATCTAGGGCTCAGCTCAGGGAAAGCCAGGGCTTTAGGCACGTGATCGGCGTACGGGTGAGGAACCCGTCTAGGGACGTCAGGGCAGCCAGGTGCCAGCCGCCAGGTGAGTCAGGGGTCACCACCTTCCCTCTCACTTGTGCAGGGCCTTCCTCGTTCCCTCCCTCTGTGTCACGTATGTGATAGCCACGCCGACCGTGATATTATAACTGGCCTTTACTTTTTGAGGGAAAAAAATAAATAAAAAATTATATAATTTTTTATTTGTTGTTTTTTTTTTCTCTACTTAGAATCCAATATGGATCCTATTGATGCCTTGGCAGAACAGCTTCAAAGCCTGTCTTTGGAGGTGGCAGGATTGAAGGCGTCTGTTCTCCAACAACAGCAGCAAATGCAGCAGACCGCACCCCCAGCGGTTGCTATGGGTAACCAGGTTGTCACAGAACCCAAGGTTGCTCTTCCCGACAGATTTTCTGGGGGAAGGGACAAATTTGCGACGTTCCGTGAGGCCTGCAAATTATATTTTAAGTTGCGCCCTTACTCCTCAGGTCATGAAGAACAGCGGGTAGGGATTGTCATTTCCCTGCTTCAGGGGGATCCGCAATCCTGGGCGTTCTCGTTACCCCCTGGTTCTCAGGCTCTTCGGTCAGTGGAGGGATTTTTTGGGGCTTTGGGTCTCTTATATGATGACCCTGACCGAGTCGCCCTGGCTGAGTCGAAGTTACGGAGACTCCTACAGGGAGATCGGTCAGCAGAGGAATATTGCTCAGAGTTCCGTAGGTGGGCTACGGATACTCAGTGGAACGACCCGGCTCTCAGGAGTCAGTTCTGCTCTGGGTTATCTGAAAGGGTTAAGGATGCACTGGCGCTGTATGAGACCCCCCTTTCCCTTGATGCTGTTATGTCCCTCTCTATCAGAATAGATAGACGTCTTAGGGAGAGATCGAAAATTCCGGAGCAATTGGTTACCTCTCCCAAGCAACAGTCAGCCTGTACTGACTTAGATGAGCCTATGCAGCTAGGCGGAACTTCTCGTCAGGTCCGCCCTCTCGAGGTTCGCCGTAGGGGGGGGGGCTTGTTTTTTCTGTGGGGGGAAGGGTCATTTCATTAATGTCTGTCCCTCCTTTCTCAAAAACAAAAGACCGTCGGAAAACTACTAACCCCGGGCTGTGCGGAGGATGTCAGCCGGGGGGTATACGTTTCCTCCATACGAACATCTCAATTTGTGTTACCAGCGGTCATTGTTTTTGGTGTTAAGACGGAGTCTATTTCTTTTTTTCTAGACAGTGGAGCAGGGGTAAACTTGATTGATGCCCATTTTGCCCGCACTATGGGTTTGTCTCTCTGTACGCTGCAGAGACCTATTCCCGTATTCGCTATAGATTCTGCTCCTCTGTCTCAGAGAAACCTCACCCACATTGTTCATAATTTACACCTTCGGGTAGGGGACCACCATAATGAGTGTCTTTCATGTTACGTTCTGGAGGGCCTTCCCTCTCCGGTGGTATTGGGTCTTCCCTGGTTGGTAGCGCACAATCCAGTGGTGGATTGGCAGGCCAGGGAGATATTGGAGTGGAGTGAGCATTTCAGAGAGAATTGCTTAAATAACAATTGCTTAATCGCCTCCATAGCTTCCCTACCTACATTTATTTCGGACTTTGAGGACGTTTTTTCTGAAAAGGGTTGTCAGAAACTACCACCTCATCGTCCTTATGATTTCCCGGTTAACCTGATTCCCGGGGCAAAATTACCCAAGTCCAGGTTGTATAATCTTTCGGGTCCCGAGAGACAAGCCATGAAAGATTATATCTCCGAGAGTCTGGCTAAGGGACACATCAGACCCTCTTCTTCACCCGTGGCTGCAGGGTTTTTCTTTGTTAAAAAGAAAGATGGGGGCCTGCGTCCTTGCTTAGATTTCCGTGAGTTAAACCAGATAACCATCCGTGACCCATACCCTCTTCCTCTCATTCCTGACCTTTTTAATCAGATTGCGGGTGCTAAGTGGTTCTCCAAACTTGATCTTAGGGGGGCCTACAATCTGATTCGTATCAAGGAAGGGGATGAGTGGAAGACAGCTTTTAACACCCCTGAGGGGCATTATGAAAATCTAGTTATGCCTTTCGGTCTGACCAATGCCCCTGCTGTCTTCCAACATTTCGTTAATGATATTTTTAGTCATCTCATCGGCAGGTTTGTAGTCATATACCTAGATGATATCTTAATTTATTCGGCTGATCTGAAAACACATGAGGTGCATGTCAGGCAAGTACTGCAGGTCCTACGGACGAATAAATTATATGCGAAAATTGAAAAATGTGTCTTCGCCGTTCAGGAATTACAGTTCCTGGGATATCTATTATCTGCTTCAGGTTTCCGCATGGATCCTGGGAAGGTCCAGGCAATTTTAGATTGGGATCTTCCTGAGAACCATAAAGCCCTACAACGGTTTTTGGGTTTCGCTAATTTCTATAGAAAGTTCATTAAAAATTATTCAGTGATCGTTAAACCCCTTACCGACATGACTAGGAAGGGGACGGATTTTTCCAAATGGTCTGACGCCGCTAAAGATGCATTTTCCTCTCTAAAGGAGAGGTTTACCTCGGCACCTGTTCTAATTCAACCTGATGTCTCCCAGCCTTTTATTGTCGAGGTAGATGCGTCAGAGGTGGGAGTGGGAGCTGTTTTGTCTCAGGGTCCGTCTCCTGGCAAATGGCGTCCTTGCGCTTTCTTTTCCAAAAAATTATCTTCTGCGGAGAAGAATTATGATATTGGAAATAGGGAACTGTTGGCGATTAAACTGGCGCTTGAAGAGTGGCGTCACTTCTTAGAGGGAGCAATCCACCCCGTCACGGTGATTACGGATCACAAGAACCGTCTGTACCTAGAATCGGCTAAGCGTCTCACCCCTAGACAAGCTAGGTGGTCGCTATTCTTTACCAGATTTAACTTTGTAATCACCTATCGTCCTGGGGCAAAAAATACCAAGGCAGACGCATTATCTCGTAGTTTCCCTGGAGGGGGTAATGTTTGTGATCCGGTACCTATTTTACAAAGAGGAGTGGTTGTCTCTGCTGTACACTCTGTTCTAGAGGGAAAGGTGTTAGAGGCTCAGGGGGACGCCCCGGCCTCTTGCCCCTCAGAGAAATTGTTTGTACCGTTAAACCTGCGTCTTGAATTATTAAAAGAACATCATAATTCGGCACTTGCTGGACACCCGGGTAGTAAAGCAACCTTGGAGCTTTTATCTCGTCGTTTTTGGTGGCCAAGGTTGCGTCAGGATGTAATGGATTTCGTGTCTACTTGTTCTACTTGTGCACGCGCGAAAGTCTCTCATACACGTCCAGCAGGGTCTTTATTGCCACTTTTCATCCCCAATGGGCGATGGACACATCTGTCAATGGATTTCATCACTGACTTACTGTTGTCGGCGGGTAAAACAGTTATCTTGGTAGTAGTAGACAGGTTTAGCAAAATGGTACACTTTATTGCGCTACCCGCACTTCCTAATGCTAAAACTCTCGCTCAGGTGTTTATCAGTGAAATCGTGAAGCTTCACGGGGTCCCTTCCGATGTGGTTTCGGATCGGGGAACCCTGTTTATTTCTAAGTTTTGGAAAGCTTTTTGTTCCCGTTTGGGGGTTCACTTGTCCTTTTCCTCAGCTTTCCATCCTCAGTCGAATGGACAGACTAAGCGTACCAACCAAAACCTAGAAACATATTTAAGGTGTTTTGTGTAACCAAGAGTTGTGGTCATCATATTTACCGTTAGCTGAGTTTGCCATAAATAATCATTATCAGGAGTCCACTGGCAAGTCACCATTTCTTGGTGCATACGGTTTTCATCCCCAATTTTGTACTTTCAAAGAGGGGGGGTCTTCTGGGGTTCCCGAAGAGGAAAGGTTTTCTTCATCTCTTTCATCGGTATGGCAGAAGGTGCAAGTTAACTTGAAAAAGATGAGTGGTAAATATAAATGCATGGCCGATAAGAAACGGTCGCCAGGTCCGGACCTAGGAGTGAATGACTATGTGTGGTTGTCTACTAGGAATATTAAGTTGAAGGTTCCTTCTTGGAAACTGGGTCCTAGGTTCATTGGTCCCTATAAAATAGTAGCCGTCATTAACCCTGTGGCTTTTCGCCTGGAGCTACCTCAGACTTTTAAGATCCATAACGTCTTCCATAAATCGTTACTCAAGAAGTATGTTCCACCTCTAGAACCATCGCCGCTGCCACCTCCTCCTGTCATTGTGGCTGGTAATCTGGAGTTTCAAATAGCCAGAATTGTTGATTCTCGTCGGGTCTGCCGCTCTCTTCAGTATCTGGTGCATTGGAGAGGTTACGGTCCCGAGGAAAGAATGTGGGTTCCAGCGTCAGAGGTAAACGCCAACAGGTTAATTCAGACTTTCCATGCCTCTCATCCGGAGAGACCTGGTCCTGAGTGTCCGGAGGCCCCTCGTGAAAGGGGGGGTACTGTCACGAGGGTATCAAGAGCCACGTCTGACTCCGTTATACCCGGGGTCAGGAAGTCGCAGCGGGTGGCTGCGCGCTCTATATCTAAAGATCACGTTGTTTCTTAGTGATTGTTTTCTGTGTTTGCCTTGCTATCCTTTTTGTCTCACTCAGGGATCCGTAGCTTCTCCTCCTCAGCTGTTTCTTGTCTGCCACTCCCAACCTCCTTATATTCTCCCCTCACACTTCTCTAGTTGCCAGTTATAGAGCTTCCTGCCTGGACATCTATACTGACCCACTGGAGTTGTGAATCCTGGTTGTCGTTCCAGAGTGCTACCCTCCGGATCCCTGTTGGGCTTATTGTTGTCTCCTGTTGTCGCCCACCTGGGATTATATGTTGAGTCTGTGTTGTCTGTCCTCCCCTTGGTGTTTTCCCTTAGAGCTAGTGGTGCGGACTAGTGTTCCCATATCCCTGTTCACTATCTAGGGCTCAGCTCAGGGAAAGCCAGGGCTTTAGGCACGTGATCGGCGTACGGGTGAGGAACCCGTCTAGGGACGTCAGGGCAGCCAGGTGCCAGCCGCCAGGTGAGTCAGGGGTCACCACCTTCCCTCTCACTTGTGCAGGGCCTTCCTCGTTCCCTCCCTCTGTGTCACGTATGTGATAGCCACGCCGACCGTGATAGTATTACAGTGGTTTCCCTCAGGCTCCAGGGTCCTGATCTGCTCATGCTAAATTTTCATCTCCAGCCATACACGTACAGTTCTTGGTCATATTGAGGTTAATATTAGGAAAGCTACATCTTCTTGGAGACCGCACTCACTTTTCTCATCACTTTTCAAAACTGGCAAGCAATGAAAAAAGTAACTAAATGAGTAACACCATTTTTAGAACAGATTATGCAAAAATATGGCAGAAACTGTTAAGTAAATGTGGTTTTTAGACTCGATTTCCCTGTTTTATAGGTGAAAATGCACCAAATTTATTAGGAGGCGTGCAAATATATTTGGTGCCAATTACTGTGCTGTTTTTGTGATTGTGCCTCTCAGACATCTAAGATATAATTGAATGTGGATGTCAGCTACTCCCTACATTAATTGCTGGTGTAAACATTCATATTCATTGTTAGAGTTAATTTAAAAGCTGCGATCATTCGGTGTCAATGCAGAATGTAGAAATGAGAGATTCCATAGCAACACTTCTAACAGATTGCAAGGTCACACGTCACCTGGAAGGAAGAAAAATGTGTTTTGGCTTCAGATTCTGCATGGCAACCAGATTCTATTCATCCCGCATAAAAATAACTTTTCCTATTTCATAATTTAAAGTTATATTTACCCAACTACTTCATCAAGTGTTTAGGAAATATTATTCAGGTCATTAAAGGGGCTATTGGCCTATTAGAACATATGGTTGTCATCAAGAGTGGTGCCTCACCCTTTATGTTATCTTGAAGATAAATTCTGTAATCTGCAGGAGCACCCTGACAGCAAGTGTACAATTCCTCTGCAGTGCCACCACAGGGGGGAAAAGTGGTATTACACAGTTCCCTTTGAAATCAAATGCTATCTGTATAATGCCCAGATGTGTCAGGTCCTCCAGAGAAAGAAAGTCTTTGTAGCCCTTCTCTGGCTAATAGATGAGGATCTTGAATGAGAAACTCTGCTCTATTAACTACAAATTTCCTTCCTAATTTATATTTTTTTATGTTTATATTTTAATATATATATATATATATATATATATATATATATATTGTTTTCCTATTTTAATTCAGACAAGCACTTCCTTAATCTTGGTTTTTACTCTCTACCATTACCTTACTTGTCTTTGGTAGTTGAATTACTTAGTTCACATTTATATCACTATTAGAGTTGAGCGGACACCTGGATGTTCGGGTTCGACGGGTTCGGACGAACTTCGGAAAAAAATTCGAGTTCGGGACCCCAACTTGACCCCGAACCCAAACCCCATTGAAGTCAATGGGGACCCGAACTTTTGAGCACTAAAATGGCTGTAAAAATGTCATGGAAAGGGCTAGAGCAGGGGTGGCCAACCTTACAGACACAAAGAGACAAAAAAAAAATGTATGACTACCAGGAGCCACAAGCTATACATTTAAACACGAGTCACCATATTTTTCGCCCTACAAGATGCACCTAGGTTTAAACAAAGAAAAATAAGAGAAAAAAAGATTTTTCATCTGATCTGAGGTCTGATAAAAATATTTTTTTCTTATTTTTCATTACCATAGAAAAAAAGAAAATATATTTTTCATCAGACCTCAGATCAGACTCCTAAATCAGATCCCCAATCCTCATCTGACCTAAAATAAGATCCTTAAACTTCATCAGACCTCCAAATCAGACCCCCAAAATAAGAACCCCAATGCTCGGATCAGACAACACAAATCAGACTCCCAGTGTCAGACCCTCAGTGCTCAGATCTCCCCCCAATGCACAGACCCCCCCATGCTTAGATCTCCCCCCTTCTCAGATCTGACCCCCCATGCTCAGACCTGACCAACCCATGCTCAAACAAGACCCCCATGCTCAGATCTGCCCTCCATGCTCAGATCCCCCCATGCTCAGATCTGCCCCCCATGCTCAAATCAGACCCCCATGATCAGATCAGACCCACATGCTCAGATCAGACCCCCATTGCTCAGATCAGGACCCCCCCATGCTCAGATCAGAACCTCCCATGCTTAGATCAGACCCCCATGCTCAGTTTTATAATTTAATAAAATCTCTTCCCTCTCCTGATCAGACACTGGGCTACTGCTCGTGCACCTGCTACTCTGCAGGTCTGACACGCTCTCCACTGTGACCTGATGAGCACAACGTCAGGTCGTAGTGTGTGTCTCCACGTACTACATTCTTACACTGTGTGCATCAGGACATAGTGGAGAGTGAGCTGGACCTGCAAACTATCAACAGTGCCCGATCAGGAAAAGAGATCTGAGCATTGGGGTGGAGAGTGAGCCGGCCTGACTGCTTCTCAGCTCCACAGCTAGAGCCGCACTTGAAGAAGCAAAGAGCCACATGCAGCTCAAGAGCCACAGGTTGGCACCCCTGGGCTAGAGGGCTGTAAATGTCGTCAAAATGTGGTTAAGAGCATGGCAAGTGCTCTGCAAACAAATGTGGATAGGGAAATGACTTAAAATAACATAAAATATGTAAAAATAAAAAATAATAATCTTGATCTAGGAGGACCAGGTCCATATGGATTAGGAGGTTGAGGAGGCGGTGGATGTGGCGGTGTAGGTGGAAGTGGCGGTGGAGGAGGAGGAGGTAGCCTACACTGCTTTTTGGTTTAAAATTTATTTTTATTTTTTTAAATTAGGGTACACCCCAAAACATTGGGAAATATAACCCTCCAGTCGGGCTAAACACACGTTCAGACAATACACCGGCTGCAGGCCATGTGCCCAATTTGGAGACCCAGAAGTTGAAGGGGGCAGACCCATCATTCAGTACGTGTAGGCGTGTGCATACTTACTGCCCCACCATATCGCATGTCCCGGTGATGTTCATGATCCAATTTGATATCTGCTCTATCAAATTTCGATGTTCTTTTATGCGCCTATCATGGTGATTACGGGTGGCGGGGAATCAGGGTTCCAGGCTGGAGAGGGAGCGTGAGAAAAAGAGACCAAATTTAAAGGAGATAAATTTCTAAAAAAAAATTGGGATCGAGAAGAAATGTGGGCAAAGCTATTGAGGAGCAAATGTGGGACAAATTACAGAAGCCCAAATGTGGGCCAAAAGAGTCAAGCAGAATTGTGGGAATAGCTATTGAGGCGCAAATGTTGGCCAAAAGAGTATAGCGGAAATGTTGGACAAAGTATTGAAGCTTAAATGTGGTACAACTTGTTTAAGTGTAAGCATTGAATCAAAGGAGGTGGCGTGCATCAATTAAAGAAGCATTTCAGAAATTTTATTCCCTGGCACCTATGCAGAGCAGGGGTTTATTCACGTCTAAAATTGTATAATGTCAACCCAAGAATGTAACAGAAAAATTACAGAAAATACTAGGTATAGCAGTGGCACTATACACCCAAAAATTGGTTAATTTCACCAGAAAATGTTAATGACAATTATTTTTTTTTAACCGGCATACTAAGTATAGCAGTGGTACTATACACCCAAAAATTGGTGAATTTCACCCGAAAATGTTAATGACAATTTATTTTTATTTTTTTAACCGGCCTGCTAGGTATAGCAGTGGTACTATACACCCAAAAATTGGTTAATTTCACCCGAAAATGTTAATGACAATTTTATTTATTTTTTTAACCGGCCTACTAGGTATAGCAGTGGTACTATACACCCAAAAATTGTTGAATTTCACCAGAAAATGTTAATGACAATTTTATTTATTTTTTAAACGGCCTACTAGGTATAGCAGTGGTACTATACACCCAAAATTGGTTAATTTGACCATAAAATGTTAATGACAATTATTTTCATTTTTTTTAACCGGCATACTAGGTATAGCAGTGGTACTATACACCGAAAAATTTGTGAATTTCACCCAAAAATGTTAATGACAATTTTTTATTAGTTTTTTTAACCGGCCTACTAGGTATAGCAGTGGTACTATACACCCAAAAATTGGTTAATTTCACCCGAAAATGTTAATGACAATTTTATTTATTTTTTAACCGGCCTACTAGGTATAGCAGTGGTACTATACACCCAAAAATTGTTGAATTTCACCAGAAAATGTTAATGACAATTTTATTTATTTTTTAAACGGCCTACTAGGTATAGCAGTGGTACTATACACCCAAAATTGGTTAATTTAACCATAAAATGTTAATGACAATTATTTTCATTTTTTTTAACCGGCATACTAGGTATAGCAGTGGTACTATACACCGAAAAATTTGTGAATTTCACCCAAAAATGTTAATGACAATTTTTTATTAGTTTTTTTAACCGGCCTACTAGGTATAGCAGTGGTACTATACACCCAAAAATTGGTTAATTTCACCAGAAAATGTTAATGACATTTATTTATTTATTTTAACCGGCATACTAGGTATAGCAGTGGTACTATACACCCAAAAATTGGTGAATTTCACCCGAAAATGTTAATGACAATTTATTTTTATTTTTTTAACCGGCCTACTAGGTATAGCAGTGGTACTATACACCCAAAAATTGGTTAATTTCACCCGAAAATGTTAATGACAATTTTATTTATTTTTTAACCGGCCTACTAGGTATAGCAGTGGTACTATACACCCAAAAATTGGTTAATTTCACCCGAAAATGTTAATGACAATTTTATTTATTTTTTAACCGGCCTACTAGGTATAGCAGTGGTACTATACACCCAAAATTGGTTAATTTCACCATAAAATGTTAATGACAATTATTTTTATATTTTTTAACCGGCATACTAGGTATAGCAGTGGTACTATACACCCAAAAATTTGTGAATTTCACCCGAAAATGTTAATGATAATTTTTTATTCGTTTTTTGAACCGGCCTACTAGGTATAGCAGTGGTACTATACACCCAAAAATTGGTTAATTTCACCCGAAAATGTTAATGACATTTTTTATTTTTTTTTAACCGGCATACTAGGTATAGCAGTGGTACTATACACCCAAAAATTGGTGAATTTCACCCGAAAATGTTAATGACAATTTTTTATTAGTTTTTTTAACCGGCCTACTAGGTATAGCAGTGGTACTTTACACCCAAAAATTTGTTAATTTCACCAGAAAATGTTAATGACATTTTTTTATTCGTTTTTTTAACCGGCCTACTAGGTATAGCAGTGGTACTATACACCCAAAAATTGGTGAATTTCACCAGAAAATGTAAATGACAAAGTGGTGAAATGATATATGAAATAAAACACGTACAAAAAAAAAATGGATTTATGAGGTGGAGTTCCATATGGAGTAGGAGTTTGAGGAGGCGGTCAAGACAGGTTTTTGGTTTTAATTTAATTTTGTAAAATTAAGGTACACTCCAAAAGAGTGTTAAATATCCAAAATACAAACATGAGCAATTGCGCTGCAGTATAACAATAGCTGCTTAGTGTCGGTATACATGTCTATACTGCACAAGGTACGGACAAGTCCTGAGGGATCCATGCCTGGTTCATTTTAATGAACGTGAGCTTGTCCACATTGGCTGTGGACAGGCGGCTGCGCTTGTCTGTGATGACGCCCCCTGCCGCGCTAAACACACGTTCAGATAATACACTGGCTGCAGGGCAGGCCAGCACCTCCAAGTCGTAAAGGGCAAGCTCAGGCCATGTGTCCAATTTGGAGACCCAGAAGTTGAAGGGGGCAGACCCGTCATTCAGTACGTGTAGGCGTGTGCACACATACTGCTCTACCATGTTGGTGAAATGCTGCCTCCTGCTAAGACGTTCCATATCAGCTGGTGGTGCTGGTTGTTGTGGCGTGCTGACAAAGCTTTTACACATTTCGGCCATGCTAACCCTGCCTTCTGAGGTGCTGGCGGTGCCCCAGCTGCGTTGGCGACGTCTTCCTCGTCCTCTGCCTTCGCCTTGTGCTTCCACTGTGCCCCCGCTGTCAGGTGGGAATGCCACCAGCAGCGCATCTACCAGCGTGCGCTTGTACTCGTGCATCTTACGATCACGCTCCAGTGACAGAATTAAGGACGGTACGTTGTCCTTGTAACGGGGATCCAGCAGCGTGGCCACCCAGTAATCAGCACAAGTTAGAATGTGGGCAACTCGGCGGTCGTTGCGGAGACACTGCAGCATGTAATCGCTCATGTGTGCCAGGCTGCCCAGAGGCAACAAAAATCAGTCCTCTGTGGGAGGTGTATAGTCTGTGTCCTCTGTATCCCCCCATCCACACACCAGTGATGGCCATGAGCTGGTCTGGGTGCCACCCTGCTGTGAACATGGTTCCTCCTCCTCATCATCCTCCACCTCCTCATCCTCCAGAACTGTGCCCTGGCTGCACAATTGTGTACCTTGGGTTTGTGGGTGCAGGAACCCACCCTCGGAGCCACTTGGGAATGACTGGCTGGAAACCCTACAAAATGATCCCTCTTCCTCCTCCTCCTCCTGTGCCACATCCTCTTCCATCATCGCCAGGAGCGTTTTTTCAAGGAGGCATAGAAGTGGGATAGTAACGCTGAGAACGGCGTTATCGGCACTGGCCATGTTGGTGGAGTACTCGAAACAGCGCAACAAGGAACACAGGTCTCGCATGGAGGCCCAGTCATTGGTGGTGAAGTGGTGCTGTTTCACCGAGCGACTCACCCGTGCGTGCTGCAGCTGAAACTCCACTATCACCTGCTGCTGCTCGCACAGTCTGGCCAGTGTGTGCAAGGTGAAGTTCCACCCTGTCGCCGCGCATCATATGAGGCGGTGAGCGGGAAGGCCGAAGTTACGCTGCAGCGCTGACAGGCGAGCAGCAGCAGGGTGAGAACGCCGAAAGCGCGCACAGACGGCCCGCACATTATGCAGCAGCTCTGACATATCGGGGTAAGTTTTAAGGTTTCTCTGCACCACCAAATTCAGCACATGAGCTAGGCAAGGGATGTGCGTCAAACCAGCTAGTCCCAGAGCTGCTACGAGATTTAGCCCATTATCGCACACCACCAGGCCGGGCTTGAATCTGACTGACGCAAACCACTCATCGGTCTGTTGTTCAAGGCCCGTCCACAGCTCCTGTGCGGTGTGGGATTTGTCCCCCAAACAGATACATTTTAAAACTGCCTGCTGTCATTTACCCCTGGCTGTGCTGAAGTTGGTCGTGAAGGTGTTACGCTGACCGGATGAGGAGCTGGTAGAGGATGAGGAAGCAGAGTAGGAGGAGGAAGCAACAGGAGGCAAACTGAAGTGCCCTGCACTCCTCGTGGTGGGAGGACATGCGCCAAACTGCTATCTGCCTCAGGCCTAGCCGCCACTGCATTTACCCAGTGTGCTGTTATGGAGATATAACGGCCCTGACAGTGCTTACTGATCCACGTATCCGTAGTCAGGTGCACCTTGCCACAGATGGCGTTGCGCAGTGCACACCTGATTTTGTCCCCTACTTGGTTGTGCAGGGAAGGGATGGCTCGCCTTAAAAAGTAGTGGCAGCTGGGCACGACGTACTGTGGGACAGCCACCGCCATAAGGCCTTTAAAACTATCCGTCTCCACCAGACGGAATGACAGCATTTCAAAGGCCAGTAATTTAGAAATGCTGGCATTCAGGGTTAGAGATCGCGGGTGGGTAGGGGGGTACTTCCTCTTCCTCTCCAGCGTTTGGGAGATGGAGAGCTGAACGCTTCCGTGGGACATTGTGGAGATGCTTGGTGACCCAGGTGTTAGTGTTGCTGGCAGATCCTCTGTTTGCGGGGTGGCAGGTGGCACTGTCACTCCAGAGGTGGATGAAGAGGCCGCGACTGCAGCAGAAAAGGAAGCAGGAGGAGCCAGTGACCTTTCTTGGTTTTTGAGGTGACTACTCCACTGCAGCTCGTGCTTTGCACTTAAATGCCTGGTCATGCAGGTTGTGCTCAGGTTGAGAACGTTTATGCCTCGCTTCAGGCTCTGATTGCACAGCGTGCAAACCACTCATGTCTTGTCGTCAGCACATTGTCTGAAGAACTGCCACGCCAGGGAACTCCTTGGAGCTGGCTTTGATGTGCTCGGTTCCTTGCTGTGGTGGGCAGTAGGAGGCGTACTGTCTAGAGGACGGCCGCTCCGCTTTTGCACCCTGCTCCCTCTTCTGCTGTGCTGGTGGCTCTGTGCGACCACCGCCTCTTCCTCCGAACTACATAGGTCACTCGTATGACCTTGATTCCATGTGGGGTCGAGGACCTCATCGTCCTCCACATCATCTTCCACCCAGTCTTCACCCCTGCCTTCCTTGTCAGTCTGCACACTTTCGAAAGCCCCAGCAGTTGACACCTGTGTTTTGTCATCATCCGAGACATGCTGCGATGGTCCTCCCATGTACTCATCTTGAAAGATAAGTGGTTGGGCATCGGTGCACTCGATCTCTTCCACTTCTGGGGTAGGGCTAGGTGGATTGCCTTGGGAAACCCTGCTAACAGAGTCACCAAAAAGCAGAAGAGACTGCTACATGACTTGGGGCTCAGACTACTTGGCTGATTTGCAAGGGGGTGAGGTGAAAGACTGATGGACATCGGCTGCAGGTGCCAACTGTGGTCTTTCAGGAGGAGACTGGGTGGGAGACAATGTGAAGGCACTGGATCCACTGTCAGCAACCCAATCTACTATCGCCTGTACTTGTTCAGGCCTCACCATTTGTAGAGCAGTATTAGGCCCGACCAAATACCGCTGCAGGTTTTGTCGCCTACTCGCACCTGAGGAAGGGGTTTCACTTGTGCGTGTAGCTGGCACAGATCGACCACGTCCTCTCCCTGCAACAGGAGCTCCACCAGCAGCACCACGACCTGGGCCACGTCCCTTATTGGACGCTCTCCTCATATTTTTCGAATTTAGGATCTTGCCATGAATGGGTGTTTAATTAGTAGTAGAATAGAACGACAGTATGTAAAGGGTGTATCTCACATGGTCTGAACCAGTGTAGGCCTGAATTAAATATTTCTTTGCACAAAATGGCTGTAATTCAAATGGCTGTATTTCAAATCCCTGAATCAAACCCCTGTATGTAGAGGGAGTATCTCACAGGGCCTGAACCAGTGTAGGCCTGAAGTAAATATTTCTTTGCCCAAAATGGCTGTGTTTCAAATGGCTGTATTTCAAATCCCTGAATCAAACCCCTGTATGTAGAAGGAATATCTCACAGGGCCTGAACCAGTGTAGGCCTGAAGTAAATATTTATTTGCCCAAAATGGCTGTATTTCAAATGCCTGATTCAAACCCCTGTATGTAGAGGGAATATCTCACACGGTCTGAACCAGTGTAGGCCTGAAGTAAAAGTTTCTTTGCCCAAAATGGCTGTATTTCAAATGCCTGATTCAAACCCCCTGTATGTAGAGGGAGTATCTCACACGGCCTGAACCAGTGTAGGCCTAAATTAAATATTTCTTTGCACAAAATGGCTGTATTTCAAATGACTGTATTTCAAATGCCTGCATCAAACCCCTGTATGTAGAGGGGGTATCTCACACGGTCTGAACCAGTGTAGGCCTCAAGTAAATATTTATTTGCCCAAAATGGCTGTATTTCAAATGGCTGTTTTTCAAATGCCTGATTCAAACCCCTGTATGTAGAGGGGGTTTCTTACACGGTCTGAACCAGTGTAGGCCTAAATTAAATATTTCTTTGCACAAAATGGCTGTATTTCAAATGACTGTATTTCAAATGCCTGCATCAAACCCCTGTATGTAGAGGGGGTATCTCACACGGTCTGAACCAGTGTAGGCCTCAAGTAAATATTTATTTGCCCAAAATGGCTGTATTTCAAATGGCTGTTTTTCAAATGCCTGATTCAAACCCCTGTATGTAGAGGGGGTTTCTCACACGGTCTGAACCAGTGTAGGCCTGAAGTAAATATTTCTTTGCCCAAAATGGCTGTATTTCAAATGGCTGTATTTCAAATGCCTGAATCAAACCCCTGTATGTAGAGGGAGTATCTCACAGGGCCTGAACCAGTGTAGGCCTAAATTAAATATTTCTTTGCACAAAATGGCTGTATTTACAATCCCTGAATCAAACCCCTGTATGTAGAGGGAGTATCTCACAGGGCCTGAACCAGTGTAGGCCTGAAGTAAATATTTCTTTGCCCAAAAAGGCTGTATTTCAAATGGCTATATTTCAAATGCCTGATTCAAACCCCTGTATGTAGAGGGGGTATCTCACACGGTCTGAACCAGTGTAGGCCTGAAGTAAATATTTCTTTGCCCAAAATGGCTGTATTTCAAATGGCTGTATTTCAAATCCCTGAATCAAACCCCTGTATGTAGAGGGGGTATCTCACACGGTCTGAACCAGTGTAGGCCTGAAGTAAATATTTCTTCAAATCCCTGAATCAAACCCCTGTATGTATCTCACATGGTCTGAACCAGTGGAGGCCTGAAGTAAATATTTCTTTGCCCAAAATGGCTGCATTTCAAATGGCTGTATTTCAAATCCCTGAATCAAACCCCTGAATGTAGAGGAAGTATCTCACACGGTCTGAACCAGTGTAGGCCTAAATTAAATATTTATTTGCCCAAAATGGCTGTATTTCAAATGGCCGTATTTCAAATCCCTGAATCAAACCCCTGTATGTAAAGGGTGTATCTCACACGGCCTGAACCAGTGTAGGCCTGAATTCAATATTGGTGCACCAAATGGCAGTATTTAAAATCTCTGAATGTAACCCAAATGTATTAAGGGTGTATCTCACAATGACATCTGCATCAAAGGCTGCCAACTAAATTTTTTGTGCCCAAACGAGTGTTTGTTTAACAACTGAAATTGACAGCAGTATATAAGCCTGTAATTTCACACGTGCTGATGCTGCAAGGCCTGAAAATAGTGTTTTTGTCAAAAAAGTGTGTTTTTCAAACCCCAGAAAATGATGGGTGTATTTCTAGCTTAAATTGCACATGACTAATCAAGATGTTGCAGATTGCCAAAAAAGTGTTTTTTTGGTAACAGAATATGAAAGCTGTATATATTAAACTTGCATTTAACACTTGCAAATCTGGAAAATACTGTTTTTTGAAAAAAATTGTGTGTTTTTCAAACCCCAGAAAATGATGGGTGTATTTCTAGATTAAATTGCACACTGACTAATCAAGATGTTGTAGATTGCCAAAAAAGTGTTTTTTATTGTAACCGAATATGAAAGCTGTATAGATTAAACTTGAATTTAACAATTGCAGATATGGAAAATACAGTTTTTTGAGAAAAAAAAAAGTGTGTTTGTCAAACCCCAGAAAATGATGGGTGTATTTCTAGCTTAAATTGCACACTGACTAATCCAGATGTTGTAGATTTCCAAAAAAGTGTTTTTTTGGTAACAGAATATGAAAGCTGTATATATTAAACTTGAATTTAACACTTGCAGATCTGGAAAATACTGTGTTTTTTTTTTTTAAAGTGTGTTTTTCAAACCACAGAAAATGATGGGTGTATTTCTAGCTTAAATTGCACACTGACTAATCCAGATGTTGTAGATTGCCAAAAAAGTCTTTTTTTGGTAACAGAATATGAATGCTGTATATATTAAACTTGAATTTGACACTTGCAGATCAGGAAAATACTGTTTTTTGGCAAAAAAAAAAATGAGTTTTTTTTCCAACCCTAATCACTATTTATAAATTTTTTATCCTCCTAGTTTTTAACACCTGTAGATTGTTCAAATCTAGCTTTGTTTTCTTGTCTCCAGTAAAAAAGAAAAAACTAAGACACATCTAGGGAGCACAATGGGGCAGATTTACTAATTCTATAGATGGTGTAAACTTTGATAGGCTGTCTAGACCTCCACCAGAGTTATCACAGTTGTTCAGGCTGGATGATGAACCTGATGAATGGCTGCGCACCAAGGTCTAACTTTACACCAACTATTAGGCTAGGTTCACGTCTCATTTTTGTCATATGTTTAATGTATACAAAAAAGTATATGTTAATGAATGCCTCAGACAGATACCATACATTGGCATCCGTCACCATAGAGTTCAATAAGTTATACGTTTTACTGGCTTTGGGAAAAGGACCTAACAGTTCAGCCCATGCACAGCTCAGACAACAAGGTGAGGTCTGCTTTAAGCCTTTATGCCTCAAGCTTAACAGAAGATATGGTCTTGTTTGAAAGCTAGAATTATAAGCTTTAAAACAAGACTAGGGCCACAGCATTATCTTCTCTACTTCCAGAGACAGTGAAGGGAAAGGCGAGAATTGCTAAGAAGAAGAATTGTGTGCCAAAAGTTCTGAGAATGACAAAAATATTAGTTTTCACAAAGTTTGCTGCTAAACTGCTTTTAGATCTTTGTTTCAGTTGTTTCTGTGATGTAGTGAAATATAATTACACGCACTTCACACGTTTCAAAGGCTTTTATCGACAATTACAAGACATTTATGCAAAGAGTCAGTATTTGCAATGTTGGCCCTTCTTTTTCAGGACCTCTGCAATTCGACTGGGCATGCTCTCAATCAACTTCTGGGCCAATTCCTGACTGATAGCAACCCATTCTTTCATAATCACTTCTTGGAGTTTGTCAGAATTAGTGGGTTTTTGTTTGTCCACCCGCCTCTTGAGGATTGACCACAAGTTCTCAATGGGATTAAGATCTGGGGAGTTTCCAGGCCATGGACCCAAAATGTCAATGTTTTGGTCCCCGAGCCACTTAGTTATCACTTTTGCCTTATGGCACGGTGCTCCATCGTGCTGGAAAATGCATTGTTCTTCACCAAACTGTTGTTGGATTGTTGGAAGAAGTTGCTGTTGGAGTGTGTTTTGGTACCATTCTTTATTCATGGCTGTGTTTTGGGGCAAAATTGTGAGTGAGCCCACTCCCTTGGATGAGAAGCAACCCCACACATGAATGGTCTCAGGATGCTTTACTGTTGGCATGACACAGGACTGATGGTAGCGCTCACCTTTTCTTCTCCGGACAAGCCTTTTTCCAGATGCCCCAAACAATCGGAAAGAGGCTTCATCGGAGAATATGACTTTGCCCCAGTCCTCAGCAGTCCATTCAACATACTTTCTGCAGAAGATCAATCTGTCCCTGATGTTTTTTTTGGAGAGAAGTGGCTTCTTTGCTGCCCTTCTTGACACCAGGCCATCTTCCAAAAGTCTTCGCCTCACTGTGCATGCAGATGCGCTCACACCTGCCTGCTGCCATTCCTGAGCAAGCTCTGCACTGGTGGCACTCCGATCCCACAGCTGAATCCTCTTTAGGAGACGATCCTGGCGCTTGCTGGACTTTCTTGGACGCCCTGAAGCCTTCGTAACAAGAATTGAACCTCTTTCCTTGAAGTTCTTGATGATCCTATAAATTGTTGATTGAGGTGCAATCTTAGTAGCCACCATATCCTTGCCTGTGAAGCCATTTTTATGCAACGCAATGATGGCTGCACGCATTTCTTTGCAGGTCACCATGGTTAACAATGGAAGAACAATGATTTCAAGCATCATTCTCCTTTTAACATGTCAAGTCTGCCATTTGAACCCAATCAGCCTGACATAATGATCTCCAGCCTTGTGCTCATCAACATTCTCACCTGAGTTAACAAGACGATGATTGAAATTATCTCAGCAGGTCATTTAATGACAGCAATGAAATGCAGTGGAAAGGTTTTTTTGGGATTAAGTTAATTTTCATGGCAAAGAAGGACTATGCAATTCAACTGATCACTCTTCATAACATTCTGGAGTATATGCAAATTGCTATTATAAAAACTTAAGCAGCAACTTTTCCAATTTCCAATATTTATGTAATTCTCAAAACTTTTGGCCACGACTGTAAAAAAGGGAGGCAGGAAAACTGTCAGTTAGTGAGAAGAAAGGAGCTGAGGCTGGCTGTAAATGGTAGCACAACTGCAGCTGCTGCAAACCTCAAAAGCAGCTACCTGCGAGGACATTACTTCCATTTTTTCCTGATTTTCACAGAAATCTTTTTTTTGAGGGGTGGTGGGTGGAATAAGAGAAAACATTACAACACATGATCACCCATCAATCTAGCATATCAGATCATCATCAGGCTTCAATTGTCCGCTTCTGTTTATTCTATATCCACATGGTTGGGATTTTATCTTTTTTTGGATTGTTCAATTTAGTTAAACCAGCATATAGGTGATCAGTACACCAATACACAGGGTAGGGCAACAATTTGCCTGTGAGTGTTAACGTGAAAATAAGCATCAGGTCTCAATCATCCGTTTCCATTCTATATCCACATGGTTGAAATTTTATCTTTTTTTGGTATTGTTTAGTGTTGGGCGAGGATGCTCGGCCAAACACCATTTTGACTCGAGCGCGATGTGTTTGTTATTAGCATTACAGTGATTGGCTGGCCGGAATGCATCATCGGGTGTTATATAGCACCCGATGACATGTGGTTCGGCTCAGTCTTAGTCAGGGAGAGCTGCAGCAGTAGGGAAAAATAGTGTAGGGACAGGAATTGTTTTTTCAGGCAGGGTTTACTGGTGAAAGGTGTTAGAGACCCAAAAGTCCTTTTAAGAACTATTGTTTTATCTGGCTGCAATATATATTATTAGCGCAACCTGCACTAAATTGCGTGCAATTGTTTGGCCGCTGCTGACAGTGACACAACCTCTGCTACATCAGTTGTGTTACATTTGCGCATCCTAAATACCTGTGACATTCAGCGCAATTGTTTGGCCGCTGCTGACAGCGACATTACCTGCGCTACATCTCATGAATAACATTTGCGCATCCTAAATATCTGTGACATTCAGGGCAATTGTTTGGCCGCTGCTGACAGCGACATTACCTGCGCTTCATCTCCTGTATAACGTTTGCGCATCTTAAATATCAGTGACATTCAGTGTAATTTTTTCTTAGCAGCTTGTGACAGCGACATTACCTGCACTACATCTCCTGTATAACGTTTGCGCATCCTAAATATCTGTGACATTCAGTCAAATTTTTTCTTAGCCGTTGGTGACAGCGACATTACCTGCGCTACATCTCCTGTATAACGTTTGCGCATCTTAAATATCTGTGACATTCAGTGTAATTTTTTCTTAGCAGCTGGTGACAGCGACATTACCTGTGCTACATCTCCTGTATAACGTTTGCGCATCCTAAATATCTGTGACATTCCCTGTAATTTTTTTAGCTGCTGGTGACAGCAACATTACCTGCGCTACATCTCCTGTATAAGGTTTGTGCATCCTAAATATCTGTGACATTTAGTGTCATTTTTTCTTAGCCGCTGGTGACAGCAACATTACCTGCGCTACATCTCCTGTATAACGTTTGCGCATCCTAAATATCTATGACATTCAGTGTAATTTATTTGCGCATATACTTACAAAACCTGTGCTACTGTACATGTGACATACTTGCAAGCATATATACCATTTAATATGTTCAAGGCGAGCAGTAAGGGACGGGGAAGTGGCCGTGCTGCTGATGGTGCAGGCAGAGGCCGTGGTGAAACTGTGCCTGCTTCCAGAGCACAAGAAACACACTCATTTACGATACAGAGCTTCATGTCCCAGTTTGCAGGGTGGCGCAGGACACCACTCTTGAAGTCACACCAGTGCGGCCAGGTGGTCGGTTGGATTGCAGCAGATAATGCTTCCAGTCTGTTAAGCACCACACTGTCTTCCACAAAGTCCAGTCTTAGTAGCCAAGAGTCTGGTCAACAGAAGACTCACCCTGATCCTCCTTCCTCCCACCATGGTGAGTTTTGGCAAACAAGTGATCCCACACTCGGATATTCCGAGGAGCTCTTTTCATTGCCATTCTTTGATTTGGACCTCTCTCCAAGCCCTCTTGAAGAGGGATATGAGGAGATCTTGTGCACTAATACCCAAATTCTTGAGCATCCACAGTCAGAAGAAGATGATGGTGGGGAACGGCAATTAGTGTTTCACAAGGTGGATGATGATGATGAGACACAGTTGCCAATAAGTCAACGGCAATTAGTGTCTCAAGAGGTTGATGATAAGGATGAGAAACAGTTGTCAATAAGTAAGGTTCTTGTTAGATCAACAAGTAAGGAGGATGAGCAGAGTGAGGAAGTGGAAGAGGAGGTGGTGAAGGATGAAATCACTTACCCAACCCGGGAAGGTGGCAAGCCAAGCGAGGACAGCAGTACAGAGGGGGAGGGATCTGCAGCACCACAACAGGCTGGAAGAGGCAGTGGGGTGGCAAAAGGGAGAAGGCGGGCCACACCAAACAGGCCCGCAACTGTTCCCCGGAGCACCCCCCAGCGGCAATCTCCCTTGCCAAGGGATAGTTGTTCCGCAGTCTAGCGCTTATTAGAGGAAAGTGCGGACGATAAAAGAATTGTCATTTGCAACCTGTGCCGTACCAAAATGAGCAGGGGCGTTAACACTAGCAACCTCACCACCACCACATGGCATCAAAGCACCCTAATAGGTGGGCTGAACGCCTGGGTCCACAATCAGTGTCTGTGGGTCACACCACTGCCTCCTCTTTCCCTGTGTTACATGCTGGCCAATGCCCTGTCCAAGACGGAGGCCCGGAAGTCTCCCGCCCTTCACCTGGACCTTTGCAAGCATCATCAGCTAGCACATCCACGTCTGTGTCCCAGCGCAGCGTACAGATGTCCATACCCCAGGCCTTTGAATGAACGCGCAAATACCCAGCCACCCACCCACAGGCCATAGCACTAAATGCACACCTTTCCAAATTGCTGGCCCTGGAAATGTTGCCATTTAGGCTTGTGGACACTGAGACTTTCTGCAGCCTGATGGCAGCTCACGTCCCTCGTTACTCAGTTCCTAGCCGCCACTTTTTTTCCCGGTGTGCCGTCCCCGTCTTACACAGCATATGTCCCGTAACATCACCCGTGCCCTGACCAACGCAGTTATTGGGAAGGTCCACTAAACGACTGACACATGGACAAGTGCTTTTGGCCATGGACGCTACATTTCCTTGACGGCACACTGGGTTAACGTTGTGGAAGCCGGGAGCGTGTCATACCCTGGGATGGCACAGGTGCTACAGACGGCAAGTATTGCGGGGCCTACTTCCATCAGGATTTCTGACATCACCTACATTAGTGGCTGCAAACCCCCTTCTCGTCCTCCACCTCCTCCTCCACTTCCACCTCTGAATTCTCATCTTGCAGCACCAGTCAGCCATCAGTCAGTAGCTGGAAGCAGCGTAGCACTGCAGTGGGGTAACGGCAACAGGCCGTGCTCAAACTAATTTACTTAGGTGACAAACAGCACACCGCCACAGAGCTGTGGCAGGGTTTAAGGGACCAGACTGAGCTGGAACCTAGAACCAGGCATGGTTGTGTCTGATAATGGCCGTAACTTGGTGGTGGCTTTGGAGCTCGGCAAGCTCACACACATAACATGCCAAGCCCACGTGTTCAACTTAGTGGTTCAGTGGTTTCTCAAAACCTACCCCAATTTGCCTGAGCTACTAGTGAAGGTGCAACGTGTGTGTGCCCATTTCCGCAAGTCATCTACAGCTGCCGCCGGTCCGGCAATGCTTCAGCAGCGCTTGCAATTGCCAGCTCACCGACTGTTGTGTGACGTGAGCAAGCACTGGAACTCCACGTTCCACATGTTGGCCAGGCTTTGTGGGCAGTAGTGGAATACCAGCTGCAACATGGTCGTCGTCTTTCCAGTCAGCTTCCGCTCTTCACAAGCGATGAATGGGCATGAATTTCTGACCTCTTTGAGGTTTTACGCAACTTTGAGGAATCAACACAGATCGTTAGTGGCGATGCCGCTATTATAAGCGTAACCATCCAACTTGTGTGTCTACTGAAACGCTCACTGCTCACAATTAGTGTTGAGCGCGAATATTCGAATATCAATTTTTTTTAGCGAATATCGGCACTTCGCTAATTGGCGAATATTTAGAATATAGTGCTATAAATTCGATATTTTGAATATTCTTATTTTTTTTTATTGTTATATTTTTTTCTTTCCCACTTCCCAAAAGTAGTTCTTACCTGTCCTTAGGATTTCTGGCTTCCTGGCTGCTCCAGTCAGTGCCCGTTGTCGCTTCTGACGACTTCCGTGCTCATGGAGCGTCCTCATCACCATGGGAATGTCTCCATACTAGAATGTACTGTCGGATTTGAGAATTACATTGAAATCGCTATTCGATTAATTCTAGTTATAATAATCGAATTTCGATTTTAGCTTAGCACTGCTATATTCCATATTCGTTAATTCTAGCCTAATATGGAATATAGCAGTGCTAAGTTAAAATCGAAAATCAAATTATTATAACTTGAATTAATCGAATTGCTATTTCAACTTGGACCTGGTTTACTATGGTTGGCTTGGTAGAATTAGCGAATATGACGAATGTATTCGTCATATTCCTCATAACGAGATAACAAAGTATTCTCCATCTTCGTTTTAGCTCCATATTCGTCAACTTCGCTAATTCTAGCAATCAAATAGGAAAGTTGACTATAGAGACAGCCAAGTTTAATTCGCTATGCGATTATATTACTTTGCTTTTTTTTTAAAAAAAATTATAGTTAAATACTTGATTATTATAATGATTCTATTTATAAAAAAAAAAAAAGCAAAGTAAAATAATCGCATAGCGAATTAAACACAGCTGTCTCTATAGTCTACCTTCCTATTTGATTGCTAGAATTAGCGAAGTTGACGAATAGGTAGCTAAAACGAAGATGTAGAATACTTTGTTATCTTCGTTTTAAGGAATATGACGAATACATTCGTCATATTCGTCATCTTTGATCTAGATATCAAACCAATAGGAAAGTAGCCTTAAGTTAAAATCGCAATACGCGATTATTTAAATCGCATAATAATCGCGATAACTAGAATAATGACGAATATTCGATTTCGACGAATATGAAACGAATATTCTATCGAATATTCGCGAATTTCGTCGAAATCAAATATGGCACCTGCCGCTCATCACTACTCACAATGAAGGCAAACGCTTTGCATGTGGAAGAGGTGGAAATGGGGAAAGGCAGACCACCCTCAATTCATCTTCTCAGCGTGAATTGGATGATGAGATGGAGGAGGAGCAGGAGATGGTTGCCTCCGCTACAGAGGGTAGTACCCATAGCAGGTTTATTCCATCTGTTCAATGTGGATGGGCCGAAGAGGAGGAAGAGGATGAGGAGATTGAGAGTCATCCTCCTGATGAGGACAGAGAAGTCTTTTCTGTTGGGACTCTGGTACACATGGCTGACTTTATGTAATTCTGCCTTTCCCGTGACCCTAGCGTTATACGCATTTTGGCCAACACCGATTACTGGTTGTTCACCCTTCTCAACCCCCGCTACAAAGAGAACTTCTCATCTCTCATTCATGTGGTGGAGAGGACTAGCAAAATGGTGCAATACCAGAAGGTCCTTGTGGAAAAAAATGCTCCAAAAATTTCCAGCTGACAACGCTGGCGGCAGAGTCCATAGTTCCTTGGGCAACCGAGGAAGGGAGATGAGGGGAACACACAGCAGTTCCAACAGAGGCAGGGCAACACTCTCCAAGGCCTGGGACAGTTTCATGACACCCCGCCAGCACCCTCACCTTGATGCGCAGCCTAGTGTCACAAGGAGGGAAACGTTTTGGAAGATGGTGAAGCAGTACGTAGCAGACCGTGTCAGCGTCCTCAGTGATCCCTCTGTGCCTTAGAACTATTGGGTGTCCAAGCTGGACACATGGCATGAACTGGCCTTGGAGGTGCTGGCCTGAGAGTATGCAGCAGACCGTATCAGCGTCCTCAGTGATTCCTCAGTGCCTTACAACTACTGGGTGTCCAAGCTTGAGGTGCTGGCCTGCCGTGCCGCCAGCGTTTTTTTAGAGCGGGTATTTAGTGCTGCTGGGGGCATATTAACTGATAAGCGCATCCGCCTGTCAACTGAAAATGCTGACAGGTTGACTCTTATCAAAATGAACAAGGCCTGGATTTCCCCTGACTTCTCTACTCCACCAGAGGAAAGCGGCTGAACATAAAGGCACTTTAAATGTGGCTTTTATGGTGTATTTAATACACTGTATTCCCATGCACCCCTTCCACCACAAAAAAGGGTATATGATAAAATCTTCCTTTTCTCGTACTCCTCCTCCTCCTCCATCATATCAACATGCTTATTAGGCTGCCCCTGCTCCTAATGTTTTAGAGGGTCATCAGCAGTCCCTCGCCCATAATGTTTTAGATGGTCACATCAGCAACTGGCACTCACCCCTAATGTTTTAGATGGTCAGATCAGCAGCAGGCCCTCGCCCCTAATGTTTTTGAGTGTCACTAGCTGGCCATCAATCATAATTTTTCAAGGGTGTGTATGATGCCCTCCTTTATGTGTAATAAAGGTTGTATTGGAGTGCCGGTTCCTTGTAATTTTTGGCAGCTCTTTCACTTAGTGCATAGGATTTATGAGTGTAGGAGTCCCACTACCTGAACAATTGTACCACAATGTGAATGAGGCCCTCCTTTATGTGATATACAGGTTGTTTCAGAGTGCCTCCTATTACTAGGAAATATTTGTCTTATTAGCCCTTGTGCGGTACAGTTATATGTTCTAAAGCCATTATTGGGGTGTATTAGTGGAAAAAAAGGCTTGTTAGCTGTTGTGCGCTGAAGTGACAAAATTGCTGCCTTTTTTGTGGTGTATTAGTGGGAAAAAAAGTGTTATTAGCCGTTCAGCGGTGCAGTTATATGTTCTAAAGCCTTTTTTGGGGTGTATCAGTGGGAAAAAAAGTGTTATTAGCCGTTCAGCGGTGCAGTTATATGTTCTGAAGCCTTTTTTAGGGTGTATTAGTGTCAGACAGAGAAATGCCAGGCCCTGCACAGGGGACAGGCAGAGGCCTAAATGTTTCTGGTGCAGGCACAGATCACAGCAGAGTAAGGGGGAGTGGCAGAAGGGGTCACTTCGAGAAGCCTGAGCTCCCGATGTCATCTAGCAGTCGTGTCTTGACCAGCAACCCAGCGGTGCTTGAATGGTTGACTCGGTAATCCACTTAATCCCAAGTGACATCAGACACCCCCAGCCAAGAGTCGGTGGATTCGTCAGACGCAACCCTTAGTTGGCATGGCCCTGGACTAGGCCCTGTGCCCTCACCTGTCCTCAACCTGCCACTGTCCTCTTCTGTTCCTTCAGCAAGACAAGTATTATATGCTGTGGGCTCAGCTCCACTATACAGCGAGGACGAGCTACTAGAGGACAGTCAGCAGCTACTGGCCAGCCAAGATGTGGAGGAGTCATCCGCCACTTCCTCCGGTAGGCGGGCAAGTAGTGATGAAGCATGGGAGCTGGTGCTGCGAGTGGTCAGGCTCCTGGCTCAGAGACCGTGAGGAGGACATCAGTGACGTGCAGACAGCACTTGATGATGTTGCAGCCGATCGCAATTGAGAGCTGGGTGACAAGGGGCTTCATCATCATCGGGAGAGGAAGGTGGAAGATTGCGCATGAGGCAGCGGCGGAGACAGCAAGTCGGTAGCGTAGCCGGGAGTCAGCAGGGTGGCAGCAGTGGGAGGTCGGGAGCCAAACATGCCCGGGGTAGACCACCCCCCGCTTTGCAGGAGCCTACCTGCCCGGCAAGTAGTGGTGCAGGGGTTCACGGAGGCAGCGGCCGTAGCAGTCAGTTAGATCAGAGTGCTGGGGGTAAAATACTTGTTCCAAAGATATACCATACACATGTAGAGGCATTAATGATTCTATTTTCATATAGTGCAGTACTACTAGTTGCCTTCTCTTGACATGTGTATATTGATCATTGACATTAAAATATAGCTTTTATTACTAACTGATTAAAATGATAATGAACTACCTAACCTAATGTTAAAACTATCTAATAGGGCCTCTGATATGCCGTTTTTTTATATATTAGCTGTGCTATTATAGTAGTGGCCTGGTGGCGGCGCGCTTGCTCCAGTTACCACTCAATAATACTATGCGGAGTCTATATTTAGACTCCGCATAGTATCATTGAGTGGTAACTGGAGCAAGCGCGCCGCCACCAGGCCACTACTATAATAGCACAGCTAATATATAAAAAAACGGCATAACTGGGGGTAAAATCACCCACTCGGCGGGGTGGCAGTTTTTTGTTAAGCTGCCGGAGGAGGTGATCATGGCCATTTGCCGAATCTGTGGGCAGAAGGTGAAGCGTGGCCAGGGTGCCAATACTGACACCACGGCCCTGCGTCAACATATGCAGCATCACCATAAAGTGGCCTGAGAGAGTCGTGGCTCCAATGTGGTGGTCCAGCCTGCCGCAGCAACCACTGCATCACCCAGTGGCACGCATCCAATTTAGGCAGTCAAGGCTTCACCACCTCAGCCAAAGGGAGCTGTCGGACAGACATCATCTACCGGTCCTGATGCGTCTGCTCCTCGTACTCCTACTCCTCGTCACCCATTTCGTCAGCAAACGATCACCGAAGTGATTGACAAGAGACAGCAATACGCATGTGGTGATCCAAAAGCTGAATGTGCTCCTGGCCAAGTTGCAGTCCCTCCCTTCTCAAGTGGTGGACTCTGCACCTTTCAGAGAACTGATGGCTTGTGCCGAGCTGAGTTGGAGAGTCCCTAGCCGTCATTTCTTTGCCATAAAGGCAGTACTAGCCCTGCATACATATGTAGAAGAGAAGGTGGGCCAGTCTTTGAGCCTGTCGGTGTCTGCCAAAGTGCATGGCAGTGCCAAATAGAGATGAGCGAATAGAAGTTGACGAAGTAGAATTTGATCCGAATTTCTGGAAAAATTTGATTCGCACCGAAGCTGAATTTCCTCCTGCTTCGTGGTAACGAATCACATTTTTTCCTAAAATGGCTGCTGCATATGTGAGGACATGGAGAAAGGAACTCTGGGAAGGCGGGATCACCCATAATGACATGCAAGCAGCCAATTATTAGCCAGCCCTGTGATGTCACAGCCCTATAAATAGCGTCAGCCATCTTTGATTCTGCCATTTACCAGTGTACTTAGTGCAGGGAGAGATGTCAGCAGGCGCTAGGGACAGTGTTAGAAAAAACTTAATTGTGCAAAAAAAACTATTTACAAGTGCAGGGCAAGATTATTCAAGGTGTAGGGAAAGGATAGGGAGGAATGATTCCACAGAATTTATGTTGAACAGGGTTCAGTAGGGGAGGTTACAGCCTGGGTAATAGGAACAATCCTATTACACCTTGTTGCACTGACTGGGGATCCCAATTGCCATTATACAGCTCTGTAATTCCAGCAAACCGTTCTTATTAGGGTGCAAGTGCTGTTTGAAACAGGCATTAACAGGGTTTATTACAAGGAAATATTTCTATGTCTTATTTGCCCTTGTGTGGTACAGTTATATGTTCTAAAGCATTTTTTGGCTTGTATTAGCGGGAAAAAAAGGCTTATTAGCCGTTGTGTGCTGACGTGCTAAAATTACAGCCTTTTTGCCCTGTATTAGTGGCAAAATAAAAATATATTCACCGTTCAGCGTTGCACTTATATGTTGAAAAGCGTGTAGTGGAAAAGTGGAAAACAATAAAGGCCTATTTGCCGTTCAGCAGTGCAGTTATATGTGCGGCACCTGAGGGGTTAATTGTGCGGATCACAGCCCCCTGTAAGAGATCAGGTGCTGCCAGGCAGAAGGGGGCCATTGTGTCCACAGTTCTCAGTATATTCTAACTTGAAGCGTCCCCATCACTATGGGAACGCTTCTGTGTTAGAATATACTGTCGGATCTGAGTTTTCACGATTTAACTCAAATCCATGGTGATGGGAAAGCTTCAAGTTAAAATATACCATCGGATTGCAGAAAACTCCGATCCGATGGTATATTAATATTACCCGAACACCGAACCCGAACTTTTACTGAAATGTTCGGGTTCGGGTGCCGAACACCGTAAAGTTCGGTACGAACTCGAACTTTACAGTTCGGGTTCGCTCAACCCTATTCAGGAGCAGGAAACAGCAGGAAGCAAATTGAGGTGGCTGAACTCTGCTGCTCTGTATCTCTTGTGAAGTCAATGTCTCTAACCATGCCCCTCTCGCGATTTACAGCAAAAACATTATTTTCATGTAGAAATCCAAGAATTATGTTGGAGGCATGTAGTGTATGCAAGCCATGTGCGACCCCTCTCATCACTTTTACGCTGTTCTGCACTTGGTTTGCCTGGGCAAACAGAGTCACACAGGGGATAAACTTCTCCGTGTCCTTCAGCAAGAAATTGAATCCTGGCTTTCTTTGCGACAACTCAAAATCGGAACCATGGTGACCGACAACGGGAAGAACATGGTGTTGGCGCTGTGTCAAGGAGGGCTGAGCCATGCGCCCTGCATTGCACATGTGTTAAATCTGGTTGTCAAGCTGTTTGCTGAAGTCTTCCACCCATCTGCAAGACATCCTAAAAATGACAAGGAAACTTTGCAAGCACTTCAGCCACTCGTACACCGCAAAGCACACCCTCCTTGAGCAAATATTGCATTCACATGTCATCTCTGTTTTGGATCCCCTCCTGTTTTTTTTTGGCATTAGCAATACTGATGGATTATTGACCAAATGCTCCACAGACAGGATCTGTTTTTTGTGGGTTATTGTTCTGACGGATCAGAGGAAGGGCAAAATAATCAGTGACATCAACACAAACTCACTGCTGACACCCTCTCCACTCTGTCAGGGGGGCTCTACTTGTATAAGCGTTTATTAGAACAGGTTCTGTAGACATCTATGTGGAATCAGCTGACGACAGTGTAAAAAGAAGTGCACTTCTTCTTGGCGCTAACATCATACTAGAGTTATTTGGTCAGTTTTGGCCCCGTGACTGCCCAAATAAGTGAAGTGTGCAGTGATTCTAAGAGCGACGCCTGTCATCTGCATGTCATACGGAATATAGTATTATTTCACTACCAAAGCAGACTCCCTATGCACAGTGTTCTACACCACTATAAAGGCTCTCTGCTGCCAGGAAATAGCCGTTTTTAATGAAATTCACCGCAAATATATTCGGATCAAACCAAATTTTTTCAAAAACATTTGGCAAACCAGCGAATCGAATTTTTTTAAAATTCGCTCATCTCTAGTGCCGACGTGTGGAGCTGTAACTACGGGCAAGGACAATATACGGTATATCCTGCCATATATCCTGCCACACCAGCAACTTTGGCCAAATGATGCAGCTTCCGCCTCCACGTTCTCACGCCGTTGGTCCTGCGACAATGTCCGCCTCCTCATTCTCCACCGTGTCCTCAGTGCCCCTTCAGTATACCACATGTGCAGGGCACGACGGTATCACGCTGGTCAACACCTCATTTGCCTGAGTCACACAGGGGAGGAACTTCTGCGCGTCCTTAATCAAAAATTGAATCCTGGCTTTCTCCGCGACAACTGAAAATTGGAACCATGGTGTCCGACAACGGGAAGAACATGGTGTCAGTGCTGCATCAAGGAGGGCTGAGCCATGCGCCCTGCATGGCGCACGTGTTCAATCTGGTTGTCAAGCGGTTCCTGAAGTCTTTCACCCATCTGCAAGACATCCGAAAAATGGCAAGAAAACTTTGCATGCACTGCAGCCACTCATACACTGCAAAGCACACCCTCCTTGAGCTGTAGCGGCAGAACGGCATCCCCCAACATAGGCTGATATGCAACGTTTTCACCCATTGGAATTCCACCCTCTTTATGTTGGACCGACTATACGAACCGAGAAAGGCCATAAACGATTTCTTGATGATACAGGCAGACAGAGGTACTCCACTGTGTAACTTTGATATTAGCCAGTGGCAGCTCATGCGTGACACCTGCCGTTTGCTCAGGCCCTTTGAGGATGCCACGTTATTTGTCAGTAGCCAGGACTATGGGATGAACAATGTGATTCTACTGCTTTATATCCTGGAATAGATGATGGTAACAATGGCTGGTCAGGGGACTGGAGACGTGGTGCCTAGATCTCATGGCCACATGAGCCCTGTGGGGGCTGAACTGGAAGAGGAGGAGGAGGGTGAGGAGGATATTGGAGCACAGGCTATGTGTAGCGAAATTAAGGGGGGGGGTTCTACACAGGTGACAGGAGAGGAGGAGTAGGAGCAGCTATAGGAGCAAGAGGGAGATGAGGAAGACCAGGCAGATGACCCAGGCAAACCGTGGCAGTACGCAGAGCAGATGGAGGCAGGGAGTCCCTCCTAGTCACTTGCGCAAATGGCCCGCTGCATGCTCACTTGCTTGGGTAGTGACAGCCGAATTGTCAACATTCGGCAGAGGGCTGACTTCTGCCTCTCCACCTTGTTGGACCCTCACTACTGGTCCAAAATGGGGGCCTTTTTTTACACCAGCTGAGAGGGAGGACAAACTGAACTACTATAGAGACATCCTATGTAGTCAGTTTGCTACTGCCTATGTGCACCATCACCCATCCTCTCGCAGGTCTGACCGGGGGAGCCCTCTGCGCTCACATTCCACTGTCATGGCTGCTGTGGCGGGGTGGGGGGGTAGGAGCAGTACCAGCTCCATCAGCAACAACTTGAGTCTAGAGTCGCTGATGAGCAGCTTTCTTCAACCGACTAGTGAAGAAACTACTCACTAGCAGCTAGACCTGGAGCAGAACCTGAACGAGAAGGTGGTGGCATACTTGGACAGCACCCTGCCACCCCACATTGAAGATCCGCTGGACTACTGGGCAGCCAAACTGGATTTGTGGACGCAACTGGCCGAGTTTGCCCTGAAAAAGCTGTCCTGCCTGGCCAGTAATGTGTAATCAGAGTGGGTGTTTAGTGCAGCGGGGTATATAAAAGAAGATTACGAGTTCAATCAGCGGGATGGGTCACCCCACGCCTGAGCCGTAACAAAAACCACACCAATAGGCGCCAAACCCTGTACCAATGAGTATTCCTAGATGGAAGTGATAGAGTTCCCAGATATAGATTAGACAATATTAAGTAAATGCATACTGAAGGCAGTTTAGTGTGTGATCATTTAGCCCATAGCTATGCAGTGAGAATAAAAGATGTTTCAAATGTCAAGTATTCTACTCACTTCACAGGGGGGATGTCCGTCGGATAAAGCTCAAGACACCTTTGGACAGAGCCCCCCTCGCCGGGTCCGCTTGTCGTACACGGCTGCCATCATTTCACATCATACAATAAGCGGACCCGGCGAGGGGGGCTCTGTCTGAAGGTGTCTTGAGCTTTATCCTACGGACATCCCCCCTGTGAAGTGAGTAGAATACTTGACATTTGAGACATCTTTTATTCTCACTGTATAGCTATGGGATAAATGATCATAAACTAAACTGCCTTCAGTATGCATTTACTTAATATTGTCTAATCTATATTTGGGAACTCTATCACTTACAACCAGGAATACTCATTGGTACAGGGATTGGCGCCTATTGGTGTGTTTTTTGTTACGGCTCAGACGTGGGGTGACCATCCCATGGATTGAACTCGTAATCTTCTTTTATATGCGCTTACAAGAGTGCTAGCTATTGTACACTCGTACCACTTGTGCAGCCTTCCCCGCCCGTTTTTATTCTGAACCACGTAGACCTATAGATTCGTTATCCACCCTCTTGGCGCCCGACCCTCGGGGGTACTTTTCTTTTCCATTTCTCAGGGTTGTACACCCACCCATAATATTGTGTATCCTAAACCTCTTTTTTGGTTTTTGTTTCCTCTCTCTTACATTAGTGCGGCGGGGGCCATAGTTACCCCAAGGAGAACTCGCTTGTCCACCCAAAATGTGGAGACTGACCTTTGTCAAGATGAATCAGGCTTGGATCAGCAAGGACTTTGAAACACCAATGCATGATACATCAGACTAGATCATCCATGGTGCTACATCAACACTTTGACAAAAGAGATCGTTTTTTTCTGGCTACCTGCCTCAGCTACTATTCTGATGTTGTCACCCGCCTGATGCCGCACATATGATGCCAAGTGCTCTTTCTTACACCCACCATTGTCAGCGGGTACTGTTATTGCCACCCACCTCCCCACTCTTTCACCGGGTCACTCTGTGGTCTCCTCATGCTGATGTCACCTTGCCACTCTGTGGTCTCCTCATGCTGCTGCTGCCACCTCCACACTCTGTCATTGTGCCACTCTGTGGCCTCCTCATGCTGCTGCCAACTCACAACTCTGTCTGCGAGCCACTCCGTGGTCTCCTCATGCTGCTGCTGCCACCTCCCCACTCTGTCATTGTGCCAATCTGTGGCCTCCTCATGCTTCTGCTGCTGCCACCTCCACACTATGTCAACTTTCCACTCTGTGGTCTCCTTATGCTGCTGCCAACTCTGTCTCTGGGCCACTCTGTGGTCTTCTCATGCTGCTGCCACCTCAACACTATGTCACTGGGCCACTCTGTGGTCTCCTCATGCTGCTGCTACATCAACACTATGTCACTGGGCCATTCTGTGGTCTCCTCATGCTGCTTCCACCTCACCACTATGTCATTGGGCCACTCTGTGAACTTCTCATTATGTTTCCACCCTCCCCACTTCATGACTGGGCCACTATTTTGCCTTTTTGGCCTGGTTGACATCATTATTAATTTGACCCTTCTTCTGATCTGTCAGAAGGAAGGAAAAATGAGATGCAAAATGGATCCTGTCTGTGTAGCAGCTGTAAGGCCTGTATAGTGCCATAAGAATTGGCTTATGATTTGGTAGCCAAAAGCAGGAGTAGGTACAAAACACAGAAGACATGCAAATATTCCATTCACGTGTCATCTCTGTTTTGGATCCACTCCTGACCAAATGCTGACCGAGTGAAGGCGGGTGCTCAACAGATCAGAGGAGGGGAAAAATAATCAGTGACGTCAACACAAACTTACTGCTGACACCTTCTCCACTCTGTCGGGGGGGGGGGGGAGGGCTCTACTTGTATAAGCGTTTAATAGAACAGGTTCTGTAGACATCTATGTGGAATCAGCTGACGACGGTGTAAAAGGAGTACGCTTCTTCTTGACGCTAACATTGAACTGTAAGGGAGCATTCACACGACCGTGTTGGTTTTGCGGTCCGCAAATCACGGATCCGTGTGTTCTGTATGTCTTTCCGTTTCCATTCTGTAAGTCCATTCTGTAAGTCCGACGTGGTGCTTCCGTGTGTCATCCGTTTTTTACAGTCCGCAAAAAACTGAAATGGGACTGAAATGGGGTTTCCTAGAATGTTTTCAGTCCAGGGGTCCGCAAAAAACGGATGATATATGGATGCATTTCCATGTGCTATCCGTTTTTTACGGACCCATTGACTTTCTATGGGGCCACGGACTGCAATTTGCGGCCAAGTATAGGACATGTTCTAAAATAAAAGGAACGGAGTTGTTGAATTTATTAAAACCAGCATATACACGATTACTATACCAATACACAGGTAATGCACAGTATTATCTGAGAGGCCCTAAAATGTCAGGGCTATGAAAGGGTTCCAAATGAAGGACCCAGAGCCAGAATATGGGTAGTAACAGCACCAGCTATCCGGCCAGAAACTATCGGGCAAACACAAACGTAGGTACCACAACTCTATTGAGTTACATGAAGTGGCATCACACCATCCTGTGGGCAAGCAAAGGTAGCAGCCAGCTATCACAACAGTAGTTCCCTCCTTATCCCAGTCCCCCTTGCGGCAGCCAGACCTCATCCATATCCATAGGCAGCACAGTGTCTTCCACATCGCCATCATCTCATTCCACTTCTCCCACTCAGACTTCTTCTCTTCTGCTCGTTGGCCATCGATAAAGGGAATCCATCACTAGTGACCTCACTATCAAACTGTTTGCATAGCTGTGGTTCACCTGTTTTTCTTCTCCATTCCCGAGTTATAACACTTTTTCTTAATATGCAAATTAGGCTTTTGGTGCAAGGAAGGCATCACCATTGCTATTGTTGCACCCAAGCTCCACTCATTTCTGTGGCCAGCTCATTTCCTGCCTGGCTGCTTTGATTGTTGTTTGATTATTCACTTGCATGATAAGACTGATGCAATTCAATTGCATGATAACACTGATAACAACACTGCAGGAGAAATGCTAGCACAGGCTTCCAGTATCCATAGTTTCAGATGCTGCACATCTCGTATCATCTGAAGGCAATCGTCTATGCTGTGAAAATACGAGATGTGCAGCACCTGAAACTACGGATACTGGAAGCCTGTGCTAGCATTTCTCCTGCGGTGTTGCTATCAGTGTGTGAAGAGTGGGAGAAGAGGGTTGCATTGACAATCCAACACAATGGGCAGCACATTGAACACATTTTATAAGTGGTCAGAAACTTGTAAATAACTTGTAAATAATTGTTTTTCGTGTGTAATTCCCAATAAGTTTGATGTGTCACATGACCCTCTTCCTATTGAAAAAACAAAAGTTGGATTCAAAATGGCCGACTTCAAAATGGCCGCCATGGTCACCACCCATCTTGAAAAGTTTCCCCCCTCACATATACTAATGTGCCACAAACAGGAAGTTAATATCACCAACCATTCCCATTTTATTAAGGTGTATCCATATAAATGGCCCACCCTGTACATTAATTAATGACACTAATATCACATACATGAGACAATCCCTTTAAGAACGCATGACTGGGAGAAAGTCAGACAGCCTATGCGCTGGTACCACGCTCAAGTCAGTACTGTTCTTTTGATGCCACAAACGGATTAATCACTGCCGAGCTGCCGAGAGAGTTTTATAGATTCTCTAATTAAAATGACAAATGAAAAACATGTTTTGGCAACATCTCAAGTTATGTGTAACAGTGTCTGAATTACTGGAGCGACTGATGGATGGCGGCCAGATGAAGTCAGTGACAGAATCAACAAGTAGCGCATTACCTATGTAATTATACTAGTAGAGGATCAGGCTGTGTGAAGCATGCAGGTTCATTCCATTTAACATTACACTTGCAAGAAATGGGAAAGTCAGTGTGTATTTTAGGCTAACTTTATCATATGGTAAAATGTAATAGAGGTTGGATTGTCAAAAGCATCTGAAAATGATGACCATGCGACCAAAGATTCCTACTGACCTCTTCCTATTAAGTTCCTGTTGTGTGTGATGTGGGTGGTGGAGGTGGGTGACTTATGTTTTATACTTCATCAAATTACTATTATGCAGAATAAAATCAATTCCATCAATGTTTTGGGTCTTCTTTTATGCTGGACACCAAATACAGTATCATAAGTTGTGTAGTTACTTACATGGCCATCAAGTCTGAAATGTCTCAGGTCAGTTATACATCATCCAAAGTTAAATTACTTATCACCTTTAAAGGGCAACCGACTTTTCAAAAGAATCTCAAAAAATGCATGTTCTGATAGGGGACATGGTTTGGATTATATTCAAGCCTCCCCAAGCACCCCCGTGCTGTTTTTAGGCTGTTAATTGTTCTGCTGTTGTAAAGCAGCATCCTGCTGTTCTCTTAGAGCTGGGGGGCATGTCCACATGCAGGCAGTCTGCCAGTACTATACTAGTCTAGACTTCCCTTCACAAATTTTTAACCGTCCTGACAAAAGCAGAGATAGACACTAATGGTTCATAAATAAAGTACATTTCTTCCCTTCAGTGCCTTTCAAAGTTTTTATCACCCCAAGTAACCATCTCTGTTTAGGTGAGGGGGGGGGGGGAGGTGGATGAGTTCTAAATGGAGGAAGGGCCCTGCTCATAACCAGACTCTCACTGAGCTCAGCCACTAAAGAAAGACACACTGGAGAGTAAAATTGGAGCTGTGTCAGAGAATTCAAAAAGTTTTTTAGGGTGAATAACATCAAAAAACTTTTAATCAAAGTAATTAGAAAATTTGTTCAGGTTCACCTAAAGTGACCAATGAGAGTAAATTGTCTGAAAAGTTAGCAACCATTTAATGCCATTTGCAATTAGATAGACATCTCACCCTGTTTTGACATGCTTCTGTCATTCCTACCTCTTGTGGTAGGGCATTCTATAGCCTGACTGCTGTAACTGTAAAGAAGCCTTTCCTCCACATGGAATGCAGTACAAGCAGTCAAACTAGAGAATGCCCTACCCCTGTGATGGCTGACCTCCAGCACTCTGCTGTTTTAAAACATACGACTCCCAAGATGTATACTTGCTTGGCTGTTATCAGAACTCCATAGAAATGAATGAAGCATGCTGGGAGTCATAGTTGTAGAGTGCCGGAGGTTAGCCATCACTGCCCTACTGTAAGACAAAAGGAAAAAAAGGAGTGAGCAAGGCAGGGAGGGGCGCCAGAGAATGCCTGGAGAAAAAACAAGGGGGGGGGGGGTGTACTGAGAAGTAGTAACCGTTCTTTGTAGAGTCTTTGGAAAGAATTAATCATGTGCCAGTTCTTTGTATGGTCTGATTTCTTTTTGTCCAATTATTTTGCTGGCCTCTCATTATAAGGGCTCATGCACACAAACTTATTTTCTTTCCGTGTCCGTTCTGGTTTTTTTGCAGACTGTATGCGGAACCATTCACTTCAATGGGTCCACAAAAAAAGCTGAAGTTACTCCGTGTGCATTCCGTTTCCGTATGTCCGTATTTCCGTTTTGCAAAAAATAGAAAATTTACTATTATTGTAAGCATTATGGACAAGGATAGTACTGTTCTATGAAGAGCCAGCTGTTCCGTTCCGCAAAATACGGAACGCACACGGATGTCATCCGTATATTTTGCGGACCGCAAAATACATACAGTCGTGTGCATGAGCCCCTAGAGAGATTTACCATCCCATTTAATAATTTAGTCACCCAGCATTAAACCCACTTCATATCTCTTATAGCAGCCCCAAACTGAATCTGATTTTCAATATGTGCTCTTACGAGGACAGGTTTTTATCTCTCTTTTTATGCACCCTAACATTTTATTTGCAGCTGCTGCCTGACATTGAATCCCGCTGCTTAACTTACTTAGAACCTTAATACCCTTATCTTGTTCTGTTGTCCCAGTTTTTTCCATTTTTATAACTACTTTACATTTCAAGAACAGTGTGTGCTACTCATTTATGCCTCCTCTGGCAGTCCTGGGCAAAATCAAAAGTGAGGCCCCAAAGTCTTGTAATAATGTACTAACAGCACAGTCTGTCGATTCCGGCCCTCCCTCACAGATTTACAACCCATAAAGCTCCTCACACATCTGCACCCTTATGGACCCCAGAATACGCCACGTACCCCCTCCCTTCACAGGAATAAGTTCTCCTCACTCACAAAAAGCTACAGCAACGGAGCGGGTTGTCATACAGCATGTACCCCAGGACTGCACACCACTAGAGCCTCCCTCACATGGCCACTTGCAGGCATACACAACCCCTCTCTCCCAAAGTACCTGCACGAGCTCCAGTGTCCGTGCAGAAAGAAAGCTCTGTCCTATACACATTTGGTCATGTGACCATTAACCACTTTCCAACATCTGTCATAAATGTACGGCGCATATCGAGTCTTTAAAGATGGGCCCACTCTGGAGCAAAGCGGGTGCTATAGCAATCGGGTGCCTGCTGTTTCATACAGTACACAGGGCCAATGTCCACGATCTGCGGTAATGCTGACCTGGACATTTAACCATTCAGATGCCATCAAATGTCACCACGGCATATGAGAGTATTAAAAACCGGAAGCGCGGGCTTCCTGTTCAGGCGGGCTTTCCCCCAGCGGAGATCGGAGAAAGCAGCCTGTTCTAAAAATGAGCTGCAGCCTGTACTAGGCGTCCAGGCTCATTATTAGTATATCCCAGTTCAGGCCAGCAGGTGGGTGCATTCAACTGTGATATAGTGATTTCTATGCAGAATAATGGAGCAATTTACATTATTCTGTATAAATTGCAATCTGATTATTGCAAGTTCTGGTCCACTTGAGGACCTAAGTAAAAGAAAAAAATAAAGTTTTGAAAAAATAAAATAAAAATTAAGCTTAAATCACTGCCCTTTCCCCAAAATAAAAATAAACAAACAAAAAAAAATAACATTATGGGCATCGCCGCATGCAAAAACGCCCGTACTATTAAAATATAAAAAAGTTAGCCCATATGGTGAATGGCGTAACAGAAAAAAATGAAAAAGGCCGATGCGCCGTATTTTAATCACTTTATCTCCGAAGAAAATTGAATAAAAAGTGATCATAATACACACCCCAAAATTGCCAAAAACAACAGATTGTCCCGCAAAAAAGGATCCGCCACGCATCTCCGTAGACATAACTATAAAAAAGTTAAAAAAATACTGGTTAGGGTGGGTTCACACTAGCGTTAGGAATTCCGTTATGGCTTTCTGTTATAACATGGTTATAACGGAAAATAACGGAATCCATAAGACGGAAGGACGGATCCGTTCTGCTGCCCATAGACTTGTATTATGACGGAATGCAAAATGGAAGCCTTTAACCACCTCCGGACCGCTGTACGCAGATTCGCGTTCCGGAGGTGGCAGCGCTGCGCACAATCACGCGAGATTTCGTTCCAAGCCGGCCCGCGCATGCGCATCGCGGGCCGGCAAAATTCAAAGAAGAAGTTCGTCACCAGCCTGCCAGCAACGATCATTGGCTGGCAGGCTGGCGATTTTTGAAAAATCCAATCAAAAGTCATATAACAGATCATATTAGTAAATATGATCTGTTATATGGCTTCTCTGCTCCTCTGCTGGTCCTTTTCGTCGGTTGGATCCAGCAGAGGAGCAGACTGAACTGTGAGTACACCAAACACTTCACTGTAGCCCCTGATCACCCCCCTGCACCCCAATTAACCCTTTGATCACCCCTTTGATCGCCCCTGTCAATCACTAGTGAAAGGAAAAAAAGTGATCAGTGTAAACTGTCACTTTTTTTTTTCCACTGGTATTGGCTGTTAGGTTTTAGGGATAGTTTAGGCCCCTTGGTTAGGTAGTTAGCGTCAGTTAGCGCCCACCCCACCGCACCGCAGTCACTTTTATTCGCTGAATAGCGTATCGCTAATCAGCATTTGTACTTTTATAGTATCTGTAAGTGATCAAAACTGATCACGGTCAGATCTATAATAGTATGAGTGTCACTTTAGTTCGCCCTCCACCCAAAACGCAGTGTTTGCCCGATCAGGCCTGATCGGTCGCCCACACGTGCGTTCACCCACGCCCGCCCCACCGCAGTGACAAAAAATATATTTTTTTTGATCACTGCACATTCATTTTACACGCACTGCGGCGATAAAAAAATCAGTTTTGATATTTTTTATCAACCGCAGCGGCCTCCGGTACTTCGCTAGCCTCCCCTTTGTAAGACAGGCTTGCTTTTTTTCTTGGGTAGTCTCAGGGAATACCCCTAAATTTAGTAGTCCAAAATGTCAAACAGGGGGTATTCTTCTGAAGAGGCCTACAGGATTCTGACCCAGTCGGATGAGGAGTGGGAACCCTCATCTGATGAATCTAGCGGGTCAGAATATGAACCTGTGGAAAGCAGTGGCTCTCTGACCCAAAGTTCGGACGAGGAGGTGGAGGTCCCTGGCAGCACCAGGCGTACCCGGCCCCGTGTCGCTAGACCACAGGTTATGCAGGATCCGCTTCAAGAGCAGCAGAGTGGGGCTGTCGCTGCCGGATCACGTGGTGAGGCATACACCAGCAGCGCAGCCCTCCCTGGACCTAGTACCAGCACTGCCGTACAACATGGTGACGTGGCGAGCACCAGAAGGGCAGTTGAAGCTGGTACGGTGGCACGTGCACTAGTTACCCCGTCGCAGCCACCGCACAGACAGGCCCGTAGAGCCCCTAGAATCCCTGAGGTGCTGGCAAACCCTGATTGGCAGTCACCAACTTCAGCCGCACCTGTAGTTCCCCCTTTCACCGCCCAGTCTGGAGTTCGGGTTGAGACGGCTCAAATCGGTTCGGCCCTGGGATTTTTTGAGCTGTTCTTGACTACGGAGCTCTTGGACTTAGTCGTGGCAGAGACCAACCAGTATGCCACACAATTTATATCCGCCAACCCGGGAAGCTTTTATGCCCAGCCTTTCCGGTGGAAACCAGTCCAAGTTTCCGAACTTAAATTTTTTTTGGGCCTTCTCCTCAACATGGGCCTGACAAAAAAGCATGAATTGCGGTCATATTGGTCAACGCACTCGATTCATCACATGCCCATGTTCTCTGCTGCTATGTCCAGGGCACGATTTGAGGCCATCCTCCGTTTCCTGCATTTTAGCGACAACACCACCTCCCGTCCCAGAGGCCACCCAGCTTTTGACCAGCTCCACAAAATTCGGCCCCTCATAGACCATTTCAACCAGAAATTTGCAGATTTGTATACCCCTGAGCAAAACATCTGCGTAGACAAGTCCCTAATACATTTTACCGGGCGCCTTGGCTTCAAACAGTACATCCCAAGCAAGCGTGCCCGGTATGGGGTCAAATTGTATAAGCTCTGTGAAAGGGCCACAGGCTATACCCACAAATTTCGGATCTATGAGGGAAAAGATCAGACCCTGGAGCCGGTCGGTTGCCCTGACTACCTGGGGAGCAGTGGGAAGACAGTCTGGGACTTGGTGTCACCCTTATTCGGCAAGGGGTACCATCTTTATGTGGACAATTTTTACACAAGTGTGGCCCTCTTTAGGCATTTGTTTCTAGAACGGATTTGCGCCTGTGGCACCGCGCGAACTAGTCGCGTGGGCTTCCCCCAACGGCTTGTAACCACCCGTCTTGCAAGGGGGGAGAGGGCTGCCTTGTGTAACGAAGAACTGCTCGCGGTGAAATGGAGAGACAAGCGTGACGTTTACATGCTCTCCTCCATTCACGCAGACACGACAATCCAAATTGAGCGAGCAACCCGTGTCATTGAAAAGCCCCTCTGTGTCCACGACTATAATGCGCTCATGGGAGGGGTGGACTTCAATGACCAGATGTTGTCTCCGTATTTAGTTTCCCGCAGAACCAGACGCTGGTATAAGAAGGTGTCTGTATATTTAATTCAATTGGCGCTGTACAATAGTTTTGTTCTCTACAGTAAGGCTGGGAGAACACGATCTTTCCTCAAATTCCAGGAAGAGATCATCGAGAACCTCCTTTACCCAGGAGGTTCCGTGGCCCCATCCACCAGTGTAGTTAGCCGTCTACACGAGCGACATTTCCCCAGTGTCGTTCCTGGTACCTCAACCCAACTGTCACCCCGAAAAAGATGTCGTGTCTGTAGCAGGAGTGGAATAAGGCGTGACACCCGCTATTTCTGTCCTGACTGTCCTGACCACCCTGCCCTATGCTTTGGTGAGTGTTTCCGGAAGTACCACACACAGGTACACCTAGCATAGGGATTGCATCTCACAGGACAGGCACACAGGGCTATTAGGGCCCTTTTACTCTCAGCTGCTGCAAACCTCTCCTTTCACCTGGGATAAAGTGCATAACGTACTTCGCCACATCTTTGGGCGATTTGCGCTTTGCACATTGTCCCATGGGGAAGGAGAGGTTTGTTCTATAAAGGTAAAAAAAACTAAACAAAAAAAAAATTACTGGTAAGTAAAAAAGTTAAAAAAGTTAAAAAAAGTTAATATGTTCTGTTCTAAAGTTAATAAAGTTATTGCTTTGCGGCCTGGTTTTTTCTTTTTTGTTTTGTTTTTTTTACCTTCCAGGTGGACCAACCGATCGACCAGCTGCAGCACTGATGTGCATTCGGACAGAAGCATTGCGCTGCTGTCAGATTACACGCAAGTCGGTGTATGCGGCGCTGCAAGACGAGATTTCTCCTCTGCAGTAAAAGATATGTTTGCCGAGGCATATGAGCTGAGGAGGTGGCGGTGTTCATATACTTTGGCAAACACTTTGTATATATAAAAAAAAAAATCCCGGCAATGATTTATTCATCCACATCGATTGATGTGAATGGAGAAATCTGGTTTGCAAGGGCATACGAGCTGAAGTGGGTATGGATGTTGGGCGGAGCTCCTATGTCCTGGCAGACGCCTTTCCCCTCCTTTTTCTTTTTTTGGCAGAGATTTTTTCATCCACATTGATCGATGCGAATGAAGAAATCTGTGCCGTTCATTTTTTTCTTTCAGCCCAGAGGCTGAACGGAAAAAAAAAAATCTCATTACCCGTATGCTCAATATAAGGAGAATAGCAGAAACTCCTAATGCTGGGCATACATGTAATGATTGCGGAGACCCTCAAATGCCAGGGCAGTACAAACACCCCACAAATAACACCATTTTGGAAAGAAGACACCCCAAGGTATTCGCTGAGGGGCATATTGAGTCCATGAAAGATTGAAATTTTTGTCCCAAGTTAGCGGAAAGGGAGACTTTGTGAGAACGAAATCAAAAAAATCAATTTCCGCTAACTTGTGCCAAAAATTTTTTTTTCAATGAACTCGCCATGCCCCTCATTGAATACCTTGGGGTGTCTTCTTTCCAAAATGGGGTCACATGTGGGGTATTTATACTGCCCTGGCATTTTAGGGGCCCCAAAGCGTGAGAAGAAGTCTGGTATCCAAATGTCTAAAAATGCCCTCCTAAAAGGAATTTGGGCCCCTTTGCCCACCTAGGCTGCAAAAAAGTGTCACACATCTGGTATCTCCGTACTCAGGAGAAGTTGAGGAATGTGTTTTGGGGTGTCTTTTTACATATACCCATGCTGGGTGAGATAAATATCTTGGTCAAATGCCAACTTTGTATAAAAAAATGGGAAAAGTTGTCTTTTGCCAAGATATTTCTCTCACCCAGCATGGGTATATGTAAAATGACACCCCAAAACACATTCCCCACCTTCTCCTGAGTACGGAGATACCAGATGTGTGACACTTTTTTGCAGCCTAGGTGGGCAAAGGGGCCCACATTCCAAAGAGCACCTTTCGGATTTCACAGGTCATTTACCTACTTACCACACATTAGGGCCCCTGGAAAATGCCAGGGCAGTATAACTACCCCACAAGTGACCCCATTTTGGAAAGAAGACACCCCAAGGTATTCCGTGAGGGGCATGGCAAGTTCCTAGAATTTTTTATTTTTTGTCACAAGTTAGTGGAATATGATGATTTTTTTATTTTTTTTCATACAAAGTCTCATATTCCACTAACTTGTGACAAAAAATAAAAACTTCCATGAACTCACTATGCCCATCAGCGAATACCTTGGGGTCTCTTCTTTCCAAAATGGGGTCACTTGTGGGGTAGTTATACTGCCCTGGCATTCTAGGGGCCCAAATGTGTGGTAAGGAGTTTGAAATCAAATTCTGTAAAAAATGACCTGTGAAATCCGAAAGGTGCTCTTTGGAATATGGGCCCCTTTGCCCACCTAGGCTGCAAAAAAGTGTCACACATCTGGTATCTCCGTACTCAGGAGAAGGTGGGGAATGTGTTTTGGGGTGTCATTTTACATATACCCATGCTGGGTGAGAGAAATATCTTGGCAAAAGACAACTTTTCCCATTTTTTTATACAAAGTTGGCATTTGACCAAGATATTTATCTCACCCAGCATGGGTATATGTAAAAAGACACCCCAAAACACATTCCTCAACTTCTCCAGAGTACGGAGATACCAGATGTGTGACACTTTTTTGCAGCCTAGGTGGGCAAAGGGGCCCACATTCCAAAGAGCACCTTTCGGATTTCACAGGTCATTTTTTACTGAATTTGATTTCAAACTCCTTACCACACATTTGGGCCCCTAGAATGCCAGGGCAGTATAACTACCCCACAAGTGACCCCATTTTGGAAAGAAGAGACCCCAAGGTATTCGCTGATGGGCATAGTGAGTTCATGGAAGTTTTTATTTTTTGTCACAAGTTAGTGGATTATGAGACTTTGTATGAAAAAAAAAATCATCATTTTCCACTAACTTGTGACAAAAAATAAAAAATTCTAGGAACTCGCCATGCCCCTCACGGAATACCTTGGGGTGTCTTCTTTCCAAAATGGGGTCACTTGTGGGGTAGTTATACTGCCCTGGCATTCTAGGGGCCCAAATGTGTGGTAAGGAGTTTGAAATCAAATTCTGTAAAAAATGACCTGTGAAATCCGAAAGGTGCTCTTTGGAATATGGGCCCCTTTGCCCACCTAGGCTGCAAAAAAGTGTCACACATCTGGTATCTCCGTACTCAGGAGAAGGTGGGGAATGTGTTTTGGGGTGTCATTTTATATATACCCATGCTGGGTGAGAGAAATATCTTGGCAAAAGACAACTTTTCCCATTTTTTTATACAAAGTTGGCATTTGACCAAGATATTTATCTCACCCAGCATGGGTATATGTAAAAAGACACCCCAAAACACATTCCTCAACTTCTCCTGAATACAGAGATACCAGATGTGTGACACTTTTTTGCAGCCTAGGTGGGCAAAGGGGCCCATATTCCAAAGAGCACCTTTCGGATTTCACAGGTCATTTTTTACTGAATTTGATTTCAAACTCCTTACCACACATTTGGGCCCCTAGAATGCCAGGGCAGTATAACTACCCCACAAGTGACCCCATTTTGGAAAGAAAAGACCCCAAGGTATTCGCTGATGGGCATAGTGAGTTCATGGAAGTTTTTATTTTTTGTCACAAGTTAGTGGAAAATGATGATTTTTTTTTTTTTTTTTTCATACAAAGTCTCATATTCCACTAACTTGTGACAAAAAATAAAAACTTCCATGAACTCACTATGCCCATCAGCGAATACCTTGGGGTCTTTTCTTTCCAAAATGGGGTCACTTGTGGGGTAGTTATACTGCCCTGGCATTCTAGGGGCCCAAATGTGTGGTAAGGAGTTTGAAATCAAATTCAGTAAAAAATGACCTGTGAAATCCGAAAGGTGCTCTTTGGAATATGGGCCCCTTTGCCCACCTAGGCTGCAAAAAAGTGTCACACATCTGGTATCTCTGTATTCAGGAGAAGTTGAGGAATGTGTTTTGGGGTGTCTTTTTACATATACCCATGCTGGGTGAGATAAATATCTTGGTCAAATGCCAACTTTGTATAAAAAAATGGGAAAAGTTGTCTTTTGCCAAGATATTTCTCTCACCCAGCATGGGTATATATAAAATGACACCCCAAAACACATTCCCCACCTTCTCCTGAGTACGGAGATACCAGATGTGTGACACTTTTTTGCAGCCTAGGTGGGCAAAGGGGCCCATATTCCAAAGAGCACCTTTCGGATTTCACAGGTCATTTTTTACAGAATTTGATTTCAAACTCCTTACCACACATTTGGGCCCCTAGAATGCCAGGGCAGTATAACTACCCCACAAGTGACCCCATTTTGGAAAGAAGAGACCCCAAGGTATTCGCTGATGGGCATAGTGAGTTCATAGAACTTTTTATTTTTTGTCACAAGTTAGTGGAATATGAGACTTTGTAAGAAAAAAAAATAAAAAATCATCATTTTCCGCTAACTTGTGACAAAAAATAAAAAGTTCTATGAACTCACTATGCCCATCAGCGAATACCTTAGGGTGTGTACTTTCTGAAATGGGGTCATTTGTGGGGTGTTTGTACTGTCTGGGCATTGTAGAACCTCAGGAAACATGACAGGTGCTCAGAAAGTCAGAGCTGCTTCAAAAAGCGGAAATTCACATTTTTGTACCATAGTTTGTAAACGCTATAACTTTTACCCAAACCATTTTTTTTTTACCCAAACATTTTTTTTTTATCAAAGACATGTAGAACAATAAATTTAGAGCAAAATTTCTATATGGATCTCGTTTTTTTTGCAAAATTTTACAACTGAAAGTGAAAAATGTCATTTTTTTGCAAAAAAAATCGTTAAATTTCGATTAATAACAAAAAAAGTAAAAATGTCAGCAGCAATGAAATACCACCAAATGAAAGCTCTATTAGTGAGAAGAAAAGGAGGTAAAATTCATTTGGGTGGTAAGTTGCATGACCGAGCAATAAACGGTGAAAGTAGTGTAGGTCAGAAGTGTAAAAAGTGGCCTGGTCTTTCAGGGTGTTTAAGCACTGGGGGCTGAGGTGGTTAAAAGGCATTCTGTTTGCTTTCCGTCCTAATAGAAGTCTATGGGAAAGCATAACGGATCTGTCTGGGTCCCGTTATGCAAGACAGAAAACAAAGTCCTGTCAACAGGACTTTGTTTTCCGTCTTGCATAACAGGACCCAGACGGATCCGTTTTGATTCCCATAGACTTCTATTAGGGACGGAAAGCAAATGGAATGCCTTTTAAAGGCTTCCATTTTGCATTCCGTCATAATACAAGTCTATGGGCAGCAGAACGGATCCGTCCTTCCGTCTTATGGATTCCGTTATTTTCCGTTCTAACCATGTTAGAACGGAATGCCATAACGGAATCCCTAACGCTAGTGTGAACCCACCCTAAATCAAGTTAAAAAGGTTGGTGTGGATTAGCACGGGTGTTATTTGATCATATTTTATATTTTGAGAAAGAAATTTCAATAAATTCAAACTTTTCACTGTTGGGGACACCCTGTGTATTTAAGTTTTATTTAGCCTCTATTTTTGAAATGTTTTTGTGAGGATTTGAACACCATCTACATTAAAAGGCAAGAACCTTAACCATTGAGCTATCAAACCTAAATAGTAGTTTCCTATGCATTGTGCATTCATATATATCAAAAGGTATCATTTTATATATTTTTTTTGTAATTACATATTACAAAATTTTGGGCCATACATTTTTTTTACAATTACTACAAAGAATATAAAATTATAGTTCTGTATATGAATACCTAATACACAACAAACTTCTATGAGGTTTTTCAGCAACAGTTTAACATTGAGCTCTATAGCTCAGTGGTTTAGGTTCTTGACTTTAATGTACATGGTTGTGAGTTTGAATCCTGGCAGAAACATTTCAAAAATAGCGTCTAAATAAGACTTAAATACACAGGGTTTGGGATACCCCTTTCATGTTCATAGTACTGGCTCCATATATGGACACAGCCATTTATGGAGTTAGAGCAGGGACTCCTAAGCCAGGAACCAGAGTCTGAGAAACCCGGACTGAAACAGGGGGCCCCTTAGAGGGTTGGGGCCCTAGGCAATTGCCCAGTTGAGTTTTACCCCAGCATCTCCCCTTATTCTTCAATTTTTTCAGTCTGTCTCTGTGATAGTAATGACTAGAGAGGAGCAAATTTTTCAAAAATTCCATTCGCCGAATTTTGGGGAAAAAAATTTACAAATTCAAGACGAATCATAAACAAATGTATTTATTTTTTTTAAACGGGGGAGAAAAAACAAGGTTTATTTAACAAACAGGTAATTAACACACATAAAATACAACACAGAAGGGGCAAAACCACAAGATATAAAAGACAAACAGCTTCATCAACAAGAATGGATTGACGACTAGGGATGAGCGAACCCGAACTGTATAGTTCGGGTTCGTACCGAATTTTGGGGTGTCCGTGACACGGACCCGAACCCGAACATTTTCGTAAAAGTCCGGGTTCGGTGTTCGGCGCTTTCTTGGCGCTTTTTGAAAGGCTGCAAAGCAGCCAATCAACAAGCGTCATACTACTTGCCCCAAGAGGCCATCACAGCCATGCCAATAGTAGGCATGGCTGTGATTGGCCAGTGCAGCATGTGACCCAGCCTCTATATAAGCTTGGGTCACGTAGCGCTGCACGTCACTCTGCTGATTCAAGCATAGGGAGAGGTTGCTGCTGCGACGTTAGGGCGAGATTAGGCAGATTAACTCCTCCAAAAGACTTAATTCAGTGATCGATCTCCAGCTGTGGATCATTGAAGTGCTAATATTGAATTGCTCACTTTTTTTAGGCTGCCCAGAGCGTTTTTATATCACTTTTTTCTGGGGTGATCGGCGGCCATTTTGTGGCTTGTGGTGCGCCAGCACAAGCTACCACCAAGTGCATTTAACCATCAATAGTGTGGTTATTTTGTGCTATATCCTACATCAGGTGCAGGCTGAGCCTGTGTCACCCAAGTGCATTTAACCATCAACAGTGTGGTTATTTTTTGGCCATATACTACATCAGGTGCAGGCTGAGCCTGTGTCACCGAAGTGCATTTAACCATCAACAGTGTGGTTATTTTTTGGCCATATACTACATCAGGTGCAGGCTGAGCCTGTGTCACCCAAGTGCATTTAACCATCAACAGTGTGGTTATTTTTTGGCCATATACTACATCAGGGGCAAGTTGAGCCTGTCACCCAGCGCCTAAAAAATAGACCTGACATTTATATTCCTCCAAATCAGTACTGTTTTAGCTGGTCAAGTTATTTGTAGTGACCGTAAAAGCACAGTTTTTGTTCTGGGTTGAAAAACTATTCCCAAATTTGCCATTCTCAAAATTAGTAGTTTCTGCTATATCAGGCCTACTTTAAATCTATCCCAAAAAGGATATCTTAGATTCAAGGTGCTGATAGTGTCATTCTGAAAAACTTAACACACACGCTACCGTGCAGATACAAGTCTAATTCTGTGATTAAAGGTATATCTGTCACACAGCGCGTAAAAAATAGGCCTCACATTTCTATTCAACCAAATCTGTCATTACTTGTGTGCCTGTATTAGTGTAATACGGTACCTAAATAGATAGCCAGACAGTGTTAGGTGTCTGTAAAAAAAGGCCTGAATTTTAATTCAATACATTGGCCCGAATAATATTTTTCTTATTGTGGTGAACGGTAACAATGAGGAAAACATCTAGTAAGGGACGCGGACGTGGACATGGTCGTGGTGGTGTTAGTGGACCCTCTGGTGCTGGGAGAGGACGTGGCCGTTCTGCCACAGCCACATGTCCTAGTGTACCAACTACCTCAGGTCCCAGTAGCCACCAGAATTTACAGCGATATTTGGTGGGGCCCAATGCCGTTCTAAGGATGGTAAGGCCTGAGCAGGTACAGGCATTAGTCAATTGGGTGGCCGACAGTGCATCCAGCACGTTCACATTATCTCCCACCCAGTCTTCTGCAGAAAGCACACAGATGGCGCATGAAAACCAAGCCCATCAGTCTGTCACATCACCCCCATGCATATCAGGGAAACTGTCTGAGCCTCAAGTTATGCAGCAGTCTCTTATGCTGTTTGAAGACTCTGCTGCCAGGGTTTCCCAAGGGCATCCACCTAGCCCTTCCCCAGGGGTGGAAGAGATAGAATGCACTAACGCACAACCACTTATGTTTCCTGATGATGAGGACATGGGAATACCACCTCAGCACGTCTCTGATGATGACGAAACACAGGTGCCAACTGCTGCGTCTTTCTGCAGTGTGCAGACTGAACAGGAGGTCATGGATCAAGACTGGGTGGAAGACGATGCAGGGGACGATGAGGTCCTAGACCCCACATGGAATGAAGGTCGTGCCACTGACTTTCACAGTTCGGAGGAAGAGGCAGTGGTGAGACCGAGCCAACAGCGTAGCAAAAGAGGGAGCAGTGGGCAAAATCAGAACACCCGCCGCCAAGAGACTCCGCCTGCTACTGACCGCCGCCATCTGGGACCGAGCACCCCAAAGGCAGCTTCAAGGAGTTCCCTGGCATGGCACTTCTTTAAACAATGTGCTGACGACAAGACCCGAGTGGTTTGCACGCTGTGCCATCAGAGCCTGAAGCGAGGCATTAACATTCTGAACCTTAGCACAACCTGCATGACCAGCCTGGCCTGGTGGTGTGCGATAATGGGCGAAATCTCGTTGCAGCTCTGGGACTAGCCGGTTTGACGCACATCCCTTGCCTGGCGCATGTGCTGAATTTGGTGGTGCAGAAGTTCATTCGCAACTACCCCGACATGTCAGAGCTGCTGCATAAAGTGCGGGCCGTCTGTTCGCGCTTTCGGCGTTCACACCCTGCTGCTGCACGCCTGTCTGCGCTACAGCGTAACTTCGGCCTTCCCGCTCACCGCCTCATATGCGACGTGCCCACCAGGTGGAACTCCACCTTGCACATGCTGGACAGACTGTGCGAGCAGCAGCAGGCCATAGTGGAGTTTCAGCTGCAGCACGCACGGGTCAGTCGCACTGCGGAACAGCACCACTTCACCACCAATGACTGGGCTTCCATGCGAGACCTGTGTGCCCTGTTGCACTGTTTCGAGTACTCCACCAACATGGCCAGTGGCGATGACGCCGTTATCAGCGTTACAATACCACTTCTATGTCTCCTTGAGAAAACACTTAGGGCGATGATGGAAGAGGAGGTGGCCCAGGAGGAAGAGGAGGAAGAGGGGTCATTTTTAGCACTTTCAGGCCAGTCTCTTCGAAGTGACTCAGAGGGAGGTTTTTTGCAACACCAGAGGCCAGGTACAAATGTGGCCAGACAGGGCCCACTACTGGAGGACGAGGAGGATGAGGATGAGGAGGAGGTGGAGGAGGATGAGGATGAAGCATGTTCACAGCGGGGTGGCACCCAAAGCAGCTCGGGCCCATCACTGGTGCGTGGCTGGGGGGAAACACAGGACGATGACGATACGCCTCCCACAGAGGACAGCTTGTCCTTACCTCTGGGCAGCCTGGCAAAATGAGCGACTACATGCTGCAGTGCCTGCGCAACGACAGCAGAGTTGCCCACATTTTAACGTGTGCAGACTACTGGGTTGCCACCCTGCTGGATCCCCGGTACAAAGACAATGTGCCCACCTTACTTCCTACACTGGAGCGTGATAGGAAGATGCGCGAGTACAAGTGCACTATGGTAGACGCGCTACTGAGAGCATTCCCAAATGTCACAGGGGAACCAGTGGAAGACCAAGGCGAAGGCAGAGGAGGAGCAAGAGGTCGCCAACGCAGCTGTGTCACGGCCAGCTCCTCTGAGGGCAGGGTTAGCATGGCAGAGATGTGGAAAAGTTTTGTCACCACGCCACAGCTAACTGCACCACCACCTGATACGGAACGTGTTAGCAGGAGGCAACATTTCACTAACATGGTGGAACAGTACCTGTGCACACCCCTCCACGTACTGACTGATGGTTCGGCCCCATTCAACTTCTGGGTCTCCAAATTGTCCACGTGGCCAGAGCTAGCCTTTTATGCCTTGGAGGTGCTGGCCTGCCCGGCGGCCAGCGTTTTGTCTGAACGTGTATTCAGCACGGCAGGGGGCGTCATTACAGACAAACGCAGCCGCCTGTCTACAGCCAATGTGGACAAGCTGACGTTCATAAAAATGAACCAGGCATGGATCCCACAGGACCTGTCCATCCCTTGTGCAGATTAGACATTAACTACCTCCCCTTAACAATATATTATTGTACTCCAGGGCACTTCCTCATTCAATCCTATTTTTATTTTCATTTTACCATTATATTGCGGGGCAACCCAAAGTTGAATGAACCTCTCCTCTGTCTGGGTGCCGGGGCCTAAATATGTGACAGTGGCCTGTTCCAGTGGTGGGTGACGTGAAGCCTGATTCTCTGCTATAACATGAAGACTGATTCTGTGCTGACATGAAGCCAGATTCTCTGTTACGGGACCTCTCTCCTCTGCCTGGGTGCCTGGGCCTAAATATGTGACAGTGGCCTGTTCCAGTGGTGGGTGACGTGAAGCCTGATTCTCTGCTATGACATGAAGACTGATTCTGTGCTGACATGAAGCCAGATTCTCTGTTACGGGACCTCTCTCCTCTGTCTGGGTGCCGGGGCCTAAATATGTGACAGTGGCCTGTTCCAGTGGTGGGTGACGTGAAGCCAGATTCTCTGCTATGGCATGAAGAGACTGATTCTCTGCTGACGTGAAGCCCGATTCTCTGCTATGGGACCTCTGTCCAATTGATATTGGTTAATTTTTATTTTTTTTATTTTTATTTTAATTCATTTCCCTATTCACATTTGTTTGCAGGGGATTTTACAGCCTTTTTAGTGCCGAAAAGTTCGGGTCCCCATTGACTTCAATGGGGTTCGGGTTCAGGACGAAGTTCGGGTCGGGTTCGGATCCCGAACCCGAACATTTCCGGGAAGTTCGGCCGAACTTCTCGAACCCGAACATCCAGGTGTTCGCTCAACTCTATTGACGACCAGTATCGGGATTACCGCGAGGGTAATGCATACGGATCAAGAAATGTATGGGGTTATGGCTGATAACTGGAATGAGCTGGTTTGCTGATAAGTAGATTCTAAAGTGTCTGAAGAAATGCGAGTAAAGACATTGGAATAAATTGTCCACTTCCTCCAACGTGACCTCGATTTATGAATATCATTCCATAAAGTCTTGAAGTCCTCTGCATGGATAGCATAAGAAATGTCCATGTGGCCGAAAATGATCCAGACACGTCATACCCGGTCCACATTGCTGCTAGCCATGTAAGGTCCTGAGAACTGATCACCAGATTACCGAAACAACAGTCATCGTTTCTTTGGAACCACGTCCCTACAATAGCCATGAGCGCCTCAGAGCCGTTATACAGGTAGAGCGGGAGGCAAGTAAATATCTTAGATACCAAAAGCAAAGAAGGGGCACACTCAAAAGGGCACACTTGAAAGAACAATGATGCACAATTTATTCAACCTAAAAACAAATCCCCTAAAATCAAATGTACATAAAATGCAGGCTATAAATAAATGGATGACCTCTATACAGATAGGAATGAGTCCCGTATATCAATGCACCCGTCCCAGGGTAATTCATATAGCATGTATGATGGCAATATGCCGTGTTAATCAATAGACAAGATGGTCCATATACGCCGATTGTATAGCACTGGGAATATGGCACATATATCAGTATGCCGCAGCCAGATTAGTGCAGATGTAATGGTCAAAGCTGTGTAGGACTTCTGATCGTTCACAGTTAGAGTCCAATTGGTATATGCGGCACTATTAACAGTTGGTGGCACAGCCAAAAGTCACCTGGTACATACAAAATGCCATAATGGATGCTCCCCAGGAGCTGGGTCTTACCCGTCTTCACTGCCTCTTTTGCAGCGCTGATTCCAGGCGGCCGCACACCAGCGGCATCCCACGTGGTGTGCTAGACCTCAGCGTGGTGTCCCACGTGACCTGGTTACTTAGTAGACCGGGTAAAGCTGAGATGACATCACTGATAGGCGACTGCTTACTCAGAATCCGGACAAAGATGATTCTCCTTTATTTTCTTATTACAGATATTCAGTGCAACGCTCACTCCTCACGCCACTGGCACTAATCTGGCATACTGATATATGTGCCATATTCCCAGTGCTATACAATCGGCGTATATGGACCATCTTGTCTATTGATTAACACGGCTCAACCTCTTACCGTATGAAAAAAAGCCAGTGTCACAGAAAGAATTTCACCACTAAGTAACTCATTCCATACAGCAAAAGGAGGTGTACATTCACCCATACATTTTCCGAAAAAAAGCCAGTGTCACAGAAAGAATTTCACCACTAGGTACTTCAGTCCATACCGCAAAAGGAGGTGTACATTTACCCATACATTTTATGAAAAATAAGCCAGTGTCACAGAAAGAATTTCACCACTAAGTAAGTTGTTCCATACCGCAAAAGGAGGTGCACATTCACCAATACATTTTCCGAAAAAGAACCAGTGTCACAAAAATAATTTCACCACTAAGTTAGTGTTGATCGAGCACCAAAGTGCTTGGGTTGAACACCTCAGGATGCACGGGTGTTCTACCAAGCACCCGAGCACAATGGAAGTCAATGGGAGAACCCGAGCATTAAACCAGGCACCCCCTGCTCTGAAGATGGGAGGGTGTCTGGTTCATAGGAAAAGGTCAGAAATTGATGGAAACACCACCGAAATGGTTCGGGAACAGCATGGGGAGGATGTCTGGATGCATCTTGGACTCCCAGGTCGCTGTTGGGAACGATGTTGTCCGAGTAGTAAGCCACTTTTACAGACTGACAATAATACGCACAAAACCAAAGATAAAATCTATTTTAGAGGGAAAATTGTTAGGAAACATTCTTTCCTGTATATTAACTTGTATATAACGTGCGAGTGCTGCCAAAAATTACAAGGAAGAGGCACTCCGATACAACCTGTACATCACATAAAGGAGGGTTTCATTCACATTGTGATATAATTGTTCAGGTAGTGCAGTGGTCGGCAAGCCGCAGCTCGCGAGCCACATGCGGCTCTTTACACACTTTAATGCGGCTCTTCTGTGTGCCGGGCGCCCGCTCCCCTCCCTCCTCTCGGGGGCGGCGGCCTGCGGCTGTCCTGCCTACATGTGTGCCGTGCGGCGCTCAGACCAAAGGAGGTGTCACTGACTGTCAGTGGGGCCGCGGCGGAGGGAGGCGAGGAGGCGGAGCTGCTCTGTCTGCTGTGGCCTGTAAAAGCTGCCCCTCCAGGCTGGCAGCAGAAGAACACAGTCACAGAGTAACACTGAGGCACGACTTGTTGGAACTTGGCCGACCCTGCTGGACTCTAGTCTGGACTCTGGAGAAGACACCTTAAGGCAGAGCCAGCTGAGATTGGAGCCAGGACCAGACCGACCCCACTCCAGCCAGACCCCAGTGATATATCAGGTACTGTAAGTGTATTGTAATTGTAACAGAGAGGGGGAGATGGGGGACAAAATGTACAAACATGTCTGTGCCATGGAGCCTGGAGGGGAAGAGAAGAAATGTCTGTGCCACCGACTCCAACATTGTCCCTCATCATGTCACCCCCCCTGATGGTGCAGACTCCAACATTGTCCCCCATTATGGAGCATAATGGATGGGGGCTGACGGCTGTCATGGGGGGCATGATGGCTGACATGGGAGTAATGATGGATGGGTGCTGACGGCTGACATGAGGGCATGATGGCTGACGTAGGGGCATGACGGCTGACATGGGGGGGCATGATGGATGGGGGCTGACGGCTGTCATGGGCATGATGGATGGGGTGCTGACGGCTGACATGGGGGGCATGATGGCTGACATGGGGGGCTGATGGCTGACATGGGGGGTAATGATGGATGGGGGCTGACATGGGCATGATGGGGTGCTGACGGCTGACATAGGGGCATGATGGATGGGGGCTGACGGCTGACATGGGCATGATGGATGGGGTGCTGACGGCTGATATGGGGGGCTGATCTGAGGTATGATTATCATTGGGGGTCTGATTGGTGGTCTGACCTGAGTTATAATGGAAAATATTGCTTCTTATTATACTCCTCTAAAACCTATGTGCATCTTATAGGGCGAAAAGTACAGTCCTCAAACCAGATTGAAGCAGATCGAAGATATCAGGACCACACAGAGGAGAAGCCAGCTGCTGCAGACAGAACCAGGACCAGGTGAGCTGCGGGCGGGGAGGGGTCACCGAGATGTAGCTTCGCTTGTGTTGCCAAAAAATCCTTGCACAGGCTCTGGTCACGTCCACGTGACAGGGCCGGTGCAAAGAGTCCCACAGTACCCGACCTATGTGGATACTTGCATGCAGAATATTCTCAATAAAAACTTATTGAAACTAAAAACAGTGTACCATCCTATGTATTTTCGGTTTTAAAAATGTGGCTCTCAAAATAAATTTCAATTGTGGTTTTGGCGAGATTTGGCTCAGTTGAAAAAAAAGGTTGCCCACCACTGAGGTAGTGGGACTCCTACCAGGGGCGTACATAGAAATCATGGGACCCCATAGCAAAACTCAGAATTGGGCCCCCCCAATAAAAAGTTTAATAATTAAAGCTGATTAGTGAAGGTGCGGGGTACATTAGGAGCTAAATAAAAGGTTAGGCTGTGGTCACATCACGTTTTTGCCATCCGTTTTTACTTAAATGTTGGGGGGGGGGATAAAAAAGTGCTGCACCCTATGCTTTTCTATCCTGCAGAGTCCAGTAGAAAAAACGTATAGGTTAACATATACATTTTTCTTTCAAACTCTACACTGCGTGCAGAATTATTAGGCAAATGAGTATTTTGACCACATCATCCTCTTTATGCATGTTGTCTTACTCCAAGCTGTATAGGCTCGAAAGCCTACTACCAATTAAGCATATTAGGTGATGTGCATCTCTGTAATGAGAAGGGGTGTGGTCTAATGACATCAACACCCTATATTAGGTGTGCATAATTATTAGGCAACTTCCTTTCCTTTGGCAAAATGGGTCAAAAGAAGGACTTGACAGGCTCAGAAAAGTCAAAAATAGTGAGATATCTTGCAGAGGGATGCAGCACTCTTAAAATTGCAAAGCTTCTGAAGCGTGATCATCGAACAATCAAGCGTTTCATTCAAAATAGTCAACAGGGTCGCAAGAAGCGTGTGGAAAAACCAAGGCGCAAAATAACTGCCCATGAACTGAGAAAAGTCAAGCGTGCAGCTGCCAAGATGCCACTTGCCACCAGTTTGGCCATATTTCAGAGCTGCAACATCACTGGAGTGCCCAAAAGCACAAGGTGTGCAATACTCAGAGACATGGCCAAGGTAAGAAAGGCTGAAAGACGACCACCACTGAACAAGACACACAAGCTGAAACGTCAAGACTGGGCCAAGAAATATCTCAAGACTGATTTTTCTAAGGTTTTATGGACTGATGAAATGAGAGTGAGTCTTGATGGGCCAGATGGATGGGCCCGTGGCTGGATTGGTAAAGGGCAGAGAGCTCCAGTCCGACTCAGACGCCAGCAAGGTGGAGGTGGAGTACTGGTTTGGGCTGGTATCATCAAAGATGAGCTTGTGGGGCCTTTTCGGGTTGAGGATGGAGTCAAGCTCAACTCCCAGTCCTACTGCCAGTTTCTGGAAGACACCTTCTTCAAGCAGTGGTACAGGAAGAAGTCTGCATCCTTCAAGAAAAACATGATTTTCATGCAGGACAAAGCTCCATCACACGCGTCCAAGTACTCCACAGCGTGGCTGGCAAGAAAGGGTATAAAAGAAGAAAATCTAATGACATGGCCTCCTTGTTCACCTGATCTGAACCCCATTGAGAACCTGTGGTCCATCATCAAATGTGAGATTTACAAGGAGGGAAAACAGTACACCTCTCTGAACAGTGTCTGGGAGGCTGTGGTTGCTGCTGCACGCAATGTTGATGGTGAACAGATCAAAACACTGACAGAATCCATGGATGGCAGGCTTTTGAGTGTCCTTGCATAGAAAGGTGGCTATATTGGTCACTGATTTGTTTTTGTTTTGTTTTTGAATGTCAGAAATGTATATTTGTGAATGTTGAGATGTTATATTGGTTTCACTGGTAAAAATAAATAATTGAAATGGGTATATATTTGTTTTTTGTTAAGTTGCCTAATAATTATGCACAGTAATAGTCACCTGCACACACAGATATCCCCCTAAAATAGCTAAAACTAAAAACAAACTAAAAACTACTTCCAAAAATATTCAGCTTTGATATTAATGAGTTTTTTTGAGAACATGGTTGTTGTTCAATAATAAAATTAATCCTCAAAAATATAACTTGCCTAATAATTCTGCACTCCCTGTATGATAAAGGATGCCACTGTATGTACATGAAACGGATGGAAAAAACGGGACATGAACTCGGCCTTACCCTTTAAGTTTTATTTATTTTATGATAGGTGTAAATCAGAGGAGAGACTATAGGGTTAATTACTGCAGCAGGACTGTCCACACTGGTCAATGTGACCCCTGGGACTGGTCTTCTGCAGGTCCACAGCATTAGATCTCTGTCTCACAGCTCAACTTCTCCCTTGTAATTAACAGGGAGCAGAGCTGAGCAATTTTAGTCATGTCCCATCCTTCACTCAGAGGTAGTCTAGCTGGAGCATCCAGCACATGCCACAGGTCCCATATGAAAGAATGTATGCACTACAGTGAGCAGAACAGAGCCTCCTGTCTGACCCTGACAGCTGTAAGTACAGTCCCACTGCTGTCAGCTCCTCTCACCTCTATCATGCAGAGCGCTTCTGCTTCCTTCTGCCCTCTCACACAGCCTAGGAATAGTGAAGGCAGTGCTGGGGGTTAACAAGCATAGAGAAGGGCAGGATGTGGGACATGTGGGACATCACTGCTGAGAACAGTAAATGCACGGCTGGTACTTACCGCGCTGCTAGCTGTGGGAGCAAACTTCCACCAAAGACCTCACAGAGGGGCGGGCACATCAGGCAGTGAGCTGCTTCCTGATTGGAAGAATCGGCTGCTCACTCTCCCTGCTCCTTCTCTCCTTCCAGCCCAGCCTGCTGTTGTCAGTGCAGCACTAGTGCTGTGTATAATGCCAAATGTAAATATGTAATGGCACTGGGGCGTTTGGGGTGGCAATGTACACCCCTCATTGACACTGGGCCCAGGGCTGCCGACCCAAACGCCCCATTGCCAGTATTTATCTCTCTACTGTTAACTAATGCAGCGTGTATTCAGGTCAGAAAGGGGGCGGAGCCATGCAGCCTGGCCGGGCCCCCTAACCTCACGCGCCCCATAGCCAGTGCGTGGTCTGCCTCTATTGACGGTACGCCACTGACTCCTACACTCATAAAGCCTATGCACTAAGTGAAAGGGCTTTCAAAAGTTACAAGGAACCGGCACTCCAATACACCCTTTATTACACATAAAGGAGGGCATCATACACCCTTGGAAAATTATGATTGATGGCCTGCTGGTGACCCACAAAAACATTAGGAGCAAGGGCCTGCTGGTGATCCTCTAAAACATTACGGGCAAGGGCCTGCTGCTGAGCTGACCATCTAAAACCTTAGGGGTGAGGGTCTGCTGCAGAGCTGACTCTCTAAAACATTAGGGGCGAGTGCCTGCTGCTAATCAGAGCATCAAAAAAATTATGGGCGAGTGCCTGCTGCTGAGCAGACCATTAAAAAAATTATGGGCGAGTGCCTGCTGCTGAGATAACCATTGAAAAAATTATGGGTGAGGGCCTGCTGGTGAGCTGACCCTCAAAAACATTATATGCGAGGGCCTGCTGGTGACCCTCAAAAACATTAGGAGCAAGAGCCTGCTGATGACCCTCTAAAACATTATGAGCGAGGGCCTGCTGCTTAACTGACCATCTAAAACATTAGGGGTGAGGGTCTCTTAGTAGATTCTGCTCTTGAATGTGATAACGTTCTCAGGACCGACTCTGAAAGCCCTTCTATTCTGGGAAGGGACTGGTCAACCTCCAGGCTGTCAGGTTGAACCTGTGCAGATCTGGACAGAGGTGAGTGCCCCATGACACCAGGGTCAGTCGTGGGGGGAGCCTCCAATAATGTCCCCAACTCATGTGAAATGAGCTGGGTAAACCAGGATCTCTTGGGCCAAAACGGTATGATGGCAATCACCGAGGCCTGATCCTGACGGATTTTCATCAATACCCTCGGTATCATGTAAAAAGGAGGGAAGATGTAAGCCAGCCTGAACCTCCACGGTATCGACAGAGCATCTATCGCCAGGGGGTTGTCCTCCCTGTAAAGGGAGCAGAACCTCTCCACCTTGGCATTGAACCTTGTTGCTATGAGGTCTACTTCTGGCAACCCCCACCTGAGGATTATCTGCCTGAAAATCTCCGGATGCAGGGACCATTCCATTGTCGGCAGACCGTGACTCAGACGATCCGCAGGAACCACGGATGTGGATGGCAGACAGGTGGGAAAGGTTCAACTCTGCCCACCGAAGAATTACCCCGATCTCTGAAAGGAGGGGTAGAGATCTTGTGCCTCCCTGCTTGTTGATGTACAGGACCGCAGTCATGTTGTCTGACTGTACTCTCACCGCCCTGCCCCGAATTCGGGGGGCAAAGTGAAGGAGGGCTAGCCGGATGGCTCGAATCTCGCAGAGATTGGAAGAAAGTAGCCTGAGGAGACCAAGTCCCTTGGACAGGTGAATCGTCTAGGTGAGCGCCCCAGCCTACTTGGGACGCATCCGTAGTCAATATGACCCAGAATGGCTGGGTTATAGACTTTCCCTCTGGGAGATGGAGCCACCATCTCAGGGAGGTTCGAGTTTGACAAAACAGGGAGCACAGGGATCCCACTTGGCAAGGACCTCCGATTGAAGGGGGCGTAGGTGCCACAAAGCCCAAGGGACTGCATCCGCAGCCGCTGACATGAGCCCCAACATCTTCATGAGAGTCCTGACAGAGACTCGACAAGGAATAAATAGGAACCTTGCCAGGTCCCGAATCAGAGTTCTTCTTTCTGGAGTCAACTGGAGTGACATCCCAACTGAGTCTACTATGAAGCCTAGATAGGTTACTGAAGTCGACGGGCTCACATTCGACTTCTGCCAGTTGATGATCCACCCTAGGCGGAGCAGAAAAGAGATCACTACATGAAGATGGCGGGAAAGAACTGGAATCGAGGAGGCTATTAAGAACCAATCGTCCAGATAAGGAATTACAGTCAGCCCTTGAAGCCTCAAAGCTGCCACCACCGAAACCACCACCTTGGTGAAGGTGATCGGAGCAGGGGATATCCCGAAGGGTAAGGCAGCAAACTGAAGGTGCCTGAGGACCCCCGAGACCTGGACCGCGATCCTGAGATACCTCTGGGAGGCAGGATGGATGGGGATGTGAAGATAGGCATCCTTGAGGTCCAGGGTAGCCATCACGTCCCCGGGGTTGAGGATGTGGATGACTGACTTGATAAAGTTTCGTATGGAAACTACCTTCCTTATAAATCGATTGAAAAATCTAAAATCGATAATCATCCGGAGGTCTCCGGATTTCTTGGGAACTAGAAAAAAATGGAGAATAGATCCCTAAGCCCCGTTCTCCTGCCGGAACATCCTTCAGAGCGCCCTTGAGGATATAGTCCAGAATATAGGCCTCCAAAACTGCCTGTTTGGCAGGCAGGAGGCGCTGATTGACAATAAATCTGTCCGGAGGAGGTGACTTGAGGTTTATTAGGTAGCCCTCGGAAATGACTTTTAGGACCCAAGGGTCCGGAATCTCCTGACATCCTTGAACTGGGCGAGACGCCCCCCGACGGGCACCAGGGGACCAGGAATGGGAAAATTTTCGGGAAGGATGGCAGGAGTAATGGGGGTTAACCGAGACCCTGCGAGAGGCCCATAGTCAGGAGGGCTTAGCCTCATTAGCTCCTCTGCGAGGACGCTTCGAAAATCTTGGCTGCGCCCCCCAGTCTCTACGTGACCTAGACTGTTGGCTGGATCTACCGCCACGCTCCTGTCTGGCCCGACCCCGAAAGGGCTGCTGGGGAAGACTCTTCCCCTTTTTGTCAGAGAGATCTTCCATAATTTTATCCAGCTGAGCACCGAACAGGTGGTCAGGCTCAAAAGGCAAACCACATAGATTGTATTTGGACGCATTATCCACGACCCATGGCTTAAGCCATAAGGGCCTGTGGGCTGCGGAAACTAAGGCCATCGACTTGGCTGCCAGCTTCAGCTGCAACTATGCCGTATTGCACAGAAAGTCCGTGGCTAAATTAACGGTCTTAAACGCGGCCAGGATATCGTCCCGGGACACTCTCTGGTCCACATCCGTCTGTATCTGGTTGAGACGGGAGCGCAGGAAGGAAGAGACTTCCGTAGCCGCAATAGCAGTAGAGGCGGAGGCTGCAGCAGCCGAATAACCTCGCCTCAGAGTGCACTCTGCCCTCCTGTCAAGGGGGTCTTGCAGACTAGACCCATCGTCTGCTGGCACCAGAGTGCATCTGGACAGTTTGGCAATAGCCATGTCCACCTTGGGAATGGAACCCCCACGATTCCACCAAGGAGTTTGCCATGGGAAACATGGTCCTGAATTTTTTTGTCAGGACAGGGCCTTTTTCAGGCTTCTTCCATTCCATTCTCATAATGGAAAGGAGGGTCTCATCCGCCTTAAAGACACGCTGTGCCCGACCGGCGGGTACGGAGGACTCTCCGGTGTCAACATCATGGTCCCCCGACCTGATGGACTTTAGCAATTTCTGGGTCTTTTCTGGTGGGAAAAAACAGGAAGTTAGCTCTTCTTCGTCCGAAGAGGTGGAGCCTAGAGAAATTGCAGCGGGCCTCTCCACGGGCGCAAAGGTCTCCATAGGGGCTTGAGTAGAGGTAGGAAGCCTCTCGTCCAGCAGGTTGACTACGCCCTTGATGGATTCATCCACATATCCCTTGACCCACGCATACATCTCTTGCATGGTGGGTTCCGTAGCCGACTGTGATCTACGGCACGCCTTGCACCTTGAGTAGAGACAATTGTTGTCCAGCAGTGTACTGCAATCAAAGCAGGACAAGTGCTTCCTCTTTGAGGCCGTTTTACGGGTCTCCGGGTCCTTAGGGGAAGCCATCGCTGAAAAAAAAAAAGAAAGAATTAATAATTCTGAACAAATTGAAACCATCAGTAGAAGCATAAGCAGAGGCCCACCAAAGTAGCGTAGTAGCAAGACCGCAACAAATAACCGCACAAATAGAGAAAGTACAAAGTACTAATGGGCTCTGGGAGCTAGCTCAGAAAGCGTGTGCTGCCAGAGAAAGAATGAGAGACAGAAGGAGCTTTAAATAGGGAGGACACCGCCCACAGGGCGGAGCTCCCGCCCCCAGGTGGATCTAATCGTAAGATTTAATTTTTCCACTAAAAAAAGCCTAAGTTAAGGCTGAGAACTTACACTGATAATAGCGTTATCGTCGCTCACCATCTGTGTTGATTCCTCAAACCTTCCTTAAACCTTTCTCACAGAGGTCAGACATCCATGCCCACTCCTCGCTTGTGAAGAGCGGAAGCTGACAGGGCGACAACCATGTTGCATCTGGTATTCCACTACTGCCTTCTGCTGCTCACAAAGCCTGGCCAACATGTGGAATGTCGAGTTCTAGCACGTGCTCACTTCGCACAACAGCCAGTGAGCTGGCAATTTCAAGCGATGCTGCAGCATTGACAGACCGGAGGAAGCTGTCGATGACTTGCGGAAATGGGCACACACGCGGCACACCATCAGTAGGTCAGGCAATTTGGGGTAGGTTTTGAGAAAACGCTGAACCACTAAGTTGAAGACGTGGGCTAGGCATGGGATGTGTGTGAGCTTGCCGAGCCCTAAAGCCGCCACCAAGTTACGGTCATTATCAGACACAACCATGCCTGGTTCTAGGTTGAGTGGCGAGAGCCACAGTTCAGTCTGGTCTCTTATCCCCTGCCACAGCCTGCGGCGGTGTGCTGTTTGTCACCTAAGTAGATCAGCTTAAGCATGGCCTGTTGACGCTTCACCACTGCAGTGCTACACTGCTTCCAGCTACTGACTGAATTACGGCCCGTAATCCTTGGTGTCGGTAGCACCTGTGCCATTCCAGGGTACGACTCGCTCCCAGCCTCCACAACATTCACCCAGTGTGCCGTCAGGGAAATGTAGCGTCCCTGGCCGAATGCAATTGTCCATGTGTCCGTGGTTAAGTGTACCTTCCCAATAACTGCGTTAATCAGGGCATGTGTGATGTTACGTGACACATGTTGGTGTAAGGCGGGCACGGCCCACCCTGAAAAACAGTGCCAGCTGGGTACTGCGTAACGCGCGACGGCCGCCATCAGGCCTCAGTGTCCACAAGCCTAAATGGCAACATTTTCAGGGCCAGTAATTTGGAAAGCTGCACATTTAGTGCTATGGCCTGTGGGTGGGTGGCTGGGTATTTGTGCTTGCGTTCAAAGGCCTGAGGTAAGGACATTTGGACGCTGCGCTGGGACACCGAAGTGGATGTGGTTGCTGATGTTGTTTGCGAAGGTCCAGGTGCAGTGCGGGAGGCATCCGGTCCTGTGCCTTCGACAGGGGATTGGCCAGCACGTAACACAGGGGAAGAGGAGGCAGTGGTGTGACCCGCAAACACAGATTGTGGACCCAGGCTTTCGGCTTTGATGCCATGTGGCGGATCATGCTGGTGGTGGTGAGGTTGCTAGTTTTCACGCCCCTGCTCATTTTTGTATGGCACAGGTTGCAAATTGCAATTCTTTTGTCGTCCGCACTTTCCTCAAAAAAGCACCAGACTGCGGAACACCTACCCCTTGGCAAGGGAGATTTCCGCTAGGGTGTGCTGGAGGGAACAGTTGCGGGCCTATTTGGTGTGGCCCGCCTTCTCCCTTTTGCCACCCCACTGCCTCTTCCAGCCTGTTGCGGTGCTACGGATGCCTCCCCCTCTGTACTGCTGTGCTCGCTCGGCTTGCCACCTTCCCAGGTTGGGTCAGTGAGTTCATGGTCCACCACTTCCTCTTCCACTTCCTCACTCTGCTCATCCTCCTGACTTGTTGACCTAACAACAATCTCAGTTATTGACAACTGTGTCTTATCCTCATAATCAACCTCTTGAGACACTAATTGCCGTTGACTTATTGGCAAATGTGTCTCATCATCATTATCCACCTCGTGAAACACTAATTGCCGTTCCCCACCATCATCTTCATGTGACTGTGGATGCTCAAGAGTTTAGGAATCAGGGCACAAGATCTCATGTTCCTCTTAAAGCTGGCTTGTCGAGAGGCCCAAATGAAGTAATGGCGCTGAAAAGAGCTCCACGGAATATCCGAGTGTAGGATCACTTGTTTGGCAAAACTCTCCATGGTGGGAGGATGGAGAATCAGGGTGAGGATTCTGTTGACCAGACTCTTGGCTACTGAGACTGGACTTGGTAGAAGACAGGGTGGTGCTTAATAGTGCTGATCGAGCACCAAAGTGCTCCGGCCGAACACCTCGGGATGCTCAGGTGTTCTACCGAGCGCCCAAGCACAATGGAAGTCAATGGGAGAACCCGAGCATTAAACCAGGCACCGCCTGCTCTGAAGAGGGGAGGGTGTCTGGTTCATAGGAAAAGGTCAGAAATTGATAGAAACACCACTGAAATGGTTCGGGAACAGCATAGGGAGGATGTCTGGATGCATCTTGGACTCCCAGGTCGCTGCTGGGAATGATGTATATAACGTGCAAGTGCTGCCAAAAATTACAAGGAAGAGGCACTCTGATACAACCTGTATATCACATAAAGGAGGGCCTCATTCACCTTGTGGTACAATTTTTCAGGTAGTGGGACTCCTACACTCATAAAGCCTATGCACTAAGTGAAAGAGCTTTCAAAAGAGGAACCGGCACTCCAATACACTTTATTACACATAAAGGAGGACATCATACACCCTTGAAAAATTATGATTGATGGTCTGCTGGTGAGCTGACCCTGTAAAACATTATATGCGAGGGCCTACAGGTGATCTGACCCTGTAAAAGATTGTAGGTGAGGGCGTGCAGGTGAGCTGACCCTGTAAAAGATTGTAGGTAAGTGTCTGCAGGTGAGCTGACCCTGTAAAACATATGCGAGGGCCTGCAGGTGAGCTGAGCCTGTAAAAACATTATATGCAAGGGTCTGCAGGTGAGCTGACCCTGTAAAATGTTGTAGGTGAGAGCCTGCAGGTGAGCTGACCCTGTAAAACTGTCATGGTCTTACCTTCTTGCTGTTCTCCCTCGTTTGACATGTGCTGGCGGCCATCTTGGTTTCTGGGTTTCTTGTAGCCTTCCACCCCGCGGCTCCTCCTTCCCACTGGGAGGAGCTGGATGCCTAGCTCATATATATAGGAGGTCTGTGGCGTCAGTTCCTTGCTTGGTCCTCCTGTGTTCACATGCTTCTAAGACTGCTGCTGCTTCTGGTTCCTAATCCTGGCTTCGTCTGACTTCCCTGCTGGTTCCTGATCCTGGCTTCGTCTGACTACCCTGCTGGTCCCTGATCCTGGCTTCGTCTGACTACCCTTCCGGTTTCCTGACCTCTGGCTACGCAAAGACTCTGCTTCGGTTTCACCATCCGTTTGGACTTTTGCTTTATAGCTTGATTTGCAATAAAGCCTTCTTATTTTCACTTATCTCTTGTTGTACGTCTGGTTCATGGTTCCGTGACAAAAACATAATATGCGAGGGCATTATATGCGACAAATAAGCATGTTGATATGATGGAAGAGGAGGAGAAGGATGAGAAAAGGATGAGAAAAAGGAAGATTCAAACTATATACCCATTTTTTTTTGGGGAAGGGGTGCATGGGAATACAGTGTATTCAGTACATTATAAACAACACATTTAAAGTGCCTTTATGTTCATCAGCTTTCCTCTGGTGGAGTCAAGAAGTCAGGGTCTATCCAGGCCTTGTTTATTTTTATAAGAGTCAAATTGTCAGTATTTTCAGTTGACAGGCGGATACGCTTATCTGTTATAATGCCACCAGCTACAGTACACTAAATACCCGCTCAGACAAAACGCTGGTGGCAGGGCAGGCCAGCACCTCCAAGGCATAGAGCGCCAGTTCGTGCCACGTGTCCAGCTTAGACACCCAGTAGTTGTAAGGCACTGAGGGATCATTGAGGATGCTGACACGGTCTGCTATGTACTCCATCACCATCTTCCAAAAATGTTCCCTCCTTGTGACAGTAGGAAGCGCATTAGGGTGAGGGTGCAGGCGTGGTGTCATGAAACTGTCCCAGGCTTTGGAGAGTGTTTCCCTGCCTCTGTTGGAACTGATATGTGTTCCCCTTGTATCCCCTCCTCGGGGATACAGTTGCCCAAGGAACTACGTACTCTGCCACTAGCATTGTCAGATGGAAATTTTTGGAGCAATTTTTCAACAAGGACCCTCTGGTATTGCACCGTTTTGCTCGTCCTCTCCACCACAGGAATGAGAGATGAAAAGTTATCTTTGTAGCAAGGTCGAGAAGGTTGAACAACCAGTAATCGGTGTTGTCCAAAATGCGTATAACGCGTGTGTCGCAGGAAAGGCAGCCTAACATGAATTCAGCCATGTGTGCCAGAGTACCAACAAGCAAGACTTCGATATCATCATCAGGAGGATAACTCTCAATCTCCTCATCCTCTTCCTCCTCTTCTGCCCACCCACACAGAACAGATGGAATTAAACTTCCATGTGTATTACCCTCTGTAGCGGAGGCAACAGTCTTCTGCTCCTTCTCCTCCTCCTCCTCCTGATCGTCCAATTTGCACTGAGAAGACGAACTGAGGGTGGTCTGGCTATCACCCTGTGTAATGTCTTCCCCCATTTCCACTTCTTCCACATGCAAAGCGTCGTCCTTAATTGTGAGTAGCGAGCGTTTGAGTAGACACAGAAGTGGGATGGTTGCACTGATAATAGCGTTATCGCCGCTCACCATCTGTGTTGATTCCTCAAAATTTTTTAAATCCTCACAGAGGTCAGACATCGATGCCCACTCCTCGCTTGTGAATAGTGGAAGCTGACTGGAAAGGCAACAACCATGTTGCAGCTGGTATTCCACTACTGCCCTCTCCTGCTCACAAAGCCTGGCCAACATGTGGAACGTCGCACAACAGCCGGTGAGCTGGCAATTGTAAGCGCTGCTGCAGCATTGACAGACTGGCGGAAGCTGTCGATGACTTGCGGAAATGTGCACACATGCGGCGCACCTTCACCAGTAGCTCAGGCAAACTGGGGTAGGTTGTGAGAAACCGCTGAACCACTAAGTTTAAGACGTGGGCTAGGCATGGGATGTGTGTGAGCTTGCCGAGCTCCAAAGCCGCCGTCAAGTTACGGCCATTATCAGACACAACCATGCCTGGTTCTAGGTTGAGTGGCGAGAGCCACAGCTCATTCTGGTCTCTTATCCCCTGCCACAGCTCTGTGGTGGTGTGCTGTTTGTCCCATAAGTATATCAGCTTCAGGACAGCCTGTTGCAGCTTCCCCACTGCAGTGCTACACTGCTTTCATCTACCGACTGATAGCTGACTGGTGGAGGAGGAGGAGAAGTGGGGGTTGGAGCCACTAACATAGATGCTGGCGGAAACCCTGATCGAAGTAGGGCCCACAATACTTAGTGTCTATAGCACCTGTGCCATCCCAGGGTACGACTCTCTCAGGGAAATGTAGCGTCCCTGGCCAAATGCAATTGTCCATTGTCCATGTGTCCGGGGTTAAGTGGACCTTTTCAGTAACTGCGTTAGTCATGGCACGTGTGATGTTACAGGACACATGTTGATGTAAGGCGGGCACGGCCCACCTTGAAAAATAGTGACGGCTGGGGACTGTGTAACGCAGGACGGCCGCCGACATAAGGCTGCGGAAGGCCTCAGTGTCCACAAGCCTTAATGGCAACATTTTCAGGGCCAGTAATTTGGAAAGCTTCACATTTAGTGCTATGGCCTGTGGGTGGGTGGCTGGGTATTTGCGCTTCCGTTTAAAGGCCTGGGGTAAGGACATTTGGACACTGCGCTGTGACATGGAACTGGATGTACCGTAGTCACTCATGGTGCTTGCGAAGGTCCAGGTCCAGGCCTGCTCCTTCGACAGGGGATTGGCCAGCACGTAACACAGGGAAAAAGGAGGCAGTGGCGTGACCCGCAGACACAGATTGTGGACCCAGGCATTCGTCCCACTTATTACAGTGCTTGGATGCCATGTGGCGGATCATGCTGGTGGTGGTGAGGTTGCTAGTGTTCCCTCCCTGGCTCATTTTGGCACGGCACAGGTTACAAACTACAATTTTTTGGGCATCCGCACTTTCCTCAAAAAAGCGCCAGACTTTGGAACAGCTACACTTTGGCAAGGGAGATTTCCGCAAGGAGGTGCTCCGTGGAACTGTTGCGGGCCTGTTTGGTGTGGCTTTCTCCCTTTTGCCACCCCACTGCCTCTTACAGCCTGTTGTGGTGCTTCAGATCCCTCCCCCTCTGGTAATGTAACTGTCCACATGCGGACACCGTCTACGGAAAAAGTACACTGGATGTCAGATATTTTTTGGATGCGCACACTTTACACTGGATATGTGGCGCAGCTAATGTCACTGTCCACAGCAGACACCGTCTACGGAAAAAGTACACTGGATGTCAGAGATATTTTTTGGATGCGCAAACTTTACAAATGAGATGTGTTGCAGCTAATGTCGCTGTCTGCAGTGGCCTAACTATTGCACGCTATTTAGCACAGGATGCGCTAAAAATAGATATTGCTGCCACACACAATAGTCCTTAAAAAGGACTTTTGGGTCTCTGAAAAGTTTTTCTAATAAAAATATTCCTATATCACTCCCTACACTGTCTGTCCCTTCCTCAGCACAGCTATCCCTGACTAAGACTGAGGCGAACACGAGTCATTGATACTTTATAGAACCCGATGACGCGTTCTGGCCAGCCAATCACTGTAATGCCAGTAACCAACATGGCTACGGCATTACAGTGAGGGCAGTACTTACCTGCACGTTTATTTCTCTGCGTAGCAGCAAAGAAACGTGCTGGGAGGAGACTCGAGCATTGTGCTCGAGCACATGTTGTATTCGGCCGAATACCGCCATGTGCCGAGCCGAACTGGTGTTCAGCCGAGCATGTTCGATCATCACTAGTGCTTAACCGACTGGAAGCATTATCTGCTGCAATCCAACCGACCACCTAGTCGCACTGGTCTGACTCCGAGAGCGTTGTCCTGCGCCGCCCTGCAAACTGTGACATGAAGCTAGGTATTGTAAATGTTTTTCTTGTGCTCTGGCAGCAGGCACAATTTCAATGCTCCCAGGGCCACTGCCTCTGCATGCACCATCAGCATCATGGCCACTTCCCTGTCCCTTACTGCTCGCTTTCTTCATATCAAATGTTATATATGCTTGAAAGTATGTCACACGTACAGTAGTGTAGGATTAGTAAGTGTATGCGCAAAAAAATAAAAAAAATGGTATTTGGGATGTGGAAACGTCACACAGGAGATATCCTGCAGATAATGTCAATATTGTCACCAGTGGCTAATAAAAAATTACAGGGAATGTCACAGGTATTTTGGATGTGGAAACGTTACACAGGAGAAATACTGCAATTAATGTTGCTGATGTCAGCAGCGGCTATTATAAAATTACAGGGAATGTCACAGTGATTTGGGATGTGGAAACATTACACAGAAGAAATACCGCACATAATGTCACTGATGTCACCAGCGGCTAATAAAACATTACAGGGAATGTCACAGGTATTTGGCATATGGAAACGTCACACAGGAGATATACTGCAGATAATGTCCATGCTGTCACCAGCGGCTAATACAAAATTAAAGAGAATGTCACAGGTATTTGGGATGTGGAAACGTTACACAGGAGAAATACTGGAGATAATGTCGCTGATGTCAGCATCGGCTAATATAAAATTACAGGGAATGTCACAGGTATTTTGGATGTGGAAACGTTAGACAGGAGAAATACCACAGATAATGTCGCTGATGTCAGGAGATGTACCCCAGGTAATGTCACTGTCGCAGCGGACAACGTCTACGGAAATAGTACACTGGAAATCACTGATATTTTTTGGATGTGCACACGTTACACAGGAGATGTAGTGCAGCTAATGTTACTGTCCGCAGCGGACACTGTCTACGGAAAAGGTACACTGGATGTCAGATATTTTTGGGATGCGCACACGTTACAAAGGATATGTAGCGCAGATAATGTCGCTGTCTGCAGTGGCCTAACTATTGCACGCTATTTAGCGCAGGATGCGCTAAAAGTATATATTGCTGCTGCCACACACAATAGTCTTTAAAAGGACTTTTGTGCCGCTGACTAGAGTTGAGCGAACCCGAACTGTAAAGTTCGGGTTCGTACCGAACTTTAGGTTTTTCGGCACCCGGACCCGAACATTTACGTAAGAGTTCGGGTTCAGAGTTCGGCGCTTTCTTGGCGCTTTTTGAAAGGCTGCACAGCAGCCAATCAACAAGCGTCATACTACTTGCCCCAAAAGGCCATCACAGCCATGCCTACTATTGGCATGGCTGTGATTGGCCAACTGCAGCATGTGACCCAGCCTCTATTTAAGCTGGAGTCACGTAGCGCCGCACGTCACTCTGCTCGGATTAGTGTAGGGAGAGGCTGCAGCTGCTGTGAGGGAGAGATCAGGGAGAAATCTTATCAAGAACTTCTTTTTTTACTCAGCGATCTACAGCAAATGTGTTTTGTGGGTGCAGTGCACAATTGTTTTAAGCCTGCCCTGAGCCAACTACTGCTGAAAACAAACTTTTTTTTACTTCAGTTTGTCAATATCAATACATGATATTCTTATACATAATCATAGTCATGGGTGCACATCCATAAGGCAAACATAATAAATAAATAAATAATAATGGCTGCACACACATATAAGCAGTAAAGCTGAGAAATGGGGATCATTCTAAATTCAAGTGGTACTATACCTACTATTGGAATCAATGGAAGCTCTTAGCGCACATTTTGATCAAACTTGTGTCGGGCCCATCCACCACGCGTCAAGGTGGCTTCCGCGGACGGGTCCTTATCACTAATATACCGCCTCTCTTGGACTTATCCAAGTCCACATTATCAGGGCAGTGAAGGAACCAGCTTCATTTGTACTTTGCTCAGAAGCTCCAGGCAGATGGGCGTGTGCTCAGGCAAACATCTAATAAGGGACGCGGTCATGGTCGTGGTGGTGGTGTTGGTGGAGCCTCTGGTGCAGGGAGAGGACGTGGCCGTTCTGCCACAGCTACACGTCCCACTGAACCTACTACCTCAGGTCCCAGTAGCCGCCAGAATCTACAGTGATATTTGGTCGGGCCTAATGCCGTTCAAAGGATGGTAAGGCCTGAGCAAGTACAGGCATTAGTCAATTGGGTGGCCGACAGTGGATCCAGCACGTTAACATTATCTCCCACCCGGTCTTCTGCAGAAAGTGCACAGGTGGCGCCTGAAACCCATGCCCATCAGTCTGTCACATCACCCCCGTGCATATCGGGGAACCTGTCTGAGCCTCAAGTCATGCAGCAGTCTCTTATGCTGTTTGAAGACTCTGCTGGCAGGGTTTCCCAAGGGCATCCACCTAGCCCTTCCCCAGGGGTGGAAGACATAGAATGCACTGACGCACAATCAATTATGTTTCCTGATGAGGACATGGGAATACCACCTCAGCACGTCTCTGATGATGACGAAACACAGGTGCCAACTGCTGCGTATTTCTGCAGTGTGCAGACCAAAAAGGAGGTCAGGGAAGAAGACTGGGTGGAAGACGATGCAGGGGACGATGAGGTCCTAGACCCCACATGGAATGAAGGTCATGCCACTGACTTTCAGAGTTCGGAGGAAGAGGCAGTGGTGAGACCGAGCCAACAGCGTAGCAAAAGCAGAGCAGCCTTCGCCAAAACAGTTCACCTGCTACTGGCCACCGCCACCAGGGACCAAGCACACCAAAGGCAGCTTCAAGGAGTTCCCTGGCATGGCACTTCTTCACACAATGTGCTGACGACAAGACCCGAGTGGTTTGCACGCTGTGCCATCAGAGCCTGAAGCAAGGCATTAACGTTCTGAACCTTAGCACAACCTGCATGACCAGGCATCTACATGCGAGACACGGGCTGCAGTGGAGTAAGCACCTTCAAAACCAAGAAAGGGCTCAACCAACAACACAACCTCCGTCACCAAGCATCTCCACATTGTCACACGGAAGCGTTCAGCTCTCCATCTCACAAACCTTTGAGAGAAAGCGTAAATTCCCACCTAGCCACTCTCGATCCCTGGCCCTGAATGCCAGCATTTCTAAACTGCTGGCCTTTGAAATGCTGTCATTCAGGCTGGTGGAGACGGACAGCTTCAAACAGCTCATGTTGCTTGCTGTCCCACAGTACGTCGTTCCACTACTTCTCCAGGAGAGCCGTTCCTTCCCTGCACAACTAAGTATCGGATAAAATCAAGTGTGCACTGCACAACGCCATCTGTGGCAAGGTCCATCTAACCACAGATACGTGGACCAGTAAGCACGGCCAGGGACGCTATATCTCCCTAACTGCACACTGGGTAAATGTAGTGGCGGCTGGCAGGCGGAGAGCTGTTTGGCGCACGTCCTTCCGCCGCCAATGATCGCAGGGCATCATTCTTTGCCCCCTGTTGCCTCCTCTTCCTACTCGGCTTCCTCCTCCTCTTCTACCACCTCCTCATCCGGTCAGCGACAGACCTTCACCACCAACTTCAGCACAGAAAGGGGTAAAACGTCAGAAGGCCGTTCTGAAACTGATGTGTTTGGGGCACAGGCCCCACACCACGCAGGAGTTGTGGCGGGGTATAGAACAACAGACCGACGAGTGGTTGCTGCCAGTGAGCCTCAAGCCCGGCCTGGTGGTGTGCGATAATGGGCGAAATCTCGTTGCAGCTCTGGGACTAGCCGGTTTGACCCACATCCCTTGCCTGGCACATGTGCTGAATTTGGTGGTGCAGAAATTCATTCACAACTACCCTGACATGTCAGAGCTGCTGCGTAAAGTGCGGGCCGTCTGTGCGCGCTTCCGGCGTTCTCATCCTGCCGCCACTCGGCTGTCTGCTCTACAGCGTAACTTCGGCCTTCCTGCTCACCGCCTCATATGCGACGTGCCCACAAGGTGGAACTCCAGCTTGCACATGCTGGAGAGACTGAGTGAGCAGCAGCAGGCCATAGTGGAGTTTTAGCTGCAGCACGCACGGGTGAGTCGCACTGCGGAACAGCACCACTTCACCACCAATGACTGGGCCTCCATGCGAGACCTGTGTGCCCTGTTGCACTGTTTCGAGTACTCCACCAACATGGCCAGTGGCGATGACGCCGTTATCAGCATTACAATACCACTTTTATGTCTCCTTGAGAAAACACTTAGGGCGATGATGGAAGAGGATGTGGCCCAGGACGAGGAGGAGGACGAGGGGTCATCTCTAACACTTTCAGGCCAGTCTTTTAGAAGTGGCTCAGAAAGAGGATTTTTTGCAACAGCAGAGGCCAGGAACAAATTTGGCCAGCCAGGGCCCACTACTGGAGGATGAGGAGGAGGAGGATGCGGATGAAGCATGTTCACAGCGGGGTTTCATCCAACACAGCTTGGGCCCATCACTGGTGCGTGGCTGGGGGATACGGAGGACGCAGACGATACGCCTCCCACAGAGGACAGCTTGTCCTTACCTCTGGGCAGCCTGGCACACATGAGCGACTACATGCTGCAGTGCCTGCGCAACGACAGCAGAGTTGCCCACATTTTAACGTGTGCTGACTACTGGGTTGCCACCCTGCTGGATCCCCGTTACAAAGACAATGTGCCGTCCTTAATTCCCTCACTGGAGCATGATCGGAAGATGTGCAAATACAGGCGCACGCTGGTAGACACGCTCCTGAGAGCATTCCCGACTGGCGCCGGGGGACAAGTGGAAGCACAAGGCGAAGGCAGGGGAGGAGGAAGAGGTCGCCAACGCAGCTGTGTCAGCGCCAGAACCTCAGAAGGCAGGGTTAGCATGGCCGACATGTGGAAAAGCTTTGTCACCTCGCTGCAACAACCGGCCCCAACTGTTGATATGGTTCTGCCTCATTCAACTTCTGGGTCTCCAAATTGTCCACATGGCCAGAGCTTGCCTTGTATGCCTTGGAGGTGCTGGCCTGCCCTGCAGCCAGTATACTCTCTGAACGTGTATTTAGCACGGCAGGAGGCGTCATTACAGACAGACGCAGCCACCTGTCCACAGCCAACGTGGACAAGCTCACGTTCATTAAAATGAACCAGGCTTGGATCCCACAAGACTTGTCTGTACCTTGTGCAGAATAGACATTTATACCACCATCAAACATACATTCTTGTGGTCATGGCTACGGCCAAGAGATATCCGAAGAACTCTAGGGAGAGAAACAACGGGAACAACCTAACCCAGCTAGGCGTGTCTTAGCTAACCTGACTAAATGGCTTGTTGTGTGCCCTAAGCCATGATCGTGGGTAGGCCTATAAGTGGGCACACCCTGTGGAAATGAGAAGATAAGGGAGGGAGGGTGGGGCACCTGAGAACCCACGCCTGTGAGTGAGGCTGTGGCTCGTATATGAAGAGCCTCCGCCCCTCCCACAAATGCAGGCTGACTAATCAGCCTTACCAACTTGTGGTCATGGCTACGGCCAAGAGATATCCGAAGAACCCTAGGGAGAGAAACAACGGGAACACCCTAACCCAGCTAGGCGTGTCTTAGCTAACCTGACTAAATGGCTTGTTGTGTGCCCTAAGCCATGATCGTGGGTAGGCCTATAACCAAGCCAAGTAGGGTAGAAAAGGAACTCGAATGGCATGTGCAAACTAATCCCGAAGCCAACTGCAAGGCGTCGGGGATCTAGAGCGAAAAATTCAGGGTGTATGAGGCAAGGCCAGAAGGAGACCTACAACCCATCTTGTGGATGACAAGGCCAGAGACATGATACTCAATATTGTGGATACTGCCCCAAAGCGGAATGGAGGACCGGGAATACGTTGTGAAATGGATCATGAAAACCAAATGAACCTTGAAAAGGTTTGGTTCTACGGAGTACTGGCAATGCCCTAGCCTCAGTAGATCGTGGGACCGAAACCTAACTGCCTAGACTATGCAGGAATGAGGGCCAAAAAGAACTATGTAGATAGAAGAGAATCCTTGAATAGTTCCCCAGACAACAGCTATCTGATAGCCGTGGTCCGCGCGTTGTTCTACTGTGTGCCCCTGAGAATTGTTTTAACGCTTGAGACGAGAAGACCGACCTACTATCTGAATCTTCTACCATGAGGAAATGCTGAACTTTGTCTAAAACTTGATTCAACGTGGTTGTAGGGAGTCTGAGGTTAGTGCGGAAAGAAGCTACGAAGTCATAATATACAAGATTTTGTCTATGCCCTCCCATGAGTGAGGGAATGCAATTGCAATGAAGCTACCGGCGAAAATGAATTCCTGGGCGTGGTAAAAAGACTTTGCGCGGGGACCTGGTTGGCAAGATATGATCGACTACAATCAGAGACTGAAATGCTAGAGGGAATTACCCTACTTGTTCCTCCTCTGGCAGGATCTGAACGAAAGCATGAACAATTAAAGCAAGACAAAATATCCTCGTAAGACATGACAATGATGCTGTAGGGCGAACCTAAACATAAAGTGAGCGATCAACATGGATTATTAGGAAATTAGGGAAGCAGGTATGTATGTGATACATACAGGACAAATCCGCCCAGATGCACAGATGGACAACCAACCAGGCAATCAGCCCAGCAGGACTAAAAACAGTCATCGGGCCCCCAGAAGCCGTCACCGGGCCTACGAAGCCGTCACCAGGCCCCCGAAGCCGTGGGGCCGAGAACTCTTTATATATTTTATAGCCGGCTTGATAATTCCTGGCCGTGTTGGAGGAGAGGGAATGTTGTACCAGGTTCCTGGCGTGAGAAAGGAGGGACTCTAATCCATCACCTGGGAATTGAAGGCTGGGAGAGGGGACCCACGGGATCTGCTTCTGGCATCACCTGGAGAAAAAAAAAGGGGGTGACCCAGAAATACCGCACCACGTAGCCCGGTGAAGGACTGATCTGGCAGTGCCAGGAAAAAGTAAATCAGGAAGGGACAGGCATGGGTGAGACGAGTGTGAAAGAGTAGGGGGCCTGTGCGGATCATGGGGAAGTATCTTAATGGATAGGAGGCTAAGCCTGGACGGATCCGCCAACAGCGGGAGACCCTGGAAAAAACCCGGAATAGTAGACATGCAGGGAGACCAGACCTGAACGTACCAGGCAGAGAAGGAAGAAAAAGGGCCTGGATGGACCGGGGGTAATGATACATAAAAAATAAACCGAACGTACCCGTTCCCAGTAGAACAAAATCGAGTCGAGTCAGAAGGAGGAATAACTGAGGAGATGACAGCCTGGGCGATCCAGGAGACAGAGGTAGGTATGAGCCTGGGCGATCCAGGAGACAGAGGTAGGTATGAGCCTGGGCGATCCAGGAGACAGAGGTAGGTATGAGCCTGGGCGATCCAGGAGACAGAGGTAGGTATGAGCCTGGGCGATCCAGGAGACAGAGGTAGGTATGAGCCTGGGCGATCCAGGAGACAGAGGTAGGTATGAGCCTGGGCGATCCAGGAGACAGAGGTAGGTATGAGCCTGGACTATCCAGGAGACAGAGGTAGGTATGAGCCTGGGCGATCCAGTGGGAAACAGGAAAAAACATAGCATATTAATAAATTAACATACACATACAGAACGGCCCTGCTACCACTACATATCCGTACAGATGACGGCAGGCAAATGGTCAGCGTGCAATGACTGTGCATAGTGTCTAGGCTAAAGCTGTGTATTTCCAACCCAGGTGAGTCGTATTCATGTAAAACACAGCCCAGCATGCGCGCCAACGTGAGGATTTTGCACTGTATGACCAGCTCCTAGCAACCACAACAAGGAATAGAGGAGCTGGTTTAGCTGCAAGCCACTATCAAGAGCAATGTCAGTGTGTGTGAACCTGATCTGCAAAATGCCGCTGTAGGAAGCATAGAGGAACCGGGAGGAGCGAGCACCGATAAGTTTGGGCAGCAATGACACAGTACTAACCAGGACACCACCTGTAATTCAAAACACACAAGTCTGGCAGTGGTTCTCAACATGCGTTCCTACGCTGGAACGCAAGCCGACCCCGCGACCGGAAGCAGGAAACACATGAGCGCTGATCGGAGGAGCCCTGTGGACGGGATGGACTGAGGGAAGGAGCTTACCCATCCTGGAGACGCGTACAGGCGGTGTACAAGCGGCGGACGACTCGGACTGCAGTAGTGAAAGCGAGTTTTTTCTTTTTTTTCTTTTAAAGGAGACCAGTCTGAGTGAATATGAACCAGGATTGTAAGGGATTATTCTTATCTTCCCCCCAAATGTGTACCCCATGCGCAAGACCTCGGTATTCAGCTTGATTTAATCCTTAGCTGGCCAGAGAGAGTCAAAATGAGACCTGACACAGTGCTGTGTAATTTCAAAATGACTCTAAACTTTATTATCCTTATGACACATATTTATAGTATTAAATGACGTGATCTTTACGTTAAACAGTAACACATGTTTTTTAGCCAGCTACACCTTTATCTTATCTCTTTGCCAGAGTCCAAGGCTATCCATATATACGAGAAAAACCCCTTAGTAATAGCTTTATCATATAGACTTTGACCCATTACGTGTCCATGCTTATGTATGGGACATGATGTAATATAAACTTATATAAAAATAGGTTTTGAACTGAAATAGAATCCTTCAACCCCCTCTTAAAACCTATTTAAATATTTCTATATAATGTGGGTTTTTCATTTTGTTCCTTTCTAGTTTTTTTCTTAGTTTGCTTGTAAGCCTTTAGGTATTCCATGTACCCTTCAGGAGTATAATCCTGAGGCTTTGTTGAGGTTGTGTTTGCCTCTTCTACCTCTACCGGAGTATAGAGGGATGTTGAGTGTACCCCTCTTTCGGCCACATTTTTACATATGGTAAGAAGGGAGGGCCACACTGCAGACAACAGCAGAGACCCACTATTGCAGCGATCACGGCGAGTGCCACTCCTAAAACATATCTTATTTGACCAAAGTCAGGTATCCAGCCAAAAAGCCAGTCCCACCAACCTTGGTCAACATCCTGTTTTATATGCTTTATCATCTCTTCTAGCCTATTTTATCTTTTATTCCACGGGAGTGATCTGATAGATTGAAACAACACATCCCTGGAACGCTGAGCATCCTACACCATGTTGGAGCAATAAATAGTCAATAGTTGCCCTATTCTGAAAGATAGCCTTTTCATACGATTGTATATCCAGCAGCATATCTTGCAGAACTGCACTAGTGACATCTATCTGTTTTACCATACAACAGGCGAGTTTTGATATTGTCCTGTGGTTATATATGGCCAACCCTGGTACTCCTATCAAAGATACCCCTTAACTCATATATTCTGATCTAGAGAGGAGATTCACATTATAATCACAATTTTCTGGTAGCTGTGGGGAAGTGTCTCTCGTGTGTCGTGTCTGCATTGCTGGGAATAGTGGCATCATTGCTAATGTCAACCTGGCTATTGTACAGGATCCCTCTGTAATATTGGCCGGTATATATGTGTGACTAGTATTTCCACAGGCCAATACCCATCCTGCTGGTAGAGGTACATGTTTGTCTAGGGATGGTAGTGTTTTTGTAATATTACATTGCATATATATATATATTTTTTTTCTGATACTATCTTTTTACAACTTTCTGGATTTCTATCATATTACTTTGCAGAGTCTCATATGTAGGACAGTTATAACAAGCATGATAAGGATTTACATATCCATATTTAACATCATGATCCTGCAAATCTGTGTCATTTGATTGGGAACGTAGGAGCCCCGTCAATACAGCTACTGGGGTGGGGACTGCAATTATCAAGGCACTACATTTCAGCCATCTCGAGGAATTTCCCGACTGTGTCATCTCGTTAGGGGTCAAGGCCGTCTGCCTCCGTTAGTACCCCTTCTGTATCTTCTTCGAGGTCAAGGCTGTCTGCCTCCGTTAGTACCTCTGGGCCTCGTTGGAGGTCAGGGCTGTCTGCCCCCGTTAGTACCTCCTGTCCTTCTTCAAGGCCAAGGCTGTCTGCCTCCGTTCCTGCCTCCTCTCTTTCTCTCACAAGTTTCACTCGGGTGGCGTCGATCCAAATTGGAGATTGTTCAGTCAGCACAGCTGTTCTGGTTACTGCAACGACGGTAGTAGGTGGGCCGTATACGAAATCACCTTGAGCTCTTCCTTTCTTCAGTGTTTCGACCACCATCTCATCCCCCACCCTATATGGGTGGGTGGGTTCCTGTGGAAAAGAGGGAGACTTACAAGCAACTTTGTCCTCAGTTTTGTTAAGTACCTGTATCAATTTGGTGACATAGTCTTCCCTAATCTGGTCTATGTCGCCTTCCTGTACCACTAGGGGTGTCTTGCCCATGGTGTGGGGAAAGGGCCTACCCATAAGGATTTCAAAGCTGTTATGTCCTACTCCGTAGAAATGTGCTATTTAAGATGGAAGCACTATGTTGGGGGAATGCATAACTTCCCCTCTTTGCAGACTAATTCTAATCCTGTCTTAGGATTTTTCTGCAATACTGGATAACACCAGTCTTGCTGTTTCTGTTCAGTGGCATACCACTGAAGATCAGTAAGTATTTGCAACATCTCAGGGGTTGGAGGTGCCAGACATGGCATCTCCCAATGGTTACACAAACCTGTGGGGTTGCATTTGGCCACTCGTTTCGCCACCTTATCTGCCAGTGCATTGCCCTGTGAGACATGATCCTTACCATCTGCTGCCATGAATCCTCTCCTCTGCCAAATCATACCATGGTCCCACACTACCCCATGTGTGTACCTACTCTCAGTATAGATGGTGACAGGTCTATCAGTATGTAGAATACATGCCCTAGTGAGTGCAATGAGCTCAGCTGCCTGCTGTGTTAAGTGCGGATGCCCTTGAGTAGGCCTACAACATCATGAGTGGTGTGCAAAAATGGTGTAACGTCACATTGTGAAAGGAGTTGCCAACTCTACCATCATAGCACAGGCTGCAAGAGAACACAGACATGCCGGCATCCCCTGGACAAAGGTGGGCATAACCTTTGAGAAAAATACACAAGGACGCAACTTGCCTCCGTTTTCTTGTGTCAGTACACCCGCCATGGTTTTACAATTTTGGCGTGCAAACATGTTAGGGCATATTATAGTCAGGGAGGCCCAGCCCTGGACTCGACATGAGCGAACATTTCAGATAATCAAATGCATTGTACATTTCAGAAGACCATTTAATCAGATCTGGATTTCCATCCAGAGTGGCTTGCCTCAAAACATTGTCAATAGTGGGAGCAATCAAGAATCCATTGTCTACAGTAATTTATCATACCAAGGAAAGATAACATTTCTTTCTTGGTGTGCGGGGCGACCAAACGCGCAATAGACTGGACTCTTTCTGCGCTGATTCTCCGTTCACCTTTTGTGAGGACAAAGCCCAAGTATTCAACCTGCATTTTACACCATTGCATTTTCTTAAGTGTCACTTTGTGACCACATCCTGACAATCATTATAACAGTGATAAACCCTCCTGAATGCTGGCCTCCGCTGACATGCTACACAGTAACTAATCACCGACATATTGCAGCAACACAGAACCTTGGGGGGATGTACCATGGTTCTAACATCGCTTGGAGGACTATGCTGTACACTACAGGTGAATCAGCATATCCCTGGGGTCTGCACCAGGTCAGTTGGCGTCTGTCAAAGGAAAAAGCAAAAAGTAGTCTGGTTATCTTATCAACTGGGATAGAAAAGAATGCATTTTTCAGATCTATCACACTGAACCAAACAGCGTCTGCTGGAATGGCAGATAATAATTAAGTGACATCAGGTACAACAGGGGCTATAGGCACAATGATGTTGTTGATGGCCCCTAAATCCTGTACAAAGCGGGTATTACCATCTGCCTTTGTCACTGGATTCACGGGCGTGCTGTAGGGGGAAATCACCTCTTCCAGGATTCCCTTTTGTAGGAATTCCTCTATCATTGGCCTAAGTCCATCAAGTTTCTCTTTTTACAGCGGGTATTGTCTCTGGAACACTGAGATGACACCTGGTTTTACAGTAGCTTTGTAATGTGTGCAATCTATGAATCCTGTATCATATTCATTTGAAGACCATAATGCAGGGTTAATGTTATTCTGGGTGGTCCTGTATGTTTGCAAGAATCAGTGGCACTGGTGTAGAGACTGGAATGAGATCTGAGTGTACTCTTATGCACTGATTCTTTGCTGATACCTGCAAGTCAAGCTTAATGAACAAATCTCTCCCTAATAGGCTGACTGGGCAATCTGGTATAATGCAGAATACATGATCTGTGACGTATTCCCTGTCCATGGTCTCGAGTGGTAGTGAGTCAGTTTTTGCTCACACTTCCTTCCTCCCACTCTGTCATCTAAGTCCACCCCTTTCAGTCGGACGCTGTGGTCCTCCCTTTGTCCGTCAGTAATCTGCCAGCTGTCCAGAAGAACAGAGCTCTGATGTTTAGCACAACACTTAACATGTAACACATAACTTCAAACATTGAAACAAACAGATCTGACAATACAAACATGAACACACAAAGGGCCCATAAAAACTTTTCATTGACTTCAATAAAAAAATGTACAGCTTGATCAATGCTGTTGGCACCAATAAAAACCAAAAACTTCCAAAAAATAAATAAAAATAAAATTCTCAATGCGCATATTATATAAAAACAAATACCGTATTCCATACACATTCACATACATTTTCATGTACTTAAAACAGCTCATAATCAGTCTTCACACATATTCGCCTCAATTACAACTCAAAGCCACACCCATTCACATTCCACTGAATCATTCATGTCTTCCAACCCACATTGTTTCATCCCAAAACTTGCAGCACAGACAAACACAGCTTTCCTGACAGATATTCATACCACACACAGTTTGTTGCTGCATTTTCCAATCTCTTCTGGTTTTCCCTCTGTGATTAATCAACTCTTATAAGTAGACAATATACATGTTATAACCAAAGTCATTTTGTTAAAAGCTGGATTCCCTGGGGAAGAAAATGACCGAACAATTCTTTATCTTGTATAATATATTACACATTACTTACTCTGCATGGTCTCCTGGTCGCTTACCTTATCTCAGAAATGTGTTTGTGTGAAGGAGGGGGGAAGTGGATTTCTATAGCTCACACTAGAACTAGATACATACTATACTTATCGATTAACTGATGCTGTCTGAAGTCCACGTGGAGACGTTCTTTTTTATGGTAAGCATTAGTCCATCAGATTGTTACCCTGCCTCCTATTTCCAGCAATCCACAAATCTCCAGAAATCAATAACGCTTTCTGAGGGTTTTTGCTTACATGTTACGGAGTGAAGACTTTTGTTTAAATACCTCTATCATGTGTTTTTTTTTATCTCCTTTCTGCATATAATCGATATCTCATGAAGGGTTTAGGTTCAAAATATGGTCAGGCGGCAGTGTTGCCTAAGCATAGACCCTTGACCATGTCCATGTGATATATGCTATTGTCTCCTTCCCTGGGAAAGGAGTCTACCACTTCCACTGCCTCTGTCCACTCTGCCAATTTATCTACCCATGGGTTAACAAGGTAATACTGTGTAGGACTGACTCGGGCAACATATTGTTTACATGTTTCTCCTGGTTCTGGTTTAGGGTATTCTATCTTAGATTTTTTTTTTTTTGACTACCCATTATTAAAACTTATTTTCTTACAAAAATAATTCAAAACAGTAATAGTAAAAAACAAAACAGAATGTTAGTTTTGGGACGACAGCTGTACACTTACGACCCAGTCTGTCACTTCCCCTTATATAACTATTAGATAAAACAACTTATCATGCAAAACTTCTACAATTATCAAACAAGTTATCATGCAAAATTTATACAATTATCTTATTAAGAATCAAATCAAGCTGTTAAACCTTCTGTTTCCCAAACAGATCTTTTACGGGACTCCCTGAGCCCAATGAAGTGCACTTTCCTGGTTCTGGATTCCCGGAATCCTTTCTGTTCCCGGAACAGAATTTTTACGGGGCTCCCGGAGCCCCCCTGAAGTGCACTTATCTTATTACCTGATTCCCTGAATCCTAAGGCAAAAACTCCCTGAGTTTATGCTTACTGTATCCCTGATACAGTACTTCGAAGTCTATCTAAGGGTCCCTTATGTACTTACTTGAATCGAGACGTGGTCAGTGCCCCTGGAATGGCCTAAAGGACAAAAATCAGTGTCTCTTCTTACCAAACATCAGGGATGACCTTCCCAATTCCAGACGAAAGCCCCCAAATTGTAAGGGATTATTCTTATCTTCCCCCCAAATGTGTACCCCATGTGCAAGACCTCGGTATTCAGCTTGATTTGATCCTTATCTGGCCAGAGAGAGTCAAAATGAGACCTGACACAGTGCTGTGTAATTTCAAAATGACTCTAAACTTTATTATCCTTATGACACATATTTATAGTATTAAATGACGTGATCTTTACGTTAAACAGTAACACATGTTTTTTAGCCAGCTACACCTTTATCTTATCTCTTTGCCAGAGTCCAAGGCTATCCATATATACGAGAAAAACCTCTTAGTAATAGCTTTATCATATAGACTTTGACCCATTACGTGTCCATGCTTATGTATGGGACATGATGTAATATAAACTTATATAAAAATAGGTTTTGAACTGAAATAGAATCCTTCAAGGATTAAAGACCAAAAAAAAAATTTTTTTTTTAAAAATCTCCCTGAGGTGAACAGAAAAGTAGGCCTATGGAATGTAACAGACCACGAGGAAAGGAACGTAAGCCTGAAAAGAACGCCGTTATGTTTGTCGGGAGAGAGGTACCAGAGCGGTGGGTGCAGACTGCCCCGGTGAGATTATTGAGTAAAACCATGACGTAGCAATGAACAGGAGAATACAGCTTTGAGTGGAAGCAGAGTACAACACATGATGTAACAACAAATGGGACTTTGGATGCGAGTGGTACCTAAAAAACATGGTATGGGCGCAGCTCTGAGTATGGGAATGGAGTATAGGACAAGATGTAAAAGCAGACATGCGGACGCAGCTTTGGATGTGAACGGATTATTAACTTGATGTGACAGCAGACATGGAAAGAACCTGTAGTAGCATAGGACGTGTGAACGCAGCTCTGGGTGTGAGTAGAGTAAACCTGATATATCGATAGAAGGATGAATGCAACTCTGGTTGAGGGTGGAGTGAAAAAATTATTTGACAGCGTAGTGTGAATGCACCTCTGGGTGTGGCCAAGAATGAAATTGGTAGAACAGAAGCTCTAAATGTGAGTGGAGCATAAACATGATGTAACTGTGAAAAGTGAATGCAGCTCTGAAACAAGCCTAGTATGAACATGTTGTGACAGCGGACGTGTAAACACAGCTCTCACAGTGAGCAGAGAAAACATGGTATATCAGTCGACGCATGAACGCAGCTCTGGTTGTGAGTGGAGCAAGGTGGAACACCAGGGTGGTGCGTCCAGAGAATAAAAATGGAGTAACAGTCGCAGCTGTAAGCCGAGTACACAACATGTAATAACAGGCATGTAATACGGATCCGGCTGGGTACGGAATGAGATGTAACAGTCAACAGGTGACCGCAGCTTGAATGTGAGACCAATCTGAGTGAATACGAACCAAGAGTAGAAAAGTGCAGGACAGTAAAGACATGCAGATGCAGCATAAAGACATGAAATAAAAGCCGAAAGTGTAAATGCCGCTCAGGAGAACAGCAGAACATAAAAGTGCGGCAGGGTTTGTAAGTACATGGAGCAGTGAAATACGTGAAGTCTAAGGATAGTGGTAGCGGGGGGAGGGGGAGACACAAAACCAAGTTGAAAAGAAATAGAAGTATTTAGCCCCAACGAGTAGAGTTGAGCGAACACCTGGATGTTCGGGTTCGAGAAGTTCGGCCTAACTTCCCGGAAATGTTCGGGTTCGGGATCCGAACCCGACCCGAACTTCGTCCCGAACCCGAACCCCATTGAAGTCAATGGGGACCCGAACTTTTGGGCACTAAAAAGGCTGTAAAACAGCCCAGGAAAGAGCTAGAGGGCTGCAAAAGGCAGCAACATGTAGGTAAATCCCCTGCAAACAAATGTGGATAGGGAAATGAATTAAAATTAAAATTAAAAAAATAAAAATTAACCAATATCAATTGGACAGAGGTCCCATAGCAGAGAATCTGGCTTCACGTCAGCAGAGAATCAGTCTCTTCATGTCATAGCAAAGAATCTGGCTTCATGTCAGCACAGAATCAGTCTCTTCATGCCATAGCAGAGAATCTGGCTTCATGTCAGCACAGAATCAGTCTTCATGTCATAGCAGAGAATCAGGCTTCACGTCACCCACCACTGGAACAGGCCACTGTCACACATTTAGGCCCAGGCACCCAGGCAGAGGAGAGAGGTCCCGTAACAGAGAATCTGGCCTTATGTCAGCACAGAATCAGTCTTCATGTCATAGCAGAGAATCAGGCTTCACGTCACCCACCACTGGAACAGGCCACTGTCACACATTTAGGCCCAGGCACCCAGGCAGAGGAGAGAGGTCCCGTAACAGAGAATCTGGCCTTATGTCAGCGCAGAATCTGTCTTCATGTCATACAGTAGCAGAGAATCAAGCTTCACGTCACCCACCACTGGAACAGGCCACTGTCACACATTTAGGCCCAGGCACCCAGGCAGAGGAGAGAGGTCCCGTAACAGAGAATCTGGCCTGATGTCAGCACAGAATCTGTCTTCATGTCATAGCAGAGAATCAGGCTTCACGTCACCCACCACTGGAACAGGCCACTGTCACATATTTAGGCCCAGGCACAGGAGAGAGGTCGCGTAACAGAGAATCTGGCCTTATGTCAGCACAGAATCTGTCTTCATGTCATAGCAGAGAATCAGGCTTCACGTCACCCACAACTGGAACAGGCCACTGTCACACATTTAGGCCCCGGCACCCAGACAGAGGAGAGCGGTCCCGTAACAGAGAATCTGGCCTTATGTCAGCGCAGAATCTGTCTTCATGTCATAGCAGAGAATCAGGCTTCACGTCACCCACCACTGGAACAGGCCACTGTCACATATTTAGGCCCAGGCACAGGAGAGAGGTCCCGTAACAGAGAATCTGGCCTTATATCAGCACAGAATCTGTCTTCATGTCATAGCAGAGAATCAGGCTTCACGTCACCCACCACTGGAACAGGCCACTGTCACATATTTAGGCCCAGGCACAGGAGAGAGGTCGCGTAACAGAGAATCTGGCCTTATGTCAGCACAGAATCTGTCTTCATGTCATAGCAGAGAATCAGGCTTCACGTCACCCACCACTGGAACAGGCCACTGTCACACATTTAGGCCCCGGCACCCAGACAGAGGAGAGCGGTCCCGTAACAGAGAATCTGGCCTTATGTCAGCGCAGAATCTGTCTTCATGTCATAGCAGAGAATCAGGCTTCACGTCACCCACCACTGGAACAGGCCACTGTCACATATTTAGGCCCAGGCACAGGAGAGAGGTCGCGTAACAGAGAATCTGGCCTTATGTCAGCACAGAATCTGTCTTCATGTCATAGCAGAGAATCAGGCTTCACGTCACCCACCACTGGAACAGGCCACTGTCACATATTTAGGCCCAGGCACCCAGGCAGAGGAGAGAGGTCGTGTAACAGAGAATCTGGCTTCATGTCAGCACAGACTAAGTCTTCATGTCATAGCAGAGAATCAGGCTTCACGTCACCCACCACTGGAACAGGCCACTGTCACATATTTAGGCCCCGGCACCCAGACAGAGGAGAGGTTCATTCAACTTTGGGTTGCCCCGCAATATAATGGTAAAATGAAAATAAAAATAGGATTGAATGAGGAAGTGCCCTGGAGTACAATAATATATTGTTAAGGGGAGGTAGTTAATGTTTAATCTGCACAAGGGATGGACAGGTCCTGTGGGATCCATGCCTGGTTCATTTTTATGAACGTCAGCTTGTCCACATTGGCTGTAGACAGGCGGCTGCGTTTGTCTGTAATGACGCCCCCTGCCGTGCTGAATACACGTTCAGACAAAACGCTGGCCGCCGGGCAGGCCAGCACCTCCAAGGCATAAAAGGCTAGCTCTGGCCACGTGGACAATTTGGAGACCCAGAAGTTGAATGGGGCCGAACCATCAGTCAGTACGTGGAGGGGTGTGCACAGGTACTGTTCCACCAAGTTAGTGAAATGTTGCCTCCTGCTAACACGTTCCGTATCAGGTGGTGGTGCAGTTAGCTGTGGTGTGGTGACAAAACTTTTCCATATCTCTGCCATGCTAACCCTGCCCTCAGAGGAGCTGGGCGTGACACAGCTGCATTGGCGACCTCTTGCTCCTCCTCTGCCTTCGCCTTGGGCTTCCACTGGTTCCCCTGTGACATTTGTGAATGCTCTCAGTAGCGCGTCTACCAACGTGCGCTTGTACTCGCGCATCTTCCTATCACGCTCCAGTGTAGGAAGTAAGGTGGGCACATTGTCTTTGTACCGGGGATCCAGCAGGGTGGCAACCCAGTAGTCCGCACACGTTAAAATGTGGGCAACTCTGCTGTTGTTGCGCAGGCACTGCAGCATGTAGTCGCTCATGTGTGCCAGGCTGCCCAGAGGTAAGGACAAGCTGTCCTCTGTGGGAGGCGTATCGTCATCGTCCTGTGTTTCCCCCCAGCCACGAACCAGTGATGGGCCCGAGCTGCTTTGGGTGCCACCCCGCTGTGAACATGCTTCATCCTCATCTTCCTCCACCTCCTCCTCATCCTCGTCCTCCTCGTCCTCCAGTAGTGGGCCCTGTCTGGCCACATTTGTACCTGGCCTCTGGTGTTGCAAAAAACCTCCCTCTGAGTCACTTCGAAGAGACTGGCCTGAAAGTGCTAAAAATGACCCCTCTTCCTCCTCTTCCTCCTGGGCCACCTCCTCTTCCATCATCGCCCTAAGTGTTTTCTCAAGGAGACATAGAAGTGGTATTGTAACGCTGATAACGGCGTCATCGCCACTGGCCATGTTGGTGGAGTACTCGAAACAACGCAACAGGGCACACAGGTCTCGCATGGAGGCCCAGTCATTGGTGGTGAAGTGTGTCTGATCCACAGTGCGACTGACCCGTGCGTGCTGCAGCTGAAACTCCACTATGGCCTGCTGCTGCTCGCACAGTCTGTCCAGCATATGCAAGGTGGAGTTCCACCTGGTGGGTACGTCGCATATGAGGCGGTGAGCGGGAAGGCCGAAGTTACGCTGTAGCGCAGACAGGCGAGCAGCGGCAGGGTGTGAACGCCGGAAGCGCGAACAGAGGGCCCGCACTTTATGCAGCAGCTCTGACATGTTGGGGTAGTTGCGAATGAACTTCTGCACCACCAAATTCAGCACATGCGCCAGGCAAGGGATGTGCGTCAAACCGGCTAGTCCCAGAGCTGCAACGAGATTTCGCCCATTATCGCACACCACCAGGCCGGGCTTGAGGCTCACCGGCAGCAACCACTCGTCGGTCTGTTGTTCTATACCCCGCCACAACTCCTGTGCGGTGTGGGGCCTGTCCCCCAAACATATGAGTTTCAGAATGGCCTGCTGACGTTTACCCCTTTCTGTGCTGAAGTTGGTGGTGAAGGTGTGTGGCTGACTGGATGAGCAGGTGGAAGAAGAGGAGGAGGAAGCTGAGTAGGAGGAGGAGGAGACAGGAGGCAAAGAATGTTGCCCTGCGATCCTTGGTGGCGGAAGGACGTGCGCCAAACAGCTCTCCGCCTGGGGCCCAGCCGCCACTACATTTACCCAGTGTGCTGTTAGGGAGATATAGCGTCCCTGGCCGTGCTTACTGGTCCACGTATCTGTGGTTAGGTGGACCTTGCCACAGATGGCGTTGCGCAGTGCACACTTGATTTTATCGGACACTTGTTTGTGCAGGGAAGGCATGGCTCTCTTGGAGAAGTAGTGGCGGCTGGGAACAACATACTGTGGGACAGCAAGCGACATGAGCTGTTTGAAGCTGTGTGTGTCCACCAGCCTAAATGACAGCATTTCATAGGCCAGTAGTTTAGAAATGCTGGCATTCAGGGCCAGGGATCGAGGGTGGCTAGGTGGGAATTTACGCTTTCTCTCAAATGTTTGTGAAATGGAGAGCTGAACGCTGCCGTGTGACATGGTTGAGATGCTTGGTGACGCAGGTGGTGGTGTTGGTGGTACATCCCATGTTTGCTGGGCGGCAGGTGCCAACGTTCCTCCAGAGGAAGAGGCCGAGGCGGCAGCAGCAGCAGAAGAGCCCGAGGCGGCAGCAGCAGAAGAGGCAGCAGGGGGAGCCTGAGTGACTTCCTTGTTTTTAAGGTGTTTACTCCACTGCAGTTCATGCTTTGCATGCAGGTGCCTGGTCATGCAGGTTGTGCTAAGGTTCAGAACGTTAATGCCTCGCTTCAGGCTCTGATGGCACAGCGTGCAAACCACTCGGGTCTTGTCGTCAGCACATTGTTTGAAGAAGTGCCATGCCAGGGAACTCCTTGAAGCTGCCTTTGGGGTGCTGGGTCCCAGATGGCGGCGGTCAGTAGCAGGCGGAGTCTCTTGGCGGCGGGTGTTCTGATTTTGCCCACTGCTCCCTCGTTTGCTACGCTGTTGGCTCGGTCTCACCACTGCCTCTTCCTCCGAACTGTGAAAGTCAGTGGCACGACCTTCATTCCATGTGGGGTCTAGGACCTCATCGTCCCCTGCATCGTCTTCCACCCAGTCTTGATCCCTGACCTCCTGTTCAGTCTGCACACTGCAGAAAGACGCAGCAGTTGGCACCTGTGTTTCGTCATCATCAGAGACGTGCTGAGGTGGTATTCCCATGTCCTCATCATCAGGAAACATAAGTGGTTGTGCGTTAGTGCATTCTATCTCTTCCACCCCTGGTGAAGAGCTAGGTGGATGACCTTGGGAAACCCTGGCAGCAGAGTCTTCAAACAGCATAAGAGACTGCTGCATAACTTGAGGCTCAGACAGTTTCCCTGATATGCATGGGGGTGATGTGACAGACTGATGGGCTTGGTTTTCATGCGCCATCTGTGCGCTTTCTGCAGAAGACTGGGTGGGAGATAATGAGAACGTGCTGGATGCACTGTCGGCCACCCAATTGACTAATGCCTGTACCTGCTCAGGCCTTACCATCCTTAGAACGGCATTGGGCCCCACCAAATATCCCTGTAAATTCTGGCGGCTACTGGGACCTGAGGTAGTTGGTACACTAGGACGTGTGGCTGTGGCAGAACGGCCGCGTCCTCTCCCAGCACCAGAGGGTCCACTAACACCACCACGACCATGTCCACGTCCACGTCCCTTATTAGATGTTTTCCTCATTGTTCCCGTTCACCACAATTTTGAGAATGGCAAATTTGGGAATAGTTTTTCAACACCAGAACAAAAAGTGTGCTTTTAACGGTCACTACAAATAACTTGACCAGCTAAAACAGACAGATTTGGTTGAATAGAGATGTAGGCCTGGATGTGGTTTTTTTTTTGCGCTGTGTGACAGGTATAGGTTTATCACAGAATCAGACTTCTATCTGCACGGTAGCGTGTGTCTTAGGTTTTTCTGAATGGCACTATCAGTACCTTCATGTAAGATATCCTTTTTGGGATAGATTTCAAGTAGGCCTCAAATACCAGAAACTAGTTATTTTAAGAATGGCAAATTTGGGAAAAGTTTTCAACCCAGAAAAAAAAAAGTGCTTTTACGGTCACTAGAAATAACTTGACCAGCTAAAACAGTACAGATTTGGTTGAATAGAGAAGTGAGGCCTGTTTTTTTTTTGCGCTGTGTGACAGGTATAGGTTTAATCACAGAATCAGACTTCTATCTGCACGGTAGCGTGTGTCTTAGGTTTTTCTGAATGACACTATCAGTACCTTCAATGTAAGATATCCTTTTTGGGATAGATTTCAAGTAGGCCTCAAATACCAGAAACTACTAGTTATTTTGAGAATGGCAAATTTGGGAATAGTTTTTCAACCCAGAAAAAAAAATGTGCTTTTACGGTCACTACAAATAACTTGACCAGCTAAAACAGTACAGATTTGGTTGAATAGAGATGTGAGGCCTGTTTTTTTTTGCGCTGTGTGACAGGTATAGGTTTAATCACAGAATGACACTTCTATCAGCACGCTAGCGTGTGTCTTAGGTTTTTCTGAATGGCACTATCAGCACCTTCAATGTAAGATATCCTTTTTGGGATAGATTTCAAGTAGGCCTCAAATACCAGAAACTAGTTATTTTGAGAATGGCAAATTTGGGAATAGTTTTTCAACCCAGAAAAAAAAATGTGCTTTTACGGTCACTAGAAATAACTTGACCAGCTAAAACAGTACAGATTTGGTTGAATAGAGATGTGAGGCCTGTTTTTTTTTTGCGCTGTGTGACAGGTATAGGTTTAATCACAGAATCAGACTTCTATCTGCACGGTAGCGTGTGTCTTAGGTTTTTCTGAATGACACTATCAGTACCTTCAATGTAAGATATCCTTTTTGGGATAGATTTCAAGTAGGCCTCAAATACCAGAAACTAGTAATTTTGAGAATGGCAAATTTGGGAATAGTTTTTCAACCCAGAAAAAAAAATGTGCTTTTACGGTCACTAGAAATAACTTGACCAGCTAAAACAGTACAGATTTGGTTGAATAGAAATGTAAGGCCTGTTTTTTTTTGCGCTGTGTGACAGGTATAGGTTTAATCACAGAATCAGACTTCTATCAGCACGGTAGCGTGTGTCTTAGGTTTTTCTGAATGGCACTATCAGCACCTTCAATGTAAGATATCCTTTTTGGGATAGATTTCGAATAGGCCTCAAATACCAGAAACTAGTTATTTTGAGAATGGCAAAATTTGGGAATAGTTTTTCAACCCAGAAAAAAAAATGTGCTTTTACGGTCACTAGAAATAACTTGACCAGCTAAAACAGTACAGATTTGGTTGAATAGAGATGTGAGGCCTGTTTTTTTTTGCGCTGTGTGACAGGTATAGGTTTAATCACAGAATCAGACTTCTATCTGCACGGTAGCGTGTGTCTTAGGTTTTTCTGAATGACACTATCAGTACCTTCAATGTAAGATATCCTTTTTGGGATAGATTTCAAGTAGGCCTCAAATACCAGAAACTAGTTATTGTCACAGCCAGACAGCTGAGAAGCGCTCACAGGAGCTTCTCAGATCCTCCTCCTTGAATTTCTTTGTTTTGGTTTAGTTTCTCATCTCGTTAGTCTATCTCAGCTGTCATGCAGTTAGACTGATCGCTACCCTTTAAGTTCCTCCCCATAATGCAGTAGTGTGCGGCTGATACAACTTCCTGGAGTGTGTGTGCATGCTGTTCCCAGTTCCCTGTTCCCAGTCGTCAGTCGTCATTCGTCTGCAAGATAAGTGCTGTTTATGTATTTATGATTTTGTCTTTTCTGGATCCAGGTGACCCTGACTCCCTCCGTGTCAGTGTAGGGAGCCGGTGGTCGTGTCCCTTCACTATTGTAGGGTCTTCAGGTAATAGATAGCCGAGGTACGTGGATATGCGTCCATCCACCTTTGGGGTGTTCGCATAGGCTGAGCAGTGAGGGAGAGCGTCATGTCTATTGCAGGGGTCTCCCTTTGTTCCTTAGTTGTGGATCCAGAGAGACATTGTTTATATGGTATTGTCTTGTTTCCTGTACACCATCCGTGACATTATCAGCCGCCAAAACCGTCTCAAGCATGGATCCGGTTTCACTTTTGGCTGAACGCCTCCAGGGTCTTTCATTGGAGGTAGCTGATCTCCATAGGATTTTTTCTCAGTTTCAAGTGACCGGTTCAGCTTGCGTTCATGGAGTTTGTGCTGAGCCCAAGATCTCGCTCCCGTATATGTTCTCTGGGGGTAGTGAGAATTTTGTGCGTTTTAAAGAGGCTTGCAAACTCCATTTTCGCCTTCTTCCCCATTCTTCTGGTGATGAAGAACGGAGGGTGGGGATCATTGTATCGCTGCTCAGGGGTAACGCTCAGTCTTGGGCCTTTTCGCTACCGGAGGGGGCACGGCCCCTTCGCTCAGTGGATGAATTCTTTTTAGCCCTGGGTCAGATATATGATGATCCGGATCGTATTGCTCTGGCTGAGTCTAGACTACGTCTGTTATGCCAGGGTAAACAATCCGCAGAGATATACTGCTCAGAATTTCGGAGATGGGCAGCTGATACTGGTTGGAATGATGCTGCACTCCGAAGTCAATTTTGCCATGGTCTTTCAGAGGGATTGAAAGATGCATTTTCCTTTCATGAGAGGCCTATCTCCTTGGACTCTGCTATGTCTCAGGCCGTTCGTATTGACAGGCGTCTTAGAGAGAGAGGAGAGATCTCTCCTTCCTGTCATACTCAGTCCCGGGACAGTGCAGCGGTCTCATTCTGTACGCAGGAGTCTCAGTCGCTGTCAGCCCCTTCTGAGCAGGAGCCCATGCAGCTGGGGTTGATTGCCTCTGACAATAGAAGATTCAGCCCGCATGGGAGGGTTTGTTTTTGTTGTGGAGGTATAAATCATTTGGCAAATGTTTGTCCCTCTAGGAGATTCAGGCAGTTTTCTGGAAGTAATAAAGAGACAAAAAGGAAAAAATCTTTTAAAAATGTTCCGTCTGTTACTATTGGCAGGGTTGAGGCGGAAATTGAAGGTTTTCCGTTTGCTTGTAGTTCCCGTTTTGTCCTGCCTGCTAGGGTGGCGCTAGAGAGCAAGAGCATTTTTTGTGAGATTTTTGTGGATAGTGGAGCAGCTGTCAACCTCATTGATAATCAATTTGCAATAACTCATGGTTTCCAGGTATGCACTTTGGGAAAGGATATTCCTGTTTTTGCTATTGATTCAGCTCCACTTTCTCAGAAATCATTAAAGGGCATAGTTCACAATATCCGTTTAATTTTGAGTGATGCTCATGTTGAGGATGTGTCATGTTTCGTCCTTAGCGGTTTGCCTACTCCTCTAGTGTTGGGGCTACCCTGGCTCACTAAACATAACCCCACCATTGATTGGCAAGCGAGGCAAATAAATGGTTGGAGTAACTTTTGCAGAGAGAATTGCCTCATAACATCGGTTTCTGAGGTTTCTACTAAGACTGTACCATCTTTCCTCTCTGAATTTTTGGATGTCTTCTCTGAGAGTGGAGTTCAGGGTTTACCTCCGCACAGGGAGTATGATTGCCCTATTAATCTCATCCCAGGCGCCAAGCTGCCTAAATCTCGTTTATACAATCTCTCCCAACCTGAGAGGGTCGCTATGCGGGCATATATAACTCTGAGAGTCTGAGAAAAGGACACATACGACCCTCGAAGTCACCTGTTGCCGCTGGTTTTTTCTTTGTTAAGAAAAAAGATGGTTCTTTAAGACCTTGTCTGGATTTCAGGGAGCTGAACAGTATCACTATTCGTGATCCTTATCCGCTTCCTCTGATCCCGGACCTGTTTAACCAGGTTGTTGGGGCTAAAGTCTTTTCTAAATTAGACCTAAGAGGGGCATACAACCTGGTTAGGGTCAGAGAAGGAGACGAATGGAAGGCGGCTTTCAATACCCCTGAGGGCCATTTTGAGAATTTGGTTATGCCTTTTGGTTTGATGAATGCCCCAGCCGTTTTTCAGCATTTCGTCAACAGCATTTTTTATCATTTAATGGGAAAATTTGTATTAGGCCTCATGCACACGACCGTTGTGTGCATCCGCGGCCGTTGTTCCGTTTTCCGTTTTTTTTACGCGGACCCATTGACTTTCAATGGGTCAGTGGAAAAATCGGAAAATGCACCGCTTGGCTTCCGCGTCCGTGATCCGTTTTTCCAGTCCGTGAAAAAAATATGACCTGTCCTATTTTTTTCAATGACAACGGTTCACGGACTCATTCAAGTCAATGGGTCCGTGAAAAATCACGGATGCACACAAGATAGTCATCCGCGTCCGTGATCCGTGTCCGTGATCCGTGTCCGTTTTTCCTATCATTTTCAATGCAAACTTGACTTAGTTTTTTTTTTCACTTTTCATGTCTGTGGGTCCTCCAAAAATCAAGGAAGGCACACGGAAGAAAAAACGGTCACAGATCACGGAACAACGGAAATCCGTTTTGCGGACCGCAAAAATAAACGGTCGTGTGCATGAGGCCTTAGTGTATTTGGATGACATTTTGATTTTTTCTCCTGATTTCAAGACTCATAAGGAACACTTACGTCAGGTCTTGCTCATCCTGCGGTAGAATAAATTATACGCAAAACTGGAAAAATGTGTGTTTGCGGTTCCAGAAATCCAATTTCTGGGGTTTCTTGTCTCCGCTTCTGGTTTTCGCATGGACCCCGAGAAGGTCCGCGCTGTGCTTGAGTGGGAGCTTCCTGAGAATCAGAAGGCGCTGATGCGTTTTTTGGGCTCTGCCAATTATTACAGGAAATTTATTTTGAATTATTCCTCTGTTGTTAAACCACTCACTGATATGACCAGAAAGGGGGTAGATTTTTCTTCCTGGTCGGTAGAGGCGCGTAAGGCCTTTTCTAATATCAAGGAGAGTTTTGCTTCCGCTCCCATCCTAGTACAACCTGATATTTCGTTACCCTTCATAGTTGAGGTTGATGCTTCTGAGGTAGGGGTGGGTGCGGTCTTGTCTCAGGGTTCCTCTCCTGCCAAATGGCAACCGTGTGCCTTTTTCTCAAAGAAACTCTCCTCCACAGAGAGAAATTATGATGTGGGAGATAGGGAATTGTTGGCCATCAAGTTGGCTTTTGAGGAATGGCGCCATTGGCTAGAGGGAGCCAGACACCCTATTACCGTGTTTACTGACCATAAAAATCTGGCCTACTTGGAGTCAGCCAAGCGTCTGAACCCGAGACAGGCCAGATGGTCTTTGTTCTTTTCAAGGTTTAATTTTGTTGTTACGTTCCGCCCTGGGGTTAAGAATGTGAAGGCAGATGCCCTGTCACGTTGTTTTCCGGGAGGTGGGAATTTTGAAGACCCGGGTCCCATTTTGGCTGAAGGTGTGGTGGTCTCTGCTCTTTTTCCTGAATTGGAGGCAGAGGTGCAGGCAGCCCAGTCAGAAGCTCCTGATCTTTGTCCTCCTGGGAGGTTGTTTGTGCCTCTCGCTTTGAGACACAAGATTTTTAAAGAACACCACGACACGGTCCTTGCTGGGCACCCGGGGGCAAGAGCCACACTGGATCTCATCGCTCGGAGATTCTGGTGGCCTGCGCTTCGTAAGTCGGTTGAGGGTTTTGTGGCAGCTTGCGAGACTTGCGCTCGTGCCAAGGTCCCTCATTCACGGCCATCAGGTCCTCTCCTTCCTTTGCCCATTCCTTCCCGTCCTTGGACACATCTGTCCATGGACTTCATAACGGACTTGCCTCGTTCCTCGGGGAAGTCTGTGATTCTGGTGGTGGTGGACCATTTTAGCAAAATGGTGCATTTTATCCCTTTTCCTGGTTTGCCCAATGCTAAGACGCTGGCGCAGGCATTTATTGACTACATTGTCAAATTGCATGGGATTCCTTCAGACATAGTCTCTGATAGGGGCATGCAGTTTGTTTCCAGATTCTGGAAGGCTTTCTGTTCTCGCTTGGGGGTTCGGTTGTCATTCTCTTCTGCTTTCCATCCGCAGTCGAATGGCCAGACAGAGCGCGTCAATCAGAATCTGGAGACATATCTGCGCTGTTTTGTGGCGGAGAATCAGGAGGATTGGTGTTCTTTTTTGTCCCTTGCTGAGTTTGCTTTAAATAACCGTTGTCAGGAGTCCTCTGATAAGTCACCATTTTTTGGTGCATATGGGTTCCATCCGCAGTTTGGGACTTTCTCGGGAGAGGGCTCTTCTGGTTTGCCTGATGAGGACAGATTCTCCTCGTCTTTGTCATCTATTTGGCAAAAGATTCAGGATAATCTAAAGAGCATGAGTGAGAGATATAAGCGTGTGGCGGATAAGAGACGTGTGCATGGTCCGGACCTGAATGTTGGTGATCTGGTGTGGTTGTCTACCAAGAATATCAAATTGAAGGTTCCCTCCTGGAAGTTGGGTCCTAGGTTTATTGGGCCTTACAAGATCCTGTCTGTCATCAATCCTGTTGCCTACCGTCTTGATCTTCCTCAGACTTGGAAGATCCATAATGTTTTTCATAAGTCCTTATTGAAACCTTATGTTCAACCTATTGTACCCTCGCCTTTGCCTCCTCCTCCGATTATGGTTGATGGAAATCTTGAATTTCAGGTCTCTATGATTGTGGATTCTCGTCTTGTCCGCGGTTCCCTCCAGTACCTCGTTCATTGGGAGGGTTATGGTCCTGAGGAGAGGATGTGGGTCCCAGTGACGGACATTAAGGCCTCTCGTCTCATCAGGGCTTTCCATAGGTCCCATCCTGAGAAGGTGGGCCCTGAGTGTCCGGAGTCCACTCCTAGAGGGAGGGGTACTGTCACAGCCAGACAGCTGAGAAGCGCTCACAGGAGCTTCTCAGATCCTCCTCCTTGAATTTCTTTGTTTTGGTTTAGTTTCTCATCTCGTTAGTCTATCTCAGCTGTCATGCAGTTAGACTGATCGCTACCCTTTAAGTTCCTCCCCATAATGCAGTAGTGTGCGGCTGATACAACTTCCTGGAGTGTGTGTGCATGCTGTTCCCAGTTCCCTGTTCCCAGTCGTCAGTCGTCATTCGTCTGCAAGATAAGTGCTGTTTATGTATTTATGATTTTGTCTTTTCTGGATCCAGGTGACCCTGACTCCCTCCGTGTCAGTGTAGGGAGCCGGTGGTCGTGTCCCTTCACTATTGTAGGGTCTTCAGGTAATAGATAGCCGAGGTACGTGGATATGCGTCCATCCACCTTTGGGGTGTTCGCATAGGCTGAGCAGTGAGGGAGAGCGGCAGGTCTATTGCAGGGGTCTCCCTTTGTTCCTTAGTTGTGGATCCAGAGAGACATTGTTTATATGGTATTGTCTTGTTTCCTGTACACCATCCGTGACAGTTATTTTGAGAATGGCAAATTTGGGAATAGTTTTTCAACCCAGAAAAAAAAAAAGTGCTTTTACGGTCACTAGAAATAACTTGACCAGCTAAAACAGTACAGATTTGGTTGAATAGAGATGTGAGGCCTGGTTTTTTTTGCGCTGTGTGACAGGTATAGGTTTAATCACAGAATCAGACTTCTATCTGCACGGTAGCGTGTGTCTTAGGTTTTTCTGAATGACACTATCAGTACCTTCAATGGAAGATATCCTTTTTGGGATAGATTTCAAGTAGGCCTCAAATACCAGAAACTAGTTATTTTGAGAATGGCAAATTTGGGAATAGTTTTTCAACCCAGAAAAAAAAATGTGCTTTTACGGTCACTACAAATAACTTGACCAGCTAAAACAGTACAGATTAGGTTGAATAGAAAAGTGAGGCCTGTTTTTTTTTTGCGCTGTCTGACAGGTATAGGTTTAATCACAGAATCAGACTTCTATCTGCACGGTAGCGTGTGTCTTAGGTTTTTCTGAATGACACTATCAGTACCTTCAATGTAAGATATCCTTTTTGGGATAGATTTCAAGTAGGCCTCAAATACCAGAAACTAGTTATTTTGAGAATGGAAAATTTGGGAATAGTTTTTCAACCTAGAAAAAAAAAATGTGCTTTTACGGTCACTAGAAATAACTTGACCAGCTAAAACAGTACAGATTTGGTTGAATAGAGATGTGAGGCCTGTTTTTTTTTGCGCTGTGTGACAGGTATAGGTTTAATCACAGAATCAGACTTCTATCTGCACGGTAGCGTGTGTCTTAGGTTTTTCTGAATGACACTATCAGTACCTTCAATGTAAGATATCCTTTTTGGGATAGATTTCAAGTAGGCCTCAAATACCAGAAACTAGTTATTTTGAGAATGGCAAATTTGGGAATAGTTTTTCAACCCAGAAAAAAAAATGTGCTTTTACGGTCACTAGAAATAACTTGACCAGCTAAAACAGTACAGATTTGGTTGAATAGAAATGTCAGGTCTATTTTTTAGGCGCTGGGTGACAGGCTCAACTTGCCCCTGATGTAGTATGTGGCCAAAAAATAACCACACTGTTGATGGTTAAATGCACTTGGGTGACACAGGCTCAGCCTGCACCAGATGTACTATATGGCCAAAAAATAATCAGACTGTTGATGGTTAAATGCACTTCGGTGACACAGGCTCAGCCTGCAGCTGATGTAGTATATGGCCAAAAAATAACCAGACTGTTGATGGTTAAATGCACTTCGGTGACACAGGCTCAGCCTGCAGCTGATGTAGGATATAGCACAAAATAACCACACTATTGATGGTTAAATACACTTGGTGATAGCTTGTGCTGGCGCACCACAAGTCACAAAATGGCCGCCGATCACCCCAGAAAAAAAGTGATCTAAAAACGCTCTGGGCAGCCTCAAAAAAGTGAGTAAGTCAATATTAGCACTTCAATGATCCACAGCTGCAGATCGATCACAGAATGAAGTCTTTTGGAGGAGTTAATCTGCCTAATCTCGCCCTAACGTCGCAGCTGCAACCTCTCCCTATGCTTGAATCAGCAGAGTGACGTGCAGCGCTACGTGACCCAAGCTTATATAGAGGCTGGGTCACATGCTGCACTGGCCAATCACAGCCATGCCAATAGTAGGCAAGGCTGTGATGGCCTCTTGGGGCAAGTAGTATGACGCTTGTTGATTGGCTGCTTTGCAGCCTTTCAAAAAGCGCCAAGAAAGCGCCGAACACCGAACCCGAACACGGACTTTTACGAAAATGTTCGGGTTCGGGTCCGTGTCACGGACACCCCAAAATACAGTTCGGGTTCGCTCATCCCTACCAACGAGCAAACCTGAGGTAGCAGATTCTGAGGCAAAGCCTCCCGTTTGCTAGGAAAGTCGGTTCCAACCGGCCAGGAGAGACGGCCCCGGCCCAACCTACTTACATTGTATGGCGCGTGCGTGCTACGGTAGCAGAGAGCAAAACAACAAGCTCTATTCAGGCTCCATGCTGCAAAGAAAAACTCCTACCACGAGAGAAGCTAGTTTGGTAATGACACCCAGCAGCAGCTGTGCACCTGAGCACCCAAGCCTGTGAGTGAGGCTGTGGCTCGTATATGAAGAGCCTCCGCCCCTTCCCTTTTTTTTTATTTGTCCCAATATTTTGCGGGCTACCTACCCCAAAAAAAAACAACAAAAAAAAAAACATTGTTGGCTACCTCCTCCTCCTCCATTGCTGCCTCCACCTACAACACCACATTCACCGCCTCCTCAACCTCCGACTCCATATCCACCTCCTTCTCTGAGTTGCAGGTTAATAATTTGTAATTTTTAGTTATTTTATTTCATTTTAAGTTATTTCCCTATCCACATTTGTTTGCAGAGCAGTTGCCATGCTCTTAAGCACATCTTACTGTCTTTTACATCCCTCTAGCCTTTTCAAGGACTATTTTAGAGCCATTTTAATGCAAAAAAATGCCAATTTTAGTGCCCTAAATTAAAAAAATTCTTATTTTCAATTGTCGGGTGACATTTTACCATTTTTGGCGTATACAAACCCCTGCTGTGCCTGGGTGACATGGGCCTAAATCTCTCCAAATCCTCTGTTCTATTGCTGGGTGACATGAACCCCCTTTTGCCGTGAATGAACCCCTGCTCTGCATTGCTGACAGGGAACTAAATTTAGTGAAAACATCTGTTACTGATCGGAAGATGCGCGACTACAACCACACGCTGATGATAGCATTCCCACCTGACAGCAGGGGCACAGTGGAAGCACAAAGCGAAGGCAGAGGAGGAGGAAGAGATCGCCTACGCAGCTGGGGAACCACCAGCACCTGAGAAGGCAGGGTTAGCATGGCCCAAATGTGGAAAAGCTTTGTCAGCCTTGGAGGTGCTGACCTGCCCTGCAGCCAGTGTATAGTGTGAACGTGTGTTTAGCACGGCAGAGAGCATTATCACAGGCCACAGCCAATGTGGACAAGCTTACGTTTATTAAAATGAACCAGGCATGGATCCCACAGGACTTGTCTGTACCTTGTGCAGAATAGACATTTATACCAGCCTCAACCATCCATTCTTGTACTCGAGTGCACTTATTCTTTGTTTTATTTTGTTATATGTCCCAATATTTTGGGGGATACCCCAATTTAAAAATAAAAAATAACACAAATCAGTGTTGGCTACCTATTCCTCCTTCACGCCGCTTCCACCTACACCGCCACATCAACCTACACCGCCACATCCACCCATCCACCGCCTCCTCAACCTCCTACTCCTAGATCCAGATTGTTATTTTTAACTTTTCTGTATTTTATGTTATTTTAAGTCATTTTCCCTATCCACATTTGTTTTCAGAACAGTTGCCATGCTCTTAAGCACATGTTGATTCCTTTTGCAGCCCTCTACTGCCTCTAGCCCTTTCCAGGACTATTTTAGAGCCATTTTAGTGCCAAAAAGTTTGGGTCCCCATTGACTTCAATGGGGTTTTGGTTCGGGGTCAAGTTCGGGTCAAGTTCGGGCCCCGAACCCGAACTTTTTTTTCAAGTTCGGCCGAACTCGTCAAACCCGAACATCCAGGTGTCCGCTCAACTCTATTTCTGACAAGTTTTTCAACTTAAAAAAAATATATATTTCACTCCCGACACTATCTTTCCCTTCTTCAGCACAGCTCTCCCTGACTAACATGGAGCCGAACACGAGTTCCAGCCAGCCAATCACTGTAATGCTAGTAACCAACATGACTACGGCATTACGGTGAAGGGCAGTACTTACCTGCACGTTAATTGGCTGCTTAGCAGCCAACAAACTTGCTGGGAGGAGACTCGAGCATTGCGCTTGAGCACATGTGGTATTCGGCCGAATACCGCCATGTGCCGAGCATCGAGATGCTCGATCAACACTACACTAAGCTGTCACGGGGTTCCGAAGGTGCACTCGGTCCCCCATTGCCCGCAGAACTGTTGCTTAGCTTTTGGAATGAGGTTCTGTGTTTGACCTCATTCCCAGGGCGGCTTTACTAGCTGGGTGGCTCATTGCTCCTAAGTCTGCCTTGAGCGCCGAGCTGATCACTCGGTGCTCGACTGGTTGGTCTGTCGGTCATGTGACGCTGGCCACGTCACATGACCCTCACTCCCCACTATAAATACAGGCAGCTAGCTGGCTACAGGTTGCCTGTTAATTTCTAGGTTCCTGGTATTTGTTGGACTGCTGAATACTTACCTGATCCTGTTCCTTGACCATCCTTTTGCCTGATCCTCCTGTACTGCGCATCCGTCCTGGTATTGTGACCTCGGCTCCCACCTGACTACTCTCTTAGGACTCCTCTTGTACTTCTCTGCTCTCCTGGTATTTATGACCCCGGCTTCTCCTGACAATTCTCTGCTTGCTCCATTTGTACTTTGCAGCTTTCCTGGTATTGACTCGGTCCGTTCACGTCCTGTTGTTTGTCTGTCTGTCATCCCTGCACTTACTCCAAGTTAGGGATTGCCGTCCAGTTGTCCCCTGTCATTAGGACTCGCGAGGCAAGTAGGCAGGGCCAGGTGTAAGGGTGGAGCGCAGTGGTCACTTCCCTTCCCCCTGTGTGTGTGTGTACGCGACCGTTACATAAGCACTTCAGTCCATACCGCAAAAGTATGTGTACATTCATCCATACATTATGCGAAAAAGGATCAGTGTCACAGAAAGAATTTCACCACTAAGTAAATCGTTCCATACTGCAAAAGGAGGTGTAAATTCACCCATATATTTTCAAAAAAAAGAGCCAGTGTTACATAATAAATTTCACTGCAAAAAGGGATTTACCACATATAACTGAACCGCTGAACAGCAAGTAGGCCCTTAGTTAAGAGGGGTTGCACATGGCTTGCATACACTACATGCCTCCAACATAATTTTTGGATCTCTACATAAAAATAATGTATTTGCTGTAAATCACGAGAGGGGCATTGCTGCAGACATTGATTTCACAAGAGATACAGAGCTTCGGAGTTCAGCCACCTCTATTTGCTTCCCGCTTTTTACTTGTCACAGATGGTTATGCAGAAAACTAGAAGTCACAAATAAAGATCCAACTGACTTGATCCCAAACTAAGGAACAAATGGGTGAGCCCTATAAAAGCCCTAGAGCTCTCCCTGACTGCTCAGTCCATGCAAAGATCTTTATGATAGAAGATGGCATGCCCCCGTACTTAGACTGAGTGACACCTGAAAACCCTATAATAGTGAGGGGACACGACCACCGGCTCCCTGCACTCAATACGGAGGGAGTCAGGGTCACCTAGAATTAAGCCAACAGGAAAACACAAATAAAGGAATAGACTTATCTGAGGAACCAGCAGTTGCAGCATCTAGCAGTGAGCACAATCCAGGAAGTGGTATAAACCGCAAAGTGAAGCAGTATGGGAGGGGATATAAAGGGAGGCGATCACTGCTAATAGATGACAGCTGGAAGAGGGAGGAGAGAAGACAAAACGAAACCAAAACGAAAGAACATCATGCAAGAGGTACTGAAGAACGTCTGTCAGAACTTCTCAGAGATCTGGCGGTGACATTACTGCTCCTGAATTAAAATAGGGGCAACCAGCTTCAGCTTCCTCTGATGTGTATGGCTACGGAGTCCTTTTGTTATGGCTTTGCACAGGGAGCAAGATTGCTACGCACAATTCTAATGGAACTCCTGATCTCTAGAAACTGGACTTGGACTCCAAGGCAGAGGCTCTCCTGTCATGTTGTGTGCTGTGGAGATCGAATGCAGACGGAGCAGATAAAAAGACATGAATGTTTTCAACTTAGTTTAGCTGCTTTATTTAATTCTTATTAGATGGTAAAGGCAAAGTCTGCTGGTGTGTTGTCATCAGCATTTTCATTATGTTTACTGCAGGACCCACGACAACATAACTCGGCCTTGTACAATCACCCATCAATTTTCCAGAAGAAGAAAACATGGTTGAAATAAAAAAATTCACCAATGAAAGCATAATGGAATTCGGTTCATACAGAACATGTACTATCACCCAGCAATTTTCCCCAAAAAAGCCTGTTTCACATAAAAATTTCACCATTACGTAATTCGGTCCATACCGCTAAAGTAGTTGTACAATCACCCATCAATTTTCCAGAAGAAAATATGGTTGAAATTAAAAATTTCACCAATGAAAGGATAATGGAATTCAGTTCATACAGAAGAAAGTCTACTATCACCACTGTGTAATTCGGTCCATCCTGCAAAAAGTGCTTCACCGCATATAACTGCACCACTGAACGGCAATTAGGCACAAATTTTTTTCTATTTTTACACAAAAGGCTTTTCAGCAGATTATTGCAATAATGAAAGGAGAATATATTTGTATTTCGCCAGTAATACACTGCAAACTGGTCTGTAAATATCTCACTGCTCCGCTGAACGGCAAATAGGCCCTAATTTGTTTTTATTTTTACACAAAAGGCTTTTCTACATATAAGTGCAGCAATGAAAGGCGAATATATTTGTATTTTGCCAGTAATACACAGCAAACTGGGCTGTAAAATATCTCACTTCACCGCTGAATGGCAATTAGGCCCTAGTTTTTTTCTATTTTTACACAAAAGGCTTTTCAAAAAATAAGTGCAACAATGAAAGGCGTATGTATTTGTATTTCAGCAGTAATACATGGCAAACTGGGCTGTAAAATATCTCACTGCACCGCTGAACGGCAATTTGGCCCAAATTTTTTTCTATTTTTACACAAAAGGCTTTTCAACAGATAAGTACAACCATGAACGGCAAATATATTTGTATTTCGCCAGTAATACATAGCAAACTGGGCTGTAAAATAACTCACTGCACCGCTGAATGGCAATTAGGCCCTCGTTTTTTAAATATTTTTACGCAAAGGGGTTTTAAACAGATAAAGGCAACAATGAAAGGCGAATATATTTGTATTTCGTCAGTAATACACTGCAAACTGGGCTGTAAATTATCTCACTGCACCGCTGAATGGCAATTAGGCCCAATTTTTTTTCTATTTTTACTCAAAAGGCTTTTCAACAGATAAGTATAACCATGAAAGGCAAATATATTTGTATTTCGCCAGTAATAAACGGCAAACTGGGCTGTAAAATATCTCACTGCAAAGCTGAACGGCAAAGATTTTTTCTCTTTTTCCACTAATACACACAAAAAGGGACTTTAAAACAGATAACTGCACCGCTAGGCGGCAAAGATATTTTTCTTTTTTCCACTAACACACGCAAAAAAGGGCTTTAAAACAGATAACTGCACCGCTGTGCGGCAAACATATTATTCTTTTGCCACTAATACACGACAAAAAGGGCTGTAATTTTCACACTTCACCACACAATGGCTAATAAGCCCTTATTTCCCACTAATACAAGCCAAAAAATGCTTTAGAACATATAACTGCACCACAAAAGGGCAAATAAAACGTTGTAATATGTTCTTGTAAAAACCCTGTGCCTGTATCAAACAGCACTTGCACCCTAATAAGAACTGGAATTACAGAGCTGTTTAATGGCAATTTGGATCCCCAGTCAGTGCAGCAAGGTGTAACATGATTGTTCCTATTACCCAGGCTGTAACCTTCCGACTGAACCCTGTTCAACATAAATGCTGTGGAATGATTCCTCCCTATCCTTTCCCTACACCTTGAATAATATTTCCCTGCACTTGTAAATCATTTTTTATTTTTTTAGGACAATGACGATTTTTCTATCACTGTCCCTAGCACCTGCAGACACGTCTCTCCCTGCACTAAGTACGCTGGTGAATGGCAGAATCTAAGATGGCTGCTGTATTTATACGGCTGTGACATCACAGGGCTGGCTGGCTGCTGATTGGCTGCATGCATGTCAGTATGGGTGATCCCGCCTTCCCAGACTTCCTTTCTTTATGTCCTCACACGTGCGGCAGCCATATTAGGAAAAATGTGATTCGTTACTACGAAACGCGAGGAAATTTGCATTCGGTGCGAATCAAATTTTTCCCGAAATTTGGAATGAATTCCACTTCATCTCTAGTAATGACGCCATAATAATGCAGTAGGATCACCTCTATTGACAGTTTTTTTTCTAAGGGCTCATTCAGACGAACGTAAGGGCTTTGTGCCCATGCTGCGGTCTGCAATAAGCGGTCCGCAATGCATGGGCACTGGCCTTGTGCAATCACTGCTGCGGATGCGGACCCAATGACTTGAATGGGTCAGCGGTCCACAAAATAAGGCTAATGATAGGTCATGTCCTATCTTTTGTGGCTTGGACGCACGGACCCGTAAGCCCACAGGAGCGCTTTGTGGTGTTTCCGCGGGCTTCCGATCCGTACCTCCACTCCGCAAAAGATAGAACATGTCCTACCTTTGGCCGTATCTTGCGGATCGCAAACCCATTCAAGTCAAAGCGTCCGCGTCCGCAGCGACCATGGTCTGTGCCCGTATATTGCGGTTTGCAATACGGGCATGGAGCCCTTACGTACGTGGGCATGAGCATGGGCATGTAAGGCTGAAAAAACACATCCGTCCATCCAGTTCAGCCTATTATTCTACAAAGTTGATCCAGAAGGAGTAAAAAAAAATTATCTTCCACACATCAAGTCCTCAAGGCAGTTGATCTCCTGAATGATAAATGGATATACGTATAGAATTCTGGTAATCCACACTCATCTGTGCGCTCAGTTGCAATGCAAGGAATTCACCACTTGGTGTCACCAGTGCACTGGGAATGTTCCGGAGTCTCCTTGTCATTTTTACTACATGATCTTAAAACGCTATACATCACCTTTGATTTGCTGGATGGTAAAATTCGGCTAGGGCTTCACAGGAAACTTTTAGAAGTATCCATAATAATGCGCTGAGGTGCACAATGTGTTATACAACTGCACGAAACGATTGCACCAGAGTCATGACTCTGTATATGTGCTGTTGTATATGTGCTACATATATTTCCTATTCATTTCCATAAAGCTCTTCAATTTAGATTTTTTGTTTCAGCAACAAATTGAAGGAAAATCCACCGTGAGAGATGAGTTGTACGTGATTAATGGCCAGCGGGGGGGCTATGTCTCGGGGGCACGCGTTCCGCTGTGTCTGGTATGTGCAAACATTTAGTTTTAGCTTTCATGTTAGTAAAAAGAAGAAATACAATGTCGTCGGCAGCAGCTCTGGTTTGTATATGATATCTGGTTGTGAAATAGGAGTTCCCGGGGTTTGCACGTACACTGACAGCTCCGCGCACGGGCAGAAGGCAATGCCATGTTCAATAACTGTATAGTGAGTAACACGGCGTGCATTCAAGCCTGGAAGGGTTAATGATAGGGGGAGATGATATGTTTCATGAGCTGCCCTTATGTATGAAGAGAAAGTATAGAAAAAGGTGACGCAGATGTCAAGGCGGTATATAAGCCTTTCATTTATGTGCACGGTGCAGAAGGTGAACAACAACCATGGAGCAATACAGAGAGAAGAGAAAAGGCCAAGGCCTCATGCACACGGCCGTTGTTTGGCTCTGCATTCGAGCCACCGTTTTGGTGGCTCGGTTGCGGACCTATTCACTTCAATGGGGCCGCAAAGGATGCGGACAGCACTCCGTGTGCTGTCCGCATCCGTTGCTCCGTTCCGTGGCCCCGCAAAAAAAATAGAACATGTTCTATTCTTGTCCGTTTTGCGGACGAGAATAGGCATTTCTACAATGGGCCGTTCCGTTCCGCAAATTGCGGAAGGCACACGGGCGGCTTCCGTTTTTTGTGGATCCGCGGTTTGTGGACCGCAAAAAACTGAACGGTTGTGTGCATGAGGCCTAAAGACGTACCGGAAAACAGAAAATATCACATATCCCATTCCAGGGGTGGATAAAGGGTACCATGGCCCCCCTCCAGCCCAGTACACCCACCACAAACAGGGACGCCTCTATACACATGTTCACCTGCAGTCCTATGTAACACCACAGATAACATAGTGATAAGTCTCTGACCACAGATAACATAGTAAATGTCACCTGCAGTCCTATGTAACGCCACAGATAACACAGTGAAACTCTCAGAGTACAGATAATGTTGTAGATGTCACCTGCAGTCCTATGTAACACCACAGATAACACAGTGAGACTCTCAGAGTACAGATAATGTTGTAGATGTCACCTGCAGTCCTATGTAACACCACAGATAACACAGTGATAAGTCTCTGAGTAGAGATCATGTAGTAGATGTCACCTGCAGTCCTATGTAACACCACAGATAACAGTGATGTCTATGAGTACAGATAATGTTGTAGATGTCACCTGCAGTCCTATGTAACACCACATATAACACAGTGATAAGTCTCTGAGTACAGATCATGTAGTAGATGTCACCTGCAGTCCAATGTTACACCACAGATAATGCAGTCATCTCTCTGAGTGAAGATAATATTGTAGATGTCACCTGCAGTCCTATGTAACTCCACAGATAACACTGTGAAACTCTCTGAGTACAGATCATGTAGTAGATGTCACCTGCAGTCCTATGTAACACCACAGATAACACAGTGAAACTCTGAGTACACACAATGTAGTAGGTGCCACCTGCAGTCCTATGTAACACCACAGATAACACAGTAATCTCTCTGAGTGAAGATAATATAGTAGATGTCACCTGCAGTCCTATGTAACTCCACAGATAATAAATACAGTGATAAATACAGGCAGTTGTGGCCAAGCAATAACCGCAGTTTGCGGCGGCAACGATAAAAGTACAGGGTGGGCTATTTATATGGATAGACCTTAATAAAATGAGAATGGTTGGTGATATTAACTTCCTGTTTGTGGCACATTAGTAAATGTGAGGGGGGAAACTTTTCAAGATGGGTGGTGACCATGGCGGCCATTTTGAAGTCGGCCATTTTGAATCCAACTTTTGTTTTTTCAATAGGAAGAGGGTCATGTGACACATCAAACTTATTGGGAATTTCACAAGAAAAACAATGGTGTGCTTGGTTTTAACGTAACTTTATTATTTCATGAGTTATTTACAAGTTTCTCTTTGTTTACAGCCATTGACATGTCGCCGAGGTTAACACGTGAGGAGCGGATAGAAATTGTGTTGATCATGTCTGGTGAACGCAGTAACCGGGTCATTGCAGCAGATTTCAATGCAAGACACCCTGCGAGACCGCCCATCTCCCATGCTACAGTTAGCAAACTGCTTGCTAAGTTTCGTGAAACTGGTTCAGTGTTGGATTTGCCAAAATGTGGACGCATGAAATCTGTCTCTAATGAAGAAGCATCAGTGGCTGTCCTAGCTTCATTCAGCAAGAGCCCACAGCGTAGCACTCGCCGCATGTCACTGGGCACAAAAATTGGAACAGGACCCTCAGTTTACGCAGAAGATTTTGTTTAGTGATGAGGCAAACTTTTATGTGAATGGTGAAGTTAACAAACAAAACCACCGCTATTGGTCTGACACTAACCCACATTGGATAGATCCCTCCAAGACTGTTGGAACAAAAAAATTTATGGTATGGTGTGGTATATGGGGTACAAAGATAGTGGGGCCATTCTTCATCAATGGAAACCTCAAGGCCACTGGATATGCGAAATTGCTACATGATGATGTGTTTCCCCTCTTTATGCACTGAAGCTGGCACGTTCCCTGAGTTTTTCCAGCAAGATGGTGCACCACCACATTATGGGTGTCAGGTCCGAGCATTCCTAGATGAACAGTTTCCTGGAAAGTGGATTGGTCGTCGTGGGCCAGTTGAATGGCCCCCAAGGTCTCCCGATCTGACCCCCTTAGACTTTTATCTTTGGGGTCATCTGAAGGCAATTGTCTATGCTGTGAAGATACGAGATGTGCAGCACCTGAAACTACGGATACTGGAAGCCTGTGCTAGCATTTCTCCTGCGGTGTTGCTATCAGTGTGTGAAGAGTGGGAGAAGAGGGTTGCATTGACAATCCAACACAATGGGCAGCACATTGAACACATTTTATAAGTGGTCAGAAACTTGTAAATAACTCATGAAAGAATAAAGTTACGTTAAAACCAAGCACACCATTGTTTTTCTTGTGAAATTCCCAATAAGTTTGATGTGTCACATGACCCTCTTCCTATTGAAAAAACAAAAGTTTGATTTAAAATGGCCGACTTCAAAATGGCCGCCATGGTCACCACCCATCTTGAAAAGTTTCCCCCCTCACATATACTAATGTGCCACAAACAGGAAGTTAATTTCACCAACCATTCCCATTTTATTAAGGTGTATCCATATAAATGGCCCACCCTGTAGATACAGTTACACCTGACGCTGTATCAGACCGAGGCGACAGGTGAGGGAGAATGAAGAATATTTTAAAAAATTAACAAAACAAGACAGGAGCTTTTCATAAAAAAATAAAAAATCAGAGTTTTAGAGGACTACAGGGGTTATATACCAATTTCCAGGGCAGTTGGAGCAACCTTGGTTTGGAATGAATAGATTCGGACCCGAACCAAGCTTTTTTAGAAATTCAGTGACTCAGAAACAAACCGAATCTCGGAAGATTTGCTCATCTCTACTCAGGGGTATTACAATTCGTCCCTGAACAGCCTCGCAGCACTCGCCTCCTCTACACTTCAGGCACCACCGAGCTCTGCAGGCCACCATGACCAAACTTCTGATCACTGAATGGAGCCTCCAGTGGCAGTGGGAGCAGAGACTTATATATTTTTTCTTTTACTCCTAAGGTAACAGATTTCTTTCAGGTTTCTTGATGCAGTTTTGGAAGCCAAAAACAAGTGTGCTGAAATCTTTACATTTTCTTTCCTTTTATGATTTACTCTTGATTTTGACTTCCAAAACTGCATCAAGAAACCTGATTGTGCGGCCGTACCCTAAGGCCTCCTTCACACGAGCGTGATGGATTGGCTCCAGATGCATTCAGGGTGTGTTCAGTGAAACTCGCACCATTTTGCAAGCAAGTTCAGTCCGTTTTGTCTGCGATTGCGTTCAGTTGTTCAGTTTTTTCCGCGTGGGTGCAATGCGTTTTGATGTGTTTTTCGCACGCGTGATAAAAAATTGAAGGTTTACAAACAACATCTCTTAGAAATCATCATTGAAAAACGCATTGCATCCGCACTTGCTTCTGGATGCAATGCGTTTTTCACTGAAACCCCATTCACTTCTATGTGGCCAGGGCTGCGTGAAAAACGCAGAATATAGAACATGCTGCGTTTTTCACGCAACGCAGAACTGATGTGTGAAAAAAAATGCTCATGTGCACAGACCCATTGAAATGAATGGGTCAGGATTCAGTTGCGGGTGCTATGCGTTCATGTCACGCATTGCTCCCGCGTGGAAAACTCGTGTGAAAGGGGCCTAAGGATGCTCTTACATGGGCCAATAATGAGGGCCAATGGATGATATTCAAGTCGATCAGTGCTTGTTTAAAGTGTCTTTCAGATGGTCCGGTGGGAAATGAAGGGAACAGATTGTCGTTATTACTGTGATTCATCCCTCATTTTCTTTAGGAGATATGCTGATAACATACAACGATTTTAGGTGCTGTATTAAAAGATGTGACTGCTACTTATCGGGAAAAAACCTTTGTACAAATGTTAGTTCCGGATTATTAGCCAACCCTTGACCCGTGTAAAAGGGCCCTATGGTCAGATCAGATAATGTTTTTACACAAATTGTGGGCGGACATGGTGCTGCTTCAATCACTTTGTGTCTGTCACAGTTACAACACAGGTTTCCTGTGTGTGTATTAGGGATATTATTCATTGAACCCCATCTCACCCTGCAGTACAGCAATGGTTAAAATTCCCCTTTTGCTCGGTGTGCAGCTGCCTGAGCTAAACAGCTCTGCTATGTCTGTTGTGCTGTTAGTCCTACCCTATGCCTGAGTAATAGGTTTCTCTAGCTTACTAGAGCTTGCAAAGGTGCTATGATCCTCCATTCTGCCTGTGTACAATTCTGCCTGATTCCAAGATTCTGACCCTCTGCTGCCTGACTTGACCCATGTCTGTTCACTGTACTGACCCTCTGTTGCTTGTCCTGACCTTCGGACTGTTTTCCAGATTCTCTCAATCTCTGTCTGCCCTGACTCTGGCCTGTTACTGACTATGAGTTTTGCCTGATCCGTTGGGTGCTTCACACTGGTGTCTGTGATCCTCGTGGGTCAGCTATCAACCTTGCCAGGACTACTCTCCAAGAGTAAGTGACCTGGTGCATTCCCTGCAGCAAAGACCAGAGCACTCTATAGGAGTTAAATGGTGAAAAACAGGGAGCCGCCAGGATAACAAGCTTAGGTATTAGCCTAAAGCTTATTCCTTTGGTTGGAATGGTGGTTCTACAAACATCATCGGTATCACCTATATACAAACCGGATTCCAAAAAAGTTGGGACACTATACAAATCGTGAATAAAAACTGAATGCAATGATGTGGAGGTGCCAACTTCTAATATTTTATTCAGAATAGAACATAAATCACGGAACAAAAGTTTAAACTGAGAAAATGTACCATTTTAAGGGAAAAATATGTTGAATCAGAATTTCATGGTGTCAACAAATCCCCAAAAAGTTGGGACAAGGCCATTTTCACCACTGTGTGGCATCTCCCCTTCTTCTTACAACACTCAACAGACGTCTGGGGACCAAGGAGACCAGTTTCTCAAGTTTAGAAATGCTCTCCCATTCTTGTCTAATACAGGCCTCTAACTGTTCAATCGTCTTGGGCCTTCTTTGTTGCACCTTCCTCTTTATGATGCGCCAAATGTTCTCTATAGGTGAAAGATCTGGACTGCAGACTGGCCATTTCAGTACCCGGATCCTTCTCCTACGCAGCCATGATGTTGTGATTGATGCAGAATGTGGTCTGGCATTATCTTGTTGAAAAATGCAGGGTCTTTCCTGAAAGAGATGACGTCTGGATGGGAGCATAGGTTGTTCTAGAACCTGAATATATTTTTCTGCATTGATGGTGCCTTTCCAGACATGCAAGCTGCCCATGCCACACGCACTCATGCAACCCCATACCATCAGAGACGCAGGCTTCTAAACTGAGCGTTGATAACAACTTGGGTTGTCCTTGTCCTCTTTGGTCCGGATGACATGGCGTCCCAGATTTCCAAAAAGAACTTTGAATCGTGACTCGTCTGACCACAGAACAGTCTTCCATTTTGCCACACTCCATTTTAAATGATCCCTGGCCCAGTGAAAACGCCTGAGCTTGTGGATCTTGCTTAGAAATGGCTTCTTCTTTGCACTGTAGCGTTTCAGCTGGCAACAGCGGATGGCACGGTGGATTGTGTTCACTGACAATGGTTTCTGGAAGTATTCCTGAGCCCATTCTGTGATTTCCTTTACAGTAGCATTCCTGTTTGTGGTGCAGTGTCGTTTAAGGGCCCGGAGATCACGGGCATCCAGTATGGTTTTACGGCCTTGACCCTTACGCACAGAGATTGTTCCAGATTCTCTGAATCTTCGGATGATGTTATGCACAGTTGATGATGATAGATGCAAAGTCTTTGCAATTTTTCGCTGGGTAACACCTTTCTGATATTGCTCCACTATCTTTCTACGCAACATTGTGGGAATTGGTGATCCTCTACCCATCTTGGCTTCTGAGAGACACTGCCACTCTGAGAAGCTCTTTTTATACCCAATCATGTTGCCAATTGACCTAATTAGTGTTAATTGGTCTTCCAGCTCTTCGTTTATGCTCAAATTTACTTTTTCCAGCCTCTTATTGCTACTTGTCCCAACTTTTTTGGGATTTGTTGACACTGTGAAAATTGGAATCAACGTATTTTTCCTTTAAAATGATACATTTACTCGGATTAAACGTTTGATCTGTCATCTACGTTCTATTACAAATAAAATATTGACATTTGCCATCTCCACATCATTGCATTCAGTTTTTATTCACAATTTGTTTAGTGTCCCAACTTTTTTGGAATCCGGTTTGTATTTGTAATCACATAGCTGGACCTGCTATAGAATTTTTTTTCTATGGAATGTTCTTTTTGTGGCATTTTTAAGATATTTTATGCCAACAAGGTCCAATCAACTGGGCTGCCACCGAGGTGACCCTTGCCAACTGGTAGGGGTAAGTTTCAGTGCTGCTAGGAAAGTGCTGAGTGCTGTGAGCTTTGCAGGTATCTTTTTCTTGTCAGCAGATTTTAACTTGGTTAGGCAGTGTGCAGGGGTTAAAAAAAAAGACTCGCTTGTCACCAAGCACCCTTCTCCCCCTGGAAGGAGTCTATCCAGGAATAACATGGTCAAGTATATTTGCAGTTTACTTCCCGTCATCTGTAATCCAGAAAGCCATCTGAGTCATACAAATCTGAATAAAAAGAAATGAAAGCTCGGGCACCAGCTGTAAATGTGGTAGGATAACAAAAGAAGTGACACCCCTCTTCTCCATGGCCACTTCTAGTGTTGTGCTCCAGTCTTCCTCGTTGGTGTTTGATTTCCTGGCTGCAGTGGTGACATCCCATGCACACCATGCATCCACTCAGCCAATCATTAACCTGGGCAGTGACATCCTGTATCCTGCAGAGACCAGCAATTGGCTGCACAGTGACCTGTGTGCTGCATAACATCATCACTGCAGCCAGGATAATGACGTCAGCACTGCCGGAGCAGAGCACAGTGCTGGAGGCAGCAGGGAAGAAAAGTGGTAAGTATCGCTTTTTTTGTTATTTGAACACATTTAGGCTGTTGCCCCAGTTTTTATTTACCTCTGACAACTTCTTTAAAGGGGTTCTCCGGGAATTAAGAAAATGAAAATACTTAAATATTACTTCATTATAAATATAGTCCCAAATACCTTACATTAGTTATTATGGCTCATTTTCTCTGGGGAGCAATCATTAGGGGAAGTAAAATGGCCGCCGTCCTATCAGTACACACAAGACCTGTCCTAATCACACAGCAGGATAAGTTACTTTACAACACTGAAATAAAGAGCTGCCTCAGCCTCCTCTCTGCTTGTCAGGAATTATGATACTGAATAGAGATGATAAGATCTTTAGCTGAATCTCTGTAGGAATGGAGTTCATGATCAGATGTGGCTCATGAGTAGCAGCACTTGTATGCAGTCTCCATTACCACAGCCCCATATGATCTCTGTCTGTCCTGTCCATCCTCTCTGTACTTCATGTCTCCTCATGAACTCCATTCCCACAGAGATTCAGTTAAATATCATATTAAACTATAAGTCCAAATAGAAACAAAAATAGGCGACACTCACCAAATCAGGCCTCAGGAAGCGCTTAGGCACGAAACGGCCGTCGCCACAAGCTTTTTGCTTGCGGTATGTTTGTCCGCTCCATACCTGTATTGCTAACTGTGGTCTGAAGTCCGGAATAAAGAATATACACGGATTTGGTGAGTGCCGTCTATTTTTGTTTCTATTTGGACGTATATTCATAAGACTTGGAAAAGGGCTGGGGCACCGCCTAAACATAGGTGATATAGAGGGCCTGGTCTGGGACACGCAACAGGGTTGAAGGAAGGGATAAGGAGCAGAGCAGAGAGGAGGATGAGGTCGCTCTTTATCTCAGTGTTGTGAAGTAACTTGTCCTTCTGTGTGATTAGGACAGGTTTTGTGTGTACTAACAGGACGGTGGCCATTTTGTTTCTCCTAATCATTGCTCCTCAGACAAAAAGAGCCATTCTATCTAATGAAAGGTGTTTGGGAATATATTTATAATAAAGTAATATTTACGTATTTTCATTTTCTTAATTCCCAGAGATCCCTTTTAAGGTGTCCAAATAACACTGCCTAACAGTTGCCTATGTAACACTGCCCAACCTGTGTATCCGCTTTCCCATATAAGTTCCAGGAGCCATGGCTATCAGACCCAGTGGTGCCCTCTGATTTTCAACGACCCGCAGAGGGAGAGCTGTGATTAGGGGAGTGGTAGTTGCGGCACTGTTAGGAGTAGTGATGGTTCACGGTGGGTGTCCTCACTCCAAAGCTCCTTGGGGACATGCATTAAATTGAGGGTGATCCTTTCTTCCCTGAGGGCACACCGTGGGCCTTCTGGGTGCTCCTGTTTGGTTGTAGTTGGGGTGTAGTTGTTGGTGAACGGTTGGCAGAGTGCAAGGCAGGAAGGCTGATGTAGGGGCTGGCGGATGGATTATGGAGTCCATGACCAAGCCCGTTGGTGACAATAAATAAAGTCTCTCTTTACTGAATAGATTATGGGAGTTGCAATGCGTACAGGAGCAATAGGCAGACGTTTCTCCCAATAGCTGTGTATAGGCAGCAACACTAATGGAAGTAATGCTCCCTGAGTCTCTCTCTCAGTACTCTTTGCACTCTTTCCAAATAACCACAGACGTGCAATTCCATTTTTATTAACTCTTTTTGCAGTTCCCAATAACAGGGAGCATATCATAGTTCGGATAGCTAGTCCATCTATGAAGTCTGGTGGGCGCCAAAGCACTATACCTTTCCACAAGCTGTAAAGTCTTATTGCCATAAACGTGCTGTACCTTACTGTACCTTTATATAAACTTTTAATATGTTGCCCCAAATGCCCTAATAAAACACCATTCGCTGTGCGCTTAAAACTCTGTTCTCTGTACACCGCTGACAGCTCGGCGGTATATGGAGTACATTTTATCAATGGGGCCGCAGCAGCACTGTGAGTACGGGCAGGAGCACATATTGCTGCTCCTGCCCATGCTCCCTGCATGATTATTAACTCTTGGCATAACACATGGGTACCCTGTACCCATGTACTGTTCCAGGATTAGCTGAGCAGAGCGGGCTCCAGCCTGTGCCTGCTTCTCTAAGCTAAGAGCTGACATGCAGTTCTCTTAGCTTAGCAGAGCAGGCAGAAGCAGGAGCCGCTCCGCTCAGCTAGTCCTGGCACAGCACATGGGTACAGGGTACCAAGAGTTAGTAATCATCCAGGGAGCACGGGCAGGAACAGGAATGTGCGCTCCTGCCCATACTCGCATCGCTGCCACGGTCCCATTGATAAAATGTACTCCGTACTCCGTATAGCAGGGAACAGAGAACAGAGTTTTAAGTGCACAGCGAATGGTGTGCTTTAGGCAGGGAAAAGTGTAGTAAAAATAGAAAATTGATTAGTAAAGTATATTAGAGATCATTTTATTAGGGCATTAGGGACAACATATTAAAAGTTCATAGAAAAGTTTAGTTCCTCTTTAAGTTATTCACAGCCATCAAATATGTCTATGCTCTTTCTCTCAGGAGTAGTCTCCCAGTTCAGTTATTCTTTAGGAGCTTTAAAGGCTATGTACACCTTTTAGGGCATTTTCCTAAATTATTGCATTGTACCCATTTTGTGTCATAAGCTTACCTGTCCGAGCTCCAGTGGTGCGACCCTCCGCCTCGGCACGGCCGCACCGGGAGAGATGTGTTGCTGAACCACGCCCCCTGGTGATGCGTCAGCGTATATCATACATAGCCTCTAGATCTCTGATTTTTTTCCTGGATCAGGCTTCTACACAGGCCTATTTCTCATGAGCTTACACAGGCACGTGTTGCCTCTAGCTCTGATGACTAGACACTCTCTCACTACCAGCCAGGGGGGCAGTTCCAGCCTGTATCCCAGCAACCTAACTCTGTCTGCCAGAGTTGACTCTTTGTTGTCTATACATAACCATTAGGGGCACACAAGGAAATAAATACTTCAACAATAAATCCCAACATTGATCTCTGCAACAGAAAACAAATTTTTGCAGTGATCTACTGGGTCACTGCAGATGGATGCACCTTATGCCCTGTAGATCCCTACAGTCGTCCCTAGTGATCATGGTCTAATACCGTTCTAGCACTAGGATCACAAAAAAAGCGAAGCATTTTATATTGTCGTGACTTTGTCATTACTGGGAGACTAGAGGAGAACAATAAGACAGTGACGACTCTTCAAATGCAATGTGTAGGATTCCTGTGCACAATGAGGCAAATTGCCTGTAATTTCCTAATCTATTTAAGAGCTCATATTTGACAAGTTTCTGGATCGATCCATCTTTCTTTTTAAAAGCCTGACTCAGAAAACAGCAGTATCAGTGCAGTGGAAATAGTATAATACATGTGATACTTCCAGTCTCACTGCCATCCCTATATATATATATATTTAGTATCGTACAGTGCTGGGAACCAGAATATGCCCCTTGGAGCCCTATTATTGCACTTATTGCATGATGAATGGTTTATGATCCTAAAGAGAACCTATGTGAACACATAACACAGTAGTGGCCGAGGCATATTTCATCATAAATTTGAAATAAACATGTAGGCTATAGCCTAGGTTACTGATACAGTATAATTGTTGTACAGTATATTGTGACAGCAAAGAGAACAGCGCCATAAAGAAGACAGAATCCAGATGTGCTGCAAGAAACATGCATCATGACCATCCCCCATGTATGAAGTTATCCCTCAAGCTCTGAGTAGTTGTATGTTTCAGACCGTGTTATATGCAGGGCCGGTTTTAGACAAAGTGTGACCCTGGGCAAAATTGAAAGTGGGGCCCCAAATCCTGAAATATTGGACTAGCAGTTTGACAGAACTTTGTAGGCACGGACAGCGGTTGCAACCACAGCAGCTGAGTGTCGAACGCCACATCATCTCTCTTTAGCCTTTCCACTGTAAACTGCTGATCCAGCACAGGCCGGACTTAAGGCTGCAAGACTGGGGGTAGGCCTGGCATGACAGGCGTTTGGAGGGAGTGAGTTGGGAGGCTTAGGGTTAAGGGGTATTGCAAGGATGGGGGGGTGGGGGGACGTTAGGGGAGGAGTGTAGTGTTTAAAAAGGGCAGTGGGAGGCGGGATCAGGGTCATCTCGTGTGGGACAACAGTCTTGCAGCAGCCCCTGTCCTGCTGCTGAGTTACCTCTTGTAGTGACTGACCTTTTTCCCAAAGATGTCTTCTGTTGATGCTTTGCTGGCGCAGCTCCGGGCGGCAGCTGAGAGCAAAGGACCCGAATGGCTCCAGGCGACAGTCCAAGGCTTGCTTCCGGGGTCAGGGGATTCGGCCTCCACAGCCCTCCCTATTCGCCGGCCGCAGAGGACCAAGCCTCCAGCGCGCCTAAGTCCGGAGGAGACCCCGAGGGTCCAGCGCCGGGTACGGAGCCCCACCAGGGACCCTTCGGCACGCGCCACAGGTAAAGCAGTAGAGCCGGGCGGTCGCTTGCCGAGAGGAATCCGGTCTTACGGCGGGGCCCTGGGCAGGAGAGATCTGACATCTCCACCCCTGAATCAGGCGACGTGGGAGCGGGACCAGGATCGGCAGGTGGGCCAGGGCGGGCTCACCTGGCATGCCGTGGGAGTGAAGTCCGGGATCCATCTGGGGGACGGCGTGGTCAAGATGGCGGCCGGGAGCAGGATTCTCTGATCGGGCAGCGCGGAGCTGGCCCAGTATCGACGACATGTGTGGAAATGGCGGCCTCCAGTGGTCGAGCTGCAGTATTGCAGGCTCCAGTGTCAGCTTCAGCCGGGGAAATGGCGGCCTCTAGTGGGCGAGCTGCGGAACTGCAGGCTCTGGGATCTTAAGCAGCAAGAGTGGGCACTGGTAGTGCTGAAGATTGGAGATTGTCCAGAGGGGAGATCAGCGCCGGTCAAGATCCACGACATCACGTTCCGGCTGGTGGAAACAAAGCGTCCACGCAGCCAGGTGAGATTCAAGGGGAATCAGCATTAGCGGTGGCTTGTATTGGGGGGGTCCTGGGGTCGGGGGGGGGCCCACAGGGGTCTGTTGCGGGGGGTTAGAGGCATTGTTAGGGGGGTTGAGGGATTTAGTGAAGGGGTTGGTAAATGTGCGGCCAGGGACGGGGTCACCGGTGGCGGCCTGGGGTATACAAGGGGCAGGGTCCGGCTGGGTCTGTTGGGCCGGGGGACGGCGGGATCGCGGGCGCAGGAAGTGGTGGGTCATTGGGGGTTCCAGTGGCAGGTCTGGCGGACAAGGCCGGTGGTAGAGATAAGGAAGCCAAAACGGAAAAGGATGGGGTGGAACCACGGTTGGATGATGGGGCGAGAGGGGAGGTGTACGTTTGTTTTGAAGGGCCGCTGGGGGCCCACCTTAAGTCGGAGTTGAAGGAAAAAATATGGAAAGGGGATTACGTGGACATATTCTCGTTGCTCCCGCTAGAACGGTTTAATTTGGATAGAGATAGGAGGGAGGATAAGAGGAAGGAGGACGAGGACAAGCGGCGGTGCCGTTTGATTCCGCAGACTTTTTCAAACTGGATGCAGGCGTTCGTGATCCTGGTCAGTGTCGTTGGGGAAAAGGCGCCGGAAAATTGTTCCACGCTTTTCTGTTACCTGGATGCAATAGGAGATGCTTATCGGACATTTGGGGGGATGGGATGGTTGCGGTACGATGAGCAATTTAGACAACGAAAAGCGGCTCGGTCCACCATCCGGTGGGACCATAAGGACATCGAATTGTGGATGAGGGTGATGGCTCCGGTCAGGGGGGGGCAGTCCTTTCCAGGGGGAGCCAGGGGTTCTGGGCAAGCAGAGCGCTCGGCGGCCTCGCAAAAGGGTTTATGCTTCCTGTTCAATGAAGGGGGATGTAAGTATGGGGACAAGTGCAAGTTCAAGCACGAGTGTTCCTCATGTGGAGGGAGTCATGGAGCACAGCGGTGCTTCAGGGGTCGAAAAGGGAAGGGTTGGAGCGATTCGGCTGGAAAAGGGGCAGACGCCCATCCGGGTAACCGAGATGGTGCCCTTCCTAAATAGGTATCCCAATGTGGCAGCGGCGGGTTTTTTGTTGTCGGGTTTTGAAGAAGGTTTTCGTATCCCATTCGTGGAGGGGGACATTTTGCAAGAGTCTAAGAACTTGAGGTCGGCGAGGGAGCTTCCAGGGGTGGTGACGGAAAAAATGAAAAAAAGAGGTGGCATTGGGTCGCATGGCAGGTTCCTTCAAGGATCTGCCGATGCCGGATTTGCGGGTATCGCTGTTGGGGGTTGTACCGAAGAGGGTACCTAATAAGTTTCGCCTTATACATCACCTATCATTTCCGAAGGGAGGTTCGGTTAATGACGGTATCTCGCCGGAGTTGTGTTCGGTAGTGTATACGTCGTTTGATGAGGCGGTACGTTGGGTTCGGTTTTATGGGCAAGGGGCTTTGCTGGCGAAAGTAGATATTGAGGCAGCGTTCCGTCTTCTACCGGTTCATCCGGATTGTCAGCACTTGTTGGGTTGTTTTTGGGACGGGGTTTTTTTCGTGGATCGCTGTTTGCCCATGGGTTGTTCGGTTTCATGTTCCTATTTTGAGAAGTTTAGTACATTTTTGGAATGGGTGGCGAGGGAATGGTCGGGTTGGGGTTCTATTATCCATTATTTGGACAATTTTTTGTTTATTGGGCCGCCGGGGTGCTCAGTGATGCTGCATTCGTTCTAAGTTATGGCACAACTGTTTGGGGTTCCTTTGGCGTCAGAAAAGACGGAGGGTCCTGCGACTGCTCTGAGTTTTCTGGGGATAGTCATTGATACGGTGGCTATGGAGTGTCGGTTGCCGGACGACAAGGTTGAGGATCTGCGAGGGATGCTCGCTGCGGCCAGTGGGCGGAAGAAGCTGCGTCTGCGGGAATTGCAGTCCTTGCTGGGAAAACTCAACTTTGCCTGTCGGATTATGCCCATGGGGCGGATTTTTTGTAGAAGGTTGGCACAGGCGACAGCGGGAGTTCAGGCCCCTCATCACTTTGTACGGCTTACCCGGGAACTCCGGGGGGACTTGTGGGTATGGGCTTCCTTTTTGAAATGGTATAACGGCCGGTCTTTGTGGATGGCGGACGGGGTGTTGGCAGTGGATCTTGACCTTTTTACGGATGCGGCTGGGGGGTGCGGGTTTGGGGCATACTTACAAGGTCGTTGGTGTGTAGGGGAGTGGCCTACGCAATGGCAGGAGGAGGGCTGGGTGAAAAATCTGGTGTTGCTGGAACTCTTTCCCATTGTGGTAGCGCTGTCCATTTGGGGGGAACATTTCAGGAACAGGAAGGTGCGATTCCACTGTGATAATTTGGGGGTTGTGGAGGCCATTAACCGTGTTTCAGCCTCGTCACCGCCGGTTGTCTGTTTGCTTCAACATTTGGTTTTGAGTTGCTTGTCGTTGAATGCTTGGATTGTAGCGTCCCATGTACCAGGGGTGAGTAACTCAATTGCGGATGCTTTGTCTCGTTTTCAGTGGGAGCGTTTCCGGGTGCTGGCACCAGAAGCGGACGTGCAAGGAACGAGTTTCCCGCAGGAACTGTGGAAGCTGCCATTTGGTCAGCTGGCGACTTGGTGAGGGAATCCCTGTCGGGGGGGAGTTGGGCGGCGTATGACAGGGCTTGGGGATTATGGGAGGAATGGAGAGAGCGTTTTCAGGGGTGCGGGTTGGAGGAAGGGGCTATGATGTTGCTTTTTGTGGGGCACTGCAGAGAGGAGGGATGGTCAGTGTCCAGAATGAGTAAGTTTATGGCAGGGGTGGCTTTTGGTTGTAAGGGTCGGGATATAGTGGATGTGACTAAATCATTCTGGGTATTGCAGGCTTTGAAGGGTTGGAGGAGGTGGGCACCGGGTAGGGATCGGCGCAGGCCGGTTTCCTTCGAGTTGTTAGGGGACATGTTGGAGCAGTTGGAAAAGGTCTGTGTATCAGTTAGTGAAGTTAGGCTGTTTAAGTTGGCTTTTTTGTTGGCTTTCTTTCGTGCGTTGCGCATTGGAGAATTGGTTAGCCTGAGTAAGTGCAGAGCAGGGGGACTGCAGGGTGAGGACGTGGTTTTATTTCAGGACAGGGTGGAGTTTGTTATTCGGTGGTCGAAAACAGATCAGTTGGGCCGGGGTTGTCGGGTGGTTTTACATCAGGTGGCGGGGTCGGATGCATGCCCAGTTCAGTGTCTTAGGAATTTTTGGGGGCAGGAGGTTGGGGGGAGCGGACCGTTGTTGGTGCATGATGACGGGTCCTTCCTTTCTAGATTCCAGTTTATAGCGGTATTTCGAGCATGTTTAAAAGGGCTGGGCAGGGACCCAGCGTTGTTTGGGGGGCATTCATTCCGGATCGGTGCTGCCACCGAGGCGGCTAGGAGAGGATTGAGTGAAGAGGCCATTCGCCGCATTGGGCGATGGGAGTCGCTGCGGTTCCGGTCCTATGTTAGGCCGGCATTGTTATAATGGGGGGGGGGAGGGGTTAGTGTTGTTGGGCTGAGGGAACGGGGGGGGGAGCTGTTCTTTGCTGCCCGGTTGACGTATTTTATTTTGTGCTTCTTACAGGTGGTGTGGCGTGCCTGGTGTGGATTATGGGTCACTCGTACGTGTTTTGGGGAGCGTTGCGAGCAGCAGTCAGGCCGGATGGAAGGCAGTTGGGCTTTTCTAGGGAGGTGGCGGTGGTTCGTTGGTTGGGTATTAGAGGTATGTTGTGGAGCCGGGTTCTTCCAGAATTTTACAATTTTACCAGGTTAGACTCGTATCTGGGGGTTTTGGTGTTACACGTAGGGGGTAAAGATTTGGGGGGCACCCTTTTCGTGAGCTTACGAGGGACATAAAGTTCGATTTGCTGCGTTTGTGGGCTCAGTGTCCTGGTATGGTTACGGTCTGGTCGGATATGGTGCAGCGTAAGCAGTGGAGAGACGCTAGGTCGGTAGAGAGGTTGAACAAAGCCCGGATAAAGGTTAATAGGGCGGTGGGCCAGTTTGTGGTGAGGGATGGCGGTGTTGCAGTTCGGCATAGTGAGCTGGAGGCGAGAGAGGGGGCTTTTTGGAGGGCGGATGGGGTTCATTTAAATGCGGTGGGTATCGACCTGTGGTGTTCAGGAATACAGGATGGAATTGAAGTGGATCTGCGAGTGTGGCGGGACGCAAGGAGGTGAGGCGTCACCCCCTGGGGTCGTGGCGGGGGTGGGTCCTTGGAGTTGGTGGTTATGGTGGCTCTGGCGTGGTGGGGAGGGAGCCAAAGGGGCTCTGGACTCCCCAGGTATTGGATGTTGGGGTGTGATATGGCGGGTATCTGCCCCACGGTTGTTGCCCATGGTTACCGGTTCTGCCTCCGAGCTGGCGTTTATCGGCTGGAGGTAATTTAATTGAGGGCACGGGCTGTTATCCGTCAGGTTTTACGGGGCTCCAAGGACCCTCTCCGTGCTGGGCATGTTTCTCTGTGGTCTGGAAGTTTTTTCTTTGGCGGGGGGCCTTCAGGTGGGAAGGCCTTGGATTGGTTATGTTATATGTTATTTATGCTTAAATTATTATTATTAATAAATAAATGGCTGCTGTGGAGTTGTGTCTTTATTTGGGGAAGGAGGGGAGAGTGGGAGGTAAAACGACTCGACAATACGCTAGTCATGCAGCCTCTTTGGGTATGTTCACACAGAGCATTTTCTGTGCTTAAAAAAACCTAAAGCAGAATCTGCATCAGTTTTTTTTTTTGGATGTGTTTTTTTTCTGACTAATTTTATAAAACACTTTTTGATGCAGTTTTGGCATGGATTTTTTATTCCTTCTCATTTTCAATGGGAATTCTGGACATGGACCCCGCGTTATGAATTGCCAGGGCACTTATGTTTTTCCATGGTGCAGTTTATAAAACCACAAGCTGAAAAAAAGGGGCCATCCCATCCGGGCCCCTGAAGTGAAGGGAGAGCACCATGTACATGCATGGTCATCCTCCATTATACTGTTCTGATAATAGCTGATCACTGGCTCTGCTATTTTTCGAAATTCCATAGAGGTGAATGGAGATAATGCTGTGCATGCACACTGTTATGGGGGATCTGTGGATGACACTGTTATGGGGGATCTGTGGATGACACACTGTTATGGGGAACCTGCGGATGACACTGTTATGGGGGACCTGTGGTCGACACACTGTTATGGGGGACCTGTTGATGACACACTGTTATGGGGGACCTATGGATGACAATGTTATGGGGGACCTGTGGATGACACACTGTTATGGGGGACCTGTTGATGACACACTGTTATGGGGGACATGTGGATGACACTGTTATGAGGGACCTGTGGTCGACACACTGTTATGGGTGACCTGTTGATGACACACTGTTATGGGGGGTCTATGGATGACACTGTTATGGGGTACCCGTGGATGACACACTGTTATGGGGGATCTGTAAAGGACACTGTTAAGGGGGATCTGTGGAGGACACTGTTTTGGGGATCTGTGGATGACACACTGTTATGGGGGATCTGTGGAGGACACTGTTAAGGGGGATCTGGCTGTGTGACTTACCTTTACAGATTCCTTTATTAGCAGCCCTGATCTGCTCCCCCCAAGTACTGAAAAAAAAAGACACTGCTAATTTGGACTCAGATTCTTAATCTACATCCCCCCCCTCCCCCATTAACAATGCAGACCACCTAAACTATGCCGTCTTCATTAGTTTAACTAGAGCCCTCTATGGTCCAGACAGCCATGTGGTAATTGAACGCAGCGTGGCCACGTCACAAGCACCACACGAGCATGCCGTTTGGTTGTGCCCTGGAGTCACACGGAGCCCACAGGATACAAGGAGCTCATACAGAGGCACAGGGAGCTTACATACGAAACACAGAGAGCACACACAGGGGGCACAGCGGGCACAGAGAGCTCACACAACGGGCTCACACGGGGGGCACAGGAAGCACACTCAGGGAGCACACAGAGGGGGCACAGGGAGCTCACACATAAAGGGGCACAGGAAGCACACACAGCGGGCACAAGGATCACACACAGGGAGCACACAGAGGGGGCATAGGGAGCTCACACAGCGTGCACAGGGAAGCTTGCACAGCGTGCACAGGAAGCTTACACAGCGGGCACAGGGAGCACACACAGCAGGCATAGGAGCTCACACAGCGGGCACAAGGAGCTCACAGAGCATGCACAGGGAGCTCACACAGCGGGCACAGGGAGCTCACACAGCGGGCACAGGGAGCTCACAGAGCATGCACAGGGAGCTCACACAGGGGAACAGGCACCACACAGGAGGGGGCACAGGGAGCTCACACAGCATGCACAGGGAGCACACACAGTGGGCACAGGGAGCACACACAGCGGGCACAGGGAGCTCACACAGCGGGCACAGGAAGCTCACACAGCGGGCACAGGAAGCTCACACAGCGGGCACAGGAAGCTCACACAGCGGGCACAGGGAGCTCACACAGCATGCACAGGGAGCACACACAGCATGCACAGGGAGCACACACAGCATGCACAGGGAGCTCACACAGAATGCACAGGGAGCTTACACAGCATGCACAGGGAGCTCACACAGCATGCACAGGGAGCTCACACAGCATGCACAGGGAGCACACACAGCATGCACAGGGAGCTCACACAGCATGCACAGGGAGCACACACAGCATGCACAGGGAGCTTACACAGCATGCACAGGGAGCTCACACAGCATGCACAGGGAGCTCACACAGAATGCACAGGGAGCACACACAGCATGCACAGGGAGCACACACAGCATGCACAGGGAGCTTACACAGCATGCACAGGGAGCTCACACAGCATGCACAGGGAGCACACACAGCATGCACAGGGAGCTCACACAGGGTGAACAGGGACCACACATGATGGGGCACTGGGAGCTCACACGGCATGCACAGGGAGCACACACAGTGGGCACAGGGACCACACAGGAGGGGGCACAGGGGAAACATAGAGCTGACAGTGGGAACTCATAGGTCAGTGACCATCAGTAGTTGAGGGCAGTGCAGGGTTGCTACAATGAGAGTGGGACCCCAGCAGCCCTGCACTCTCCTCCACAGACACTGCTGCATGCTTCTTACTAGATGGATTTGCCAGGTGCTGTAATAGGAGGGTCCTGGGAGCTCCTGCAGTCCAGCAGCTGAGGTCAGAGCCTGTGGGTTGGACACAGCAGAAGGCCCAGATGTAAGCCGTGTATCGGGGTGGGCTCTCCAGGATACAGTGAAGTCACGAACGAGGAAAGCAACCCCAACACCAGCTTTTGCCAAAACAGAATTTTACTTAAATGTGGCAATAAACACAACCACAAATGCGGAGAACATACAATAAATTTACATACACCCAGCCCGCAGGCTGAGACCATTTGTGCTGCACAGCGCGGCGCCCTCTGATGGATGCAGGAGGAAAGAGCAGTAATTTACCTACTGGCGGGCACAACTAACTGCCACACCTTACCTGGTATTACCCTAAAAGAACAAGAATCACTGTATGGGTGTGTGGTACGTGCTAGCCTGCGACACAACAGATTACAATCTTTCACAGATCTACAGTATTCCCTCTCCCATAACTGCGACTGTAGCACGTGCCTGAGTATTCCTTCTGAGAGAAACCCCAGTCTGGCTTGAGTTTGTGGGAAGTTTATCAGCTCTCCAGTGTGAAATGTCCCTTTAAGTTATGGAGTCCTTGCAATGAACAGTAGTAACACTTGTGGCCTGACACAAACAGAGACCCTAACTAACTACAGGCCTGGTCTCAGTTTCTAGGTGCCAACACTGTAATGAGGTGCGTGCACGATCTTACCGACCCGGGTCTGCTCTGCATCCACTGGTGACTCTGAGCAGAACAAACGCCTCTCCAACAAGCATGCGGTCCTGCAGTGTATGTAGCTTTGCTCCTCAGCTCTCATCAATGTTCCTGGAAGCAATCCTCGCTCCTCTGGTCAGGATCAGAGTCTTGAACATGACAGCTTCACTTAGCTGCAGTTCTGGTCACTCTCACACCTGGATGCCATCGGATTCACTGCTCACACAGTTCTTCAGTGTCTCTCACAGCTTCACTATAAGATGGCTGCTGCCTTCCTCTCCAGACTTGTAACTCCACCCCCTGAGAGTTCCCAAGATCACATGAAATGCAGTTTGCTGCTGTGCTTAGGAAACAGCGGTATCTTGTGGCCAAACAGCAGAATGTCAGTCCAGATCATTTAACTTCATTTAAATAAACACAATGTTCAGACAATGAGAGCTGTTTCCCCATCTCACACAGCCATCCCAGTCTGACGTTTGGGCCTTGCAGCCTGGAGCAAGTGCAGGTAAAGGATGGGAGTCGGAGCTATGTTAGCTCATAGCTTTGCCCACACAGAACGTCCTAATGCCGGTCTGTGGCATCAGGATTGTTGATAATGCTGGCCTGTCACAGGAAGGGAGGGGGGGACAGCAGCGGTGACAGTTCTTACAGGGACCACATCAGCATGGTAGAGAGACCCCGGGGAGCATGTGCAGGAGGACAATAAAGGAATTGAATACGGTAATAATAAAAAAAAGACTCCCACACTCAGCCCACTTAAGTATCTAACAGTAGGGGACCCCTTTTGGTAAGGGGACCCTGGGCAATTTCCCTGTCCCCCCCTTCAACACCGGCCCTGGTTGTATGGTATCGTGGAAGATCATGCAATGGATCCTACAAAGCTAAAAGTATGGGCCCATTCCAGGGTCATACAAAATTCCAAAATGGGCCACCATTATGATGCCATGTTCTACCACCCAAGAGGTCTGGTGTTTCTTTCCCCATTAATTTCTTTTGCCATGACTCTTGTCCAGTGGCGACTCTAGGAACAATATATAAGGGGGGGGGGGGGGGGAGGCACATAAGATACCACAGTCAAAAATGGGGGGGCACTAATAATTTTCACCACTTAATCATACTACTGAAAAAAACCGAAATAAGTATATATAAATAAGATTACAAAATACGAGAGTATTGCGGTATGCAGTGATACCTTTTTATTGTACTATCCTAATACTTAAAAGACAAGCTTTCAAGAGTTTTCCTTTCTTCCTCGGTTTTGCTTCAGACCTGAGAAAGAGAGAAACACTCTCGAAAACTTTTCTTTATAGTTTAAAACAGTTTCAGCAAACACCAGGGCTGTGTAAATAATCCCATATGTTAAGCATGTCACTAAAGAAGACCAATGAACAGACGCTCACAGGCTTATTCACAAAATAGTGAAGAATTTGGAGAAGGGAACAATCTAGGACAACATAACTGAATAGGATAGTGAGCTGAATTGGAGAATTTTTTTCAAATCAGCTATATTGTCCTATATTGTTCACTTCTCCTGACTTCTCCAAACTCTTCACCCTTTTGTGAAATAACCCTGTGGGTGTTGTTGGTGGGTGCAACTAATACTACTTATTCTGCTTGTAATGCAGAATGTGGCGGTCAGGGGTGCTTGTAATGCAAGGTGCACTAGTCAGGGGTTAATGTAACGCAGGGTGCGCTGGTCAGGGGTGCATGTAACTCAGGGGGCGCTAGTCAGGGGTCTATGTAACGCAGGGGGCACTGCTCAGGGGTGCATGTAACGCAAGGGGCGCTGGTCAGGGGTGCATGTAACGCAAGGTGCACTAGTCAGGGGTGCCTGTAACGCAGAGTGTGGCGGTCAGGGGTGCTTGTAATGCAAGGTGCACTAGTCAGGGGTGAATGTAACTCAGGGGGCGCTGGTCAGGGGTGCATGTAACTCAGAGGGCGCTGGTCAGGGGTGCATGTAACGCAGGGGGCACTGGTCAGGGGTGCATGTAACGCAGGGGGCACTGGTCAGGGGTGCATGTAACGTAGGGGGCGCTGGTCAGGGGTGCATGTAACGCAGGGGGCGCTGGTCAGGGGTGCATGTAACGCAGGGGGCGCTGGTCAGGGGTGCATGTAACGTAGGGGGCGCTGGTCAGGGGTGCATGTAACGCAGGGGGCGCTGGTCAGGGGTGAATCGCAGATAGAAAAGGTACTTACACTTCTGATATGCTCTGTCCTTCTGCCTTTTTCCTCTAGGTGTGGTGGCAGGGGGAGGGGCGTGCAATGATGTTTCCTGATGTTAAATCCCCATGTAGCATTCTTTTCTGCCTCTGCAGGCCCTGCTAGGCTGAAATACACATGCAACCAATGGCAGTGCTGCCCTCTCCCTCCCAGCCAATAGCAGCTGAGGTGGGCGGGGGAAGATTCACTTGGCTGCCGACTGCCGAGGAGCCCGTAGAGAAGCAGGTGGGCAGCATGGGCAGTACGTTCAGTTTGGCAAAACTGACAAATCGCCGCTGTACTCAGAGCCGTCTTTAATATTGATTGGACCCTGGGCAAGAATTTACTTGGGCCCCCTGGATCCCGCCTTCCCACACCCTAGCATGCAATCACGACCTCCACCACAACACACACACAGAAAAAAAATCCACACACCTCGTAGAGTAGTAAACTTTAATAATGATGAGTGGCCACTAGAGGTGTTCCTTGGCAGTAATGTAAATACTGCCTTTTTTTCTGAAAAGGCAGTGTTTACATTAAAAAGCTTGCAGAGACATGTTATAGATACCAGAACTACTACGTTTAGCTGTTGTGGTTCTGGTGACTATAGTGTCCCTTAATATAGAGGGGGGAAAAAGAATCAGCACAAAAATATCAAATAAAATGGCTGTATCATTATTCTAAAAATTATTATTACTATACTGCAGAAACAGATAAACGCCCTGATAATAGTAGTACCATGCAGATAGTGCCCTTCAATAATTATTGGCACACAGTGCCCTAAAATAACTGTGCCCAGCAAATAGTGCCCCGACACTATTAGTGTAAACATAACATCCCCAAAAAATAATTGTGGTAAGCTGATAGTGTGCCAAGGTGCTCCCACTGTAATAGTGCTCCCAAAAGTCCCACCAATAGGAATAATTCTCTGCTTGAGCACACATGGTAGTAATAGTGCTCCTACAGTGCCCCCAACATGTCCCCACTGTGCCCCAGAAGTAATAATCCTCCCATAGTACCCATACTAGTAATCATGTTCCCCATAGAGCCCCAGTAGTAATAAAGCACATCATAATGCCCCCAGTAGTAATAATTCTCCTTACAATGTGCCAGTGCAAAAAATACCCCCTTTTAATGCCCCCAGTTGAGCTAATGTCCCCATAGTGCCCCCATAATGTGCCAGTATAAAATACCCCTATATAGGGCCCCCAGTAAATTCCCCATAGTGCTCCTCTCCCCCTTCTTCCTAGTGCCCCCCATAATGTACCTGTATAAAATGCCCCTTCTTAGTGCCCCCCATAGATGAGCCCATAGTACTCCTCTCTCCCCTTCCCCATAGTACCCACCATAATGTGCCCCGGTATAAAATACCCCTATACAGAGCCCCCCATATAAAATACTCCTTTGTGGCCTCAGTAGAAGCCCCCATAGTGTTCCTATCCCCCCTTCCCCATATAATATACCCCTTCTTTGTGGCCTCAGTAGATGCCCCCATAGTGCCCCCAATGATGTGCCAGTAATAAGTGCCCCCATAGATGCCCCCATAGTGCCACCCAATAATGTGGCAGTAAAAAGTGCAACCAATAATGTGCCAGTAAGAAGTGTCCCCATAGATGCCCCCACAGTGTCCCCCAATAATGTGCCAGCAAGATGTGCCCCCATAGATGCCCCCCAATAATGTGCCAGTAAAAAGTGCCCCATAGATGCCCCCGAATCATGTGCCAGTAACAAGTGCCCCCATAGATACCCCCCAATCATGTGCCAGTAACAAGAGCCCCATAGATGCCTCCCAATCATGTACCAGTAACAAGTACCCTCAAAGATGCCCACCAATCATGTGCCAGTGACAAGTACCCCCATAGATGCCCCCCAATCATGTGCCAGTAGCAAGTACCCCCATAGATGTCCCCCAATCATGTGCCAATAACAAGTACCCCCATAGATGCCCCCAATCATGTGCCAGTAACAAGTGCCCCCATATATGCCCCCCAATCATGTGCCAGTAACAAGTACCCCCATAGATGTCCCCCAATCATGTGCCAGTAACAAGTACCCCCATAGATGCCCCCCAATCATGTGCCAGTAGCAAGTGCCCCCATAGATGCCCCCAATCATGTGCCAGTAGCAGGTGCCCCCATAGATGCCCCCAATCATGTGCCAATAACAAGTGCCCCCATAGATGCCCCCCAATAATGTGCCAGTAACAAGTTCCCCATAGATGTCCCCAATCATGTGCCAGTAGTAGTACCATATAAAAAAAAAATAAGCACTTATACTTACCTCCATCAGGCTGGCAGTGATGCGATGCAGGCCTCTTCTGACTTGTGTCCCGCGCTGTACGGCTCAGGTGGCGCAATGATGTCATCGCAACGCCTGCACCGGCCTCTGATAGGCTGCAGGCCTAGTGCCTCCCTTGCCCCGCCACAGCACTTCCATCTGTATCACTGTCATGAGGACGCCGATACAGATGACTATGAAGATGAGCGCTTCCACAATTGAAGCGCTCATCTCCCTGTGCCCTGCCGCTGCCCCCCACGTCACCAGTTGCCAGTGGGGCTCAAGAGGCGGCTGCCTTGGGCCCTCCCAAGAACAACTGGGTCCGGGGCAGCTTCCCTTTTTGCCCCGCATTAAAGACAGCCCTGGCATGCGGGGGGGGGGGGGGCAAGGAATAACCCTTGCCCCCCTGTAACAACGCCTATGCTCTTGCCGATTCCACACCCCTAAGGAAAACCGCCACAGAATCTCACCAGTGAGCAATAAAGGGGATGGGATCAAAGAAAGATGGGCACCATATTTGCTGCACGGCTTGCCTCTGTGATACCTACAACCTTGGCTTCTCTCATGGTATTGCCGCCACATAAGTTGCATCTGGATTACACCCTGTGCCACGGCATTCACCCTAAGAGGCAATCACCAAGTTAAAAATACAGTCCTGCCAGAAGGGTATAGCAGCATTTGGTAGATTTGACGCAGATATTTCTATGGCTGTCCAATTTATCTGAATGGGGCTTGCAGAAATCCATGCACATGCTGCAGAAACAACCCCATTCACAACTATGGATTTCATTTTCAGTCCGAAAAATGTGCAGTGTGTTAATTTAGTCTGAACAGAATGCAGCGAAGCATGCCACACCTCCGCATACCTCTGTATAAGATCTAATTACTGTTCATAGAGACTTGTGAAGTGTAAATCATTGCTACATTGGTGATTACTGGTAGAGTAAGGGAGGCGCTAAATGGATTCTGAGCACCGCTGTCAGCAATAAAGACCATTCTACGTGGACATGGCGTCCACCTCTGTCCTAGTGGTACAAAAAGCAAATAAAATTCTACTGGACTGGCCAAGCTCTAAAATGGCACTCTCTATCAGTCCATACAAGCAAGAAGGTATAAAGGTGACGTTTCATCCTTGCATGACCTATCTTTAGAATTGACTTGAGTATTGTAATGTAAATCTCTTTGCTTATAGAGAAAGGTAATCATCACCATTATCAGTAGTAATTAATTAGAGCAACCAAACTTGTGGAATTGTTTCTTGATGACTTTTCTCTAGTTTTCTGACAAAATTTCACAATTATAATGATTTATACAATGAATCTCTGGCATTAAATACTGGTGACTCATGTTTCAGTCAGCAAAATGCTTCAGTCAGTGAGACAATAGATGTCGCACCCATCCACCTGTATTCAAGCTTGGTTTCCCAAATGAAACATAAATAGCTTGTGCACATCACAGTCACCGGAACATCATAGCCAATTACTGTCCTCAGCTGTAGACCGCTGTGGACAGTGATTGGCTACAGTGGTCACATGCCGTATTCAGGCATGTCACCGCTCCTATTTAAATAAAAAACTGTGGCGAGAGAATCAGACCAGTTCAAAGAATGGCGCTGGAGAAACGGGTGAATATGTAATGATTTTTTATTATAAGATGTTATAGGGGTGTGTTGTAAGGGTATTTTTCAGTGCTGATTGGTTCTGTACTCTTTAATTCTGTCCCCTTTAATATTCTGTATAATGATATTCCTTGTAATGTATTGGGTTAGGGATAGTTAGGGATATAACCATCTCCCATTGTGCTGATAAGACCACATTCCTGAATGGTTATCTCATAGACATGCGTGCTGCACACTGCAGGAGGGGCTGAAAGGTATAAACCTGGCACACACAGACATTTATTGGGCACTCCATTGAATAAATCATCCAGGTAGGATGAACGCTATTTCATCAGAATTGACCGAAATGTCACACTTTCACTTTGAGTTGACTTGCATAAGAAAAATAAAAAATATACTATGATATCACCATATCCATCGGAGTGCTGAAGTTTCTAATTTTCCTCTAGGGAGTCAGCCATGTGCTATGACATGGTGGATCCGGAGTCCCCTCCATATTGTATGTGTAGGCAAGTGATGATTATTTACTTTTTACTACTTTGTATGTGATTTGTTTGTTTTACCTTTCACCACACTTTGTAAATATATTTATTCACTTAGCCTGTGTAAGCTTATTTATTCTCAAATCTTTTGAATTCACGTTTTAAAAAATGGGGCAGTACAAGATTTTAAGTATCTAGGACAACCCTTTTAATGAGGCTCAAAAATTTTTGTGTCAACACAATATACAAGCACTGCAGCCAATCATTGTTGGGCACAGCAGTGACATCATAGTTACAGCTAGTGATTGGTGGCAGGGTTTGAATGTAGACACCATGTAGTTCCTGAAGCCTAATAAACAGAGACTAGTGGGGGACCTGGTAAGCATTTGCATGGGAGTGGCAGAGAGATGGTAAGGTGAGCATTCCTCCTTTTGCTATTTTATGGCATTATAAACTGTAAATTCCACAACCCCTTTAATTAGGATAGCATTGACTAGCTTTTCTGGTGGGCAATTGTATTTACAAATAGGCTCAGAATATGTAAACAAAAAATACTGAAAACTCACCTTCCCAATTCCCCTGTCAAGTCCATTCCGACACTTTCCAGGTCTCCTGACCTTCTCTCATTCCTAGTCCCTCTTGACATACGAGAAATAACCGCTCAGCCAATCACTAGCTGTAGTGGAGACCTCTGTCAGTGACTGTAAGAGCAGTCATTTCCAGCGTGTAGAGAGATGGTCCTAGAAGGAGGGACCTGTGGGGGATTGGTGAGGTGAAATAATGCTTCATTATTTTCTAATGCAGTCTGAGCTTAGTATAAAAATGTACTCACTGGGACACTAATTAAATGAACTAATTTTAAAATATAATATACCCTTAAAAGTTATCAATTTTCTGTTCGCAATTCTTCATAATCTCAGCACCTAGCAACGCCCCCAGATTTCCACTCTACCATGTATTTGAGAACATATTGAAAGGTCAAGTGACTTTCCAGAAAAAATCAGACCACTTAAATACTCTACTAATACAATTTTTTATAATAAAGACAAAAATCCTTTTTTTATTACATGTTCAAACAGTTTGGAAAAGTTTAAATTGTTGTGTATAGATGGAGGGCACACAAAATATCTGGGGCAATGTGGACTGAACAATAAATATTTATTAATATATATAAAACCTATTTATACATAGATAGATAAAAAGTCAGCAATCCATACCATAAGGGATAAATATTAAAACCAGAGTCATATATCTGCAGAATAAATATGATACTTTAATAGTTGGTCAATGTCAAATAATTGCACTTGGTTATAAGTGAACAGATCGTTCATATAAAGCAGCGTATCTGTCACGGGGTAGCGTCACGGGTATAAAGATAGAGCGGAGGTGCACCCCCTGAGCTGCCACCCGATCCCCTGTCCCTGCCTACTTGCACCATCCGCCCTAGGTGACGGGGCGCAACTGGGCGACAGTCCCTGACCTGAGTAAGTGCAAGCAGAGAGATGGAGACAGCAGGGAAGCGGACAGCCAATGAGAGGTAGCACTCGAGCGGACAGAGAGATGGAACAAGCAAGGTACCACCAAAAACGGAAGGGCGAGGCGGGTCAACGAGCCGGGGTCAGTCCAGGAGGTCACGTCAGTACGAGGGAAGAGGCAAAGACAAAATCCAAAAGCAAGCCGAGGTCAAAATCCGAGATGTAGCGTCAAGGTTCAGGGAGCAGGCAGAAGAGGTGTCAGGAAGCAGATCAAGGGTCAAATCCAAAGGTAAGCTAAATAACAATAATAATACACAGCCTAAGGGACCAAAATCACAGGCAACCTGTAGCCAGCAGGTTGCCTGTATTTATAGTGGGGAGTGATGGTCATGTGACGTGGCCAGCGTCACATGACCAACAGACAGGCAAGTCAAGCACCGAGTGATCAGCTCGGCGTTCAAGGCAGACCTAGAAGCAGGGAGCCTCCCAGCTAACAAAGCCGCCCTGGGAACGAGGCCAAACACAGATCCTAGCTCCTGAAGCTAAGCAGCCTTCGGTGCCCCGTTACAGTACCCCCCCTTTTACGAGGGGCCACAGGTACAAATTTCCCAGGATGCTCATCATGAAACTTCTTGATGAGCCTCGGGGCGTGGATCTCAGAAGCTGGGACCCAAGACCTCTCCTCGGGTCCATAGCCCTTCCAGTGGACCAGGTATTGAAAGGAGTTCCTAACCTTTCTAACATCAATAATTCTAGAGATGATGAATTCCTCCTGACATTCAACCTCCACAGGTGGAGGAGGTTATTTAACTGGAACCACTGGTGACACATATCTTTTAAGCAACAACTTATGAAACACATCATGTATACGAAAGGAGTCGGGTAGCTTAAGTCTAAAGGACACTTTGTTAACAACCTCAATTATATTGTATGGTCCAATGAAACGCGGAGAGAATTTCCTAGAACACTGTTTCAAAGCAAGATTCTTAGTCGACAACCACACCTTATGGCCAAATACAAAATTTACCCCCTTGGAACGTATCTTATTGGCATGTTTACACTGGGTTTCCTGGGCCTTTTCCAGGTTCGTTTGAACCTGTGTCCAGACTGTGCACAGTCTAGAGGTAAAAGAATCTGCCTGCGGGTTGAGTGAGGATACAGAGGGACTAGAACAAAAGCGAGGATGCAAACCACTGTTACAAAAAAAAGGAGACACCCCCGTGGAAGAATTAACTCGATTGTTAATAGCAAACTCTGCCAACGGGAGGTATCTCACCCATAAGAGTTAATTATGTGATACATAACAACTTAGAAAAAGCTCCACTGCCTGATTTAACCGTTCCGTCTGCCCATTGGTCTGTTGATGGAAAGCAGACGAAAAGGATAAAGAGATGTCGCATCTTCGACAAAAAGCCCTCCAGAAACCAGAAACAAACTGAACGCCTCTATCAGAGACAATATTCTCAGGGACACCATGCAAACGTACCACATGTTCAATGAACAAGGATGCTAAGGTCTTCGCATCAGGGAGCTTACTTAAAGGAACAAAGTGCACCATCTTGCTGAACTGCATACAATAATCCTCCACGGGACGATTTCCCTGAGTGAGGGCCTTAAGATTGGATTCTGCCACAGAGGCTCGGTCTGGTTCATCATAAAGAACCCCTAATGCCTGGAAAAAGAGGTCCACAGAATTAAGACAAGGGGAATCCGGAGGCAAACAAAAGGCCCATTCCTGGGGGTCCCCTAGAAGCAGGGAGATGATAATACCAACCCTCTGTGGATCAGGACCAGAGGAGTGAGGACGTAATCGAAAATTATGTTTACAGCTTTCCTTGAAAGCTAAAAATCTTTGGCGGTCACCCGAAAACCGATCGGGTAATTTAATGTGTGGTTCCACCTGAACGGTGGCGGGAGCAAGAATGGGGGGAGTTCGGACGGTCTCCTGAACCTGTAGTCTCTCCCCAAGTTTCTGTACTATTTGAGCAAGACCCTGCACATGTTCGGTGAGACTCTGTAGAGGGTCCATGCTAAATTAAGGCCTGTGATTCTGTCACGGGGTAGCATCACGGGTATAAAGATAGAGTGGAGGTGCACCACCTGAGCTGCCACCCGGTCCCCTGTCCCTGCCTACTTGCACCACCCGCCCTAGGTGACGGGGCGCAACTGGGCGACAGTCCCTGACCTGAGAAAGTGCAAGCAGAGAGATAGAGACAGCAGGGAAGCGGACAGCCAATGAGAGGTAGCACTCGAGCGGACAGAGAGGTGGAACAAGCAAGGTACCACCAAAAACGGAAGGGCGAGGCAGGTCAACTAGCCGGGGTCAGTCCAGGAGGTCACGTCAGTACAAGGGAAGAGGCAAAGACAAAATCCAAAAGCAAGCCGAGGTCAAAATCCGGAGGTAGCGTCAAGGTTCAGGGAGCAGGCAGAAGAGGTGTCATTAAGCAGATCAAGGGTCAAATCCAAAGGTAAGCTAAATAACAATAATAATACACAGCCTAAGGGACCAAAATCACAGGCAACCTGTAGCCAGCAGGTTGCCTGTATTTATAGTGGGGAGTGAGGGTCATGTGACGTGCCAGCGTCATATGACCGACAGACAGGCAAGTCGAGCACCGAGTGATCAACTCGGCGCTCAAGGCAGACCTAGGAGCAGGGAGCCTCCCAGCTAGCAAAGCCGCCCTGGGAACGAGGCCGAACACAGATCCTTGCTCCCGAAGCTAAGCAGCAGGTCTGCGGCTGATGGGAGACCGAGTGCGCCTTCGGCAGTTACAGTATTTGCAAAGAAAATGTCCTGCTCAGCAGATCCACAACTCTTCAAGATCTCAAATAAAAGCACCTGTTTTCCTCACAATTTTAACAGCACTCCGTGGTTCACTTTTCACACCCAAACTTGTTATAATGCGGACACATACACACAGATATTTTTTGTGTACATTACCAGTCTGGTGGGTGTTGTGGCTGCACAATTAGAGTTTCACTGCGGGACTGAGGAGTCGGCGTTGGATCTTTCAGCGTGGAGTCACGTTCTACTCTCACTACGTGGTGTCCCACGTGTGTTAAAGTGAATCACGTGACTCAGTCTATCAGCTGTGTGATGATACTAGTACTAGTAGTCTCTGAAAAAGCTGGTGCCGGAAGAGAAGAAAACGGCCAAAAAAGTAACTTGTAAACGATGAATCCTTATTGTATAGCTTTGATAAAATGGCTCCTTGTTGGTCCTTGCTGTGTACCGTCTTCAGTGGTCAACAGCAAATTACTGATATGGAGGTCTTTTTATAGGGTCTCTGCCCCAATTGATTGTATTTCAGCTGTGTCTAAATCAAAACCTAGGTCGGATCTGAATCCTCCAATATATGACTCATAATAGACTCTATATATCAAATGTGGTCAGTACAAAGACTTTGCATTAAAAACATGAAATAAAATTACATCCAAATGTTTATATACTATTAATATGCTTAAATAAAAAAAATATATATATAAACCTGCATCTGTTAGTAAAAAACGCATATGCGTTTTTGATGCGTTTTTTTTTTAATCATGTGTAAAAGAAGAATGAAACATATTTGGATATATATATATATATATATATATATATACACTCACCTAAAGAATTATTAGGAACACCTGTTCTATTTCTCATTAATGCAATTATCTAGTCAACCAATCACATGGCAGTTGCTTCAATGCATTTAGGGGTGTGCTCCTGGTCAAGACAATCTCCTGAACTCCAAACTGAATGTCAGAATGGGAAAGAAAGGTGATTTAAGCAATTTTGAGCGTGGTATGGTTGTTGGTGACAGACGGGCCGGTCTGAGTATTTCACAATCTGCTCAGTTACTGGGATTTTCACGCAAAACCATTTCTAGGGTTTACAAAGAATGGTGTGAAAAGGGAAAAACATCCAGTATGCGGCAGTCCTGTGGGCAAAAATGCCTTGTGGATGCTAGAGGTCAGAGGAGAATAGGCCGACTGATTCAAGCTGATAGAAGAGCAACGTTGACTGAAATAACCACTCGTTACAACCGAGGTATGCAGCAAAGCATTTGTGAAGCCACAACACGCACAACCTTGAGGCGGATGGGCTACAACAGCAGAAGACGCCACCGGGTACCACTCAACTCCACTACAAATAGGAAAAATAGGCTACAATTTGCACGAGCTCACCAAAATTGGACTGTTGAAGACTGGAAAAATGTTGCCTGGTCTGATGAGTCTCGATTTCTGTTGAGACATTCAAATGGTAGAGTCCGAATTTGGCGTAAACAGAATGAGAACATGTATCCATCCTCTGATGGCTACTTCCAGCAGGATAATGCACCATGTCACAAAGCTCGAATCATTTCAAATTGGTTTCTTGAACATTACAATGATTTCACTGTACTAAAATGGCCCCCACAGTCACCAGATCTCAACCCAATAGAGCATCTTTGGGATGTGGTGGAACGGGAGCTTCGTGCCCTGGATGTGCATCCCTCAAATCTCCATCAACTGCTAGATGCTATCCTATCAATATTGGCCAACATTTCTAAAGAATGCTATCAGCACCTTGTTGAATAAATGCCACGTAGAATTAAGGCAGTTCTGAAGGCAAAATGGGGTCCAACACCGTATTAGTATGGTGTTCCTAATAATTCTTTAGGTGAGTGTATATTGTCCAAAAGCATTTTATAAGATAAAAATATGTGAATATATATAACATACATAATATAAAATGATGATAACAAAATTAGTGCAATTGACCATAATGTTCAGAAAGTCCACAATCTGGAGGTTTTGGCTTGTCGCGGTCCAGGTGGAGGCCGGGCCGGGAGGGGGAGACGGACATATAAAAGACACCCCCGTCTACCCCATCACGGGCCCGCATCCACCCAATCCTACAAGAAGCCAAATAACTCCAATTCTGCGTTGAGTCCTCTTGGAATCATAGAGTTGAACTCAAATATCCTCTTTGATTCGATTCTGGACATTCTAGAGATATGGTTACCCCCTCTCCATGGCCTAATCCCTTTTTTAAAGGCTACATATCTTAGCGAAGAGGGGTCACAGTTGTGGACATCTTTATAGTGTTTAGACACTGAATGTAACTCGTACCCTTTTCTAATATTAGCAACATGTTCGGCTATCCTTTTCTTAAATACACGTTTTGTCCTGCCAACATATTGCTTACGGCGAGGACATTCTAATAGATAAATAACATCTACAGAATTGCAGGATAAACAGTCACCAATTTCTAAATAAAAGGAATTTTGGGTCGATTGTACTATCATTTTTCTAGGGAACTTTGTTGTTTTACAATTTTGGCACATGCCACATCTAAAGAAGTCTTTGACGTCCAACCAATTAGATGTATTCGTTAGCCTTTTATTCTTTACAGTCGGAGCTACTAGTACATATTTTAAACCTGTTATGAGGAATAGTTTTATTTTACATTCTAGTTGCCACCTCGCTAGGTGGCTACTTAATGTACCTACAGGTGAATTCAGGAGATTGAAGAGAAATTGCATTTCAGAAGAGCAGTCGAGAAGCCCATGACCTTAAACAAAAATTTATAGCGAAAGAGTATTTAGATCATGAATTAGATAGGTCATTAAATAAAGTAAGGGCCATGAAAAGAATAGACTTCTTCACACCCTGGCAAATTAAACATGAGGAAGAAACACTAAGAATTGTCTTGCAATTTAATAGCCAATTTAAAGGGGTAGAAAGAATTATCCATAAACTCTGGCATCACCTATTAGATGACAAGATAATAGGTTCTAGTTTGAATGCCAACCCTCTAATTACATATACCAAGGTTCCTAATCTCGACCTTGAAGTAGCTCAGACTGTAAAGAATAAAAGGCTAACGAATACATTCAATCGTTTGGACGTCAAAGGTTTCTTTAGGTGTGGCATGTGCCAAAAATTGGAAAACAACAAAGTTCCCTAGAAAAACGGTGAAAGTACAATCGACCCAAAATTCCTTTTATTTAGAAATTGGTGACTGTTTATCCTGCAATTCTGTAGATGTTATTTATCTATTAGAATGTCCTCGCCATAAGCAATATGTTGGCAGGACAAAACGTGTATTTAAGAAAAGGATAGCCGAACATGTTGCTAATATTAGAAAAGGGTACGAGTTACATTCAGTGTCTAAACACTATAAAGATGTCCACAACTGTGACCCCTCTTCGCTAAGATATGTAGCCTTTGAAAAAGTGATTAAGCCATGGAGAGGGGGTAACCATATCTCTAAAATGTCCAGAATCGAATCAAAGAGGATATTTGAGTTCAACTCTATGATTCCAAGAGGACTCAACGCAGAATTGGAGTTATTTGGTTTCTTGTAGGATTGGGCGGACGCGGTCCCGTGATGGGGTAGATGGGGGTGTCTTTTATATGTCCGTCTCCCCCTCCCGGCCCTGCCTCCGCCCCGACCGCGACAAGCCAAAACCTCCAGATTGTGGACTTTCTGAACATTATGGTCAATTCCACTAATTTTGTTATCATCATTTTATATTATGTATGTTATGTATATTCATATATTTTTATCTTATAAAATGCTTTTGGACAATATATATATATATATCCAAATTTGTTTAATTCTTCTTTTACACATGATTTCAGAAAAAACGCATATGCGTTTTTTACTAACAGATGCGTCTGTTTTATTTTTTTATTTTTTTTATTTAAGCATATTAATAGTATATAAACTTTTGGATGTAATTTTATTTCATGTTTTTAATGCAAAGTCTTTGTACTGACCACATTTGATATATAGGGTCGATTATGAGTCATATATTGGAGGATTCAGATCCGACCCAGGTTTTGATTTAGACACAGCTGAAATACAATCAATTGGGGCAGACACCCTATAAAAAAGACCTCTATTTCAGTCACTTGCTGTTGACCACTGAAGAAGGAACAGTGTTGTTCCGAAATGCGTATGGTACACAGCAAGGACCAACAAGGAGCCATTTTATCAAAGCTATACTGTACAATAAGGATTCATCGTTTACAAGTTACTTTTTTGGCCGTTTTCTTCTCTTCCGGCACCAGCTTTTTCAGAGACTACTAGTACTAGTATCATCACACAGCTGATAGACTGAGTCACGTGATTCACTTTAACACACGTGGGACACCACGTAGTGAGAGTAGAACGTGACTCCACGCTGAAAGATCCAACGCCGACTCCTCAGTCCCGCAGTGAAACTCTAATTGTGCAGCCACAACACCCACCGGACCGGTAATGTACACAAAAAAATATCTGTGTGTATGTGTCCGCATTATAACAAGTTTGGGTGTGAAAAGTGAACCACGGAGTGCTGTTAAAATTGTGAGGAAAACAGGTGCTTTCATATGAGATCTTGAAGAGGTGTGGATCTGCTGAGCAGGACATTTTCATTACAGATACGCTGCTTTATATGAACGATCTGTTCACTTATAACCAAGTGCAATTATTTGACATTGACCAACTATTGAAGTATCATATTTATTCTGCAGATATATGACTCTGGTTTTAATATTTATCTCTTATGGTATGGATTGCTGACTTTTTATCTATCTATGTATAAATAGGTTTTATATATATTAATAAATATTTATAGTTCAGTCCACATTGCCCCAGATATTTTGTGTGCCCTCCATCTATACAACAATTTAATCTTCTTGCTACAACCTGGGGTGGGTTGTGGATTGAGCACCTATATACACTGCGTGCAGAATTATTAGGCAAATGAGTATTTTGACCACATCATCCTCTTTATGCATGTTGTCTTACTCCAAGCTGTATAGGCTCGAAAGCCTACTACCAATTAAGCATATTAGGTGATGTGCATCTCTGTAATGAGAAGGGGTGTGGTCTAATGACATCAACACCCTATATTAGGTGTGCATAATTATTAGGCAACTTCCTTTCCTTTGGCAAAATGGGTCAAAAGAAGGACTTGACAGGCTCAGAAAAGTCAAAAATAGTGAGATATCTTGCAGAGGGATGCAGCACTCTTAAAATTGCAAAGCTTCTGAAGCATGATCATCGAACAATCAAGCGTTTCATTCAAAATAGTCAACAGGGTCGCAAGAAGCGTGTGGAAAAACCGAGGCGCAAAATAACTGCCCATGAACTGAGAAAAGTCAAGCGTGCAGCTGCCAAGATGCCACTTGCCACCAGTTTGGCCATATTTCAGAGCTGCAACATCACTGGAGTGCCCAAAAGCACAAGGTGTGCAATACTCAGAGACATGGCCAAGGTAAGAAAGGCTGAAAGACGACCACCACTGAACAAGACACACAAGCTGAAACGTCAAGACTGGGCCAAGAAATATCTCAAGACTGATTTTTCTAAGGTTTTATGGACTGATGAAATGAGAGTGAATCTTGATGGGCCAGATGGATGGGCCCGTGGCTGGATTGGTAAAGGGCAGAGAGCTCCAGTCCGACTCAGACGCCAGCAAGGTGGAGGTGGAGTACTGGTTTGGGCTGGTATCATCAAAGATGAGCTTGTGGGGCCTTTTCGGGTTGAGGATGGAGTCAAGCTCAACTCCCAGTCCTACTGCCAGTTTCTGGAAGACACCTTCTTCAAGCAGTGGTACAGGAAGAAGTCTGCATCCTTCAAGAAAAACATGATTTTCATGCAGGACAATGCTCCATCACATGCGTCCAAGTACTCCACAGCGTGGCTGGCAAGAAAGGGTATAAAAGAAGAAAATCTAATGACATGGCCTCCTTGTTCACCTGATCTGAACCCCATTGAGAACCTGTGGTCCACCATCAAATGTGAGATTTACAAGGAGGGAAAACAGTACACCTCTCTGAACAGTGTCTGGGAGGCTGTGGTTGCTGCTGCACGCAATGTTGATGGTGAACAGATCAAAACACTGACATAATCCATGGATGGCAGGCTTTTGAGTGTCCTTGCAAAGAAAGGTGGCTATATTGGTCACTGATTTGTTTTTGTTTTGTTTTTGAATGTCAGAAATGTATATTTGTGAATGTTGAGATGTTATATTGGTTTCACTGGTAAAAATAAATAATTGAAATGGGTATATATTTGTTTTTTGTTAAATTGCCTAATAATTATGCACAGTAATAGTCACCTGCACACACAGATATCCCCCTAAAATAGCTAAAACTAAAAACAAACTAAAAACTACTTCCAAAAATATTCAGCTTTGATATTAATGAGTTTTTTGGGTTCATTGAGAACATGGTTGTTGTTCAATAATAAAATTAATCCTCAAAAATACAACTTGCCTAATAATTCTGCACTCCCTGTACACTCACCTAAAGAATTATTAGGAACACCATACTAATACGGTGTTGGACCCCATTTTGCCTTCAGAACGGCCTTAATTCTACGTGGCATTGATTCAACAAGGTGCTGATAGCATTCTTTAGAAATGTTGGCCCACATTGATAGGATAGCATCTTGCAGTTGATGGAGATTTGAGGGATGCACATCCAGGGCACGAAGCTCCCGTTCCACCACATCCCAAAGATGCTCTATTGGGTTGAGATCTGGTGACTGTGGGGCCATTTTAGTACAGTGAACTCATTGTCATGTTCAAGAAACCAATTTGAAATGATTCGAGCTCTGTGACATGGTGCATTATCCTGCTGGAAGTAGCCATCAGAGGATGGATACATGTTCTCATTCTGTTTACGCCAAATTCGGACTCTACCTTTTGAATGTCTCAACAGAAATCGAGACTCATCAGACCAGGCAACATTTTTCAAGTCTTCAACAGTCCAATTTTGGTGAGCTCGTGCAAATTGTAGCCTCTTTTTCCTATTTGCAGTGGAGATGAGTGGTACCCGGTGGCGTCTTCTGCTGTTGTAGCCCATCCGCCTCAAGGTTGTGCGTGTTGTGGCTTCACAAATGCTTTGCTGCATACCTCGGTTGTAACGAGTGGTTATTTCAGTCAACGTTGCTCTTCTATCAGCTTGAATCAGTCGGCCCATTCTCCTCTGACCTCTAGCATCCACAAGGCATTTTCGCCCACAGGACTGCCGCATACTGGATGTTTTTCCCTTTTCACACCATTCTTTGTAAACCCTAGAAATGGTTGTGCGTGAAAATCCCAGTAACTGAGCAGATTGTGAAATACTCAGACTGGCCCGTCTGGCACCAACAACCATGCCACGCTCAAAATTGCTTAAATCACCTTTCTTTCCCATTCTAACATTCAGTTTGGAGTTCAGGAGATTGTCTTGACCAGGACCACATTGAAGCAACTGCCATGTGATTGGTTGACTAGATAATTGCATTAATGAGAAATAGAACAGGTGTTCCTAATAATTCTTTAGGTGAGTGTATATCCACTCACCAAGTGTAGCCACTACTACTTTTACTAGTTTGTAAAAGTTCTCAAACTTAATTTTATTTTTATAAAAACAAATATGTGGTTTTGTGCTTTAGAAAGTACATTGTCAAAAACCCTACTAGGAAATTCTGAAGGGTCTCCAGTTCTAGACCTATAAGTAGCCAGAGCTGAAAGTAGCTACAATGAGCATCTCTCTCTGGAGAACCCAGTATATACTTTATGTACACTGAACAAAAATATAAACGTAACACTTTCGTTTTTGCTCCCATTTTGCATGAGCTGAACTCAAAGATGTGAAACATTTTCTACATACACAAAAGACCCATTACTCTCAAATATTGTTCACAAATCTGTCTAAGGCTACTTTCACACCTGCGTTCGGGTGTCCGCTCGTGAGCTCCGTTTGAAGGGGCTCACAAGCGGCCCCGAACGCAGCCGTCCAGCCCTAATGCATTCTCAGTGGAGGCGGATCCGCTCAGAATGCATCAGTCTGCCAGCGTTCAGCCTCAGCTCCGCTCAGTGAGCGGACACCTGAACGCTGCTTGCAGCGTTCCGGTGTCCGCCTGGCCGTGCGGAGGCGAGCGGATCCGTCCAGACTTACAATGTAAGTCAATGGGAACGGATCCGTTTGAAGATGACACTATATGGCTCAATCTTCAAACGGATCTGCCCCCATTGACTTTCAATGTAAAGTCTGGACGGATCCGTTCAGGCTACTTTCACACTTAGAAAGTTATAATGCAGACGGATCCGTTCTGAACAGATGCAAACGTCTGCATTATAGGTAGTGATGTCGCGAACATAAAATTTTCAGTTCGCGAACAGCGAACGCGAACTTCCGCAAATGTTCGCGAACTGGCGAACCGGGCGAACCGCCATAGACTTCAATAGACAGGCGAATTTTAAAACCCACAGGGACTCTTTCTGGCCACAATAGTGATGAGAAAGTTGTTTCAAGGGGTCTAACACCTGGACTGTGGCATGCCGGAGGGGGATCTATGGCAAAACTCCCATGGAAAATTACGTAGTGGACGCAGAGTCGGGTTTTAATCCATAAAGGGCATAAATCAACTAACATTCCTAAATTGTTTGGAATAACGTGCTTTAAAACATCCAGTGTGTGTATACGATCAGGTATGATGTTGTATCGATCAGGTAGTGTAAGGGTTACGCCCGCATCACAGACATTGACAGACCAAACTCCCCTTTTAATGCACCGCAAACAGTTCATTTGCACAACCGCAAACTCCCCATTTGCACAAGGTTGGATACCAAGCTAGCCACGTCCCGGTGATGTCATTGAAGGTTTCTTCCTCCACCCAGCCACGTACAACACCAAGGGTCCCCGAAAGGTCAATTGAATTGATTTTTCGAACGGGGAGATGGTTAAAAAAACGCTGGCTCCCTCCCCTTTGTTTTTATCCACGGTGACTGCGTCTGCGCCGTGCAATTTACTGTCACACCCGATATGAGTGGTATTTTCTGTAGTACTATTCTCATCAGTTTAATCCCTCTAACGTCCCCGACTCCCCAATCTGGGGGCCATTTATTAAACAGATTTTTCGGACGGGGAGATGGTTAAAAAAACGCTGGCTCCCTCCACTCTGTTTTAATCCACGGTGACTGCGTCTGCGCCGTGCAATTTACTGTCACACCCGATATGAGTGGTATTTTCTGTAGTACTATTCTCATCAGTTTAATCCCTCTAACGTCCCCAATCTGGGTGCCATTTATTGAATAGATTTTTCGAACGGGGAGATGGTTAAAAAAAAACTGGCTCCCTCCACTCTGTTTTAAACCACGGTGACTGCGTCTGCGCCGTGCAATTTACTGTCACACCCGATATGAGTGGTATTTTCTGTAGTACTATTCTCATCAGTTTAATCCCTCTAACGTCCCCAATCTGGGTGCCATTTATTGAATAGATTTTTCGAACGGGGAGATGGTTAAAAAAACGCTGGCTCCCTCCACTCTGTTTTAAACCACGGTGACTGCATCTGCGCCGTGCAATTTACTGTCACACCCGATATGAGTGGTATTTTCTGTAGTACTATTCTCATCAGTTTAATCCCTCTAACATCCCCAATCTGGGGGCCATTTATTAAATAGATTTTTTGAACGGGGAGATGGTTAAAAAAACGCTGGCTCCCTCCACCGATATGAGTGGTATTTTCTGTAGTATTATTCTCATCAGTTTAATCCCTGTTACGTCCCATATCAGGAATTGCCTTTTATGAAAAACAGTCAGTGGAAGCGGGCCTGACACACACTGGCAGCAGGCAAGCAACTGAAATTACACTAAAGTGTAAAAATTAAATGCCTTATTTATCGGCAAGCTACTGTGCCACCCGGTATGAGTGGTTGGCACTGGCAGTGGGCACACTACAGTCAGTAGAAGCGGGCCTGACACACACTGGCAGCAGGCAAGCAACTGAAATTACACTAAAGTGTAAAAATTAAATGCCTTATTTATCGGCAAGCTACTGTGCCACCCGGTATGAGTGGTTGGCACTGGCAGTGGGCACACTACAGTCAGTGGAAGAGGGCCTGACACACTGACTGGCAGCAGGCAAGCAACTGAATTTAGACTACTGTCTAAAAATTAAATGCCTTATTTATCGGCAAGCTACTGTGCCACCCGGTATCAGTGGTTGGCACTGGCAGTGGGCACACTACAGTCAGTGGAAGCGGGCCTGACACACACTGGCAGCAGGCAAGCAACTGAAATTACACTAAAGTGTAAAAATTAAATGCCTTATTTATCGGCAAGCTACTGTGCCACCCGGTATCAGTGGTTGGCACTGGCAGTGGGCACACTACAGTCAGTAGAAGCGGGCCTGACACACACTGGCAGCAGGCAAGCAACTGAAATTACACTAAAGTGTAAAAATTAAATGCCTTATTTATCGGCAAGCTACTGTGCCACCCGGTATGAGTGGTTGGCACTGGCAGTGGGCACACTACAGTCAGTGGAAGAGGGCCTGACACACTGACTGGCAGCAGGCAAGCAACTGAATTTAGACTACTGTCTAAAAATTAAATGCCTTATTTATCGGCAAGCTACTGTGCCACCCGGTATCAGTGGTTGGCACTGGCAGTGGGCACACTACAGTCAGTGGAAGCGGGCCTGACACACACTGGCAGCAGGCAAGCAACTGAAATTACACTAAAGTGTAAAAATTAAATGCCTTATTTATCGGCAAGCTACTGTGCCACCCGGTATCAGTGGTTGGCACTGGCAGTGGGCACACTACAGTCAGTGGAAGAGGGCCTGACACACACTGGCAGCAGGCAAGCAACTGAATTTAGACTACTGTCTAAAAATTAAATGCCTTATTTATCGGCAAGCTACTGTGCCACCCGGTATCAGTGGTTGGCACTGGCAGTGGGCACACTACAGTCAGTGGAAGCGGGCCTGACACACACTGGCAGCAGGCAAGCAACTGAATTTAGACTACTGTCTAAAAATTAAATGCCTTATTTATCGGCAAGCTACTGTGCCACCCGGTATCAGTGGTTGGCACTGGCAGTGGGCACACTACAGTCAGTTGAAGTCGGCCTGACACACACTAGCAGCAGGCAAGCAGCTGAAATTACACTAAAGTGTAAAAATTAAATGCCTTTTTTATGCAAAGTCCTGTGCCAGCCGGTATGAGTGGTGGGCACTGGCAGTGGGCACACTACAGTCAGTGGAAGTCAGCCTGACACACACTGGCAGGCAACTAACCTTAGATTAAAGTGTAAAAATTAAGTGCCTATTTTTTAAGCAAAGTCCTGTGCCACTCGGTATGACAGGGGTGGGCACTGGCAGTGGGCACACTACAGTCAGTTGAAGTCGGCCTGACACACACTAGCAGCAGGCAAGCAGCTGAAATTACATTAAAGTGTAAAAATTAAATGCCTTTTTTAAGCAAAGTCCTGTGCCAGCCGGTATGAGTGGTGGGCACTGGCAGTGGGCACACTACAGTCAGTGGAAGTCAGCCTGACACACACTGGCAGGCAACTAACCTTAGATTAAAGTGTAAAAATTAAGTGCCTATTTTTTAAGCAAAGTCCTGTGCCACTCGGGATGACAGGGGTGGGCACTGGCAGTGGGCACACTACAGTCAGTTGAAGTCGGCCTGACACACACTGGCAGGCAACTAACCTTAGATTAAAGTGTAAAAATGAAGTGCCTTTTTTTTAAGCAAAGTCCTGTGCCACACGGGATGACAGGGGTGGGCACTGGCAGTGGGCACACTACAGTCAGTTGAAGTCGGCCTGACACACACTAGCAGCAGGCAAGCAGCTGAAATTACACTAAAGTGTAAAAATTAAATGCCTTTTTTATGCAAAGTCCTGTGCCAGCCGGTATGAGTGGTGGGCACTGGCAGTGGGCACACTACAGTCAGTGGAAGTCAGCCTGACACACACTGGCAGGCAACTAACCTTAGATTAAAGTGTAAAAATTAAGTGCCTTTTTTTAAGCAAAGTCCTGTGCCACACGGAATGACAGGGGTGAGCACTGGCAGTGGGCACACTACAGTCTGTGGGCCTGCAGCTCCTCACACACAGGCAGGCCAGGCAACTGCAATATGTATATAAAGGAAAAAAAAAAAAGCAGACTAATGTTGCAGCCCTAAAAAGGGCTTTTTGGGGTGCTGTCAGGACGCTGTCCTTACAGCAGAGATCAGATGAGTCTTTCAGGACTGGAGTGGACACTGAATTCACTAGCCTAGCTATCGATTTCCCAATTAAATCAGCAGCAGTTACAGTCTCCCTCCTCTCACTAAGACTGCAGCTTCAGAATGAATCTAAAATGGATGCTGTGCAGGAGGTGGGAGGGTCTGGGAGGGAGGGTATGCTGCTGATTGGCTGGAATGTGTCTGCTGACTGTGAGGTACAGGGTCAAAGTTTGCTCAATGATGATGTATAGGGGGCGGACCGAACATCGCATGTGTTCGCCCGGCAGAGGCGAACGCGAACAAGCTATGTTCGCCGGGAACTGTTCGCCGTCGGATAGTTCGGGCCATCTCTAATTATAGGAGCGGATCCGTCTGATGAAACATCAGACGGACCCGCTCCGAACGCTAGTGTGAAAGTAGCCTTAATCTGTGTTAGTGAGCACTTCTCCTTTGCCGAGATAATCCATCCCACCTCACAGGTGTGACATATCAAGGTGCTGATTAGACCTCATGAATATTGCACAGGTGTGCCTTAGACTGCCCACAATAAAAGACCACTCTGAAATGTGCAGTTTGATCACACAGCACAATGCCACAGATGTCGCAATGTTCGAGGGAGCGTGCAATTGGCATGCTGACTGCAGGAATGTCTACCAGAGCTGTTGCCTGTGCAATGAATGTTCATTTCTCTACCATAAGCCGTCTCCAAAGGTGTTTCAGAGAATTTGCCAGTACATCCAACCGGCCTCACAACCGCAGACCATGTGTAACCACACCAGCCCAGGACCTCCACATCCAGCATGTTCACCTTCATGATCAACTGAGACCAGCCACCCGGACAGCTGCAGCAACAATCGGTTTACATAACCAAAGAATTTCTGCACAAACTGTCAGAAACCGTCTCAGGGTAGTTCATCTGCATGCTCGTCGTCCTCATCGGGGTCTAGACCTGACAGCAGTTCATCGTCATAAATGACTTGAGTGGGCAAATGCTCACATTTGATGGCGTCTGGCACTTTGGAGAGGCGTTCTGTTCACGGATGAGTCCTGGTTTTGACTGTTCAGGGCAGATGGCAGACAGCGTGTGTGGTGTTGTGTGGGTGAGCAGTTTGCTGACGTCAACGTTGTGGATCGACTAGCCCATGGTGGCGGTGGGGTTATGGTATGGGCAGGCGTATGTTATGGAAAACGAACACAGGTGCATTTTATTGATGGCATTTTGACTGCATAGAGATACAGTGACGAGATCCTGAGGCCCATTGTTGTGCCATTCATCTAAGACCATCACCTCATGTTACAACATGATAATGCATGGCGCCATATTGCAAGGATCTGTACACAATTCCTGGAAGCTGAAAACATCCCAGTTCTTGCATGGCCAGCATACTCACCGGACACGTCACCCATTGAGCATGTTTGGGATGCTCTGGATCTGCGTATACGACAGCATGTTCCAGTTCTTGCCAATATTCTACATCTTCTTACAGCTATTGAAGAGGAGTGGACCAACATTCCACAGGCCACAATCAACAACCTGATCAACTCCATGCGACGTAGATGTGTTGCACTGCGTCAGGCAAATGGTGGCCACACCAGATACTGACTGGTTTTCTGATCCCCCCAGTAGGGCAAAACTGTGCACATTTCAGAAAGGCATTTTATTGTGGGCAGTCTAAGGCACACCTAGGCAATATCCACGCTGTCTAATCAGCACCTTGATAGGCCACACCTGTGAGGTGGGATGGATTATCTCGGCAAAGGAGAAGTGCTCACTAACACAGATTTAGACAGATTTGTGAGCAATATTTGAGAGTAATGGGTATTTTCTGTACAGTGCTGCCCATAATTATTCATACCCCTGGCAAATTTTGACTTAAGACTGGAAATTACATCGGTGTCACCCAAAAGATAATAAGACGATGTACAAGAGGCATTATTGTGGGATAAAAAAGCTTTTCTCAGCTTTTATTTACATTTGAGCAAAAAATACAAGATGTTTCGCACTGTGGAAAATCTCAGAGGACGTGGTCGGAAGCCAAAAGTGACACCTGTGCTGGCCAGGAGGATAGTTAGAGAGGTGAAAAAGAATCCAAGGATCACCACCAAGGCCATCCTTGTGAATCTGGGCTCTGCTGGTGGCAATGTCTCAAGGCAGACAATCCAACGGACACTGCACACTGCTGGGTTCCACGGATGCAGACCAAGGAGGACGTCACTTCTCCAGATAAGGCACACAAAAGCTTGCTTGGCCTTTGCAAAAGCTCATCTGGACAAAGAAGAAGACTTCTAGTCTTCTGTGTTATGGTCAGATGAAACAAAAATTGAATTGCTTGGTCACAATGATGTTTCCTTCATTTGGCGTAAAAAAAGGAGAAGCCTTCAACCCAAAGAACACCATCCCCACTGTCAAACATGGTGGTGGGAACCTAATGCTTTGGGGGTGTTTTTCAGCCAATGGACCAGGGAACCTAATCACAGTAAACGGCACCATAAAAAAAGAGCAATACATGAGGATTCTCAACGACAACATCAGGCAGTCTGCAGAGAAACTTGGCCTTGGGCACCAGTGGACATTTCAGCATGACAATGACCCAAAACACAGAGCAAAAGTGGTGAAGAAATGGTTAGCAGACAACAGACCCTGCTGCCAGTTAGAGCAAACAGGTCAGACACCCATCACCTAGACCTGTGATGGCTAGCCTCCGGCACTCCAGCTGTGGAAAAACTACAACTCCCAAGATTTACACTTGCTTGGCTGTTCTCAGAACTCCCTAGAAATGAATGGAGCATGCTGGGAGTCGTAGTTTCACCACAGCTGGAGTGCCGGAGATTAGCCATCACTACCTAGACTAACCACTTCAAGCCTGTATCAGTGGACACAAATGCCTGCAAGTACCATTTATTTGCTACATAGCCAGCCACCATACCTCCTCCTCTGATGCCAGAAACTTCCCTTTGTACTTAATACTACTGAATGTACCACAAGTTATATTTGCATATTTTAAGTGAAGATAGACTTTTATATTTTTACTTCTGACCTGATTCTTCAAACCACATTTCCACTTCACCGATCCCCAGAGAGCAATAGCCTGAGGGGGTACACCGCGACACAACATCTCATCAGGACCACTACCACTCCCATCCTCTGCACTGGCTCCTCAGGGGCTTGCTAGACTGACAGATATCCTCCAGATTACAGCTGTTGAGTGGTGAGTCATCTTATCATTGGGAGAACCTGTTTTCCAGACTTTTACATTGATGTACAGGGTGGGCCATTTATATGGATACACCTTAATAAAATGGGAATGGTTGGTGATTAGGGATGAGCGAACCCGAACTGTATAGTTCGGGTTCGTACCGAATTTTGGGGTGTCCGTGACACGGACCCGAACCCGAACATTTTCGTAAAAGTCTGGGTTCGGGTTCGGTGTTCGGCGCTTTCTTGGCGCTTTTTGAAAGGCTGCAAAGCAGCCAATCAACAAGCGTCATACTACTTGCCCCAAGAGGCCATCACAGCCTTGCCTACTATTGGCATGGCTGTGATTGGCCAGTGCAGCATGTGACCCAGCCTCTATATAAGCTTGGGTCACGTTGCGCTGCACGTCACTCTGCTGATTCAAGCATAGGGAGAGGTTGCAGCTGCGACGTTAGGGCGAGATTAGGCAGATTAACTCCTCCAAAAGACTTCATTCTGTGATCGATCTGCAGCTGTGGATCATTGAAGTGCTAATATTGACTTGCTCACTTTTTGAGGCTGCCCAGAGCGTTTTTAGATCACTTTTTTTCTGGGGTGATCGGCGGCCATTTTGTGACTTGTGGTGCGCCAGCACAAGCTATCACCAAGTGTATTTAACCATCAATAGTGTGGTTATTTTGTGCTATATCCTACATCAGCTGCAGGCTGAGCCTGTGTCACCGAAGTGCATTTAACCATCAACAGTCTGGTTATTTTTTGGCCATATACTACATCTGGTGCAGGCTGAGCCTGTGTCACCGAAGTGCATTTAACCATCAACAGTCTGGTTATTTTTTGGCCATATACTACATCTGGTGCAGGCTCAGCCTGTGTCACAAAAGTGCATTTAACCATCAACAGTGTGGTTATTTTTTGGCCATATACTACATCAGGGGCAAGTTGAGCCTGTCACACAGCGCCTAAAAAATAGACCTGACATTTCTATTCAACCAAATCTGTACTGTTTTAGCTGGTCAAGTTATTTGTAGTGACCGTAAAAGCAGACTTTTTGTTCTGGGTTGAAAAACTATTCCCAAATTTGCCATTCTCAAAATAACTAGTTTCTGGTATTTGAGGCCTACTTGAAATCTATCCCAAAAAGGATATCTTACATTGAAGGTGCTGATAGTGTCATTCAGAAAAACCTAAGACACACGCTACCGTGCAGATAGAAGTCTGATTCTGTGATTAAACCTATACCTGTCACACAGCGCAAAAAAAAACAGGCCTCACATTTCTATTCAACCAAATCTGTACTGTTTTAGCTGGTCAAGTTATTTGTAGTGACCGTAAAAGCACATTTTTTTTTCTGGGTTGAAAAACTATTCCCAAATTTGCCATTCTCAAAATAACTAGTTTCTGGTTTTTGAGGCCTACTTGAAATCTATCCCAAAAAGGATATCTTACATTGAATGTGCTGATAGTGTCATTCAGAAAAACCTAAGACACACGCTACCGTGCAGATAGAAGTCTGATTCTGTGATTAAACCTATACCTGTCACACAGCGCAAAAAAAAAACAGGCCTCACATTTCTATTCAACCAAATTTGTACTGTTTTAGCTGGTCGAGTTATTTGCAGTGACCGTAAAAGCACATTTTTTTTTCTGGGTTGAAAAACTATTCCCAAATTTGCCATTCTCAAAATAACTAGTTTCTGGTATTTGAGGCCTACTTGAAATCTATCCCAAAAAGGATATCTTACATTGAAGGTGCTGATAGTGTCATTCAGAAAAACCTAAGACACACGCTACCGTGCAGATATAAGTCTGATTCTGTGATTAAACCTATACCTGTCACACAGCGCAAAAAAAAACAGGCCTCACATTTCTATTCAACCAAATCTGTACTGTTTTAGCTGGTCAAGTTATTTGTAGTGACCGTAAAAGCACATTTTTTTTTCTGGGTTGAAAAACTATTCCCAAATTTGCCATTCTCAAAATAACTAGTTTCTGGTATTTGAGGCCTACTTGAAATCTATCCCAAAAAGGATATCTTACATTGAAGGTGCTGATAGTGTCATTCAGAAAAACCTAAGACACACGCTACCGTGCAGATAGAAGTCTGATTCTGTGATTAAACCTATACCTGTCACACAGCGCAAAAAAAAACAGGCCTCACATTTCTATTCAACCAAATCTGTACTGTTTTAGCTGGTCAAGTTATTTGTAGTGACCGTAAAAGCACATTTTTTTTTCTGGGTTGAAAAACTATTCCCAAATTTGCCATTCTCAAAATAACTAGTTTCTGGTATTTGAGGCCTACTTGAAATCTATCCCAAAAAGGATATCTTTCATTGAAGGTGCTGATAGTGTCATTCAGAAAAACCTAAGACACACGCTACCGTGCAGATAGAAGTCTGATTCTGTGATTAAACCTATACCTGTCACACAGCGCAAAAAAAAACAGGCCTCATATTTCTATTCAACCAAATCTGTACTGTTTTAGCTGGTCGAGTTATTTGTAGTGACCTTAAAAGCACATTTTTTTTCTGGGTTGAAAAACTATTCCCAAATTTGCCATTCTCAAAATAACTAGTTTCTGGTATTTGAGGCCTACTTGAAATCTATCCCAAAAAGGATATCTTACATTGAAGGTGCTGATAGTGTCATTCAGAAAAACCTAACATAAACGCTACCGTGCAGATAGAAGTCTGATTCTGTGATTAAACCTATACCTGTCACACAGCGCAAAAAAAAACAGGCCTCACATTTCTATTCAACCAAATCTGTACTGTTTTAGCTGGTCGAGTTATTTTTAGTGACCGTAAAAGCACATTTTTTTTTCTGGGTTGAAAAACTATTCCCAAATTTGCCATTCTCAAAATAACTAGTTTCTGGTATTTGAGGCCTACTTGAAATCTATCCCAAAAAGGATATCTTACATTGAAGGTGCTGATAGTGTCATTCAGAAAAACCTAAGACACACGCTACCGTGCAGATAGAAGTCTGATTCTGTGATTAAACCTATACCTGTCACACAGCGCAAAAAAAAACAGGCCTCACATTTCTATTCAACCAAATCTGTACTGTTTTAGCTGGTCAAGTTATTTGTAGTGACCGTAAAAGCACACTTTTTGTTCTGGGTTGAAAAACTATTCCCAAATTTTCCATTCTCAAAATTGTGGTGAACGGGAACAATGAGGAAAACATCTAATAAGGGACGCGGACGTGGACATGGTCGTGGTGGTGTTAGTGGACCCTCTGGTGCTGGGAGAGGACGTGGCCGTTCTGCCACAGCCACACGTCCTAGTGAACCAACTACCTCAGGTCCCAGTAGCCAGCAGAATTTACAGCGATATTTGGTGGGGCCCAATGCCGTTCTAAGGATGGTAAGGCCTGAGCAGGTACAGGCATTAGTCAATTGGGTGGCCGACAGTGGATCCAGCACGTTCACATTATCTCCCACCCAGTCTTCTGCAGAAAGCGCACAGATGGCGCATGAAAACCAACCCCATCGGTCTGTCACATCACCCCCATGCATATCAGGGAAACTGTCTGAGCCTCAAGTTATGCAGCAGTCTCTTATGCTGTTTGAAGACTCTGCTGCCAGGGTTTCCCAAGGGCATCCACCTAGCCCTTCCCCAGGGGTGGAAGAGATAGAAAGCACTAACGCACAACCACTTATTTTTCCTGATGATGAGGACATGGGAATACCACCTCAGCACGTCTCTGATGATGACGAAACACAGGTGCCAACTGCTGCGTCTTTCTGCAGTGTGCAGACTGAACAGGAGGTCAGGGATCAAGACTGGGTGGAAGACGATGCAGGGGACGATGAGGTCCTAGACCCCACATGGAATGAAGGTTGTGCCACTGACTTTCAGAGTTCGGAGGAAGAGGCAGTGGTGAGACCGAGCCAACAGCGTAGCAAAAGAGGGAGCAGTGGGCAAAATCAGAACACCCGCCGCCAAGAGACTCCGCCTGCTACTGACCGCCGCCATCTGGGACCGAGCACCCCAAAGGCAGCTTCAAGGAGTTCCCTGGCATGGCACTTCTTCAAACAATGTGCTGACGACAAGACCCGAGTGGTTTGCACGCTGTGCCATCAGAGCCTGAAGCGAGGCATTAACGTTCTGAACCTTAGCACAACCTGCATGACCAGGCACCTGCATGCAAAGCATGAACTGCAGTGGAGTAAACACCTTAAAAACAAAGAAGTCACTCAGGCTCCCCCTGCTACCTCTTCTGCTGCTGCTGCCTCGGCCTCTTCTGCTGCTGCCGCCGCCTCGGCCTCTTCCTCCGCCTCTGGAGGAACGTTGGCACCTGCCGCCCAGCAAACATGGGATGTACCACCAACACCACCACCTGCGTCACCAAGCATCTCAACCATGTCACACGGCAGCGTTCAGCTCTTCATCTCACAAACATTTGAGAGAAAGCGTAAATTCCCACCTAGCCACCCTCGATCCCTGGCCCTGAATGCCAGCATTTCTAAACTACTGGCCTATGAAATGCTGTCATTTAGGCTGGTGGACACACACAGCTTCAAACAGCTCATGTCACTTGCTGTCCCACAGTATGTTGTTCCCAGCCGCCACTACTTCTCCAAGAGAGCCGTGCCTTCCCTGCACAAACAAGTGTCCGATAAAATCAAGTGTGCACTGCGCAACGCCATCTGTGGCAAGGTCCACCTAACCACAGATACGTGGACCAATAAGCACGGCCAGGGACGCTATATCTCCCTATCTGCACACTGGGTAAATGTAGTGGCGGCTGGGCCCCAGGCGGAGAGCTGTTTGGCGCACGTCCTTCCGCCGCCAAGGATCGCAGGGCAACATTCTTTGCCTCCTGTCTCCTCCTCCTCCTACTCAGCTTCCTCCTCCTCTTCTTCCACCTGCTCATCCAGTCAGCCACACACCTTCACCACCAACTTCAGCACAGCCCGGGGTAAACGTCAGCAGGCCATTCTGAAACTCATATGTTTGGGGGACAGGCCCCACACCGCACAGGAGTTGTGGCGGGGTATAGAACAACAGACCGACGAGTGGTTGCTGCCGGTGAGCCTCAAGCCCGGCCTGGTGGTGTGCGATAATGGGCGAAATCTCGTTGCAGCTCTGGGACTAGCCGGTTTGACGCACATCCCTTGCCTGGCGCATGTGCTGAATTTGGTGGTGCAGAAGTTCATTCGCAACTACCCCGACATGTCAGAGCTGCTGCATAAAGTGTGGGCCCTCTGTTCGCGCTTCCGGCGTTCACACCCTGCCGCTGCTCGCCTGTCTGCGCTACAGCGTAACTTCGGCCTTCCCGCTCACCGCCTCATATGCGACGTACCCACCAGGTGGAACTCCACCTTGCATAGGCTGGACAGACTGTGCGAGCAGCAGCAGGCCATAGTGGAGTTTCAGCTGCAGCACGCACGGGTCAGTCGCACTGTGGATCAGACACACTTCACCACCAATGACTGGGCCTCCATGCGAGACCTGTGTGCCCTGTTGCGTTGTTTCGAGTACTCCACCAACATGGCCAGTGGCGATGACGCCGTTATCAGCGTTACAATACCACTTCAATGTCTCCTTGAGAAAACACTTAGGGCGATGATGGAAGAGGAGGTGGCCCAGGAGGAAGAGGAGAAAGATGGGTCATTTTTAGCACTTTCAGGCCAGTCTCTTTGAAGTGACTCAGAGGGAGTTTTTTTGCAACACCAGAGGCCAGGTACAAATGTGGCCAGACAGGGCCCACTACTGAGGATGGGGAGGAGGTGGAGGAGGATGAGGATGAAGCATGTTCACAGCGGGGTGGCACCCAAAGCAGCTCGGGCCCATCACTGTTGCGTGGCTGGGGGGAAACACAGGACGATGACGATACGCCTCCCACAGAGGACAGCTTGTCCTTACCTCTGGGCAGCCTGGCATACATGAGCGACTACATGCTGCAGTGCCTGCGCAACGACAGCAGAGTTGCCCACATTTTAACATGTGCGGACTACTGGGTTGCCACCCTGCTGGATCCCCGGTACAAAGACAATGTGCCCACCTTACTTCCTACACTGGAGCGTGATAGGAAGATGCGCGAGTACAAGCGCACGTTGGTAGATGCGCTACTGAGAGCATTCCCAAATGTCACAGGGGAACCAGTGGAAGCCCAAGGCGAAGGCAGAGGAGGAGCAAGAGGTCGCCAACACAGCTGTGTCACGGCCAGCTCCTCTGAGGGCAGGGTTAGCATGGCAGAGATGTGGAAAAGTTTTGTCACCACGCCACAGCTAACTGCACCACCTCCTGATACGGAACGTGTTAGCAGGAGGCAACATTTCACTAACATGGTGGAACAGTACCTGGGCACACCCCTCCACGTACTGATGGTTCGGCCCCATTCAACTTCTGGGTCTCCTAATTGTCCACGTGGCCAGAGCTAGCCTTTTATGCCTTGGAGGTGCTGGCCTGCCCGGCGGCCAGCGTTTTGTCTGAACGTGTATTCAGCACGGCAGGGGGCGTCATTACAGACAAACGCAGCCGCCTGTCTACAGCCAATGTGGACAAGCTGACGTTCAAAAAAATGAACCAGGCATGGATCCCACAGGACCTGTCCATCCCTTGTGCAGATTAGATATTAACTACCTCCCCTTAACAATATATTATTCTACTCCAGGGCACTTCCTCATTCAATACTATTTTTAATTTCATTTTACAATTATATTGCGGGGCAACCCAAAGTTGAATGAACCTCTCCTCTGTCTGGGTGCCGGGGCCTAAATGTGTGACAGTGGCCTGTTCCAGTGGTGTGTGATGTGAAGCCTGATTCTCTGCTATGACATGAAGACTTATTCTGTGCTGACATGAAGCCAGATTCTCTGTTACGCGACCTCTCTCCTCTGCCTGGGCCTAAATATGTGACAGTGGCCTGTTCCAGTGGTGGGTGACGTGAAGCCTGATTCTCTGCTATGACATGAAGACAGATTCTGCGCTGACATAAGGCCAGATTCTCTGTTACGGGACCTCTCTCCTCTGTCTGGGTGCCGGGGCCTAAATGTGTGACAGTGGCCTGTTCCAGTGGTGGGTGACGTGAAGCTTGATTCTCTGCTATGACATGAAGACTGATTCTGCGCTGACATAAGGCCAGATTCTCTGTTACGGGACCTCTCTCCTCTGCCTGGGTGCCTGGGCCTAAATGTGTGACAGTGGCCTGTTCCAGTGGTGGGTGACGTGAAGCCTGATTCTCTGCTATGACATGAAGACAGATTCTGTGCTGACATAAGGCCAGATTCTCTGTTACGGGACCTCTCTCCTCTGCCTGGGTGCCTGGGCCTAAATGTGTGACAGTGGCCTGTTCCAGTGGTGGGTGACGTGAAGCCTGATTCTCTGCTATGACATGAAGACAGATTCTGCGCTGACATAAGGCCAGATTCTCTGTTACGGGACCTCTCTCCTCTGCCTGGGTGCCTGGGCCTAAATGTGTGACAGTGGCCTGTTCCAGTGGTGGGTGACGTGAAGCCTGATTCTCTGCTATGACATGAAGACAGATTCTGCGCTGACATAAGGCCAGATTCTCTGTTACGGGACCTCTCTCCTCTGCCTGGGTGCCTGGGCCTAAATGTGTGACAGTGGCCTGTTCCAGTGGTGGGTGACGTGAAGCCTGATTCTCTGCTATGACATGAAGATAGATTCTGTGCTGACATAAGGCCAGATTCTCTGTTACGGGACCTCTCTCCTCTGCCTGGGTGCCTGGGCCTAAATGTGTGACAGTGGCCTGTTCCAGTGGTGGGTGACGTGAAGCCTGATTCTCTGCTATGACATGAAGACAGATTCTGCGCTGACATAAGGCCAGATTCTCTGTTACGGGACCTCTCTCCTCTGCCTGGGTGCCTGGGCCTAAATGTGTGACAGTGGCCTGTTCCAGTGGTGGGTGACGTGAAGCCTGATTCTCTGCTATGACATGAAGACAGATTCTGTGCTGACATAAGGCCAGATTCTCTGTTACGGGACCTCTCTCCTCTGCCTGGGTGCCTGGGCCTAAATGTGTGACAGTGGCCTGTTCCAGTGGTGGGTGACGTGAAGCCTGATTCTCTGCTATGACATGAAGACAGATTCTGCGCTGACATAAGGCCAGATTCTCTGTTACGGGACCTCTCTCCTCTGCCTGGGTGCCTGGGCCTAAATGTGTGACAGTGGCCTGTTCCAGTGGTGGGTGACGTGATGCCTGATTCTCTGCTATGACATGAAGACAGATTCTGCGCTGACATAAGGCCAGATTCTCTGTTACAGGACCTCTCTCCTCTTCCTGGGTGCCTGGGCCTAAATGTGTGACAGTGGCCTGTTCCAGTGGTGGGTGACGTGAAGCCTGATTCTCTGCTATGACATGAAGACAGATTCTGCGCTGACATAAGGCCAGATTCTCTGTTACGGGACCTCTCTCCTCTGCCTGGGTGCCTGGGCCTAAATGTGTGACAGTGGCCTGTTCCAGTGGTGGGTGACGTGAAGCCTGATTCTCTGCTATGACATGAAGACAGATTCTGCGCTGACATAAGGCCAGATTCTCTGTTACGGGACCTCTCTCCTCTGCCTGGGTGCCTGGGCCTAAATGTGTGACAGTGGCCTGTTCCAGTGGTGGGTGACGTGAAGCCTGATTCTCTGCTATGACATGAAGACAGATTCTGTGCTGACATAAGGCCAGATTCTCTGTTACGTGACCTCTCTCCTCTGCCTGGGTGCCTGGGCCTAAATGTGTGACAGTGGCCTGTTCCAGTGGTGGTTGACGTGAAGCCTGATTCTCTGCTATGACATGAAGACAGATTCTGTGCTGACATAAGGCCAGATTCTCTGTTAAGGGACCTCTCTCCTCTGCCTGGGTGCCTGGGCCTAAATGTGTGACAGTGGCCTGTTCCAGTGGTGGGTGACGTGAAGCCTGATTCTCTGCTATGACATGAAGACTGATTCTGCGCTGACATAAGGACAGATTCTCTGTTACGGGACCTCTCTCCTCTGCCTGGGTGCCTGGGCCTAAATGTGTGACAGTGGCCTGTTCCAGTGGTGGGTGACGTGAAGCCTGATTCTCTGCTATGACATGAAGACAGATTCTGTGCTGACATAAGGCCAGATTCTCTGTTACGGGACCTCTCTCCTCTGCCTGGGTGCCTGGGCCTAAATGTGTGACAGTGGCCTGTTCCAGTGGTGGGTGACGTGAAGCCTGATTCTCTGCTATGACATGAAGACTGATTCTGCGCTGACATAAGGGCAGATTCTCTGTTACGGGACCTCTCTCCTCTGCCTGGGTGCCTGGGCCTAAATGTGTGACAGTGGCCTGTTCCAGTGGTGGGTGGCGTGAAGCCTGATTCTCTGCTATGGGACCTCTGTCCAATTGATATTGGGTCATTTTTATTTTTTTTATTTTTATTTTAATTCATTTCCCTATCCACATTTGTTTGCAGGGGATTTACCTACATGTTGCTGCCTTTTGCAGCCCTCTAGCTCTTTCCTGGGCTGTTTTACAGCCTTTTTAGTGCCCAAAAGTTCGGGTCCCCATTGACTTCAATGGGGTTCGGGTTCGGGACGAAGTTCGGTTCGGGTTCGGATCCCGAACCCGAACATTTCCGGGAAGTTCGGCCGAACTTCTCGAACCTGAACATCCAGGTGTTCGCTCAACTCTATTGGTGATATTAACTTCCTGTTTGTGGCACATTAGTATATGTGAGGGGGGAAACTTTTAAAGATGGGTGGTGACCATGGTGGCCATTTTAAAGTCAGCCATTTTGAATCCAACTTTTGTTTTTTTAATAGGAAAAGGGTCATGTGACACATCAAACTTATTGGGAATTTCACAAGAAAAACAATGGTGTTAACGTAACTTTATTCTTTCATGAGTTATTTACTAGTTTCTGACCACTTATAAAATGTGTTCAATGTGCTGCCCAATGTGTTGGATTGTCAATGCAACCCTCTTCTCCCACTCTTCACACACTGATAGCAACACCGCAGGAGAAATGCTAGCACAGGCTTCCAGGATCCGTAGTTTCAGGTGCTTCACATCTCGTATCTTCACAGCATAGACAATTGCCTTCAGATGACCCCAAAGATAAAAGTCTAAGGGGGTCAGATCGGGAGACCTTGGGGGCCATTCAAATGGCCCACGACGACCAATCCACTTTCCAGGAAACTGTTCATGTAGGAATGCTCGGACCTGACACCCATAATGTGGTGGTGCACCATCTTGCTGGAAAAACTCAGGGAACGTACCAGCTTCAGTGCATAAAGAGGGAAACACATCATCATGTAGCAATTTCGCATATCCAGTGGCCTTGAGGTTTCCATTGATGAAGAATGGCCCCACTCTCTTTGTATCCCATATACCACACCATACCATCAATTTTTTTGTTCCAACAGTCTTGGAGGGATCTATCCAATGTGGGTTAGTGTCAGACCAATAGCGGTGGTTTTGTTTGTTAACTTCACCATTCACATAAAAGTTTGCCTCATCACTGAACAAAATCTTCTGCGTAAACTGAGGGTCCTGTTCCAATTTTAGTTTTGCCCATTCTGCAAATTTAGTGCGCCGATCTGGGTCATCCTCGTTGAGATGCTGCAGTAGCTGGAGTTTGTAAGGGTGCCATTTGTGAGTAGCTAATATCCGCCGAAGGGATGTTCGACTAATGCCACTCTCCAGTGACATGCGGCGAGTGCTACGCTGTGGGCTCTTGCTGAATGAAGCTAGGACAGCCACTGATGTTTCTTCATTAGAGACAGATTTCATGCGTCCACATTTTGGTAAATCCAACACTGAACCAGTTTCACGAAACTTAGCAAGCAGTTTGCTAACTGTAGCATGGGAGATGGGTGGTCTCGTAGGGTGTCTTGCATTGAAATCTGCTGCAATGACCCGGTTACTGCGTTCACCAGACAGCAACACAATTTTTATCCGCTCCTCACGTGTTAACCTCGGCGACATGTCAATGACTGTAAACAAAGAGAAACTTGTAAATAACTCATGAAACAATAAAGTTACGTTAAAACCAAGCACACCATTGTTTTTCTTGTGAAATTCCCAATAAGTTTGATGTGTCCCATGACCCTCTTCCTATTGAAAAAACTAAAGTTTGATTCAAAATGGCCGACTTCAAAATGGCCGCCATGGTCACCACCTATCTTGAAAAGTTTCCCCCCTCACATATACTAATGTGCCACAAACAGGAAGTTAATATCACCAACCATTCCCATTTTATTAAGGTGTATCCAAATAAATGGCCCACCCTGTACAATAATAAACTGTGGGTCTAGGAAGAGTTTGTGAAAAATGCGAACAAGACTAGATAAATGAAGACCACAATCAAATTAAGGCCTCTTGCACACAGCCGTTGTGGATCCGTTCAGTGCATTGGCGGCCGGGACGGATTGAGACTCATTCAACTTAAATGGGTCCGTGATCAGTCCACACCGCAAAAAAATAGAACAAGTTCTAGTTTTTTGTGTGCAGAGGCATGGACAGAAACACAGCGGAAGCACTCCATAGTACTTCCGTGGGGTTCCGATCCGTGCTTCCATTCCGCACCTCCGTTTTGCGGACCCATTCAAGTGAATAGGTCCTAATCCGTGATGCGGAGTGCACACGGGCCGGTGCCCGTATATTGCGGACCCGCCGTATGCAGGCCGCAATACGGCCACGAGCACACAACGGCCGTATGCAAGAGGCCTTAAGGTGTTTCTGAGTCTTTTCACAAGCCCCATGACTTGATCCAGATGACACATGACAAAATCCACAACAGCCCCCCCCCCCCACACGTGACATTTTTTAGCACTGGTGCCCTATTACGTGGAAGTCCCTTCAAACATCTGTGATCTCTATACTGTTTTTCTATTTATCTTTCCATTGTGAATTTAAAACTTTTTTATGACCTAAACCATGTGCAAAGTGATCTACTCTACCTATCATTTTAATTAAGTCTGAAATCCAGTTGGTTTTCCACTTGAGGTAACATTTCCTTACTCTAATACCATAAATGATACATGATATACTTGTTACTCCAGGGGGATGAAATCATGGCCATTCAATTTACATGACAGCACCATGTCCCTCTAAATGAGCTTACTACATGAAACAGTCTTTAGTCATTTATGTCGTGCTGCCGTGGGTTATGGGTTTTCTGTGATGCAGGTAAAGGACAGAGAACCTGATTACTTTACCAGACTTTTATAGATCAGATTATGAATGAAAAGTTTTTATATAAAAATAAATGGACGGAGCATCTCTCTGTAATCAATTTCCGCCGAAAACAGAAATGTTCATGCATCATCTCCCTATAAAATGCTTTAGTATTAATGTTTTTAATTTAGTTTTATTACTTGGTTATGACTTTCCTGGGGGTGCCCATATTAAAGGTGTATACTTCCTTTATAGACAGTGCAGCAGACTGTATGCTTTAAGGCAGTTGCAATTAATGGAGGTTAATACAAAAGTGTAAATAGACTAATATAGTTGTCAGGAAGAGCAGGTGAACAACCCCCTCTCCGAGAGACCAGAGAATGACGGAAGAGCTGCAGAGCCTTATCTGTGTGTATAATGTTACTATTCTGCTTTTTCTGGGCTTCCACCAGTATAATAGATCTGTCATTACACCCTTAACGCATAATGCCGCTGATCCCACTCCATCCATGGCGGGAGCCAGCTGCATAATAAAGCCGCAAGGACTGGGTTAGGAGATGACGCTGAAACCATCCATTTAACCCTACAGATGACACGTTCAATAGCAATCACAGCATCTGTGAGGTTAGGCAGAGGGAGGGGGCTCCCTTTGTCTTCCGATTGGAGCCCCGCAGTGAAATCCCAGAGCTCTGATTGGTTACCATGAAAGCCTGTGGCCTGCTGAAGGTTCCCAGGCCTGTCATGGTAAGCTTCCTGTAAAGCTGTGCATGAGGCACAGCTTCACAGTCAGGTAATGAAAATCTCATAGACCATAATAGTTCTCTATTATGATCTACGAGACAAGCTATCAGAAGATCACAGGTGATAGCCCCGGTACTGAGTAAAAAAGTTTAAAAAAGTTAAAAACACCCCCATTTCCCAATTTTACATGTAAAAATATATAAACAAAAATAAAGATAAGAGGTATTCCTGCTTTAGAAAATGTCTGAAGTATTAAAATATGAAAATGGTGTGATGAAAGCCGTAATGGGAAAAAATATAAATAAGTGATCCACTATTTTTGCCACCTTGTGCCCCCCCAAAAAAATGAATAACATTGATTGAAAAGTTATATGTATCACAAGAATGGTACCAATAAAAACTACAGTTCTTCACGCAAAAACAAGTCCTCATACAACTCTGTAGACACAACTATAAAAAAAAGTTATGGCTGTCAGAAAATGGTAAGGCAAAGAAAATTTAGATTTTTTTTTTCCAAGGGTTATTATTTATTTATTTTCAAGTAATTAAACAAAATAAAAACTATACACGTTTGGTATTGCAGTAATCATATTGACCCACACAGTAATACCAAAATCCAAAAAAAACTTGCCGGAATTATGTTTTGTTTTTTTGTTTTTTACCCTGCAAAGACTTTATGTTGTCCATTTTTAAATACAGGACATGGTAAATGAAATGGTGCCATTAAAAAATGCATGTTGTCCTGCAAAAAGAATTCCCCTTTAAAAAGTTATGGCTATTGGAATGTGGGGAGGAAAAATCAAAACTGCAAAACAAAAATAGGTCTGATCTTTAAAAGGGTTTTCCAAGATTTTTTTTTACAGATGACCTATTCTCTGGCTGGTCATCAGTATCTTATCGGTAGGCTTCCGACACCTGTAACCCGCACTGATCAGCTGTTTTAAAAAATCTGCAGTTCTCCTGGGAGCTTCTCTCCCTGCTTACCAAATACAGCACTGAACATTGTATAGCGACTGTGCTTTGTATTGCTGCTCAACCCCTTTCATTTAAATGAGGCTGAGCTGCGCCTAGGCCATGTGACTGATGAACATGTGGTCACTCGGCCTAGGAAAAGAAGAGTGAATGCTAGGTCCTGAGGATAGGTCATTACTAAAAAAAATCTCGGAAAACCCCTTATAAAGAGGTTGTCCCAGTTGGCTGAGCAGTATTTTCTGCCATTTCCTGTGTGTCTAGACCGGACCAGAAAACAGAAACCATTTCTGGGAACAGCAACATCAATAGGTCAGTGACGTAGCTAACATTCAGAGTTTTTTTTAATAATTTGTACCGCTCAGACTACCCCTTTCACTTACTCTTCTCATGATAACGAGATGACTCTGCTTACCCTGTGCCATTCTAAACAGCAAAACTGAAGAAAGTGATGTAGAAAACAGAAAAATATCAGCCTATTGCCTGTGCTCCAGTGGTCAGCATGAAAAGTGCAATATTTCAGGATTTTTTTTATGTCGATAGTTACATTAAAAATGTTTAAAAAAAACTAACAAAACCTGATTTTCATTTTCTGATTATACATAAGATGAGGGGACTGATTAAGTGCTCTCAAAGCAATTATTATTCTATAGAGTGACACAACTTTTTCCAAAATTTATCAGATGTGCTTAAAGGGAATCTACTCTGAATACAATTAAACTAATTATCTAAATTAAAAAGTATGTAGGACGTGACTAATTCTGTAATATTTTAACTTTGCTGCAGGCTGCCATATTGCAGACACACATATCCTTATGCCATTGTCTGTACAGAAATTGTATGTTTTTAGATTAGCTGAAATAAATGAAGCTAATGAAACAGTAAATGCCTCATGTATTAATATAGTCTCATGGTAGCGTAGAGTTACTACTCCCCATATCAAAACCTGCGACTCAGTAAAGAGGTACATAACCTTTCCTGGTGCTATGCTACCTATCTAGTCGCCAGCTGTACAAGCAACTCTTCCTCTAGTAATGATGGGAAGACACTAGAGAAGACCAAATTGGTTCTAAACTAATGTAAATTTGTATGCCAAACAAATCCAAAGTTTTGGCAATTCATTTTGGATGAATCGTGCAAAAACAGTGCCAGCGCCATTTTACTGTGGAAATTGGCGGGGGAAAATACAGAAAAGATGAAAATGGAGACATATGATAGTGAGGGTTTGTCTTGATTGGCTTAGGGGCTGACATACAGCCTGATCAGCTAATCAGGGGTGAGATTTAGGCAGGTCCTTTTAGTGAGAACGTCATAGAACATAGTAACATAGTTTATAAGGCCGAAAAAAAGACATCTGTCCATCCAGTTCGGCCTAGTATCCTGCAAGTTGATCCAGAGGAAGGCAAAAAAAAAAACTGCGAGGTAGAAGCCAATTTTCCTTCCCGGCTCCAATCAGGCAACCAGAATAACTCCCTGGATCAACGACCCCTCTCTAGTAGCTATAGCCTGTAATATTATTACACTCCAGAAATACATCCAGGCCCCTCTTGAATTCCTTTATTGTACTCACCATCGCCACCTCCTCAGGCAGAGAGCTCCATAGTCTCACTGCTCTTACCGTAAAGAATCCTCTTCTATGTTTGTGTACAAACCTTCTTTCCTCCAGACGCAGAGGATGTCCCCTCGTCACAGTCACAGTCCTGGGGATAAATAGATGATGGGAGAGATCTCTGTACTGACCCCTGATATATTTATACATAGTAATTAGATCTCCCCTCAGTCGTCTTTTTTCTAAAGTGAATAACCCTAATTTTGATAATCTTTCAGGGTACTGTAGTTGCCCCATTCCAGTTATTACTTTAGTTACCCTCCTCTGGACCCTCTCCAGCTCTGCTATGTCTGCCTTGTTCACAGGAGCCCAGAACTGTACACAGTACTCCATGTGTGGTCTGACTAGTTATTTGTAAAGTGGTAGGACTATGTTCTCATCACGGGCATCTATGTCCCTTTTGATGCAACACATTATCTTATTGGCCTTGACAGCAGCTACCTGACACTGGATTTTACTGCTTAGTTTGCTGTTCACTAAAAGTCCTAGGTCCTTTTCCATGCCAGTGTTACTCAGTGTTTTACCATTTAGTATGTACGGGTGACTTGCATTTTTCCTTCCCATGTGCATAACCTTACATTTGTCAGTGTTAAACCTCATCTGCCACTTATCTGCCCAAGCCTCCAATCTATCCAGATCCCTCTGTAGTAGTATACTGTCCTCTTCAGTGTTAATTACTTTACACAGTTTAGTGTCATGTGCAAAAATTTATATTTTACTGTGCAAGCCTTCTACAAGATCATAAATAAATATATTTTATATGCTATTCGGGGTTCAACTTGCACCCTGAGACCATGTGTTTTGACTGTGTCTGACAAAAGGCCAGTAATCTAGCTGCACTAGTGTAACAGCTGCTTATGTGCGCCGCTGTTCTCCTGCGTTCTGCCGCGGGCCTGGGCGCTGTGTTCAGCGGTGATCTGCTGCATGTGCTTCCTCATTCACTGCTGCAGTCCTGGGCTCTGTCCTCGTAGGTACTGTTTGTTCTGGGATCCGCTACACAGTTTCCTTTCAGCCTGGCAAAAGCATGCTTGCTGCTTCTTCCCTGCATCACTTCCTGTGCTTTATGGGTTAGATCTTGTGACCTTGCTGACCAATTCTAGCCCTCCTGCATGTATATAAGTGGCTCAGTCCCCTTCCCAGATGGCTGAGTGTCAAGGTCCTTTTGTCTCTGCTTGTGTTTTTGTGTACCTGACCCATGCTTATGTTCCTGGACATCGCTACCTGTTTGATCCCTTCCTGCTTGCCTTGACTCTCCTGTTGCCGATCCGGACTGCCTGACCCGTACATTTGCCACCTGCCCTGACCTATTGCTTGTTTGACTTCCCCTCTGCTCCTGGTTACCACTCGGCCTGCTGACTACATCTGTACCTCTGGTACCTTGCTCATGTACCTCCTGGTCCGCCTGGACCGGCTGCCTCGTGTTCTTATCCTCCTCAAGAGGTAGCAACCTAGGGTACCCCCCCCCCCCATCAGGGGTACTGTGAAAACGAGTGGTTCACTTAGACAACGCCATTAGAGGAGGTATGACATGTAGCACGGTGGGTTCATACCCTCTGGTTCGTAACAACTAGGGACACTATAGGGAGATATAATTGGGTAGATTTTAGGGTTTTATCAGTGAAAACATAATAGTGAGAGATTGGTAACTCTGAGTTATGTGTAGTTTCATAGTTCGTACAGCTTTCTGGCAAGTTCTATCCTGCCACAAACTTATTTTGTTTCAGTTTTTGTAAAAGCCTCAGTTTCTACAGTTCACAGGCTTAGTGCCAGAACCCAATAGCATACATTCTGCTGCAAACACTGAGAAATTATCCACCCCCACCACCTTTTTTTCTAAAAACCTAAGCTTGCCTTTAAAAATTGGGCAATGTCCGCGCACTGAAGTGCATCAATATACCTGTGTTAGTGAAAATGAAGTATTACTTCAAGATACCAGGTAGTTGCAGCAAAGGCATTTGCTACAAAAAAATACATTACTATACCCATGTTGGTGAACAAATTTTACTGCAAAAACTGTATTATTAAACCTGTTTTGGTGAATGTGTTCTATTACTTTAAGATACCATTTAGTCACAGCAAAAGCATTTTACTACAAAAAGTGCATTACCATACCTGTATTATTAAATGTGTTTTACTGCAAAAACTGTATTACTAAATCTGTGTTTTTGAACGCATTTTACTGCAAAAACTGCATTACTATACCCGTTTTAATGAACATTATTTATTACTTCAAGGTACCGTTCAAAACCGTTCAGAATTCTATGAATAAGACGTGATTTGGTTGAAATGCATCAGAGGAACATAGGAATATGTGCAATATTTTAATAATATGAAGAAATATATAGAAGCATTTGATTTCACTTGCTTGGTTGCTCCATATTTTGTTCCATTTACCGGGAGTGTGGGCAAAGTCCAGATCTGTGCAGAAGTAGGATAATTATCCATCCACCTGAGAGCTGGACCACACCACCATAGGAGGTGGAGGACCCTATGTTTAGCTGTGTTGGTGGTGTGGTAATAGCAGAGGATCTTGTAGCAAAGGTGGTGGCAGTAGAGGCAGTGGTAGCAACAGTGGCACACAGAGCAGGGACTCAAGAAGGGGGCCAAGGAGACCACAATAATATATCAGAGTCTGATAAAAGTGGCGGGGACTTTGAGGACTCTGGCAATGACTGTGTGTTAGATAGGACCTGGCAGCTGGATTGTGGTGCTGAAGAGGAGGTGATATCAGAGGGGAGGGGTGGTAGATGCAGCAGCGGTAATAAAAAGCAGAGGTATAGTAAGGCCAGAACCTCACAAAAAATTGCTTGGGCCAGATCTGCTTCTATCATGGTCAGCCTGGAAAATGGAAATTATTTTTCCAAAAAAGTCCTGTCTTGTATTGTCACAGGATGGTGTATGTGGCCCCCTCCTTGTACACAAACTAGGGCACCTGGAGCAGCTGTTACGAACAGGTACTATACATTTCGCGGCCCACTGTATCAATGTTTATTACAGCAATGCCGATGCAGTACCACAATAATGTGGCCAGGTCATATTGATACCTTACCATATTTGTGCCAATCTCTTATCTGCCTCCTCCCCATCCTCTTCCCTGGACATCCTCTGATCCCCAACTGAAGCAATGCTCCCAGTCCCTCTCCCTTTTATTATATGTATAAAGTGAAGGGTTGCCATGTTGTGTTAGAGCTGATCACCCTGGGCAAGTGTAGCCTCACTTGCTAAAGTACATCAAACAGCAAATAGCCAACTGACTGTCTCCCTGCCAACTCCAAATGGGCAAGATAGTCAACCACAAATGGCAATAAAATCGTGGTTGTGAATAATTTAGGGGAAATAACATGCTCCCTGTATGGTGCACGTGATAAATTTAGTTGTGCAAAGCAAAAGTAGTGTGGCTTGCTGAGGGTGCCGCCCATGTCCAAGAGTCTGTACTCGCATTCTAACCATTATTATGTGGCAAGGATGCCCTCCTGGACTTGCTCCAATAGAACTAACTGCCATTGCACCTCTTGATCTGTGACGTTCCAACTTGCTGGAATTCCACTTTGCATATGCTGGAGCGTCTGAACAAGCAGCTTAATGCAGTAAATGATTTTGGCATGCACCAGACCACCTCAGAAGGGAGCATGTGCTGTTTTGAGGTCACTCGGTGGCAGCTCATCAGAGACGTGTTGCGTACTCATGCTCTTCAAAGAGGCAACCAGAGTTGTTAGTTTGGACAACCGCAGCATTAATGTCATCCCTCTCATATTTATCTTAGAACAGAGCTGTTGACTGTAGCTGTTGGGGACTCACACGGACAATGTCCCATGGAGGAGGAAGTTAAGGAGGATATCCCACTTGAAGAGAAGGAGCAGGAGGTGTTGCTTGTGAAGGAGGGTGAGGCTGATGATGATGACACTGGCCATGATGATCAATCATCTCAGTGGGGGGTGCCAAAAAAACTAGGTCCTCGGGCACGTTCGTGAGCATGACAAGCTGTACACTTGCTTGTTTACATACTGCCAATCGTGTCATTAGCATGAAGCAATCTGATGATTACTAGTGTTGAGCGCGAATATTCAAATTTTTTTCGCGAATATCGGCACTTCGCTAATTCGCGAATATTTCGAATATAGTGATATAAATTCGATTTTTTTTTTTTTTTTTTTATTGTTATATTTTTTTCTTTCCCACTTCCCTAAAGTTGTTCTTACCTGTCCTTTGGATTCCTGGCTTCCTGGCTGCTCCAGTCAGTGCCCGTTGCCGCTTCTGCCGAATTCCGCGCTCATGGAGCGTCCCCATCACCATGGGAACGTCTCCATATACTAGAATGTACTGTCGGATTTGAGAATTACGTGAAAAATCACAATTCGATTATTTCAAGTTATAATAATCGAATTTCGATTTTAACTTAGCACTGCTATATTCAATTCTAGCCTAATATGGAATTGAGCAGTGCTAAGTTAAAATCGAAATTCGATTATTATAACTTGAATTAATCGAATTGCGATTTCAACTTGGACCTGGTTTACTATGGTTGGCTTGGTAGAATTAGCGAATATGACGAATGTATTCGTCATATTCCACAAAACGAAGATAACGAAGTATTCTCCATCTTCGTTTTAGCTCCATATTCATCAACTTCGCTAATTCTAGCAATCATATAGGAAAGTTTACTATAGAGACAGCTAAGTTTAATTTGCTATGCGATTATATTACTTTGCTTTTTTTTTATAAATAGAATAATTATAATAATTATCAGGTATTATAATTATTCAATTTTTTTTTTTTTTAAAAGCAGTCATATAATCGCATAGCGAATTAAACTTAGCTGTCTCTATAGTAAACTTTCCTATATGATTGCTAGAATAGGTAGCTAAAACGAAGATGCAGAATACTTCGTTATCTTAGTTTTGTGGAATATGACGAATACATTCGTTATATTCGCTAATTCTACCAAGCCAACCATAGTAAACCAGGTCCAAGTTGAAATCGCAATTCGATTAATTCAAGTTATAATAATCGAATTTCGATTTTAACTTAGCACTGCTATATTCCATATTAGGCTAGAATTAAATATAGCAGTGCTAAGTTAAAATCGAAATTCGATTATTATAACTTGAAATAATCGAATTGCGATTTTTCACGTAATTCTCAAATCCGACAGTACATTCTAGTATATGGAGACGTTCTCAAATCCGACAGTACATTCTAGTATATGGAGACGTTCCCATGGTGATGGGGACGCTCCATGAGCACGGAAGTCGGCAGAAGCGGCAACAGGCACTGACTGGAGCAGCCAGGAAGCCAGGAATCCAAAGGACAGGTAAGAACAACTTTAGGGAAGTGGGAAAGAAAAAAATATAACAATAAAAAAAAAAAAATATTCAAGCTATAATAATCGAATTTCGATTTTAACTTAGCACTGCTATATTCCATATTAGGCTAGAATTAACGAATATGGAATATAGCAGTGCTAAGTTAAAATCGAAATTCGATTATTATAACTTGAATTAATCGCATTGCTATTTCAATAGGAGAGTAGCCTTTTAAGTTAAAATCGCAATACGCGATTATTTAAATCGCATATAAATCGCGATAACAAGAATAATGACGAATATTCGATTTCGACGAATATAAAACGAATATTCTATCGAATATTCGCGAATTTCGTCGAAGTCGAATATGGCACCTGCCGCTCATCACTAATGATTACTGGATAGCCATGTTTTTAGATCCTTGCTATCAAAGCAAAATGGAGACATACCTTCCTGTTGACGAAAGAGAGGCCAAATAGCTTTATTATCACGATACACTGTGAACACAGTTTGCTGCAGCTTTCAGCAAGCAGACGTCTGCAGCCCGCATGTCAAACCTGGAGGCCCCTCTCTGCCCATCTCTCCAAGTCACCCTTCTCCCACAGCCTCCCCTACCACAAGCAGCTTAAGCTGCAGCCGCAGCCTGTTCAGTCTTATGATCATGATGGAGCAGTTTTTTCATATGCCGCACCAGGCTGACGTAAATCAGCGAACGGAGACACATCGCCTGAACACCCAGGTTCAGTCCTGCCAGGCCTTTTCTCAGCGCATACTGTCTTCCCTGACTGCTTGGATTTCTGGGCTGGTAGATTGGAACAGTGGGCAGAACTGGCCCAGTAGGCTTTCTCTGTTCTGTCTTGTCCAGGCTCCAGTGTTATGTTGGAGAAGGTATTCAGGTTTCAGTGTAGCAAGGGGCATGTCACACCCAGACAAAGTTGTCCTCCACCACTGTACAAAACATTTTTGTCAAAATGAATAAGGCATGGATCCATGAAAATTTTCTCACAACTCTGGCTGAAGCGGATAAATATATCTGCCATTGGTGATGGTGGCTATTTATGGCAGGCCTTGTCACACCACTGCCACTGTCTGCCAGCCTATCATCAGGTTCTGTACTACATGGCTGCTGATGCCATTACCACAGCTGCTTCTTCCCGCAGCTAATCCCGCTACTGCCACTTCAATTACCCCTACTGCCACTATCATTACCCCTACACAGCCATCACTAATACTACTACTAATATAGCACCCCAGACCTGGGGGTACTAAAATTTTGTATATTGTCTTTATGTTTTGTTGTGTTATTTTGCCGTTACTTCCAGTAGGAATATGGATGTCAAATGTTTAACAAGGAACAGGGCTAACCACCTGCTTCATGCCAAGAGGGGAAGTTCCTGTTGAGACACATACTGGAGCAGAAGCACATCTCCGAGCTCCTGCTACAGATTCTCTAGAGAACAAACAAGATGGTTTCCTTGAGAATCCTTGAGAAGACAGACAGCGGACTGAACTGCTACAACCAGCATCTACAGACATTCCTATAAGGTAAGGGACTACAGCTAAGATGCCCATCACCAGGCTATCACTAGGCCAGTACTACATAGTCAGAAAAAAATGGGAAAGAGATCCGCTCACCTCTGTCCTCTCAGGGTAGGTGCTCTAATCAGAAAATTGAGACACCCCTCAAAGCTTGGTCTAGTTAATATTAAAATATGGGATTGGCACTCATATATGGAAAAAGGACACTATTTATTATTGTAGGTAAAATAGGTGTCTACCTATGGCATATACAATATCAATAAAAATACAATATAAATGAATACAATAATAAATCAAAACACAATATGCATATTGTCAATGTTAATATTATTATTTTTTTAAATCGGAAACAACGCAGGGACCGGTGGCACTTGGTTGTCTCTCCTGCGTCTCCTGATATGGACCTATATTGGTCCTAGATGTTAATTATAGGCTAATATATTGGAGAGACAATACTGCCGTCGGTCTCTGCTTTTTTGGATGGTACTCCTCCTAATGGGTTATACTTCATACAATCTTCCTATGCAATGTTCCTATGTTCAATGATAAAAAAAATCAAACCGGTTGATCTAATGAATATCTGTATAGTGATAATGTCCCGTATCAACGGAATTCAGAGATAGATGAGTACTCCGCACCCTTAGTAATCTTTGTAGAATATATCTACTTTTACTGTGATTACTGTGCACAGTTTCAGACGGTTTCTCCGATGTTGTAACTAAGTTGCCGGCAAGGTAAATCTTTGGTGAGTGAATGATGATGTTCGCTGTCGTTCACTTCACCTCCTCATAACATGATATTACGCCTCATATAATTTTCCCCACAAGTGTGGGCTTACCTCTGCCTGCGCTACTGTTTACTGGGACTTATTAGTTGATCTTTCTCTCCGCTTTGTGTGCCGGCGTCCCGGCTGCGGCGTTGTTAGCGTCCCTCGCTAATCGTCACGTGATAGTCCTGTGTAAGGTAAGCTACTCTTTGCTTCCAAGCGCTGGCAGGATGACGTGTTGAGGTCTTTTGTTACGGGATAAGGAAATCCTTCTCTTTGCTAAAGTGCACTATATTCCATGTAAAATTTGCGGTATCTGTCCAGGATTTACGCCAAACGCGTTTCGGGGAGACGCTTTCCCCTTCCTCAGTGGCATTACCCCGACTCCATCAGTTAGTGTGTTTTATAGTTACCGTTGGTATTTCTGAAAGTCCGGTCTGGATCTTAGTTATATCCAAAATCTGGTCCAGATCCTATTAGTAAATGTAATTTTCTTTCATTGCGGCTTACTTGGGGTTAAGATGCGTTTTTTTGTGCTACACTTGCAATTTTATATATATAACATAGTACATTATAAATTTTTTATGTTGGACCTTGCATTATTATATTTTGTAAAGTGGTACCATTCATAGTTGTATTACTTCATATAGTCAAGATAAAAACAACATATACAATCTCAATATAATAATATAAAATGAGTAATATATAAAATGGATAACATATAAAAAGGTTATAATGAGGAATTACACTAATAAATATATAGGCTTCATACAGCTTTTCATTTCCCATATTTAAAGTTCCATATAAGGGGGGGTCTGTTTTCTAAAGGAGGTTTCTTGGAGTCCTATTTCCTATTAAAAACGCATCTGCGATTTATTTGTAGTATAGATGCGTTTTTTTTTAATATAGATGCGTTATTTGCCTCATATCTGTATCATTGCATTTGTGAGGCAAATCATAAAAAAAATTTGTACGTGAGTTCTTCTTTCTCATGTTGTACATCTTATATTTGTTGGGAAACATTTAGTGATCTGTATATCTGTAATTCTAGAGTTGCAGTGCTGGAAAAACAGCCTGACGTGCAACTCTGCATCGACACCCAAACGGACCGCCTAATTTATATGAAACCGAATATTTCCAATTCAGCATTTAAGCCCCTCGGCAGGAGACTGCCGAATTCATATATTTTTCTGCATTCTGCTCTTGATAGTCTCTCAATCTGATTTCCTCCCCGCCAATGTTTCTCCACCCTCTCCAGTGCCATGAACGAGAGACCCCTGGGGTCTAGATTATGTGCTTCCTTGAAATGCCTTGATAGCGAGTGTTTTTCATAACCTTTAGTAATATTGTTTAGATGTTCTGCTATTCTGACTTTCAATGTTCGTTTGGTTCTCCCTATGTATTGTCTCGAACATGGACACTGGAATAGGTAGATAACATTAGTGGAGTTGCATGTGAGGAAATACTTAATGGTCATGGAGTGGGAATTTTGTGTGGAAGTAGCCATTGTCGTTTTTCTAGGAAACTTTGTTTTCCTACAGCCTAGACACTTTCCACATCTAAAAAAGCCTTTTGGTTGGAGCCAATTTGATGTCGGACCTTTTTTATATTTCTCTTTCACTGAAGGGGCTATTTGGATTCCCAAATTTGGAGCCCTTGAGTATGTAATTTTGGGAATTGAGGGCAAAAGCATCCCAATTATTTTATCATTGTGTAGGTGATGCCAATGGGATTTTATAATAGATTCTATCTGTTTTGCCTGAGTATTATTATAGGGGAGAATAATTCTGAAGTCTGAATTCTCTCCTTGTTTAGATTTTTGTGTTGGTTCAAAAAAGGTCTTTCTATCTAGATTCCTTACTCTGGTCAGGGCTTCATTGATGATTGGTTCGGGGTAATTTTTTTCTTTAGAATTGGTTACTCATTGTATTGGCCTCTTCCTCGAATTTATCGTCTTTGGTACAGTTTCGCTTGAGCCTGCGGAACTGTCCGAAGGGAACATTCGTTAGCCACCTTGGCAGGTGGCAACTCGAAAAAGGAATATATCCATTTTTTGCCGTGGGTCTTTGAAATGTATTGCATTTATATCTATTATTTTTTCGTGTAATTTGGATGTCTAAAAATTCTACCCTTTCTTCTCTGATATTGGAAGTGAACTTCAGATTATTTGGATTGTCATTATCTAGGCATTTCAAGGAAGCACATAATCAAGACCCCAGGGGTTCATGGCACTGGAGAGGGTGGAGAAACATTGGCGGGGAGGAAATCAGATTGAGAGACTATCAAGAGCAGAATCCAGAAAAATATATGAATTCGGCAGTCTCCTGCCGAGGGGCTTAAATGCTGAATTGGAAATATTCGATTTCATATAAATTGGGCGGTCTGTTTTGGTGTCGATGCAGAGTTGCATGTCAGGCTGTTTTTCCAGCACTGCCACTCTCCCTCTACCCCACACGGGGCCCCCCATTTCATCTCCTCCGATTAGAAATCTACTCTCAAAAACATCTGAGAATTACAGATATACAGATCACTAAATGTTTCCCAACAAATATAAGATGTACAACATGAGAAAGAAGAACTCACGTACAATTTTTTTTAATGATTTGCCTCACAAATGCAATGATACAGATATGAGGCAAATAACGCATCTATATTCAAAAAAACGCATCTATACTACAAATAAATCGCAGATGCGTTTTTATTAGGAAATAGGACTCCAAGAAACCTCCTTTAGAAAACAGACCCCCCCTTATATGGAACTTTAAATATGGGAAATGAAAAGCTGTATGAAGCCTATATATTTATTAATGTTATTCCTCATTATAACCTTTTTATATGTTATCCATTTTATATATTACTCATTTTATATTATTATATTGAGATTGTATATGTTGCTTTTATCTTGAATATATGAAGTAATACAACTATGAATGGTACCACTTTACAAAATATAAAAATGCAAGGTCCAACATAAAAAATTTGTAATGTACTATGTTATATATATAAAATTGCAAGTGTAGCACAAAAAAACGCATCTTAACATGAAAAAACGCACCTTAACCCCAAGTAAGCCGCAATGAAAGAAAATGACATTTACTAATAGGATCTGGACCAGATTTTGGATATAACTAAGATCCAGACCAGACTTTCAGAAATACCAACGGTAACTATAAAACACACTAACTGAGTTGGGGTAATGCCACTGAGGAAAGGGAAAGCGTCTCCCCGAAAAGCGTTTGGCTTAAATCCTGGACAGATACCCCGAATTTTACATGGAATATAGTGCACTTTAACAAAAAGAAGGATTTCCTTATCCCGTAACAAAAGACCTCAACACGTCATCCCGCCAGCGCTTGGAAGCAAAGAGTCGCTTACCTTACACAGGACTATCACGTGACGATTAGCGAGGGACGCTAACAATGCCGCAGCCGGGACGCCGGCACACAAAGTGGAGAGAAAGATCAACTAATAAGTCCCAGTAAAAAGTAGCGCAGGCGGAGGTAAGCGTAATATCATGTTATGAGGAGGTGAAGTGAACGACAGCGAACATCATCATTCACTCACCAAAGATTTACCTTGCCGGCAACTTAGTTACAACATCGGAGAAACTGTCTGAAACTGTGCACAGTTATCACAGTAAAAGTAGATATATTCTACAAAGATTACTAAGGGTGCGGAGTACTCATCTATCTCTGAATTCCGTTGATACGGGACATTATCACTATACAGAGATTTATTAGATCAACCGGTTCGATTTTTTTTATCATTGAACATAGGAACATTGCATAGGAAGATTGTATGAAGTATAACCCATTAGGAGGAGTACCATCCAAAAAAGCAAAGACCGACAGCACTATTGTCTCTCCAATATATTAGCCTATAATTAACATCTAGGACCAATATAGGTCCATATCAGGAGACGCAGGAGAGATGACCAAGTGCCACCGGTCCCTGCGTTGTTTCCGTTTTTTTTATTTTATTTAATATTGACAATATGCATATTGTGTTTTGATTTATTATTGTATTCATTTATATTGTATTTTTATTGATATTGTATATGCCATAGGTAGACACCTATTTTGCCTACAATAATAAATAGTCTCCTTTTTCCATGAGTGCCAATCCCATATTTAAATATTAACCAGTACTACATAGTGCTAATCTATAGTGTTGGGTGCGAATATTCGAATAGTGAATATTAATCGCGAATATCGGCACTTCGAGAATTTGCGAATATTTACAATATAGTGATATATATTCAGATTTTCGAATATTCTAAAAAAAAGTCATCTGAACCCATGATCCCTCCCTGTTTCTTGCTTGTGGGCCAATGAGAAGGCTGCAATGTCTTTGTCAGAGCTTAGCAACATCCCTAGCAACCAATAGGAAAGTTTCCTACCCCTTACTATATAAGAACCTCCCCAGCAGCCATTTCCTGCAGTTTTTTTTTAAAGTTCTGACAGACAGCAGTGTCATTGCTGTGCTCTGTGCTTTCCACTTATTACATTAGATAGATAGTAAGATACTGTAGCTTATATATATATATAATACAAATGGTTAGTGGGAGGAGGTCAGTGTAGGTTGTATCCTGATATAGTGTAGCTGATAGGTTCCAGTCCAGGGTGTTAGGTAGTGTGATAGGTTCTGCTGTCCATACATACAGGCTACAGACATTGGGCCAGATTTATCATTACTCTGACAGCTCACTCCACTTTCACATATGGCTAAAGTCAGTTTTGGCCAAGTCAGATTTATGATCGGCCCTTTAAGACTGTAATAAATGTGGTTTGACGGTAGCAGTTTATCAGTCAGTAAGCAGCTTTACAAAAGTCGCACGTTTTTATGAAAAAGTCGCACGTTTTTATGAAAAAGTCGCATGTTCTATTAAAAAGTCTCATAAGATAAGCATGGTCCTCACTGGAGTGAAATTGCGACTTTTTTGCGACTTTTTAAATAGTCCCAATAGTAAATCTGTCTAGAGATTCATTTACATAAGAAAACACGCCCACTTTCAGAAAACTGGCGAGCATAGTGCAGAGCAGAAAAAAGTCGCAAATTTGTGCGCAGTTTTAGCGTTTGGGACTTTTTTCGGGACTTTTTCACTCCATTATTCTGACCTGAGCTAATGATAAATCTGGCCCATAGTGCTGTGATGTCACAACAATACTTAGCGCACCAATTAGTAATATGTAGTCAGACCTGATAAAATGTGAAGTTTCACGTATTGTGCCAAAATATGCGCATCAGTAATTGCTGATTACCGCAATCACGAATATATTGGAGCACTCTATCTGCATATAAAGCCATTTATAATGTTCTGCCGTGCCGACCATTTTATCCAGTATCAGGAAACTTCTAGCAGCTTGGAAAATGTAGCAAAAGTGTCGCAAATATATGATAAATATTCAAAAAAAAAAATTTAAATATCGCTAATTCGAATATTGCCCCTGCTTCTCATCATTACTAATCTACAGCCATCCTTACTGGTGCCAGAGAATTACACTTAGAAATTGCTGATGATGAAAGTACTGTATTTGAAGTTCTACATTGCACTTAGTAAGAGACTTTTTTTACATGTAATTCTGCCTTATTATTAAATATTGCATTTCCACTGTACCAATCAACAGGGAGCAATGGCCTGAGGGAGTACACTGTGACACAACACTTAATCATAGCCACTACCACTCCCATCCTTTTCATCGGCATAGCCGTGTACGCATCTACTTCCTTGTCTATTTCATGCTGCTGGCGCTATTATTGCTGCCAGTTTTTATTCCTACACAACTTACCCTTTCCACATTGACACTGTACTGCTGATGTTCCCAAATAAAAAGGAGAATTTTTCCAGGCTTGTTTAAACAAGCCATTGTTTCTTCTGACACTCGTGTGTGTATAACTGTGGGTGGGCTTTCTGCCCCTGTTAATGCATAATTTTTGTATGCTTGTGCCGAACAAGACACTTTCTCATTATAGGGATCTGCCCTTGTTAAGGCATAATTTTTGTACACTTGTTCCCAACAAGCCAAGGATTCTTTTCTGATATTATCGTGTGTGTTTAAAACACCATCTGTCCCTATTTCTTTTAGGGCACTTTTCATTTGTGTAGAATTGATTCAGCCACAAATCGCATTTTTGTGAAAAAAATTGAAGAATCAGACATGAAACGAATTTAAAGAAGTTTGCTCATCTCTAGATAACACATCAGCTGAAAGCAGAAACGTCAGTCTACTACAGTGATCAGGGGTAAATGGAAATAGCTGTGGTAATTTTTATGCAGACTGATGACTTTTCTGATGGTGCCAATACTGTGGGCAAAGACTAAGCACCTTCTGGACCTGTAAAATCTCTGAAGCCATAGGATAAAGGCATGTAACCTTGATGGCAGAAGAGTTTTCAAAAAAATTATTGTCTTCAAGGGAACTTGTTATCAAGATCATGCTACCCAAACCTCCGGCAGCATAAAAACCAGACAGGGTTTCTCATGATATGAAGCGATGTTTTACTCCAAAATGCTGTAATGGTACAAGGTTTTAGAAATGAGCCAGGCATGGTGAGAAGAGTCTGGTAAGATGGAGAAGAGTCCACTGTGTGGCTTCCCCCTAGCCCCTGCTTGGCATGATTGATAAGTCTCTCCTTTTCTAATTTCAGAGTTTTATTAACCAGTCAGGCCAGGGAGAAGTGTCTGGGAAGATGGAGAAGAGTCTGTTGTGTGACGACTTCCCCCCATGCTGGGATGGGTTAACAAGCCTCTCATTTTTGATTTTCAGGGTTTTAGAAACGGGACACCCAGCAAAGAGAGAAGAGTCCAGTCAAAAAGAGAAGAATTCACTGTGTGCCCTCACTGAGGTCAGGACGGCAGAGTACATACAAATCTAAGAAACAGTCCAAGGGTCAGGATCCAAGCAACAGGCAGAAGAGGAGTACAAATAGATCAACAGATCAGGGTAACTGTATTGCTAACAAATTAGGCAACTTACTAACAATTACACCATTTTAGGTTCAGATACTCTTTAAAGAGAGACTACACACACCACTTTAAGAATAGTAAAATAATTAAGTACATGTATTAAGGAAATAAGGATAATTAGGCAAATAGGTGTCCTTTTTATCAAAATAGATAAAATCACCAACACCAAATGCAAAACCGACAATAAAAGTTAGACAAAATACAACACACAACTACTAGTTACATATTTACAAACACACTTCATCTGGAGTCCTGACTACATCCAAAATGAGGGTGCTTACATCACTAATTGAGTTTAGCATCATCTGACAGCAACACACATCATCTGGGGAGTCCGGTTCAGCAAGAGTCGTCAGAGACTTGATTGGGAGAAACATCAGATGAAATTCAATGGCTAGCAGCATTTATATTGTTTTAACCAAAGAGCTTAACCCCCTAATGGAATGTAGCTAGATTTCATAATCCAAGTAACAGGTACAGGTCAGACGGCAGACAGACTTACTCAGGAGTCAGCAGAACACGGTACACAGACATACAGGGAGTGCAGAATTATTAGGCAAGTTGTATTTTTGAGGATTAATTTTATTATTGAACAACAACCATGTTCTCAATGAACCCAAAAAACTCATTAATATCAAAGCTGAATATTTTTGGAAGTAGTTTTTAGTTTGTTTTTAGTTTTAGCTATTTTAGGGGGATATCTGTGTGTGCAGGTGACTATTACTGTGCATAATTATTAGGCAACTTAACAAAAAACAAATATATACCCATTTCAATTATTTATTTTTACCAGTGAAACCAATATAACATCTCAACATTCACAAATATACATTTCTGACATTCAAAAACAAAACAAAAACAAATCAGTGACCAATATAGCCACCTTTCTTTGCAAGGACACTCAAAAGCCTGCCATCCATGGATTCTGTCAGTGTTTTGATCTGTTCACCATCAACATTGCGTGCAGCAGCAACCACAGCCTCCCAGACACTGTTCAAGGAGGTGTACTGTTTTCCCTCCTTGTAAATCTCACATTTGATGATGGACCACAGGTTCTCAATGGGGTTCAGATCAGGTGAACAAGGAGGCCATGTCATTAGATTTTCTTCTTTTATACCCTTTCTTGCCAGCCACGCTGTGGAGTACTTGGACGCGTGTGATGGAGCATTGTCCTGCATGAAAATCATGTTTTTCTTGAAGGATGCAGACTTCTTCCTGTACCACTGCTTGAAGAAGGTGTCTTCCAGAAACTGGCAGTAGGACTGGGAGTTGAGCTTGACTCCATCCTCAACCCGAAAAGGCCCCACAAGCTCATCTTTGATGATACCAGCCCAAACCAGTACTCCACCTCCACCTTGCTGGCGTCTGAGTCAGACTGGAGCTCTCTGCCCTTTACCAATCCAGCCACGGGCCCATCCATCTGGCCCATCAAGACTCACTCTCATTTCATCAGTCCATAAAACCTTAGAAAAATCAGTCTTGAGATATTTCTTGGCCCAGTCTTGACGTTTCAGCTTGTGTGTCTTGTTCAGTGGTGGTCGTCTTTCAGCCTTTCTTACCTTGGCCATGTCTCTGAGTATTGCACACCTTGTGCTTTTGGGCACTCCAGTGATGTTGCAGCTCTGAAATATGGCCAAACTGGTGGCAAGTGGCATCTTGGCAGCTGCACGCTTGACTTTTCTCAGTTCATGGGCAGTTATTTTGCGCCTTGGTTTTTCCACACGCTTCTTGCGACCCTGTTGACTATTTTGAATGAAACGCTTGATTGTTCGATGATCACGCTTCAGAAGCTTTGCCATTTTAAGAGTGCTGCATCCCTCTGCAAGATATCTCACTATTTTTGACTTTTCTGAGCCTGTCAAGTCCTTCTTTTGACCCATTTTGCCAAAGGAAAGGAAGTTGCCTAATAATTATGCACACCTGATATAGGGTGTTGATGTCATTAGACCACACCCCTTCTCATTACAGAGATGCACATCACCTAATATGCTTAATTGGTAGTAGGCTTTCGAGCCTATACAGCTTGGTGTAAGACAACATGCATAAAGAGGATGATGTGGTCAAAATACTCATTTGCCTAATAATTCTGCACTCCCTGTATAAATGCATTATAGCTCCTTCACGTGATCTGGAAGACTAGAAATACCAGACACTACCTGTCACAGGCCAGGGATGGGACACACAGCACAGAATGTATGTGTAACAGGGCTGATTAACCCAATAGTAAACAACTGAACACACAGAGCAAGAGAAGGTTACCCCCTGCATTACTAGTACTGGGTAAGATACAATGAACAATGCCCCTTTTTCACAAACAGAAAGCTGGCGTCTGTGCGCATGAGACAGGAGCAGCCGAAAACCGCAACTGTAAAGCATATTTGATTTATAAAAGAATTTGTACTTAAAACTACTTTATTGTACTCCAGGTTGTTTCCTTTTTATTTTTTTTTCTCTGTATCTGTATTTATGTAATCGCATTAGATTCTCTTGAGATGTTCCCAGGTGCATTTTAGAAAAACAGCAGGGCGAGGGCTCTACGGACATGTAGTAAAACTTGAAGCACTGACGATAATTGGAATGACAGATGTGGCATATTTTTATGGTAGGGCCTTAGATGACTTCAACTGTGTTTGCTTCAGTTTTCAAAAAAGGAAAAAAAGGTATCATGGTGGTATGTCAAAAAATGGAAACAAAAAAAAATCCTATAATTTGATTATGGTTAATCCATCTGGAGATGATATGCCAAATGGTGGCGGATACAGCAAACGAGAATAAAAAGGCCATAATTACCTCTTGGTCAACAATATGTTCAGGAAGGTAAAATCCATACTGTTCAATCTATGATGCCCAGTCTTCCCTTCTGCGTATCACAGAATACAACTATATGAAAAAAGAAATGTGCAAATACTGTATTTTTTGCTTTATAAGAAGCAGCTGACCATAGGATGCAGCAAGGTTTTAGAGGAGGAAGATAAGAAAGACATTTATTTTTTTATTATTCAACCTAAGATCAGCCCCCAATCTTCATCTGACTCCCAAATCACCCCCCCCCCCAATCTTCATTAGACCTCAGTTCAGACTCCCAATCTTTATTAGACCTCAGATAAAACCTTCCAATCAGACCCCCAATCTTTATCAGCCCCCCCCCATCAGACCTCAGATCAGACATTAAAATAAATAAAGTAACTTACCTCTCATGCTCTAGATGTCGCTGCCACTCTGCAGATCCAGCACTTTATTCCTGCACTCAAGCCTCCCTGGTCTTCTGCCAGCGCTGCACTGCATTGTGACCTGACATTGCACAGCATCAGATCATAGTTGTAATAAACTTACCTGTCCTAGCCCCAGTGGAGTGATCCTTCAGCATGCCGGGAAAGACTCACTGCATCACCCCCCAGTGATGCAGCCATGTCTTTAGTACAATGCTCTGCTTTCTCCCCGCAGCTTGTGTGCGCTAGGAGAGACAGTCAGTGGGCTGATTGACAGCCCTTCTGCCCTATCCCCTTTTAGGTTTGGTGTCTGAATTATGGAGAGTCAGGTCACTGGACCAATCAGGCTCTGGTTCAGGGACCTGGCTGTCTATTTAAATCCCCTATTGTCAGGTAACCATTGCCAGTGATAGTCTTTTGCCTCACTAGTGTTTTGTTCTTTGCTCCTATTCTTGATAACATTTGATAACTCATGCTCTGACCTCAGCTTGTTTTTTGACCTTCCTTTGTCTCATGTTTTGGTACTGCGTATCCCTTCTGGTTCTGACCCATTTCGTATGACTCTTCGTTTGTGTTTGTCCGTATTGTGTGTTGTTGTTTGCCTTGCACTTTTATTAGTGTACAGATTGTCGTCCAGTTATGGTTCTGCCGTTTAGGCAACAGGCATGCATTGAAGTTCTTGTTAAATCCTTCTGCAATTTGTGCACTGAGGGGGTACGATAACTTCAGATATGGGTTGCCAATCCTTCTCAAAGTGTGGGAGATGCTATAGCAAAATTCCCTTCCCCAACAGTAAGATCTTTCTGCCATAAACGTGCACAATACCTCGCATGGCTTTGTGGGTACTAGACTTTCTAACCCCCTAGGGTACTCTGGTAGCAAGGTTGTAGAAGAGCCTGCACTGCTTAAGGAAATGCCAATGGATTATTGGGCTTCTGACGCACCCCTCAGTTGAATCGGGGGGCATAGAACAGTTCATTAGAAAGTGCATCTCTGCAGGGAGCTACTGAAATTACCCCATTAATTCAGACTCAGGAAACTTTGTAGTCGTTGAAGATCTGTACCTACATTTACATGTGGATGATTGTTTAGAACTTGCTCTTCAGTAAAGACTTCTGGTTAATGTTAACCTGCACCACCTCTATCTTCATCTGGTCTCCTGTCCACACTCTGACAGTAAGGGCACCCCACCTTCCACCAGGCAGGAGTGTAACACGCAACAGTGGTGTTATCACTTCTGCACCCTGCTACGGTCTCTAATGGGCTAACAAAACTTTATCTTATGTATTTTGTCCAGGTCCTCCACAATGTGCATTCCTAATATCTTTATACAACTGTTAAGTTCATGTAATGTGCCTGGTTCATCAGCAGGTGGCAACAAATATGGCTGAGATATCTTAGATAGAATGAAACTTTCCATTCCATTCTATCCCCGCTCTGGAGAGAAGTGGGCTAACCCTACTTCCTGCAGGAAGGGTGGGGACCAGTTAGAGTCAGTTCTAGTCTTCCTTAGACAGGGTAAGGGTGTGCAGGGGCATGTCTCTCCTGGACATGCCCACGCCAGCCAGAGCACCCTAAGCTCTGCTGACCATGGAGGCAGAAGCCTAAAGCTTCAGGAGCCAGGAGTAAACTTCCTTGGCTAAAGATAAGTCTGACTACAGAGTGAGGTGCAGCATAATAAAGAAGCCAAGTTATCAAGTCAGATTGTCAGCACAGCAGAGTGAAAGAAGGATAGAGCAGAGTTGAGTTTGCCTGCCAGTTTAATGCTAAAGCCTGCTGGAACCAAGACAAAGCCTGTAAACTGTTGGAAGAAACGTTTATTCAAAGTAAAGCTGCCATTGAATTTCATCTTAAGGTCTGGACTCAAGTTCTTTCCAATCCCTCAGTTATTCCCCCTTTCCTTTACTTCAGAGCCAAAGCCTGGGATCCATCCAGGTGACACAATAAGAGACATTTTGGCTTCACTACACCACTCGGCATTCCTACACCTGGGACCCGTGATAGGAGGACCCTGGGGGGAGGTGCCCATTGCAGGCGGACACAACCTGGGTGTGCCCCCAGGGAGAAATACACCTATCATCCTGTGGGCCCCTCTTTACTGTAACCGCTGTGAGGCAGTGACAGGAGTAATTTATGATGGAAAATATGTGTCACCCAGAATGCTGCAGGAAGCATTCTAAAAGGGGTTTTGTTTGCATCGGGAACGTGTCACCAAGGTGCCCGGCCTTGGTGGAGTAAAGGCCCCTAGATTAGGTGTCCACTAAGGTAGTTGGTGGACACCATGAAAGATAGCATAGCTGGTTCCAGCTAGTCAGGGCTTTTACTGGGAACAGGCAATGTGCTGGGTGGGTGCCTGTTCCCCATGCTCCAGTCTGGGACTTGGGGCATGTGTAAGGTAAAAACTCACTGAAAAAAGTGGCCTAAATGGGTGGAAATGCTCCAAACCCAGACACTGGAGCGTGTCTATAACCAGGGGAGCAATTCCTCCACATGCGGTCCACAGATAACGGCAATCCCCAGCAAAAAATGCGTACAATGGAGGATGCCGGGGCGGACCGCATGCATCACAAGGACATCTTACACAAAATTATACATTGTGCAGATGAAAAAAAAGGTTTGTGTAATGTATGTCAAAATCAAGTACCCCATAAAAAAAAAATTAACTAATAGATATTACATTCCCAGCTTCAGCAATTAAGGAGTATAGCTGTGGTAATAGAAAAGTCAAACTCATGGCATTTCTATTAAATCACCAGTAGATGGCAGCTGAGTGTTTAAAGCCTGAATGATGAGCACAGTTTCATAAAACACTGCTAAATGCAGGGGGAACTAAAAGACAGAATACTTAGTTGCTCTTCTGCCTACCCGACTGAAGGTCATGTTTGTCATTGCAGGTAAGAGAATACATATTTAGGGCAATAAACAGGGCAAAAGGGATTTAATTCACATCACTGCAATAAGCAAAGGCTGCTGGTGATGCTGTGTGAGTAAATAACACACTGCACAAATGTTAGTGGATTACACTGACGTGTCACATGGCGCCAGTGTATTGTGAATGTGATTGTTATAGGATCTTATGTTAATATATTATACTAAACTGCACTTTGCCTACTGTGATGCAGATTGAGTAATAATAGATCTGCACATGGTTAATTGTTTATTATTTTATATAAGGATGTTATACCTGGATATGAGAATGTTATTATTAAATAGATAGATGTGTATTAATATGTATGGACAGAATATACAGTTGCTCTTCTGCCTACCTGACTGAAGGTCATGCTTGTCATTGCAGAACATGTTTCAATAAAAGCACTTCCGGTTTCATCCAGCCCGCTCTCTTCGCACATTAGAATTATTGACCATACTTTCAGCATATGTGCAACACATGCTCATGTCCTGGGATTCTATTTAGTCTTAAAGTAGTCAGTGTGAGGTAACACTGTCAGTGGGTGCTGTGATTGTTTGACCCGGTTGTGATCCAGATTTATCGGCTGTACTTATTTGGAAAAGCCTAAATAAAGAAGACTTTGATGAACTTTGGGGTGTCCGTGCCTCTGTACACTGGTCAAGTGAGTACGGTTCCTTACATTTGGTGGAGGATGCGGGCAAGCAACCAGTGAGGCTAACACGTGAACATGTCCCTGATAAAGCCGGCCAAGTTTCGCCCTAAGCCAGTGGATCAAATGGAGGCAACACTACAGCAGCTGGTCCGGGCTAATGCCCAACAAGCCGAGTGCAATGCTCAACAGCAAGTATCGAACGCCCAACAACAGACTGACAACCTGTTGATTCAACAGATTGCGGCCCTGCAAGAGACCCTGCGAGCGCCCAGCAAGGGACCCCACATGCGGTGACCCCGTTATAAAGTCCGGTCAGCGCTGAGGAAAATGAGTCCTGAGGAGGACGGGGAGGCCGTCTGACCAGTGGACTGAAGTGGTGGCACCGTTCCTGGTAGGAGAAGCCAAGAAAGCCTACTTTGACCTCAACCGTGAGTACGCCTAGGATTATGAGAAACTTAAAAGTGAGGTCTTGGCTCGGATGGGGGTTAACATGTATGTGTGGGTGCAACAGGTGTACTTGTGGGCCTTTTCAGAGCCCCGGCCCACTAGGTCTCAGGCATATGACTGGTGAAGAAGTGGCTCCAGCCTGAGACCTTGAGCCCCGCCCAAATGATTGAGAGGGTGGTAGTTGACCGTTTTGTGCACACGCTGCCGGTGGCCAGTCAACAATGGGTGGGTCAAAGAGACCCAGGCAACCTTGACCAGTTGTTTAACCTGGTCGAGCAGTATATGGCAACCCAGGACTTAATGCGGAAATCTGCTCAGATGGGGGAGACCCGCCAGCCCCCCTCCCAGCCTAAGGAGCCTAGAAGAAGGTCCTGGCTTCCTATAAGGGGTAAGGCAAACCAAGCTCCTGTTAGGTGAGTCCCGGGGAACCGCGAGGCCTCTGTGATTCGGTGCTGGGGCTACCAAGGCCCGGGACATGTGGCTGCTAATTGCCCCTTGACTTCTGAACCCATGGATTGCAGGTTTGCTCACCGGTCCTCATTCTATGCCCGACCGGTGTGTATCACTGACCCCCTGGTGGCCGCTGATATGCCTCCCTTGTGTCAGGTCTCTGTTAACGGGTACCAGGTCAAGGCACTGCTAGATTTTGGGAGCCTGGTGACCCTCGTACATGAGTCACTGATTTCAAAAGAAATCCCAGGAAAACAAAAATTAGACATAGTCTGTATCCATGGGGACTTCCGGGAGTATCCAACAACAAGGGTTACCCTGTCTGCGTCAGGCAGGAAAGTCCAACATGTTGTGGCGGTAGTGCGACATCTCCCTTATGACGCCATTTTGGGAAGAGACTTACTGTATTTTTCGCCCCATAAGACGCATCCTTCCCCCCTAAAGTGGGGGAAATACTAATGAGTGCTTCCATTATGGAAGCGCTCATTAGTACCGGTAGGACCAGGAAGCTGTGAAGGATCTGTACCTCTCCCTGGTCCTCCACTGTTGGCTGTGCAGGGCTGTGCACAGCGTGAGTCGCTCTGTGACGTCACGCTGTGCGCGCCAGTTCACAGAGCACAGCCGACAGACTGATGAAGAGGATGGTGAGGAGCGGTGGCGTCCAGGAGCAGGAGAGGTAAGTGATTGTTTTTATTTTTTCATTTGAAGCAATATGGGGCTGATAAAGAGGCAATGGGGCGTATAAAGAGGCAATGGGGCTGATAAAAAGGCAATGGGGCTGATAAAGAGGCAATGGGTGCTTATAAAAAAGCAATGGGGGCTGATAAAGAGGCAATGGGGGCTTATAAAGAGGCAATGGGGCTTATAAAAATGCAATGGGGCTGACAAAGAAGCAATGGGTTCTTATAAAAAGGCAATGGGGGCTGATAAAGAGGCAATGGGGGCTTATAAAGATACAATGGGGCTTATAAAGATGCAATGGGGCTGATAAAGAGGCAAGGGGGGTTTATAAAGAGGCAATGCGGCTGATAAAGATGCAGTGGGGGCTGATAAAAAGAGGCAATGGGGGCTGATATGAGACTAAGGCTAGTTAAAAGAGGCATGGGGGCTGATTTGAGACTGGGGGTCTGATCTGAGGTCTGAATGGGGTCCTATTTATATTGGGGCTCATATCTGAGGTCTGATTCGGGGTCATTCACCTTTGGGTGTGAGCTGAGGTCTGATTGTGGGTCTGATCTGAGGTCTTATTGGGGCCTTATTAACATTGGGGGTCTGATTGGGGCTGTGATCTGAGGTCTGATTAACATTGGGGGACTGATTGCTGATCTGACCTGAGGTGTAATGAAAAATATTTTTTTCTTATTGTATCCCTCTAAAACCTATGTGCATCTTATGGGCAGGTGTGTCTTATAGGGAAAAAAATACGGTACCTATTTTCTGGACCTTGTGGAAGGATGGAATGCATTCTCTTGGGGAGAAAAACTGTCCGGGTCCTGACCCGAAGACCCCGATTCCGGGGTACCAGCCGTAGGGGTCACCACCACAGGTCAAGAGTGTAACCCTCATAGGTTTCCCCTAGAGGTGTTGGCTGGCGAGACTGTAGAGACCCCATCCATCCCAGACTGGAGGTGTCCCGAGACATGTTCGGGACAGCCCAGCTCCAGGATCCTACATTGGTGCGGACGAGAGAAAGGGTAACCGTAATCAATGGGGTAGCTCAGAACCCAGGAGCAGAATCTGTGTTTCCCCACCTGGCCATTAACCAAGACCTATTGTAAAGGGTGGACAAGGTTCAACAAGAGGTAATAGAGCAGTTGGTGGTACCATAGCCCTACCGCCGGATGGTATTAGACTTGGCCCACACGCATGTACTGGGAGGTCATCTTGGGGTGAAAAAGACCCAAGAGCGAATATTGCAGAGTTTTTTTTGGCCCAGGATATATGAGGATGCTAAGAGGTTCTGTCAGTCATGTCCGGTGTGTCAGGTAACCAGCCCCCAGCCCCACTACCGTAGTCCATTAGTACCCATGCCAATCATAGAGATACCATTCGAAAAGATAGCCATGGATCTGGTGGGTCCAATAAATAAGTTGGCCAGAGGTCACCAGCATATCTTGGTGGTCTTAGATTACGCTACCAGGTATTCTGAGGCGGTTCCACGGCGCCATACATCAGCTAAGCTTATAGCCAAAGAATTAATGGGCATGTTTTCTCGGGTAGGGATACCTAAGGAGATCTTGACAGACCAGGGGACTCCTATAATGTTTAAGGTCATGAAGGAACTGTGCCGGTTGTTAAATGTTAAACACTTACACACGTCCGTTTACCATCCCCAAACATGCGGACTGGTGGAAAGGTTTAACAAAACCTTAAAGAACATGCTCAAGAGAGCCGTGTCCAAAGATGGGAAGGACTGGGATCTTTTGCTGTCGTATGTATTATTTGCTGTATAAGAAGTGCCCCAGGCGTCCACTGGGTTCTCTCCCTTTGAACTATTGTATGGCAGACATCCTCAGGGGTTGCTCAACGTTGCTAAGGAAGCATGGGAGCAACAGCCCACCCCACATAAGAGTGTCATCGAAGATATAGAAAAAAATTCAAGAAAGGATAGGGACAGTTCTGCCGATTGTCCGGGAACATATGGAGGCGGCACAACTGGCCCAGAGCCGGATGTGCAACCAGGCAGCCCAGGTACAGACTTTTAACCCGGGAGACTGGTTCTTGTGCCCACGGTCGACAGTAAGTTCCTTGCAAGGTGGCAAGGACCCTACAAGGTAATAAAGAAAGTGGGGACAGTAAACTACAAGGTATACCAGCCAGGTCGGCAAAAGCCGGAGCAGGTATACCAGGCTCCGTTGCCACAAGCGGTCCCGGGGAAAGCCTCCGCCGAGGTGAAGATAGCGGATGGCCTGTCTACTAAAAAGGTTCAGGAGGCCAGGGAGTTAGTGAGTCGGAATAGGGATGTATTCTCTGAACTTCCTGGATGTACCTCTGTAGTCCAGCATGACATTGTCACTGAGCCACAGGTCAAAGTTCGCTTAAAGCAATATCGGATGCCTGAGGCTCGGCGACAAGCAATCTCTGAGAAAGTGAAGTCGATACTGCGACTAGGGGTCATTGAAGAGTCCCGGAGTGAGTGGGCTAGTCCAATAGTCCTTATACCAAAAACAGATGGAACGTTACGGTTCTGTAACGACTTCCGGAAGCTAAATGAGATATCAAAGTTGGATGCCTATCCCATGCCTCGGGTCGATGAGGCTGCAAAGGAGAAAACTGCCTTTGTCACCCCCGAAGGGCTGTTTCAATATTAGGTGTTGCCCTGTGGCCTACATGGTGCTCCAGCCACATTCCAGCAGTTAATGGATATCATCCTCCGGCCCCATCGTCAGTATGCTTCGGCCGACCTCGATGATATAGTGGTATTTAGCACGGACTGGGAGAGTCACTTACCGAAGGTGCAGGCGGTAGTAGAATCTCTCCGGAAAGTGGGATTGACAGGCAACCCAAAGAAATGTACTATAGGGTTGGAAGAAGCTCAGCACCTGGGGTATATAATTGGACGGGGAGTCATCAAACTCCAGGTAAATAAAATAGAAGCCATACAGAACTGACCCAAGCCCCTTACGACGAGGCAGGTGAAAGCCTTCCTAGGGTTAGTGGGATATTACCGGAGGTTTATTCCCAATTTTGCCACGTTGTCATCTCCATTAACAGACCTCCTGAAAGGGAGGAAGCCTGTAATGGTCCACTGGGGTGTTCAGGCAGAGGAGGCCTTCACGACATTGAAGTCCGTGTTGTGTGGGACATCAATAAAAGTTCATTGAACAGACAGATGCCTCTGAAATAGGTCTATGCCTCTGCAGTGCTGTCTCAGGAGGTTAACGGGGTGGAGCATCCCGTTAGTTTCCTGAGCCGCAAGCTAACACCAGCCGAAACTACGTAAAGTATAGTGGAGAGGGAGCGCCTCGCCCTCAAGTGGGCACTCGAGTCTCTCCACTATTATCTGCTGGGGAGGACATTCTGCCTGGTGACTGATCATTCACCTCTCACGTGGATGAGTCAGGCGAAGGAGAGAAATGCTCGGGTCACCAGATAGAAACATAGAATGTGTTGGCAGATAAGAACCATTTGGCCCATCTAGTCTGCCCAATATACTGAATACTATGGATAGCCCCTGGCCCTATCTTATATGAAGGATGGCCTTATGCCTATCCCATGCATGCTTAAACTCCTTCACTGTATTTGCAGCTACCACTTCTGCAGGAAGGCTATTCCAAGCATCCACTACTCTCTCAGTAAAGTAATACTTCATAATATTACTTTTAAACCTTTGCCCCTCTAATTCAAAACTATGTCCTCTTGTAGCAGTTTTTCTTCTTTTAAATATTCTCTCCTCTTTTACCGTGTTGATTCCCTTTATGTATTTAAAAGTTTCTATCATATCCCCTCTGTCTCGTCTTTCTTCCAAGCTATACATGTTAAGGTCCTTTAACCTTTCCTGGTAAGTTTTATCCTGCAATTCATGTACCAGTTTAGTAGCTCTTCTCTGAACTCTCTCCAAAGTATCAATATCCTTCTGAATATATGGTCTCCAGTACTGCGCATAATACTCCAAATGAGGTCTCACTAGTGCTCTGTAGAGCGGCATGAGCACCTCCCTCTTTCTACTAGTAATGGTATGACATTGTCTGCCTACCTTTAAGTCTTCTGAAATAATGACCCCTTTTAATCCCTTTCCTCAGATACTGAGGTTAGGACTGTATCACTGAATTTATATTCTGCTCTTGGGTTTTTACACCCCAGGTGCATTATCTTGCACTTATCAACATTACATTTTAGTTGCCAGATTTTTGTCTATTCCTCTAGTTTTCCTAAATCCTTTTCCAGGATCATTAACCCTGTTACAAATCTTTGTGTCATCGGCAAAAAGACACACCTTACCATCGAGGCCTTCTGCAATTTCACTGACAAAGATATTAAACAATATGGGTCCCAGAACAGATCCCTGAGGTACCCCACTGGTAACAAGACCATAGTCTGAATATACTCCATTGACTACCACCCTCTGTTGTCTGTCCCTCAGCCACTGCCTAATCCATTCAACAATATGGGAGTCCAAGCTCAAAGACTGCAGTTTATTGATAAGCCTTCTATGTGGGACAGTAACAAAAGCCTTACTAAAGTCTAGATAAGCGATGTCTACTGCACCTCTGCCATCTATGATTTTAGTCACCCAATCAAAAAAATCTATAAGATTAGTTTGACATGATCTCCCTGAAGTAATACCATGCTGTTTTTAATCTTTCAATCCATGGGATTTTAGATGTTCCACAATCCTTTCCTTAAGTATGGTTTCCATTAATTTTGATGTCAGGCATACTGGTTTATGGTTGCCCGATTCCTCCCTACTACCTTTCTTGTGAATGGGTACAACATGTGCTGATTTCCAATCTTCTGGGATGACTCATGTTACCAATAATTGGTTAAATAAATCTGTTAATGGTTTTGCTAGTACACCGCGAAGCTCTTTAAATAGCTTTGGGTGTACCCCATCAGGCCCCTGTGACTTGTTTGTATTAATTTTAGACAGCTGACTTACAACTTCTTCCTCTGTAAAGACACATGCATCAAAAGATTCATTAGTTTTCCTCCCTAACTGAGGTCCTTTTCCTTCATTTTCCTTTGTAAAAACTGAACAGAAGTATTCATTGAGGCAGTCAGCTAGTTCTTTATCTTCTTCCATATACCTTCCTTCTTTTGTTTTTAATTTGGTAATTCCTTGTTTTAATTTCCTTTTTTCATTTATTTATCTGAAGAATGCCTTATCGCCTTTATTCACTGACTGAGCTAATTTATCTTCTGCCTGTGCTTTAGAAGCTCTAATAACTTGTTTGCTTGGCCTCTCTCTGCCTAATCTTATAAATTTCCCTCTCATCCTTGTTTTTTTTATTATATATAATTACTAAATGCTATCTTTTTGTTTTTAATGATTTTGGCTACTTCTGCTGAGTACCACAGTGGTCTCTTCCTTTTTCTGCTTTTACTGACAAGCCTAATGGAATTTTCTGTTGCCTTTAATAGTGCCACTTTTAAGTAGTCCCATTTCTCCTGAACTCCATTGAAACTGTTCCAATCTGATAGGGACTCGTATACCTCTAATCTAATATTAGAAAAGTCAGTTTTTCTAAAATCTAAAACGTTTGTTTTTGTGTGGTGTGACTCTGTGTGTGGTGTGACTCAGTAAACCACACAGACTGGTGATCACTAGATCCCAAGCTTTCCCCTACAGTAATATCAGATACCAAATTCCCATTTGTGAATACTAAATCTAAAATGGCCTCCTTCCGGGTTGGCTCCTCAACTACTTGCTGTAGAGATAATCCCAGTAGGGAATTTAGAATATCTGTACTCCTGGCAGAACTAGCTATTTTGGTTTTCCAGCTTACATCAGGAAGATTAAAGTCTCCCATAATGATAACTTCCCCTTTCAATGTCATTTTAGCTATTTCCTCAACTAGTAGATCATCTAATTCTTTGACTTGGCTAGGTGGTCTATATATCACACCTACACGAGTTACTTTATGATTATCAAGCTGCAACATAACCCAAACTGACTCTAAATTGGTCTCGCTAATTTGTATTAGATTAGATTTCATGCTATCTTTCACATACAGGGCCATCCATCCCCCTTTCCTGCCTTCTCTGTCCTATATAGAGAGAACTCTGGTATTGTTATATCCCAGTCATTACTCTCATTGAACCATGTCTCAGTAACAGCTACTAAATCTATATTCTCAGATGCCATTATAGACTCAAGTTCATTGATCTTATTCCCTAAACTGCGAGCATTTGTAGACAAGACTCGGAGCTTGTCAGATCGTTCCTCTCCATGCAAAATTGAAAGTTTACAGTGGAACACAGGGCAGGGACGCTGCATGCAGGGGAATGCAGATGCCCTGTCCAGAGTCCACTGTATGGCATGTGTTCACCCCCACCGGCTTGAACAAAGGGGGGGGGATATGTGAGGCAGTGACAGGAGTCATTTATGATGGGAGATATGTGTCACCCAGAGTGCTGCAGAAAGCATTCTAAAAGTAATTTTTTTTTTTCTCACAGGGAACGTGTCACCAAGGTGCCCAGCCTTGGTGGAGTAAAGGCCCCCAGATTAGGTGTCCACTAAGGTAGTTGGTGGACAAAATGATAGATAGCATATCTGGTTCCAGCTAGTGCGGGTCGGGCCTTTACTGGGAACAGGCAATGTGCTGGGTGGCTGCCTGTTCCTCATGCTCCATTCCAGGACTTGGGGCATGCTCATGTCCTTGGATTCTATTTAATCTTGCTGCTGGACTTAGGTGTTTCTCAGTCTGGGGAAGAAAGTAGTCATTGTGAGGTAAAACTGTCAGTGGGTGCTGTGATTGTTTGACCCGGCTGTGATCCGGTTTTATCGGTTGCACTTATTTGAAAAAGCCAAAATAAAGAAGACTTTGATGAACTTTGGGGTGTCCCTGCCTCTGTACACTGGTCAAGTGAGTACTGTTCACTGGCGGATCCAGGGGACGGCAACGGGGCAATTGCCCCCCCAGAGCTTCTCAGAAGTAGAGGCGGCGGCCGCAGGGCACAGGGAGATGAGCGCTTCCATTGTGGAAGCACTCATCTCCATAGTCATCTGTATCGCCGTCCTCAGGACAGTGATACAGATGGCTGTGTTGCGAGAGCGAACGGGCAGGGGAGGGAGAGGCATGTCCCTTCCCCTTCCTCTGATAGGCTGCAGGCGGTGCGATGTTGTCATCGCGCCGCCTGAGCCGTACAGCGCGGGACACAGGCTGGAAGAAACCTGCATCACATCGCTGACATAGAGGTAAGTATAAGTGTTTTTTTGTTTTTTTATGTGTACAATCGTTTTACTGGCACATTAGGGGGGGGGGGGCCTCGTGTTACTGGCACATTAGGGGGGCCTCTTGTTACTGGCACATTAGGGGGGCCTCTTGTTACTGGCACATTAGGGTGGCCTCTTGTTACTGGCACATTAGGGTGGCCTCTTGTTACTGGCACATTAGGGGGGCCCTCTTGTTACTGGCACATTAGGGGGGCCGCTTTTTACTGGCACATGGGGGGGCTCTTGTTGCTGGCACATTAGGGGGGCCTCTTGTTACTGGCACATTAGGGTGGCCTCTTGTTACTGGCACATTAGGGGGGCCTCTTGTTACAGGCACATTAGGGGGGCTCTTGTTACTGGCACATTAGGGGGGCCTCTTGTTACTGGCACATTAGGGGGGCCTCTTGTTACTTGCACATTAGGGGGCTCTTGTTACTGGCACATTAGGGGGGCCTCTTGCTACTGGCACATTAGGGGGGCCTCTTGCTACTGGCACATGATTGGGGGGGCTCTTGTTACTGGCACATGATTGGGGGGGCTCTTGTTACTGGCACATGATTGGGGATGCTCTTGTTACTGGCACATGATTGGGGGGCTCTTGTTACTGGCACATTAGGGGGGCCTCTTGTTATTGGCACATGTTTGGGGGGCACCTATGGGGGCACATTTTACTGGCACGTGATTGGGGCACTTCTTACTGGCACATTATTGGTGGACACTATAGGGGCATCTACTGAGGCCACAAAGAAGGGGTATTTTATATGGGGGCTCTGTACAGTAGCATTTTATACTGGGACACATTATGGTGGGTACTATGGGGAAGAGGGGAGGGGGGTACTATGGGGTCATCTACGGGGGCACTAAGAAGGGTTATTTCATAATTGCAAATTATGAGGGATACTGAGGGCATCCACTGGAGCACTATATATGGGGCATTTTATACTGATACATTATGGGGGGCACTAGGAGGAAGGGGGGAGAGGATCACTATGGGGGCATTTACTGGGGGCACTATATAGGGGTATTTTATACATTATGGGGGCACTACGAGGACATTAGCTCAACTGGGGGCATTACAAGGGGGTATTTTTTGCACTGTCTATTATAAGGAGAATTATTACTACTGGGGGGGGGCATTATGGTGGGCTTTATTACTTCCCCATGGTATGACCCCCTAGTAGCATCATCAGCCTCTCCCTGCTCTGCGACCCCTCAGCCCCTTCTCCAAATCCTTATTATGACATCTTTCTCATTAGGATAAAACACAACATCAGCTCCGCCGAGCCCCCGGCCAAATGTTGAAGTGGTGTCCGAGATCCCCAAGGGCCAAGCCAAGTAATTGTAAGTTTTCATGTGAAATATGTTTGTTATACACATATAGCCTACACTGTGCCACACAATATACAGTATACCTCTACACTGTGTAGTCTTGTGGCGGCGGACAGAAAATAATCTGGAAGTGCCCCTCCCGAGACCAGGCTCTGGATCCGCCACTGGTACGGTTGCTTCCACCGCCCTGATAGGGAGGGACATCATGAGCATCGGGAGTAGTACCACCCTGCCACTCCTGTCCTCCTCCCTTTTGTGCTCCCCTCCAGGCATGTTGCATGAGCAACGCAGTTATCACTGGCCCGAGCGATGACACTTATATGTATAGCAAATGTAACATTATATGTAGAAGTTACAATAAAATAAAAAAATATTAAAATATTCTTTCCCAATTTCATCAAGCCATTTTAAAATCAAGCAATGGTCTTCTTGTCAGTTAAAGTTAAGATGTCTCCAGACTAGTAAGCAAGACTCTAATATAAAGTAGTTGCTCCGAGTGCAGTCTGTCAGTTCCCAGCATGGTTCACAGCTGTAATGAAATATTAATGAATGCGCTGGAAGTGCTTTCCCTAGTTTTTAGGACATTACATGACAAAATAATGATAACTGAAATGTTCACTGCTCCAGAAAGAACATAATGTATCGAGGCAGGATCTGTACTTAATATATTGAATGGCAGGCTTCATCTGCCAAGTGAGAAACTTTATGCTATGTCAAAGGCAGGCGTCGCATCTTCCTCCTTGTTGCTAAGGATCATCATGATTTATAAATTCTGCAGGATGATAAGGTGGAGAAGGTTGTAATTGAGATATTTACAGCTAACCAGATGCACTGTCCCTTCTGCACGATAGTATACAAGTGTTAATGAGGGTTCAACAATGTCGCTGTAATGGTGCAGCAACCAGACAGATGTTTTAAACGACAGTTGACGATAATTCAGTCAAAAGCCAGTGATCATACACAGGTAATCAAGAGGAAAAAAAACCTCTGCAGGGAGAGACCAGGGAAGCAGTCCATGACCAGGCCAAAGCTCATACACGTTATATCAGTCCAAGAAGCGTGGTAACATAGAAACATAGAATGTGTCGGCAGATAAGAACCATTTGGCCCATCTAGTCTGCCCAATATACTGAATACTATGGATAGCCCCTGGCCCTATATTATATGAAGGATGGCCTTATGCCTATCCCATGCATGCTTAAACTCCTTCACTGTATTTGCAGCTACCACTTATGCAGGAAGGCTATTCCATGCATCCACTACTCTCTCAGTAAAGTAATACTTCCTGATATTACTTTTAAACCTTTTCCCCTCTAATTTAAAACTATGTCCTCTTGTAGCAGTTTTTCTTCTTTTAAATATTCTCTCCTCTTTTACCTTGTTGATTCCCTTTATGTATTTAAAAGTTTCTATCATATCCCTTCTGTCTCGTCTTTCTTCCAAGCTATACATGTCATTCTTCCAAGCTATACCGAGGGATGAGACGTCAGAGAATATCCAGGGTCTGATCCGAGGTCATACACGGGATAAATTGTTCAGCCAAGATAAAGTATCCAGAGGGAGGTCACTAGAGAATGGTCAAGGAAAGCAGAGGTCATACACAGGTAAGCTGGAGAGAAACGATCACCAACATACACCCGGATTGTCAGAACAACAGTGGGCACTGACCAGCCAGGGAGATCACCTTTTAAGTACCTGCTAGCCAATCACAGAGTGCCAGGTGTCAATTCCTCATAGGTGACATGATGATCCTAATCCCTAACACTTGTGTGGCCAATCCCCTAATCTACTTTGAATTTGTGCACAGGTGCTTTTCCTGCCAGCGGCCGGCGTAGCACATAAGATGCGCGTACGCTCGGCCACGTATCCCTTTGCGAACCACCTCTCAAGCATGTGTGCGGACGCTTGATTGTCCTAGCACAGATACGGGACCCCGCCATCACGGACGCTGGCACAGAACCCGCAGGCGATACCGGAGACAGGACCGGCCGCTGCGTGTTACCACCAGCCCGGCCAATCTGTCTCCAGGGCCCCGGCGGTCTTCCCCTCCGGTGTCCATGCGGACGCACCACCGCATCCGTCCGCAAAGGAATCTGAGCCGCAGGCTCCGCAGATGCATGTGTGACCCCCCGGCCTCTCCCCACAGGCCGAACCCCACGAGGACCCCTGGAGGCCCCAGTGGACCGCGGAACCACAATGTCGCACTACGCAATGACAAAGTGTAAGGGATGGAAACATTTTTATAAGAGACCTGATTGTGAGGAGTTCGAGCCGAGTTGCCTTACAAAAATTGCTGAATCTTTTTGGCCCTAAGCGGTGTAAGTGGCTCACCCTAAGAAGGTGTAACTTAAACAAAGAAGTGATTAAGTTACTCCTGTGGGGTAAAAAGCTCATCGTTGTAACAGTCTTGACAGGCAACAGGCTCAGTGGTTAGTCTCCCAATGAGGGCAAAGGATTAGTTATAGGCAACAGGATAACTTTGGTACACCATCTTTTTAAAGGGGTCATCTCACAAAAAGAATTCTGCAATTTTCAAACTAGCACCTGGATCCGAATACATTCGTAATTGCATATACTTGAAAATGTATAATAGCTACTTAGTTATTCAATGAAATCTATCTGTATAGCTCCACCTGCTGTTTCCTCTTTTTCAAAATTTTCTGTCCTGCTCACTGAGTTGGAAGCACATGCTCAGTTCCATCCTTCAGCTACCACTAGCTGCAGCAGAAAGGACACACACCCTATTCTGTCAGCCTTATATAAATCTAGCAGAGGAATGAATGGGGAGACCTCTGAATCCATGTGAGGCACAGGGCTGGTTCTAGCTTTGTTAGAAAGCGGTTGTCATGTACTAGACTATGTATGATTTGTACATTAGTCATGGGATAACTCCTTTATATGGCAACAAATATATTACTGTCCCTTTAAGAAGTAACATCTCAGTTAGAGTTGAGCGGACACCTGGATGTTCACGTTCGATGGGTTCGGCCGAACTTCACAAAAAAGTTCAAGTTCGGGACCTGAACTTGACCCCGAACCCGAACCCTATTGAAGTCAATGGGGAGCCGAACTTTTGAGCACTAAAATGGATGTAATGGAAAGGGCTAGAGAGCTGCAAATGGCATCAAAATGGGGTTAAGAGCATGGCAAGTGCTCTGCAAACAAATGTGGATAGGGAAATGACTTTAAATAACATAAAATATGTAATAATAAAAAATAATAATCTTGATCTAGGAGGACGAGGTCCATATGGAGTAGGAGGTTGAGGAGGTTTAAATTAGGGTACACCCCCCTCCAGTCATGCTAAACACACGTTCAGACAATACACTGGCTGCAGGGCAGGCCAGCACCTCCAAGGCATAAAGGGCAAGCTCAGGCCATGTGCCCAATTTGGAGACCCAGAAGTTGCAGGGGGCAGACCCATGTCAGTTCGTGTAGGCGTGTGCAAACATACTGCCCCACCATGTCGCACGACCCGTGATGTTCATGATCCAATTGGATATCTGCTCTATCAACTTTCGATGTTCTTTTCTGCGCCTACCATGTTGATCACGGTTAGCAGCGAATCAGGGTTCCATGCTGGAGAGGGAGCGTGAGAAAGAAAGACCACATCCAAGGGAGATCAATTGATGAAATTTAATTGTGATCGAGTGCAAATGTGGGACAAATTATTAAAGCAGAAGAATTGAAGGAAAGGAGGGGGCGCGCGGCAATTACCCACTCCCGACTCGGGGAGGTAGTGACGATAAATAACAATACAGGACTCTTAAGATGCCCTGTTATTGGAATGATTAATAAAAAATTATAGGGAATGTCACTGGGGTATTTTGGATTTGGAAACGTTAGACATGAGAGGCCCTGCCGCCGCTTTGTTGACTCTAGATAACTTCTGTCTGATCGCACGTCACCGTGACATCCACCATCCATTTGGATATCTTCTCTATCAACTTTCGATGTTCTTTTCTGAGCCTACCATGTTGATCACGGTTATCGGCGAATCGGGCTCCACGCCGGAGAGGGAGCCTGAGAAAGGGATACCACATCAAAGGGAGGTCAATGGCTGCAATGTGATCGAGCTAAAATGTGGGGCAAGATATTAAAGCAGAAGGTTTGAATGAAAGGGCCAATTAAAGGCGAATTCTACAAATTTAATTCCCTGTCACCTATGCAGAGCAGGGGTTTTTCATTGCCAGAAATGGGTTAATGTCACCCACCAATGGAACAGCTTATTAAAAAAAAAAATCGGCCCCTGTCACCTATGCAGAGCAGGGGTTTTTTCACGGCAAAAATGGTAAAATGTCACCCAAGAATGTAACAGAAAAATTTGTGAAATTTATTAACCTGTCTACTAGGTAGAGCAGGGGTATATCACAGCCAAAAATTGGTGAATTTCACCCGAATATGTAACAGACAAATTAATGATTTTTTCTTACCTGTCTACTTGGTAGAGCAAGGGTATATCACAGCCAAAAATTGGTGAATTTCACCCGAATATGTAACAGACAAATTAATGATTTTTTTTACCTGTCTACGAGGTAGAGCAGGGGTATAACACAGCCAAAAATTGGTGAATTTTACCCAAATATGTAACAGACAAATTTATGAAATTTTTTTACATGTCTACTAGGTATAGCAGTGGTATATCACAGCCAAAAATTGGTGAATTTCACCCAAAAATGTAACAGACAAATTAGTGAAATGTTACCTGTCTACTAGGTAGAGCAGGGGGATATCACACCCAAAAATTTGTGAATTTCACCAGAAAATGTAACAGACAAATTAGTGAAATACGTACAAATAAAATTTTTTTTACTTGATTTATGAGGTGGAGGTCCATATGGAGTAGGAGTTTTAGGAGGCGGTGGACGTAGCGGTGTAGGTGGAAGCGGCAGTGGAGGAGGACGAGGCAGCCAACACTGGTTTTTGGTTTTAATTTTTATTATTATTTTTTTATTAGGGTACACTCCAAAAGAGTGTGAAATATCCAAAATACAACAATGAGCAATTGCGCTGTAGTATAACAATGGCTGGTTAAGGCCGGTATACATGTCTATTCTGCACAGGGTATGGACAAGTCCTGTGGGAACCATGCCTGGTTCATAATGAACGTGAGCTTGTCCACATTGGTTGTGGACAGGCGGCTGCGCTTGTCTGTGATTACGCCCCCTGCCTTGCTAAACACACATTCAGACAATACACTGGCTGCAGGGCAGGCCAGCACCTCCAAGATCCAAAACCAAAAAAATTCCAACAGAATACAAAATATTAAATTGGTAAATGGAGAGATTACCACGTCCCCGGAGAAGATTGAGCGATAATTTAACTACTATAAAACCTTATATACAAACAATAAAAACCAGCAAGATGGAGATGTTGAAAAGTTCCTGGAGACTACTAACCTTCCTAAACTAACAGAGCAGGAGTGTAAGATATTAAATAGACCTATAGAACTAAAAGAATTATATGAGGCCGTCAGGACTACTTCTTCCCCAGGGACTGACGGGCTCCCGTTTGAAATCTACAGTCATTATGGGGACATAATTCAGCCAATGTTACTACAGGTTCTAAACAATACCTATGAGACAGGTCAGCTACCTCCATCTACCTCCATCTATATCTGAAGCAGTGATTGCACTCATCCCAAAAAAGGGTAAGGATGAGTGAGAGATCGGTGCGTATCACCCGATCTCTCTCCTAAATACAGACTATAAAATCTGTGCAAAAATATTTGATAACAGATTAAACTGAATCATTGACAGGCTAATCCATCCAGACCAGGCTGGATTTATACCCAAGAGATTGGTACAATCTAGTATATGTAGAGCCTTTTTAAATATGCAGGCTGACCGGTGGGGTGGTTCCCGCTCCATCCTGTCATTAGACGCTGAGAAGGCGTTTGACAGGGTGGAGTGGGAATATCTCTGGAAAGTAATGTATAGGATGAATATGGGCAAATACTTTATTAAATGGGTCCAGATCCTATACAATCACCCTAAAGCCAAAATTAATATCAATGGAGTATGTTCGGCCAAATAGAGCTGCATAGAGGAACAGGGATGTCTCCTTTCTCCTTTATTGTTTGCTTTATGTATAGAACCATTGGCAGCTAAAATTAGATCGGGGGAAGGGATTTGTGATTTTGGTATGAAGGGGGTCTCTGATAAGATAAGTATGTATGCAGATGACATCTTGATCTTCTTGGAGAACCCAATGCCGCAGTTGCCTTACCTTATGAAATTAATAAACAAGTTCAGTGATATTTCGGTATACAAAGTTAATTGGGCAAAGTCAGTATTGCTACCACTCGACCAGGAAAGCCCACCGAATCCCCTAGGAATTAGGGTATTAAAAACTACGGAATCTATGGAATATCTGGGTATAAAGTTAAGTGCTAGTATGTTACATTTTGTGAGATTGAATGTCACTCCCCTGTTGACTAGATGCAAAAGCAAGATCGGCGTCTGGCAGAAGTTATCAATCGGACAGGCGGACAGAATTGCATTAATAAAAATGGTTTTGCTTCCCCAGATTTTGTATATTTTGGCGGCATGTCCAGGTTGGATAGAGGATCGTTTCTTTAATCATCTGGAACGACTGCTGAACGATTTAATCTGGGGAAGAAAAAGGGTAAAACTCAAACAAAAATATCTCTGGTGAGCGGAAGAGGATGGAGGACTATCAGTCCCTTTTTTCCAGGGATATTACTTAGCCTCCCAAGTTCAGTGGATAAAGTCAGGGGGAAATAATATAAAATAATTCTTGGAACGGGGTTTTAATGGCCCAAAATATGGTATATTTAGCATATTGGAGACGGGATTCATCAAAAATAAAGGGAAAAAATGCCCAATATGTTGAATGGTGGACTTGTCTTGGGGAAAGATAAAAATAATTTTGGGAATTTCTAACACTTTCAATTTCTCACCTTTGTGGTGTAACAGTAAGATTGTAGAATTCCAACTAATCACGGACTATAAATATTGGGAAAATCATGGTATTATTTATGTATCACAGTTAGTAAAGAATGGGACAATAAGAGCACTAAAAGAATTATGCCCTGGAATAAATATAGATTTAATGAGTCAATATCGGTACCACCAACTAAAACACGCATTTGAAGCCACACAAAATAGGGAATATTTTACCACAACAAAACACGAATTCACAGATTTTTTTATTACCAACACATGACAACAAGGGTGACTATTTCTCAGGTGTATAGAATAATAAGGAAGGGACTGGGGAAAACACTAAAGTTTATTAGTGAGCAAAAAAAAAAATCGGTAAAGGGTTTAGGATCAAACACAATAGAATGGGGGAAGATATATAAAAACATAAAAAAGACAACGATATCGAGCAATTTTAGGATTATTTATTTTAACATCATCCACAGAGTATACCTGACTCCAATATTGCTGAGTAAGATCTATAAAGAACAAGAATCAAAATGTTGGAAATGTGGAGAAGAGTCTGCCGATTATATCCATATGATATGGACCTGTCCAAGTATGCAATCTTACTGGCGAGAGGTGTTTGGTTCGCTAAGTGCAGGGTCCCTAATATCCCTTCCACTTAAACCAGAGGTGGCCGTTCTAGGCTGCCTTCCATCACTAATTCGGGAGAAGGAAAAAAAAAGGGTCTGGACAAGAGGCCTTATGGCGGCAAGAGTCATCATTGCAAGAGAGTGGGGATCAAAAAGAGCACCCAGCATTAGGGAATGGAATGGAATGGAAAAACCTACTGGCAAGGATTGAGAGATATGAGGAATATGCGGTAGGAGCTGAATGAGCGCCACCGCCATATGGGGGGAAGGGCGGGGTGAGAGGGGGAGAGAGATTGGAGCGACCATTATCGATGCCCACCGAGACGATCATCATGGGGGGGGGATTCGGGTGATAAGTCTGGATAGACAGTGGGAGATCCGAGTCAAATGCAACTTGGGAACGAACAGGGAATTTGTGTTTTTTTTTTATAATAGCGTAGACTATGTATTAGATCTGTATGTTATTGTCTGTTCAATTTGATGTACAGTACAGACCAAAAGTTTGGACACACCTTCTCATTCAAAGAGTTTTCTTTATTTTCATGACTATGAAAATTGTAGATTCACACTGAAGGCATCAAAACTATGAATTAACACATGTGGAATTATATACATAACAAACAATTGTAAAACAACTGAAAATATGTCATATTCTAGGTTCTTCAAAGTAGCCACCTTTTGCTTTGATTACTGCTTTGCACACTCTTGGCATTCTCTTAATGAGCTTCAAGAGGTAGTCCCCTGAAATGGTTTTCACTTCACAGGTGTGCCCTGTCAGGTTTAATAAGTGGGATTTCTTGCCTTATAAATGGGGTTGGGACCATCAGTTGCGTTGAGGAGAAGTTAGGTGGATACACAGCTGATAGTCCTACTGAATAGACTGTTAGAATTTGTATTATGGCAAGAAAAAAGCAGCTAAGTAAAGAAAAACGAGTGGCCATCATTACTTTAAGAAATGAAGGTCAGTCAGTCAGCCGAAAAATTGGGAAAACTTTGAAAGTAAGTGCTATTTGACCATGAAGGAGAGTGATGGGGTGCTGCGCCAGATGACCTGGCCTCCACAGTCACCGGACCTGAACCCAATCGAGATGGTTTGGGGTGAGCTGGACCGTAGAGTGAAGGCAAAAGGGCCAACAAGTGCTAAGCATCTCTGGGAACTCCTTCAAGACTGTTGGAAGACCATTTCAGGGGACTACCTCTTGAAGCTCATCAAGAGAATGCCAAGAGTGTGCAAAGCAGTAATCAAAGCAAAAGGTGGCTACTTTGAAGAACCTAGAATATGACATATTTTCAGTTGTTTCACACTTGTTTGTTATGTATATAATTCCACATGTGTTAATTCATAGTTTTGATGCCTTCATAGTGATGAAAATAAAGAAAACTCTTTGAATGAGAAGGTGTGTCCAAACTTTTGGTCTGTACTGTATAATTTGCTCTATCTGCCATGTTGGCAGACTGTGCATTGACGTACTTGGACTCGGCACTGTCAAATTTCTTTTTAGCTTTGTGTTACAAGGGAAAAATTGAATAAATAAATATAATTTAAAAACAAAATGGATTTTGCCCAAAATTGGTGTTTTTTTAATACCAGAATAGCACAGCAGTATCTAAAGCGTGTATCTCACACGTACAGATGCAGACAAGGCCGCAAATTAAGTATTTTTCCCAAAATGGGTGTTTTTTCGAATAACAGAATATGACAGCAATATATAACGCTTGAATTTCACACATACAGATGCAGCAAGGGCTGTAAAATTGAGTATTTTGCCCAAAAAGGGTGTTTTTTAAAACCCAGAAAATTATTGTTGTATTTCTAGCTTAAATTGCACGCTGACTAATGTGGCAGAGGCCCCAGATGGAGGGTATTGCCAAAAATGAGTGTTTTTTAAAACCCAGAAAATTATTTAAGTATTTCAAGCTTGTTTTAACAATCACAGATGCAGCAAAGGCTGCAATATTAAGTACTTTGCCCAAAAAGGCAGTTTTTTTTAATAACAGAATATAACAGCAGTATATAACGCTTGAATTTCACAAGTACACATAAAGACAAGGCCACAAATTAAGTATTTTGGCCAAAATGGGTGTTTTTTAATACCAGAATAGCACAGCAGTATCTAAAGCGTGTATCTCACACGTACAGATGCAGACAAGGCCGCAAATTAAGTATTTTGCCCAAAAAGGGTGTTTTTTAACCACCTCCGGACCGCTGTACGCACAGACGCGTCCTGGAGGTGGTTGTTTCATTCCGCTTGGACGTGCCGGCGCGTCCTCTCGCGAGATGCGAGATTTCGGTCACAGCCGGCCCGCGCATGCGCATCGCGGGCCGGCAAAAGTTCGAGGACAATTGCATCAGCAACCTGCCAGCCAATGATCGTCGCTGGCAGGTTGCTGATTTTTAAAAAATCGAATCACAAGCCATATAACAGATCATATTAGTAAATATGATCTGTTATATGGCTTCTCTGCTCCTCTGCTGGTCCTTTTCGTCGGTTGGATCCAGCAGAGGAGCAGACTGAACTGTGAGTACACCAAACACTTCACCTTAGCCCCAGATCACCCCCCTGCACTCCAATTAACCCTTTGATCACCCCTTTGATCGCCCCTGTCAATCACTAGTGAAAGACAAAAAGTGATCAGTGTAAACTGTCACTTTTTTTTTTTCACTAGTATTGGCTGTTAGGATTTAGGGATAGTTTAGACCCCTTGGTTAGGTAGTTAGCGTCAGTTAGCGCCCAGCCCACCGCACCGCAGTCACTTTTATTCGCTGATTAGCGTATCGCTAATCAGCATTTGTACTTTTATAGTATCTGTAAGTGATCAAAACTGATCACGGTCAGATCTATAATTGTATTAGTGTCACCTTAGCTCGCCCTCCACCCAAAACGCAGTGTTTGCCCGATCAGGCCTGATCGGTCGCCCACACGTGCGTTCACCCACGGCCGCCCCACCACAGTGACAAAAAATTATTTTTTTTTGATCACTGCACATTCATTTTACACGCACTGCGGCGATAAAAAAATCAGTTTTGATATTTTTTATCAACGGCAGCGGCCTCCGGTACTTCGCTAGCCTCCCCTTTGTAAGACAGGTTTGCTTTTTTTCTTGGGTAGTCTCAGGGAATACCCCTAAATTTAGTAGTCCAAAATGTCAAACAGGGGGTATTCTTCTGAAGAGGCCTACGGGATTCTGACCCAGTCGGATGAGGAATGGGAACCCTCATCTGACGAATCTAGCGGGTCAGAATATGAACCTATGGAAAGCAGTGGCTCTCTGACCCAAAGTTCGGACGAGGAGGCGGAGGTCCCTGATAGAACCAGGCGTACCCGGCCCCGTGTCGCTAGACCACAGGTTACGCAGGATCCGCTTCAAGAGCAGCAGAGTGGGGCTGTCGCTGCCGGATCACGTGGTGAGGCATACACCAGCAGCGCAGCCCTTCCTGGACCTAGTACCAGCACTGCCGTACAACCTGGTGAAGTAGCGAGCACTAGAAGGGCAGTTGAAGCTGGTACGGTGGCACGTGCAGTAGTTACCCCGTCGCAGCCACCGCACAGACAGGCCCGTAGAGCCCCTAGAATCCCTGAGGTGCTGGCAAACCCTGATTGGCAGTCACCAACTTCAGCCGCACCAGTAGTTCCCCCTTTCACCGCCCAGTCTGGAGTTCGGGTTGAGACGGCTAAAATCGGTTCGGCCCTGGGATTTTTTGAGCTGTTCTTGACTGCGGAGCTCTTGGACTTAGTCGTGGCAGAGACAAACCGGTATGCCACACAATTTATAACCGCAAACCCGGGAAGCTATTATGCCCAGCCTTTCCGGTGGAAACCAGTCCAAGTTTCCGAACTTAAAATTTTTCTGGGCATTCTCCTCAACATGGGTCTAACTAAAAAGCATGAATTGCGGTCATATTGGTCCACGAACCCGATTCATCACATGCCCATGTTCTCTGCTGCTATGTCCAGGACACGATTTGAGACCATCCTGCGTTTTCTGCATTTTAGCGACAACACCACCTCCCGTCCCAGAGGCCACCCAGCTTTTGACCGGCTCCACAAAATTCGGCCCCTCATAGACCATTTCAACCAGAAATTTGCAGATTTGTATACCCCTGAGCAAAACATCTGCGTAGACGAGTCCCTAATACATTTTACCGGGCGCCTTGGCTTCAAACAATACATCCCAAGCAAGCGTGCCCGGTATGGGGTCAAATTGTATAAGCTCTGTGAAAGGGCCACAGGCTATACCCACAAATTTCGGATCTATGAGGGAAAAGATCAGACCCTGGAGCCGGTCGGTTGCCCTGACTACCTGGGGAGCAGTGGGAAGACAGTCTGGGACTTGGTGTCACCCTTATTCGGCAAGGGGTACCATCTTTATGTGGACAATTTTTACACAAGTGTGGCCCTCTTTAGGCATTTGTTTCTAGAACGGATTTGCGCCTGTGGCACCGCGCGAACTAGTCGCGTGGGCTTCCCCCAACGGCTCGTTACCACCCGTCTTGCAAGGGGGGAGAGGGCTGCCTTGTGTAATGAAGAACTGCTTGCGGTGAAATGGAGAGACAAGCGTGACGTTTACATGCTCTCCTCCATTCATGCAGACACGACAATCCAAATTGAAAGGGCAACCCGTGTCATTGAAAAGCCCCTCTCAGTCCACGACTATAATGCGCTAATGGGAGGGGTGGACTTCAATGACCAGATGTTGGCTCCCTATTTAGTTTCCCGCAGAACCAGACGCTGGTATAAGAAGGTGTCTGTATATTTAATTCAATTGGCGCTGTATAATAGTTTTGTTCTCTACAGTAAGGCTGGGAGAACACGATCCTTCCTCAAATTCCAGGAAGAGATCATCGAGAACCTCCTGTATCCAGAAGGTTCCGTGGCCCCATCCACCAGTGTAGTTAGCCGTCTACACGAGCGACATTTCCCCAGTGTCGTTGCTGGTACCTCAACCCAACCGCCACCCCGAAAAAAATGTTGTGTCTGTAGCAGGAGTGGAATAAGGCGTGACACCCGCTATGTCTGTCCTGACTGTCCTGACCACCCTGCCCTATGCTTAGGAGAGTGTTTCCGGAAGTACCACACACAGGTACACCTAGCATAGGGATTGCATCTCACAGGACAGGCACACAGGGCTATTAGGGCCCTTTTACTCACAGCTGCTGCAAACCTCTCCTTTCACCTGGGATAAAGTGCATAACGTACTTTGCCACATCTTTGGGCGATTTGCGCTTTGCACATTGTCCCATGGGGAAGGAGAGGTTTGTTCTATAAAGGTAAAAAAAACTAAACAAAAAAAAATTACCGGTAAGTAAAAAAGTTAAAAAAAGTTAATATGTTCTGTTCTGAAGTTAATAAATTTATTGCGTTGCGGCCTGGTTTTTTCTTTTTTTTTTTTTTTTTTTTACCTTCCAGGTGGACCAACCGATCGACTAGCTGCAGCACTGATGTGCATTCTGACAGAAGCATTGCGCTGCTGTCAGATTACACGCAAGTCGGTGTATGCGGCGCTGCAAGACGAGATTTCTCCTCTGCAGTAAAAGATACGTTTGCCGAGGCATATGAGCTGAGGAGGTGGCGGTGTTCCTATGCTTTGGCAAACACTTTGTATATATATAAAAAAAAAAATCCCGGCAATGATTTATTCATCCACATCGATTGATGTGAATGGAGAAATCTGGTTTGCCAGGGCATACGAGCTAAGTGGGTATGGATGTTGGGCGGAGCTCCTATGTCCTGGCAGACGCCTTTCCCCTCCTTTTTCTTTTTTTGGCAGAGATTTTTTCATCCACATTGATCGATGCGAATGAAGAAATCTGTGCCGTTCATTTTTTTCTTTCAGCCCAGAGGCTGAACGGGAAAAAAAAATCTCATTACCCGTATGCTCAATATAAGGAGAATAGCAGAAACTCCTAATGCTGGGCATACATGCAATGATTGCGGAGACCCTCAAATGCCAGGGCAGTACAAACACCCCACAAATGACCCCAATTTGGAAAGAAGACACCCCAAGGTATTCGCTGAGGGGCATATTGAGTCCATGAAAGATTGAAATTTTTGTCCCAAGTTAGCGGAAAGGGAGACTTTGTGAGAAAAAAATCTAAAAAATCAATTTCCGCTAACTTGTGCCAAAAAAGTGTCACTTTTTTGCAGCCTAGGTGGGCAAAGGGGCCCATATTCCAAAGAGCACCTTGCGGATTTCACTGGTCATTTTTTACAGAATTTGATTTCAAACTCCTTACCACACATATGGGCCCCTAGAATGCCAGGGCAGTATAACTACCCCACAAGTGACCCCATTTTGGAAAGAAGAGACCCCAAGGTATTCGCTGATGGGCATAGTGAGTTCATAGAACTTTTTTTTTTTTGTCACAAGTTAGTGGAATATGAGACTTTGTAAGAAAAAAAAATAATCATCATTTTCCGCTAACTTGTGACAAAAAATAAAAAGTTCTATGAACTCACTATGCCCATCAGCGAATACCTTAGGGTGTCTACTTTCCGAAATGGGGTCATTTGTGGGGTGTTTGTACTGTCTGGGCATTGTAGAACCTCAGGAAACATGACAGGTGCTCAGAAAGTCAGAGCTGCTTCAAAAAGCGGAAATTCACATTTTTGTACCATAGTTTGTAAACGCTATAACTTTTACCCAAACCATTTTTTTTTTTTACCCAAACATTTTTTTTATATCAAAGACATGTAGAACAATAAATTTAGAGCAAAATTTATATATGGATCTCGTTTTTTTGCAAAATTTTACAACTGAAAGTGAAAAATGTCATTTTTTTGCAAAAAAATTTTTAAATTTCGATTAATAACAAAAAAAGTAAAAATGTCAGCAGCAATGAAATACCACCAAATGAAAGCTCTATTAGTGAGAAGAAAAGGAGGTAAAATTCATTTGGGTGGTAAGTTGCATGACCGAGCAATAAACGGTGAAAGTAGTGTAGGTCAGAAGTGTAAAAAGTGGCCTGGTCTTTCAGGGTGTTTAAGCCATAGGGGCTGAGGTGGTTAAAACCCAAAAAATTATTGCTGTATTTCTAGCTTAAATTGCACACTGACTAATGTGGCAGAGAACCCAGATGGAGGGTATTGCCAAAAATAGGTGTTTTTTTAAAACCCAGAAAATTATAGCTGTATTTCTAGCTTTAATTGCACACTGACTAATGCGGCACAGGCCCAAGATGGAGGATATTGCCAAAAATGGGTGTTTTTTAAAACCCAGAAAATTATAGAAGTATTTCATACTTGTTTTTAACAATCACAGATGCAGCAAAGGCTGCAATATTTAGTACTTTGCCCCAAAATGGGTGTATTTTTAATAACAGAATATGACAGCAGTATATAACGCTTGAATCTTACACGTACGGATGCAGCAAGGTCTGTAAAATTGAGTATTTTGCCTAAAAAGGGTGTTTTTTAAAACCCAGAAAATTGTTGCTGTATTTCTAGCTTAAATTGCACACTGACAAATGCTGCAAAGGCACCAGATGTAGGATATTGCCAAAAATGGGTGTTTTTTCAAACCCAGATTATTATTGCAGTATTTCAAGCTTGGATTTTAATGTCACAAAAGCTTGCATAAAATGGTCGCCGCCGCCCACCTAAATAACAGACGGATAAAAGTTAATTTTCTCTGTCACTGGACTGCACTGCACTCACACATTTAAATCTATATAGATCGCTGAGTTAACAAGCACTTCCGATTAAAGATTCTTTCCTATTCTCTCCCTCACAGAAGCAGCATCCTCTCCCTACACTAGTAACAGCAGAGTGATGTGCAGCGCTACGTGACTCCAGCTTATATGGAGGCTGGGTCACATGCTGCACTGGCCAATCACAGCCATGCCATTAGTAGGCATGGCTGTGATGGCTTCTAAGGGCACAGAGTTAAACGCTTGTTGATTGGCTGCTCTGCAGCCTTTCAAAAAGCACCATAAAATAGCCAAACACCGAACCCGAACTTTTACTGAAATGTTCGGGTCCGGGGTCCAAAAATCCAAAAGTTCGGTACGAGCCCGAACTTTACAGTTCGGGTTCGCTCAACCCTAATCTCAGTCTCTCTCTCTAACTTGGATTCCAATTGCATGGCGTCGAAACTCAGGTTTTGCTTTCCGCAAAGTGGCAGCAATGTAGATAGCCTTTCCTGCACTTATCACCATGGATATATTAACTACAGCCACCCTAATTGCCACTGTCACCACTCCCATCCTCTCCAGTTTCCAGCCTCAAGGCCTCTCCTGCAGGCCGGCACGCTTACAGAAACTACACTGAGGATTTATCCGATGTGCATTTCTTTGATGTGAAAATACCCCAAGAAGGTTTATATGCATAGCACCTTAAAGGGGTTCTGCGGGAAAATTAAAATAATTAAAGAGGACCTTTCATGGGTCCAGACATTATAAACATATCAGGATATGTAGGGCATAGCACAGGGATCTAACTGCACTTACTATTTTTTCTGGGCGCCGGTCCGTACGCCCGCTGTGCCCCTGTTGAATTCTCCCGCCTGGTATGCTAATTTTTGCATGGGTACAGGGAGGAGGAGACTGTCCTGTTTCTCAATGGGCGTCTTCTTCTCCCTGGCTGTAGCGCGGTCCAATCACAAAGGAGAGCGTCACAGCCAGGGAGAAGGTGAGTTTTTTTTTTTCTCCCTGACGGTGATGCTCCGCTGCGATTGGACAGTGCTACAGCCAGAGATAAGGAGACGCCCATTGAGAAACAGGGCAGTCTCCTCCTCCCTGTACCCATGCTATTCATTAGCATACTAGGCGGGAGAATTCAACAGGGGCACAGTGGGCGAACGGAGCGGCGCCCAGAAAAAATTGTAATTGCAGTTAGATCCCTGCACTATGCCCTACATATCCTGATACTTATTTTATAATATCTGGACCCATGAAAGGTCCTCTTTAAATATACAGTGAAGAGAAGGCAGTGCTCGTACAAGTGCTTCAGTCTCTTCAAACTGCTGATCGGCGGGGGATAGGTCATCAATATAAAAAAGCAGACAGCCCCTTTAACCATTCCATCCACTTTAAACAGTTAGGAGTATCTAGTTACAGATGTATCAATAATTGCTTATGAGGAACATAATCAAGGGCATAATCATAGGGAGGGCAAAGTTAGCAGTCGCACACAGGTACCAGGGTCTAAGGGTAACTAAAGGCTACTCTGCTACATAAGAAGACACCAGTGCTATAAATTACCATGGTAGGTGGTCGCAAATGGAGCTTCAGGTTGGGCATCTGATCACAAATGAATATAAATTCACTTTTTTCTCTGTTCTTTGAGAAAGTTGAGTTACAGCTTTTCCATTACAGAAATATGATATGCTCATCCTGAGCTTACTGGTCACAGGTACAATGCTGGAGCCAAGAAAGGTGATTAAAACACTGTACACCAGGTCTAAAATAGTAACCCTTCCGTTACCCTAGACCACCAGAGATGCTGTCATTAACCCCGGGATCAGGGGTGGACACAGACAGCAGAGGGCCCCTGTGCAAAGAATGTGCCTGAGCCCCTCCACCCCCCATGCCAAATTCTCAACCTAACCTATTTCCTCCTAATATTACATACAGTAATAAAAAAACATACCAGGTAAGGCTACTTTCACACCCATGGCACTATGATCTGTCCGGACACAAACCCCAGCATGCAGCGGTTTGTCCCGCTGATTCTCAGCATTTTTGCCAGATGGTGGCCGGATCTCTACCGTACCCCATTATAGTTAATAGGGCAGGCGGTCATTCCATCTGCATCCAGCAGTGCTGGATCCAGTGAATTCTAGCAGGCTGTTTTCAGCTGGAACAGCCTGCCAGAATCACTAACGCAGATGTGAAAGTAGCCTAATACAGCGCCACGTAGCTTGTACATCCAGTGATGTCTTCTTAGATCTTCTCTTTCCTCATCTTCTCCTTTCAGACCAGACCACCATGATCATTCCTTTCAGACGTCTCTTCTCTCTGCAGAGTTTGACAGATAGACATCTTAGTTTCCTACTTTTCCAACATCCTCCAACCTTCTGAACACCCCATCCTGTGCCTGCTGTGCTAACCAATACTATACTGCAGAAACAGATAAACCCCCTGAAAATACTAGTACCAGATAGTGCCTCTTCAATAATTATTGGCACACAGTGCCCTAAAAAATAACTGTGCCCAGCAAATAGTGTCCCTGACACTTATGAACATAATGTCCCCCCCAAAAAATTATACCAAAAAATGCCCTGTTGTGTGGCAGTAAAAAAAAATACCTCCTCTTAGTGCCCCTAGTAGACCCAATGTCCCTATAGTGCCCTCCTAATGTGTGCCAATGCCCCTACTGTGTGCCCCCCCAAAAAACTCTTAGTGCCCCCAGTTGAGCTAATGTCCCCATAGTGCCCCATCATTTTGCACCAGTAAAAAAAGTATATATATATAGTGCCCCCAGTAGAAGCCCCCATAGTGCTCCTCCCCCCGTCCCATGGTGCCTGACATAATGTGCCAGTATAAAATGCCCCTATAGAGTGCCCCAAGTAGATGCCCTGATAATGTTCCTCTCCCCCTTTCCCCATAGTTGTATCCTGCAATCCATGTACCAGTTCAGTAGCTCTTCTCCGAACTGTCTCCAAAGTATCGATATCCTTCTGGAGATATGGTCTCCAGTACTGAGCACAATACTCCAAATGAGGTCTCACTAGTGCTCTGTAGAGCGACATGAGCACCTCCCTCTTTCTACTAGTAATGCCTCTCCCTATACACCCAAGCATTCTGCTAGCATTTCCTGTTGGTCTAGGACATTGTCTGCCTACCTTTAAGTCTTCTGAAATAATGACCCCTAAATCCCTTTCCTCAGTTACTGAAGTTAGGACTGTATCACTTATTTTATATTCTGCGCTTGTGTTTTTACGCCCCAGGTGCATTATCTTGCACTTATCAACATTACATTTTATTTTGCCACAAACGGAAAGCCAAAATGCGAGTGTGAAAGTAGCCTAAGAGCAGCGGCAGTTTTAAATTTTCCCATTTAAACAAATGGCTGAAATATGATTGGCCATTGTAGACTCCGCCCACTTTTTATAAATTTTAATCCCAGTCACCCAGTGACCCACAGTGCCACAGGAGAACAGGATGTTACAGAAGAATAAGATGTTACAGAAAAACAGGATGTTACAGGAGAACAGGATGTTACAGAAGAACAGGATGTTACAGGAGAACAGGATGTTACAGGAGAACAGGATGTTACAGAATAACAGGATGTTACAGAATAACAGGATGTTACAGGAGAACAGGATGTTACAGGAGAACAGGATGTTACAGAACAACAGGATGTTACAGAAGAACAGGATGTTACAGGCTTTTTCAAGCAACATAATTATAAATCCCTTCAATGTTCCAGGATACTACCTTTAACCCTACTACTACTCTAGACAACCAGGAATTAAGGTGTAGCTTATAATGCAAGAAGTTAGTTGATGGTTCCTGGGGTAAGGGTACTTGGAGGAAGTGAGAGGGGTGGAGCCAAGAAGAAGCAGATTCAGTGCATAGTCAGAAGGGGCAGCATGGAAGAAGATAACAGTGCAGAGCCTACAGAGGCAATCAGAGCCCAAGTAGATTTTGGAATCAGCACGCTCATTTTAGTATAAATCACATGTTAATAGTAAGGGCTGAGCACTCACCACTTGGACAATAGAAACAAAACACTTCAAAGTAAAGAGGTAGCTAGGTAATTTAATAGTTAAAAAAGCACAATCTGTGCAAAAAAATCTAAAAAACTATACATGAGAATAAATTTGTAAAAGGCGGAAATATTGTTGGAGGTAATCTTCATGCGGTTACATGCACAGACGATGTAAAATATATAAAAATATTCATATATTTGCAAAAACCGGTAGAAGAGGTAGAAAGATTGTTAGAGGTAATCTGCATAAGATTACATGCATAGATGATGTAAAAAACATAAATATTCATATGCTATCCGATCCAGACGATGTGGATTATTAGGCATTTAAGAAATCCTCTCAATCATTCCTCACATATGCAGGTCCGGATATATTCACTCCCGTAAATGGAGAACAGCCATAATAAAGCAGTACGTATGTAGTTCTATGTGTCTAGAACACGGAGATAAATGCTGCCCAGTAGTAGTAAGACTCGAGTTTAGGTACACATGTTATTTGTATAACCTCATATGTCAGGTAAAAACAATGTTGCGATATTTGATCTGCGCTCACAGTGGCGTTCCACGTGGCTGCAGTGTTGTGTACAGAGGTACCTGTCCTGGAGTTATCAGCTGCTTCTGCGTTGTGATCGTAGTCACTTGTCTCCGCGCTTTGTCACTTGAGTTTGCCGCTGTCTCTGTTTGGATGATCACCGGCCACTTCAACTTCTTGTATGGCGTCTCCAGTTCTCTTTAAAATGGGAGATTAAGGTCACGGCGTCCCACGTGTATCGAGTGGGGTGCGGAGCTGGTATCTATTGTTGCGGACTCTGCATGTGAGGTAGGCGAATGTCCATGAAAACAAAATTACATTGGAGGGTATGAGTCCATCATCTAGTATGCAGGTATCCTTGAAACAAGACACGTTTTGGGGTCTATTCCTGGCCCCTTCCTCAGTGGTGACCCGCAAAATAATTTATCCCTCCTTTATATGGTGCCTTCGCAAATCCTAAAGTCTTGAGTGGATTCAAGTTGAATGTAAAATCAGGAAATAAATGATGTCAGCCAGGCCGAAAGGCAAAATAGTGGCCCATTCACGAAATGGGGAGGGTGGGAACAGCATGAGAAGTCAACAGAGTTGCCCTATGATATAGTAGTGAGGTGACAGCAGCATTAGGAGGCCACAGAGTGGCACAATGACAGAGTGTGGAGGTGGCAGCAGCAGCATCAGGAGGAGGCCACAGGCTGGCACAATGACAGTGTGGAGGTGGCAGCAGCATTAGGAGACCACAGAGTGACCCGTTGACAGAGTGGGGAGGTGGTTAGGAATACCAGTACCAGCTGAAAATGCTGTATGAAAGAAGGAGCACTTGGCATCAGATGTGTGGCATCAGGCAAGTGGCAGCATCAGAATAGTAACTGAGGCAGGTAGCCAGAAGAAACCAGTGTCTTTTGTCAAAGTGTTGGTGAGGCACCATGGATGATCTATTCTGATGAATCAGGCATTGGTGGGTGAAAATCCTAGCTGATTCACGCCTGATTCATCTTGACAAAGATCAGTCTCTCCACATTTTTGGTGGACAGTCGAGTTCTTCTTGGAGTAACTATGGCCCCCGCTCTGATGCCACACTACTGGCCAGGTAGGACAGCTTTTCCAGAGCAAGCTTTGCCAATTGCGGCCACAAATCCAGTTTGGCTGCCCAGTAGTCCAGCGGATCTTCAATGTGAGGTGGCAGGGTGCTGTCCAAGTATGCAGCCACCTGCTGGTTCAGGTCCTGCTCCAGGTCTAGCTGCTGCTGCTGGTGAGTAGATTTTTCACTAGGCAGGTGAAGAAAGCTGCTCATCAGCGACTCTAGACTCAAGTTGCTGCTGATGGAGCTGGAACTGCTCCTACCCCCCACCTTGCCACAGCAGCCATGGCAGAGGAACGTGAGGGCAGAGAGCCCCCCGGTCAGACCTGCGAGAGGATGGACGATTGCGCAGATAGGCAGCGGCCAACTCACTACATAGGATGTCTCTATAGTAGTTCAGTTTGTCCTCCCTCCCTCCCTTTTGTCCTCCCTAAAAAAAAATCCCCCATTTTGGACCAGTAGAAAGTGTCCAACAAGGTGGAGAGCCAGAAGTCATCCCTCTGCCGAATGCTGACAATTCGGCTGTCACTACGCAAGCAAGTGAGCATGCATCGGGCCATTTGTGCAAGTGACTTGGTGGGACTCCCTGCCTCCATCTCCACTGCATACTGCTATGGTGTGTTTGGGTTCTCTGCTTCATCTTTATCACCCTGTAGCTCCTCTGGCTGCTCCTGCTCTTCCTCTCCTGTCACCTCTGTAGAAAAAACACCCATTTCACTACACATTGCTTGTGCTCCAATATACTCCTCCTCATCCAGTTCAGCCCTCACAGGGCTCATGGGGCCATGAAATATAGGCGCCACGTCTGCAGTCCCCTGACCAGCCAGATTTACCAGCATCTGTTCCAGAACATGAAGCAGTGGAATGACGTTGTTCATCCCGTAGCCCTGGCGACTGACAAATAACATGGCATCATCAAAGGGCCTGAGCAAATGGCAGGTGTCACGCATGATCTGCCACAGTCTGACATCGAAGTTACACCTGCCACAGTCTGACATCGAAGAAATCATTTATGGCCTTTCTCTGTTCGTATAGTCGGTCCAACATATGGAGGGTGGAATTCCAACGGGTGGAAACGTCGCATATCAGCCTATGTTGGGGGATGCCGTTATGCCACTGTAGCTCAAGGAGGGTGTGCTTTGCGGTATACGAGTGGCTGAAGTGCATGCAAAGTTTCCTGGCCATTTTTAGGATGTCTTGCAGATGGGTGGAAAACTTCAGGAATCGCTTGACAACCAGATTGAACACGTGTGCCATGCAGGGCGCATGGCTCAGCCCTCCTTGACACAATGCCGACACCATGTTCTTCCCATTGTCGGTCACCATGGTTCAGATTTTGAGTTGTCGTGGAGAAAGCCAGGATTCGATTTCTTGATGAAGGACATGGAGGCAGAGGCGGAGTCAGCTGGCCAAGTTGCTGGTGTGGCTGTGCAGGAACCACATTCACCGAGTGGGCCGTGAAGGACATGTATTGTCCCTGACCGTAGTTACAGCTCCATATGTCGGCGCTTCCGTGCACTTTGGCAGACACAGACAGGCTGAAGGACTGACTGCTGTTCTACATATGTGTGCAGGGCTAGTACTGCCTTTTTAGCAAAGAAATGACGGCTTGGGACTCTCCACCTCGGCTTGGCACAAGCCATCAGTTCTCTGAAAGGTGCAGAGTCTACCACTTGGAAAGGGAGGGACTGCAGCACCAGCAACTTGCCAGGAGCACATTCCCCTTCTACGCCATTGGATGTGTGCATGCATACTGTTGTCTCTTGGCAAACGCTTCGGTGATCGATTGCTGACGGAATGACTGACAAGGAGGAGGAGCAGGAGCATCCGGACCAGCAGATGATGGAAAGGACAGACAGCTCCCTTCGGCAGAGGTGGTGGAGCCTTGACTGCCTGAAATTGTCTGCGTGCCACTGGTTGATGCAGCGGTTTCTGCGGCAGGCTGGACCACCACATCGGAGTCACGGTTCTCCCAGGCCACATTATGGTGACGCTGCATATGTTGACGTAGGGCGTAGTGCCAACATTGGCACCCTGGCCACACTTCACCTTCTTCCCACAGATTCTACAAATGGCCATGTTCACCTCCTACAGTGGCTTAACAAAATACTGCCACACCACCGAGTACGTGATTTTACCCCCAACACTCCGCACTGACTGACTGCTACCACTGCTGCTTCTGTGAACCCTTGCACCACTACTTTCCGGGCAGGTAGGCTCCTGCGAAGCGGGTCGTCTACCCAGGGCACGTTTGGCTCCCGACCTCCCACTGCTGCCACCCTGCTGGCTCACGGCCACGCTAGTGACTTGCTGGCTCTGCCGCTGCCTCACAGGCAAACTGCCACCCTCTTCTCCCGATGACGATGAAGCCCTTAATTCATCTGGTTCCCATCATCATCATCATCGAATACTGTCTGCATGTCACTGATGTCCTCCTCAACAGTCTCTTGGTCAGGAGCCTCACCGCTCGCAACACCAGCTCCCACGCCACTCTCATCGTCACTACTTGCCCACCTAACGAGGGAGTGGCGGATGTCTACTCCACATCTTGGCTGGCCAGTAGCTGCTGATTGTCCTCTAGTAGGTCGTCCTCGCTGTATAGTGGAGCTGAGCCCACAGCATTTAATACTTGTGTTGCTGAGGGTACAGAAAAGGACAGAGGCAGGTTGAGAACAGGTGAGGGCACAGAGCCTGCTCCCAGGCCATACAAACTAAGGGTTGTGTCTGATGACCCCACCGACTCTTGGCTGGGGGTGTCTGATGTCACTTGGGACGAAGTGGATGACAATTACACACACATATATCACATACATATGTACAGAATACAGTAACACTACATATGTACATATATGTAACCACACACATATTACACTGGCACACACTTACCTTCTGAGCAGGTCTCCAGGGTAAACAGTCAGGATTGATGGGAGGACATCTTCTCCTCAGCAGGCAGTGCTGCAGGCTCTCTTCTCCCCTCCCTCTGTCCCAACTGCTGCACATGGTGACTGCACCACTGAACGGCAAATAGGCCCTTACTTTTTTCAACTTATACACGCCACAAAAGGCTTTAGAACATATAACTGCACCGCTGAACGGCAAATAATATATATTTTTTTCTACTAATACACGCTAAAAAGGGCTTTAGAACATATAACTGCACCGCTGAACGGCAAATATATGTATTTTTGCCACTAATACACACCAAAAAGAGCTTTAGAACATTTAACTGAACCACTGAATGGCAAATAATATATTTTTTTGCCACTAATAAATGCCAAAAAGGGCTTTAGAACATATAACTGCACCACTGGGCAAAAAAAATATATTTTTTTTGCCACTATTACACACCAAAAAGAGTTTTAGAACATATAACTGCACCGCTGAACGGCAAATAATATATATTTTTTTGCCACTAATACACGCCAAAAAGGCTGTAATTTTCTCACTTCACCACACCATGGATAATAAGTCCTTTTTTCCCACTAATACAAGCCCAAAAATGCTTTAGAACATATAACTGCAACGCACAAGGGCAAATAGGACGTAGAAATATTTCCTTGTAATAAACCCTGTTAATGGCTGTATCAAACAGCACTTGCACCCCAATAACAAGAACGATTTGCTGGAATGACAGAGCTGTATAATGGCAATTTGGATCCAGAGTCAGTGCAGCAAGGTGTATGTTCCTATTACCCAGCCTGTAACCTCCCCTAGTGAACACTGTTCTGCTTCAATGCTGTGGAATGATTCCTCCCTATCCTTTCCCTGAACTTCTATACAGCAAAAGTTTTAAAGTCTTTTCTACCACTGTCCCTAGCGCCTGCTGCCGTCTCTCCCTGCACATTTGAAAATGGCTGAATCCAAGATGGCTGAAGCTATTTATAAGGCTGTGATATCACAGGGCTGACTGGCTGGTGCAAATCGAATTTTTCCTGAAATTGGGATCGAATTCCACTTCGTCAACTTCGATTCGCTCATCTCTAGTTAGTACCAAAATCCCTAGCAATCTACAGTAGCAAAGGTATACCTATCTCCCTTGTGGTCTAGTGCAGTGTACTCAAGTTGTGCGTAGTAGGTGTTTCTGGGTGTAGTAGTGCAATATACACTAACCTGGTACAGCTGACTCTCTGCAAGGGCAGGTATAGGTAGGAATAGTTCGTGACGCCAGTGCCAAGTAAACGGTGGCACGCCGTTTGCGGATGCAGGAATAATTTGAGGAAACGTGGTGTTAAAACAGAACTTCAACTTTAGTAGTTTGCAGGCAGAGACAATATTGGAAACGCAGTTCCTCAGCATACAGTCGATCTTGCAATTCGGTCGATGCAGGCAATTCAGTACAGCAGGGTAATTACAGAGTGTTGAACACAGGATTTGCAGCAAAGGAGGTTGCACTCTAACTCTGTCTGATCCTGGAATGTAGCAATTCTTCACCAAGGCCCATTAACCTAAGTCTGGCTTTATATCCTTGATTATGGCTTAAATAAGTACCTCCTCTGTTTCTCTCAGTACCTCTGGCTCCTCTGATCTTTGCCTCAGTCTCTCCCTCAGCTTCCTCAGGCTCTAGAAACTTCTGAGCTCTGGTCTAGACTGACTTCTGCACTCCACACTAGATCAGGTTACACTGCCTTGCACTTCCCTGACTGGCCTTATATAAACTAGGGCTCCCTAGCTCCCTCTAATGCCTAAGAGCTGGAATGACACCCCTAGCCGGCCTGTACTTGCAAGTTTCATAGCAACAGGGAAATACATGCATTACATTACATGACATTTTATAAAACTGACATACAACAACTCCCCATAATTAGGAGGGACGACAGCACACCAAGTGACACTTTGGTAGTGACGGGTATTACAGTTCCCGTACACTACATACCCCACTGCTTTAAGCTGAGTACGACCTCGTACTCCATCATGGGTCTCCCAACTGGAATCTCTACCTGAAATAGAAAATAGAGACATGCAGGCATACATACATGCAATTCATCTGCATTTACATCAGGTCCAATTGGCAAAGGTGCAGGGCAGTGACAAGGGGCGTCGTTCTCTTCTCTCAGGATAATGAATGGAACGGGGGCGCTGACCTGGCACAGCGGAACATTATAACCAGGATAGTCCATGACAATGAATAAGTCCATGATAAAACAGTAGAAAACGGTATAAAAGTTCTTGGAGGCTCAAATAACAAACATGAGTCCGTACCCAGGTTATTTCTTATTAAATCACAGAGGCTCTCATGCGGTGGAGTCCATCTCTGGGCACAATACTTTAGTATGAAGTTGCACAATAAAATGACAGCATAAAAACGGAACTACCCAGGGGTTTCCTGTGGGTGTAGCACAGGCAAGGGCTCACGTGGGGGAGTCCATTCTTGCGCACAAATGTCCAACAAGGTATTCCCAGTAGCAACGGTTTGGGAGGAGACGCCACCAGAATAGTCAAAGTCTCCTAAACGGACTGGCGGGCGTCCCCTGGTCATCCGGGTAGACCTTCTCAGTACAGGGGTCTCCTCTTCCCTTAGCAACGAAGTAGAAGGGACAGGAGCAACAGGAGGGTCTCCATCAGCGAGACCCTGGTCAGGAACAACTGGAACAACTGGAACAACTGGAACAACAATATCCACGAGAGGGGGAACTGGATCCGGGGCATCTTGAACGGGCTCTTCTGGAGGTGAAGAAACAGCAGGGGCCGGAGCAGGCACCAGCAAATTCAACCACGGTGTCAGAAGCCAATGCATGGGATCAGCGTCATACCTTAGATTATTGACAGCCTGCATAGGATCCTCGGGCTGTATGGCTGACTCTGACACAGGATATTCTGATCCAGAACTCTCGGCACTAGGTTCTGGTGTCAGGCAGAGTTTCAACCGGTTTCGGTGTACAATTTGGGATCCCTTGTCTTCCCGGGTGATCTCATAAGTGTGAGTTCCAACATTTGGGATTGCAGTGACAACATAAGGACTTCGCTCCCACTTACTGTCCAATTTGCTGGTACGACGGTTATTCTTTAACCATACCACGGCCCCTATGGTCAAGGGTTCTGCCTGGGCTGCCTGATCGTAGTCTTTCTGCTGCCGGTCTCTAGCAAAGTCCATACGTTCCTGAACAATGGCCTTGGCTGCATCCAATCGCCTTTGATGTTCAGCAACCCAGTCGGTGTTAGGTAATGGGTTAATGCAGTCAGGCACATGTACATCCAATGAATGATCAGCAGGCAATGTCCCTTGGCGCCCAAACATCAGGTAAAAAGGGGTATACCCGGTGGAACAATGTATGGTATGATTGTATGTGAACATGAGCTGTGGCAACAGACTGGGCCAATCTCCTCTGTTTTCAGGAGGCACGGCCCTCAGCATCTCTATCAAGGTCTGATTCATTTTTTCACATAATCCGTTACCTTGAGGATGGTAGGCCGTTGTCCGGATCTTCTTACAGTTGTGTAAGCGGCACAGTTCATGGAACAGATGGGACTCAAAAGCAGGTCCTTGATCGGTGAGGATCTTTTCTGGACATCCATAGGGCAGGAGGAAGTGCTTCCAGAACATTTCGGCTGTAGTCTTGGCTGTCTGGTCTCTCACAGGCACTGCTACAACAAACTTTGTGAAATGGTCAATAATAGTCATGGCATAAGCATACCCTGAGCGACTAGGCTCCAGTTTTACATGGTCGATGGCGGCAAGTTCAAGAGGACGGGTACTTACAATGGGTCTCAGTGGTGCCCTCTGATCATGGTGCTCACTTCGTTTCAAGGCACAGGCTACACACTCTCGACACCACTTCTCCATGTCTTCTCTCATGCCCACCCAGTAAAACCGCTGGCGGATAGTAGCCTCAGTCTTTTGGACCCCAAAGTGGCCGGATTGATTGTGGTACATCTCCAACACCATACCTGCATCTCGTCGGGGTATGAGAATCTGGTGTACTCTTTCGTTGGACACTGGGTCTAGGCTCCTCCGTAGCAATAGGCCTTTTTGTATGAAGAGTTGATGGCGCTGTCTCCACAGTTTGATGAGCTCAGGATCTGCACTCTTACGCCGAATCCTCTCAGGGGCTCTGCCACTGGTAATGAAGTCCAACAGCTCACCCAGCACTCTACTTTCAGACTGTAGTTTCACCCACCTTTCTTCTTTAGGTTCAGGCCTATTGGAGGATGAAGGAACTGCAGCTCTGTTATTGGTAGCTCGAGCCTGATCCTGTTGAGCAAATTTGTTATAGAAAGCCGGCATCTCTACATCTTCCCAATCATCTCGCACATCATCAGGAGCTGTCTCTGTGGGAAGCCTGGATAAAGCATCAGCGTTATCATTAGTACGTCCAGCACGATACTTCACAGAGAAATCATAGTTGGCAAGGCGAGAGGCCCATCTCTGCTCCAAGGCCCCCAATCTAGCTGTATTGAGATGTGCCAGAGGGTTATTGTCAGTGAATGCAATGAACGGGGTGGCGGCTAGATAATCCTTGAATTTTTCTGTCACCGCCCACACTAATGCCAGGAACTCTAGTTTGAAGGAACTATAATTCTGGTCATTTTTCTCAGCTCCTTTCAGGGAGCGGCTTGCATATGCTATCACTCTCTCTTTTCCCTCTTGGATTTGGGCTAACACAGCTCCCAGGCCTTGCTTGCTAGCGTCAGTATAGAGATGGAAGGGCTTGCTATAATCTGGATAACCTAACACTGGAGGCTCGGTCAGTTTCTTTTTTAGCAATTGGAACGCTATCTCTCTTTCCTCATTCCACTCGATGGGCACAGGAGTTCTAGGACTCTTTTTGGGTTGCCCCCTCAAGAGCTCCTGGATAGGATCAGCTATTTGAGCAAAATGGGGGATAAAACGTCTATAGTAGCCGGCAAAACCCAGGAAACTCCTCACCTCTTTGACAGTAGTAGGAACCGGCCAATTACGGACAGCTGCCAATTTATCAGGGTCAGGTTGCACTCCCTCTCCGCTTACTATATGCCCCAGGTATCTTACTGCAGGTTTGAGCAGGTGGCACTTGGATGGCTTTACCTTCAAGCCATATTTGATAAGGATTTCAAATACTTCTGCCAAATGTTTCAGATGGTCCTCATATGTTTTTGAGTACACAATGACGTCATCTAGATACAGCAGCACTGTTTCGAAGTTTTTGTGACCCAAACACCGCTCCATTAGTCTCTGGAAAGTCCCTGGGGCATTACATAGCCCGAACGGCATACAATTGAACTCAAACAGGCCCATGGGAGTAGTGAAAGCAGTCTTTTCCCTATCTGCAGGGGCCATGGGTACCTGCCAGTAGCCACTGGTCAAGTCCAACGTGGAGAAATAGGCAGAGGAGCCCAGAGCAGTTAGTGACTCCTCAATGCGGGGCAATGGGTATGCATCTTTGTGGGTTATTTGATTGATTTTCCTATAATCCACACAGAAACGGATACCACCGTCCTTCTTCTTTACAAGGACTAGGGGTGCCGCCCACGGACTACGGCTGTCCCGGATTACATTAGAGTCTTTCATCTCTTGGATCATTTCCTTTACAGTCTGATAGGAAGTAGGCGGTAAAGGTCTGTACCTCTCCTTGATAGGAGGATGAGAGCCAGTAGGTATAGTGTGTTGTATGGCACTCACCTCACCATAATCAGTGGCATGCTTACTGAAGGCCTGGTGGTGCTCTTTGACAAGCTGTATAATCCCTTCTTGTTGCCGTTGGGGGGTATTCTCGTCCCCGACATGGAGCTCTTCCCACCAGGGCACTTGTGGCTGGGTCACCGGCGAACATCCGCGGCCTGCAGCTGACGGCTTTTCTGTCACTGGAAGACGAATGATGTCTTGGAAGGACACCTGGGACAGCTGGGCAACAGGGCAATGCTTAGTAAGCGCAACAGGATGATTACTCAGATTAATCAGACGGACAGGTACTTTACCTTGGGAGACGTTCACCAGGCACTTGGCAGCTCTCACATAAGGATAATCCTCCATCTGGATCGGTTCCACCAGGGCTGGATAATCTCGGCCTTCGACTCCCAGGACAGCACGACACCACAAAAGAGTTTGAGAATTAGGAGGCAAAGTCACAGGCTTAATATCACGGATCCTGGCAGTACAAATTTCTCCTTTCTCATTAGCAAACCTCTGCTGGGCACTTAACACAGTAATAGTCTTTTGAATCACCCTCCTGGATGCAGAGGAAGCAGTGGGCAAAGTCTGATGTAATACAGCAAGTATTTCTGAATAACAGTTTTTGAAGACATTGGTGCCTAGAATGACAGGATGTCCTCCTCTGTCACCGGCTTGTACTACGATCACTCCCTGTTGAGGCAGGGTTACTTCTCCCACCTGCAGGGTGGGTTCCCAGTATCCATGAACCTTTACTGGTTTGCCATTGCTGGCGATAATCTCCACCCAGGATTCAGGCGGCTGGGTCAATTGGTTGGTGTCCCAGAACCTTTCAAAGGCGGGCAGCTGAATAGTAGTGACTTGAGACCCAGTATCTAATAAGGCTTCAAAGGGGACCCCGTTGATCTCTATATTGATTTTAGGATGGGATCCTACATACCGCGGCATCCAATTTGGATCATCTGGACCTAGTGTTCTACCTCCCGAGGGGTGGTCCTCAGCCTCAGGGGTTGCCCTGTTTAACTGCCAGCACGTGGATTCTGTGTGTCCCTGCTTTTTGCAATATGTACATACGGGCCGCTTACGGTTTTTATTGCGTCTCCCAGGATCCCTGGCGTGAGTCTCTTGGTAAGGAGGTGGGAACGGCCTAGGAGGTGACAGGAATTCTTCTTCTAGCATTATGGGTTTTTCCCATTCCTCTAATTTTCTGCACACCTTCTCTAGACTTTTAGTGAGGTGATTTACTTGCTCTGTCAGCATGGCAATAGTATCGGTAGCTGACACTTGAACAGCTTGACCGGCCTCAGCTCGGTTAGTGACAAGCGGTTTTGGCCTGCAGGCTGATGACTCAGATAGGGTGTTCAACTCAGGAGATACTGTGGACCCCAGAATTTTTATAGCCAGTTCTTTAAAGTCCAGAAAGGCACTGTTAGGGTGCTGGGCGGACAGCATCTTTAACTGGGTCCTTATTTGTTCACTAGACACCCCGGTTATAAATTGTTCCCTTAGGGTCTGGTCCCGGTTATCAGCCTCTTTGGGATCTATCTGGATTACAGCCCCTAAAGCCTCCTGAAGTGATAGGGCATAGTCACGGAGGGACTCACCGGGTTTCTGTCTCTTGCCAAAGAAGTGCATCTTTATCTCTGAGGCAGTCCTAGTTTCAAAAGTGGCTCTGAGGCGGGTGAAGATCTGTTCTAGAGTACTCCGCTCAGTAGCAGGCCATGATAACACTTCCCTGCGGGCAGCTCCCTCCAGCTGCGCCAGCAGGATTTCCATTTGCTGGTCGGCATTTATAGGGTATAATCGGAATAGTGCCAGCAACTTTTCTTCAAAGTCCCGTAGGGTATGGGTCTCTCCCCTGTAGCGGGGGAACCATGGGGCCCCGAAATAGTAGGGCATGGTAAAGGGCATCATGCTGGGGGCCGCCGGATGACCAGGAGCCGCAAGCTCTCCTGGGGCCGGCTGCTCAGGCACTCCTGGCTCTGACATGGTAGTCTATTGAGAGGTGGCCGCTGGCGACTAAAGAGGCCGGTACACTCCCCTTCCCTCCGGTTACAAGTGCTTACCGGTATCGCCGGGCTTGCGCAGGTCAAGTCTCGCGAGATCCCAGACGTCCTGAGACCGCGGTGACGCAGGAGAAGCAGGGCCGCGGCGGTGCGATGATGAAGAGGGGCGGGACTCTCTGTGTCTTTGCAGGGATCCGCCCACGAAGTCCTCAGCGGCGCGGGAAACTTTACTCCAGGCAGCCGGTGGCCATCTTTAGCAAAACGCTGTCCATTCACTGACAGCAAGCAGGATTGTAAAAAGTCTATAAATCCACACTCCAATGCGGCGATTTTCTTCCTCTCTATAGCGCAATACTGCACAGCGCTTTTTAGAAGTTTTTGGTATACTTTGGGTATAATTTTCAGTCCACAAAGTCCACTTGAAATAAACAGGAAAATTGTCACTTTGGTCACAGGGCAACGGTATAAGGCACAAAGTTCACGCTTCTTGCACTATAAAGCGTGCGTATCCGTGTTCGTGACGCCAAAAGAGAGGTGCAGTGTACTCAAGTTGTGCGTAGTAGGTGTTTCTGGGTGTAGTAGTGCAATATACACTAACCTGGTACAGCTGACTCTCTGCAAGGGCAGGTATAGGTAGGAATAGTTCGTGACGCCAGTGCCAAGTAAACGGTGGCACGCCGTTTGCGGATGCAGGAATAATTTGAGGAAACGTGGTGTTAAAACAGAACTTGAACTTTAGTAGTTTGCAGGCAGAGACAATATTGGAAACGCAGTTCCTCAGCATACAGTCGATCTTGCAATTCGGTCGATGCAGGCAATTCAGTACAGCAGGGTAATTACAGAGTGTTGAACACAGGATTTGCAGCAAAGGAGGTTGCACTCTAACTCTGTCTGATCCTGGAATGTAGCAATTCTTCACCAAGGCCCATTAACCTAAGTCTGGCTTTATATCCTTGATTATGGCTTAAATAAGTACCTCCTCTGTTTCTCTCAGTACCTCTGGCTCCTCTGATCTTTGCCTCAGTCTCTCCCTCAGCTTCCTCAGGCTCTAGAAACTTCTGAGCTCTGGTCTAGACTGACTTCTGCACTCCACACTAGATCAGGTTACACTGCCTTGCACTTCCCTGACTGGCCTTATATAAACTAGGGCTCCCTAGCTCCCTCTAATGCCTAAGAGCTGGAATGACACCCCTAGCCGGCCTGTACTTGCAAGTTTCATAGCAACAGGGAAATACATGCATTACATTACATGACATTTTATAAAACTGACATACAACAACTCCCCATAATTAGGAGGGACGACAGCACACCAAGTGACACTTTGGTAGTGACGGGTATTACAGTTCCCGTACACTACACTAGGGTATTGAAGGGGTCAGTGGCTTTGAACCATTTACCTATCTAAGGCTACTTTCACACTAGAGTTTTTTGCAGGTCCGTCATGGATCTGCAAAATCGCTTCCGTTACAATAATACAACTGCATGCATCTATCATGAACGGATCCGATTGTATTATGTCTTATATAGCCATGACGGATGTCAGAGAAAACTGATCTGTCCCCATTGACTTACATTGTGTGTCAGGACGGATCCGTCTTGCTCTGCACCACATCGCGGACAAAAAAGCATTATTCTGTCCACTATGGGAACACAACCAAACAGAACGGAATGCATTTTGGTGCATTCCGTTTCGTTCAGTTCAGTTTTGTCCCCATTCACAATGATAGGATCTCAATAGCGAATTGAAAGTAGCCTAAACATCCATCATTACTTACAATTTCCTACAGGTTTATATTGTCTAGGTTCTAGGCGGAAATACTTGACTGAATGTTTTATAAACATACCTGGAGGATGTGCAGTGCTGTGGATTCGGCTCTTCCATGGCCAATTATTTGGGCACCGCACAGAAATATTTATCTGGAAACGCATGGATTATTTAAAGAATTTACAAAGTAAGCAAACTCGGGGAAATGTGTTTTTAAAATATTTTTCCAAAATTAGATACACAGCAATCCTCCTACATCTCTGCAGAATTATTTTACATAAGAAAAAGCCCGGAACATCAATGTCACATACCGGAGCTAAATTGTACTCATTCTGAATTGAAGAAATGTAACATTCACATCTGTCAGATTCTGATAATTACATGAGAGAATGGAGACAATCACCTGTGACAGAGATGAACTTTTTTGAAAGACACAACAGTATAATTTATCACGAGGCAAAAAGATCACTTGACATGTAAAGGAGTAGACCTTCGAACTAAGCGCCATCATTTTTCTGAGCATAATAATAAACAAGACAGGAAGAGAAAAAAAATTATCTAGAAATCAAAACCAACGAGACCAATAATTTTATTCAAATTGAATTTCAGGGGCCATTGTGTGCACCTTTCCTTTGGTGTCCAGTTTGTTCTCTGGCTCACACATCACATCGTGTCAGAGATTTACAGATGTAGCAACCTTTTATTTGACATTTAATGCATTAAAAACTCAGTTGCCCTAAAACTTTAAATAGACACTGAAAATCAACTTTGGATACGGCCAGGGTCGGACTGGCCCAGAAAAGTACCAGATGATTCTCTGGTAGGCCCAGTCTCTGAAGTCTTAGTGTGCCCCAAAGGTCCAGGAGTAAAATTTTATTTGGACCTGACTCCCCACTGGGATCTGTTTCTTTCATTCCAAATAGAGATGGCCTTGCGGTTCGCCTGGCGGTCGTTTCGCCATGAACTTTGCTCGTTCGCGGTTCGCTGAACAGGCGAACATATGGCGATGTCTGCCGGCGCCATATTCTTAGCATTGTGCAGAATGTTGACCCATGACACATTCAGAGTATTAGTTATACCAACACACAGTGCGAATGCGTTTACGGTATCTATTCAAACCCAAATAAAGCAGAATTGTATTGTGAATGGGATTTAAAACATAACATTTACTAAATCATTTAAAATAAATGCCACTTGGTGAGAAACATACAAGACAAACACCTCCACTATAGCATAAGGTAAGTAAAGGGTGGATCTTACCACGTTTGGTGGGTTCCACGGCCTGTGGAGGATGGTTCAGGTGATGGATGGACAACCGGAACCTGTGTGACCAGGTGCTGATGTCTATAGGCAAAATGGTACTCCTATACAACCCTGTTATGTCTTTCCTACCTAAATAAAGGTGGGGGGCTGTATGAGCAACTGCCTAGCACACATGGAGCACCCGCCCCGACAGGGGCGACCCCATACCGATCCTGTCCCTCAGTATGGGCCTAGTGCTGTATTACCCTAATTACAAAGCCCTACATGCCATGTTTCGGTCCTAGACTCCAGACCTCATCAGGGGACTTCACAGAAGTATTCAGGGATAACTAGAAACAAATTGACAAACACACACTAAATATAGGTCACATATAAAACCGAGTTTCCAATGATAATAAATTGGTTTCAAACTCAGGTTACTTCCCCCTTGGTTAGCTGTCGCGATTGCGGCGGAGACGGGGCATGTGCTTGGATATCCTGCAAGTAAATATCCATATTGTGATTCAGCAAGTATGAAAATTGTCTGCAAAGTATCATTTGCGGCGACAGGGCAGTGTTTCAGTGGTTGCCATGTAACGGGCGACGCTTGGAGGCAGGTCCTTACCTCACTTCCGGTTAGCCCGCACCATGTGATGCCAACTTCCGGTCCGGTGGAACGCACGCGAGCGGCGTGCGTTCCACAAGCAATCACAGATGCTGGGACCGCTATGGACAGGTGAGTTAGGTTTTCAGGGGGGCGTACACCCACTAGGAAGTGGGGTAATATAAGGAGGTGAGTATCAATTACAAATTGCTCACCCAAATCGCCACTATTTGAGGTGAGACACAGCACTTGCTTGGGACACTTCTCATGCTAAGGCTCGGATTTGATACACCATTGATCCGGTTTGAAAGTAGGAGGCAAAAACGATCTTCTTTCAGTAAGTAACCTGAGTTTGAAACCAATTTATTATCATTGGAAACTCGGTTTTATATGTGACCTATATTTAGTGTGTGTTTGTCAATTTGTTTCTAGTTATCCCTGAATACTTCTGTGAAGTCCCCTGATGAGGTCTGGAGTCTAGGACCGAAACATGGCATGTAGGGCTTTGTAATTAGGGTAATACAGCACTAGGCCCATACTGAGGGACAGGATCGGTATGGGGTCGCCCCTGTCGGGGCGGGTGCTCCATGTGTGCTAGGCAGTTGCTCATACAGCCCCCCACCTTTATTTAGGTAGGAAAGACATAACAGGGTTGTATAGGAGTACCATTTTGCCTATAGACATCAGCACCTGGTCACACAGGTTCCGGTTGTCCATCCATCACCTGAACCATCCTCCACAGGCCGTGGAACCCACCAAACAAGGTAAGATCCACCCTTTACTTACCTTATGCTATAGTGGAGGTGTTTGTCTTGTATGTTTCTCACCAAGTGGCATTTATTTTAAATGATTTAGTAAATGTTATGTTTTAAATCCCATTCACAATACAATTCTGCCATGACACATTCATCAGGTGGGACAGGACAGCCAATTGAGACGTTTCAGCACCCTATAAATAAACCCGATCTGGCAGCCATTTTACATTCTGCTTTTTGCCAGTGTAGGGAGAGGTTGCTGTGTGGAGCAGGGACACACTGTTAGGAACACCAAACGCTAGCTAATAGGGCCACAAAAGTCCTTATAAGGACTGGTATAGGTGTGCTATCGATAGGAGTGATATACAGAGAGGTGTGATATACTTATAATATACTTTCTAACATAGAAAGTATATTATAGTGCATTTGTATTGTGCAGCAGTTGTGTGCGGTTCTGCGGAGATACCGCAGCTATATAGAGGGACAAACGCTATTGGAATAACTAATTGCAACTGGTGTTATATACCTGTTGCCCCCCAAAAAAAACTTATAGAGGGGTGTGATATACCTATAATATACCTTCTAACACAGCAAGTATATTATAGTGCATTTGTATTGTGCAGCAGTTGTGTGCGGTTCTGCTGAGATACCGCAGCTAGATAGAGGGACAAACGCTATTGGAATAACTAATTGCAACTGGTGTTATATACCTGTTGCCCAAAAAAAAAATCTGATAGAGGGGTGTGATATACCTATAATATACCTTCTAACATAGAAAGTATATTATAGTGCATTTGTATTGTGCAGCTGGTATGTGCGGTTCTGCTGAGATACCGCAGCTATATAGAGGGCGAAACGCTATTCGAATAACTAATTACAACTGGTGTGATATACCTGTTGCCCCCCAAAAAACTGATTAAGGGGTGCGATATACCTGCTTCCACAAAATACTGATTGAGGGGTGTGATACACCGTCTTCCACAAAATATTGATTGAGGGGTGTGATACACTGGCTTCCAGCAAATATTGTTTGAGGCCGGCGATACACCTGCTTCCACAAAATACAGATTAAGGGGATTGATATTCCTGCTTCCACCAAATATTGATTGAGGCCTGCGATACACCAGCTTCCACCAAATATCGATTAAGGGATTTGATTTGCCGGCTTCCAGCAAATACTCATTATTGGGTTCTATATACCTGTTTCCATAAAACAGACTTGGTTGAGTGGCTCACTCAGCCTTCCGCTTCTGCACCATCTTCATCCTCTGTATCAGCACCCTCCTCACTCTCTGCTGTGTGCACCCCCAAAGACACCACCATCACCACCACCATAGCCCCTCCACTCGAGTCAGAGGAATTATTTTTCCATCCATTTCCAGACCTTACTGATGCACAGCTATTCTTGGCATCGGATGAGGAAGAGGAGGTAGCAACGGCCGCCACCCAGGGGTCTGATGACAGTACCCAGATCAGCCCAAAGAAAGGGAGGTCCCCGCTGTTGCTGCCTACTCCAAGATCTCTAATGTGAGTGGTGGTGAAGGTGATGATGATGACGTGTCGATGGACATCACGTGGATGCCCACAAGAGAGGAAGAGGAGGGGAGTTCAGAGGGAGAGACGGAGCAGCAGATAGGGAGGAGAAGCAGGCAGAACTCGCAGAGCACAAGAGGCAAAAAGCAGACTGCAAATGTATCTGGAGCGAGCCATCCACCATGCACGGTCACATCTTGCGCTCCCAGGACACCGGCATATGGCTCCGCAGTGTGGTATTTTTTAAACGTGTCAGCTGCTGACAATAGTAGTGCCATCTGCAGCCTGTGCTGTCAATGCATAAGTCGCGATAAGCCCAACATTCACCTAGGGACGAACACCTTAAGAAGTCACCTGGCCTCACATCACCAAGCCCAGTGGGAGCAACACTGTCAGAACCCACAAAGCCACACTCCCGGCGCGCCATATCCTGCCTCTTCTCCGTCTCCTCTCTCCTCCCATTTGTCCTCCACTCCACCTTCCACATTGCCATTGTTGCATTTATGCCTCTTGCCCAACGGCTTGACTGCCGGCTTGTCGGAACTGCTAGCCTGCCAACTACTGCCATATAAACTGGTGGACTCGGAGGCATTTAGAAAATTTGTGGCCATTGGTACAGCGCAATGGAAGGTCCCCGGAAACAAATATTTCTCCCAGAAGGGCATCTCAGAGCTATATGGCCATGTTCAGCGGCAAGTGAATGTATCTCTGGCACACAGTGTCAGTGCCAAGATACATCTGACCACAGACACGTGGTCTATCAAACACGAGCAGGGAAGGTACATAACTTTTTCTGTGCACTGGGTGAACCTTCTGACGGCTGTCAAGCATGCAACCCGTGGCACCCGTGTGGATTGCATGCAGGCCTGCCTCTTCTCCTCCTCCTCCTACTTCAACCTCCGTCTCCTCCTCGGCTGACTCCTCCTTTTCCACTGCTACTGCTGCACCCACCCAGCTCACCTGTCACGACTGTGACTGATCCAGACAGGTCTGGGAGGAGAAGGTCGCAGCGACTTGCTACTCGCGATAGCTTGTGAGTTTGCTCCGTGGTTCAGGGTATGTCATCTGGGTTTTGCCTTGTGAACCTTTTTGTCCTGACTGGGAGTTTGTAGGCATCCTTCTCAGGTGAGTCCTGTCTGCCACTCCCAGCTACTATATTAGTTTCACTTTCACTTGCAGTCATTGCCAGATATAGTCCTTACTTCCAGTTCTATTCTGACCTTTGAGGGAGATCGTTTGATGGTGTTGCTGTGGAGCTCTTGTCCGGCGTGGACGGTCGTGATTGGGATCGCCTTCTCTGCTTGTGACTGGATAAGTCTATCTCTGATATAGTTTGTTTGTTGCTGTCTTCCCCTGCTGTTCTCCTAGACATGAGTGATGGTGACTAGTGCTCCCATCGGCCTTTCCCCACTCTAGGCTTTAGGGTGACTGAGGGTTTAGGCATCCTGCTCGCCGCACGGGTTCACACCCCGTCTAGGGTATCAGGGCAGACAGGTGCCAGCTTAGGGTTAGTCAGGGGTGGCCATACGATTCCTATCCGTAGATAAGGGTCCCCCTTCCCCTCCGTCTGGTGCGACACGACTGCTGCTGGGGTAGTGGTCGTGACAGTATATCTGGCCTTTTAAAAAAAAAAAAAAAGTGACATTTCTTTTTTTTTTTTTTGCTTGCTGTTTTGATTTGTATTTTTCTGTTCCACTATGGATCCGGTTACGGTTTTGGCGAAACAATTACAGGGATTATCCCTTGAAGTGGCAGGATTAAAAGCAACAGTGCTGCAGCAGCAGCAGCCATCCTTGGGTTCCACCGTTGCTACGGGAAACCAAGGTACTCCTGAGCCAAAAGTGCCTTTACCTGATAGGTTCTCAGGAGGGAGAGACCAATTTGTAACCTTCAGAGAAGCTTGCAAATTGTTCTTCAGGTTACGCCCTAGATCCTCCGGCGGTGAGAAACAACGGGTGGGTATTGTAATTTCTCTCCTGCAAGGAGATCCGCAGGCTTGGGCTTTCTCCCTACCATCAGACTCTCTGGCCTTACGATCAGTGGAGGAGTTTTTTGAAGCCCTGGGTCTCGTATATGATGACCCGGACAGGGTCTCACTGGCTGAGTCTAAGCTACGTGGACTTCGGCAGGAGAACCGGTCTGCTGAACTATATTGTTCCGAATTCCGTAGGTGGGCTACTGATACGTTATGGAACGACTCGGCCCTTAGGAGTCTGAAAAATTAAAAGACGCGCTGGCGGTATACGAGGTCCCTGGGTCTCTGGAGGCTGCTATGTCTCTGTCCATAAGAATCGACAGACGACTCAGGGAGAGACTATTAAATTTTACGGAGGCCTCTATAGGGCAGGGATCGGTTTGTTATGATCCAGTCGAACCAATGCAAATAGGGGGCGCCACTAGACGGGTGAATCCTCCTAAGTTCCGCTGTAGGTCAGAGGTTTGTTTTCGTTGTGGGGGGAGGGGTCATTTTGTAAAGGTTTGTCCCTCAGAACCCAAGAGACCACAAACAAAGGAGCCGCCGGGAAAACTAGAGTCCCCAGATTGTGCGGAGGATAAAAGTCTGGGCGTATTCGTTTCCTCCATACGCATGTCTCAGTTTTTGTTGTCCGCTACCGTTGAGGCGGGCAATAAGACTGAGATCTGTTCTGTCTTTTTGGACAGTGGGGCGGGGGTCAACTTGGTGGATTCACGGTTTGCTCAGGCTCTGGGTTTTACTCCAGAACCAATACGCAGAACTATTCCTGTTTTTGCCATCGACTCCTCCCCTCTTACTCAGAAAGAGTTAACTCAGATCATTCATAATATCCATCTGCAGGTAGGGGACCTCCATAAAGAGCATATCTCGTGTTATGTCCTGGACGGTCTTCCGGCTCCTATGGTATTGGGGCTTCCCTGGCTGGTGACTCACAATCCAGTGGTGGATTGGCAGGCCGGGGAGATTGTGGAGTGAAGTGAACATTGTAAGGACAACTGCTTGAGTAGTAGGTGCTCTACACTCTCTGTAACATCTTTACCTGCCTTTCTGTCAGATTTTATGGATGTGTTCTCTGAGAAGGGTTGTCAGGGGTTACCACCTCATCGTCCATATGATTGCCCGATTAATCTACTACCTGGGGCCAAACTACCTAAAACCCGGTTATACAATCTTTCCGGCCCGGAGAGGAAGGCTATGAAAGATTATATTTCGGAGAGTTTGGCTAAGGGACACATCAGACCCTCTTCTTACCTGTGGCTGCAGGGTTCTTTTTCGTTAAAAAGAAAGATGGGGGCCTACGTCCTTGCCTGGATTTCCGGGAATTAAACCGGATAACTATCCGAGATCCCTATCCTCTTCCTCTCATTCCCGACCTCTTTAATCAGGTTGCTGGTGCTAAATGGTTCTCCAAAATGGATCTCAGAGGAGCCTATAACCTGGTTCGCATCAAAGAGGGGGATGAGTGGAAGACGGCTTTTAATACTCCGGAAGGGCATTATGAAAATCTGGTCATGCCATTTGGTCTTACTAATGCGCCTGCGGTATTCCAACATTTTGTCAACGATATTTTTAGTCACCTTATCGGGAGATTTGTTGTGATATATCTTGATGACATCCTGGTCTATTCCCCGGATCTGGATACACATAAGATCCATGTGAGACAAGTGCTGCAGATATTAAGGGCCAACAAATTGTTTGCTAAGTTAGAAAAATGTGTGTTCGCCGTAAAAGAACTGCCATTTCTGGGGTATGTGTTGTCAGATTCAGGTTTCCGCATGGATCCAGAGAAAGTCCGGGCGATTATAGACTGGGATCTGCCTGAGAACCTGAAGGCATTGCAACGCTTCCTGGGGTTTGCCAATTTTTATAGAAAGTTTATAAAAAACTATTCCTTGGTGGTCAAACCACTGACGGACATGACCCGAAAGGGATCCGATTTTTCCAAATGGTCACATGCAGCCAAAACTGCCTTTGTATCTCTGAAGGAGAGATTCACCTCGGCCCCTATTCTCGTACAGCCAGATGTCTCGCTTCCTTTTATTGTAGAGGTTGACGCATCAGAGGTGGGGGTGGGAGCGGTACTATCTCAGGGCCCGTCCCCTGGTGAATGGCGTCCGTGTGCTTTCTTTTCGAAGAAATTGTCTACTGCAGAAAGGAACTATGATATTGGCAACAGGGAACTTTTGGCTATTAAGTTGGCTTTTGAGGAGTGGCGTCATTTTTTGGAGGGGGCGGTTCATCCTGTCACGGTGATTACTGATCACAAAAACTTATTATATCTGGAGTCTGCTAAACGTCTCACCCCTAGACAGGCTCGGTGGTCGTTATTTTTTACTAGGTTTAATTTTGTAATAACCTATCGCCCGGGGCAAAAAATACTAAGGCGGATGCATTGTCTCAAAGTTTTCCTGGAGGGGGTGATGTTGAGGTACCAGAGCCCATTTTGCAAAGGGGGGTGGTGGTCTCTGCATTACACTCAGGTTTAGAGGGGAGGGTGTTGGAAGCTCAGGGGGACGCCCCGGCCTCCTGCCCCTCGGGTAAACTGTTTGTGCCAGAAAATTTACGACTGGAGATACTAAAGGAACACCATAACTCCACACTGGCAGGACACCCAGGTAGTAGGGCAACCTCTGAGTTAGTGTCTCGTCGGTTCTGGTGGCCTAAATGGCGCCAGGAGGTGTTGAATTTTGTGTCTGCATGTGCTACCTGTGCTCGTTCTAAGGTAGATCATACTCATCCGGCAGGGCGTCTTTTACCTCTGGCCATCCCCAACAGGCCTTGGACACACCTGTCAATGGATTTCATTACGGATCTACCAGTATCAGCGGGGAAGACTGTTATCCTTGTAGTTGTTGACAGATTCAGTAAAATGGTGCACTTTATTGCTCTTGCCGCATTGCCTAATGCTAACACACTGGCTCAGGTTTTTATTGACCACATCGTGAAGCTTCACGGGGTCCCTTCCGATATTGTTTCGGATCGTGGTACCCAATTCGTTTCTAAATTTTGGAAAGCTTTTTGTTCTCGTTTAGGGGTTCATCTGTCGTTTTCTTCATCTTTCCATCCACAGTCCAACGGTCAGACTGAACGTACCAATCAAAACCTAGAGACATATTTGAGATGCTTTGTTTCCGAAAATCAGGAGGAATGGTCATCTTATTTACCGTTAGCCGAGTTTGCCATTAATAATCGTCGTCAAGAATCCACCGATAAGTCACCATTTTTTGGTGCGTATGGTTTCCATCCTCAGTTTTGTACGTTTAGTGAGGGGGGCCGTCTGGGATTCCCGAGGAGGAACGATTTGCGTCTTCACTTTCTTCAGTGTGGCAGAGTGTGCAAGAAAGTTTGAAGAGAATTGGTGGTAGATACAAACGTGCGGCTGATAGGAAGCGCTCTGAAGGTCCGGACCTTGGGGTGAATGACTTGGTGTGGTTGTCTACCAGAAATATCAAGTTAAAGGTTCCCTCGTGGAAATTAGGTCCGAGATTTATTGGTCCTTATAGGGTAATTAAGATCATTAACCCGGTGGCTTTTCGTCTGGAGCTACCTCAGACTCTAAGGATCCATAATGTCTTCCACAGATCTCTGCTTAAGAGAAATGTAGAACCTCCTGAACCATTGCCACTACCGCCTCCACCGGTGGTTGTTGATGGCAGTCTTGAGTTTCAGGTAGAAAAAATTGTTGATTCACGATATGTTCGCCGCTCTCTTCAGTACCTGGTGCAATGGAAAGGTTATGGTTCCGAAGAGAGAATGTGGGTTCCAGCATCAGAGATAAAAGCGGACAGACTCATTCGGGCTTTTCATAGCTCCCATCCGGAGAGGCCTGGTCTTGAGGGTCCAGGGGCCCCTCGTAGAAAGGGGGGTACTGTCACGACTGTGACTGATCCAGACAGGTCTGGGAGGAGAAGGTCGCAGCGACTTGCTACTCGCGATAGCTTGTGAGTTTGCTCCGTGGTTCAGGGTATGTCATCTGGGTTTTGCCTTGTGAACCTTTTTGTCCTGACTGGGAGTTTGTAGGCATCCTTCTCAGGTGAGTCCTGTCTGCCACTCCCAGCTACTATATTAGTTTCACTTTCACTTGCAGTCATTGCCAGATATAGTCCTTACTTCCAGTTCTATTCTGACCTTTGAGGGAGATCGTTTGATGGTGTTGCTGTGGAGCTCTTGTCCGGCGTGGACGGTCGTGATTGGGATCGCCTTCTCTGCTCGTGACTGGATAAGTCTATCTCTGATATAGTTTGTTTGTTGCTGTCTTCCCCTGCTGTTCTCCTAGACATGAGTGATGGTGACTAGTGCTCCCATCGGCCTTTCCCCACTCTAGGCTTTAGGGTGACTGAGGGTTTAGGCATCCTGCTCGCCGCACGGGTTCACACCCCGTCTAGGGTATCAGGGCAGACAGGTGCCAGCTTAGGGTTAGTCAGGGGTGGCCATACGATTCCTATCCGTAGATAAGGGTCCCCCTTCCCCTCCGTCTGGTGCGACACGACTGCTGCTGGGGTAGTGGTCGTGACATCACCAGAACCAAGGAGCAGGAGTAGGAAGATGAGGAAGTCGCAATGCTGAATGAATTCCCAGGGCGGGCTACTCCATCTGAGAAGCATGGTGCCTGGGGGAGAAGGATGAGGAGGAGCAAGCTTTAAACTTTTCTGGGATCCCTGGTGTTGGTGGATGGGGGGAGGAGACCGAGGACAACATTCTCCTGGGTGATGAGCAGGAGCCAGGCCGCTCCACCGCTTCCAATTTAGTGCAAATGGGGGCCTTCATGCTCCAGTGTTTGAAGAGGGACCCCAGTATAAAAAGCATAAAGGGCAAGGACCTGTACTGGGTGGCAACGTTCTTAAACCCCGGTACAAACACAAAATGGCGGACATGTTACCAGCATCACAGAGGGCTATCAGAATGCAGCATTTCCAGGCCTTGCTTTGAGAGATACTGCATTCTGCTGTTGTGGGCACTGGCAGTGGAATTTCCACCCACAGAGAAACAGTTGCGGGTACCAAACCAACAGCGCATGCAAGAAGAGGGCGGTTTGAAGATGTGTTGGTCACTTCGGATATGAGATCATTCTTGCAGCCAACCCATCGACAGCCACCCTCCAGATCCATCATCAGGGAACGCCTAGACCGACAGGTGTCCGACTACACAGGGTTAACGGCCGATGTGGACGCTCTTAGAAGCGAGGAACCCCTTGACAACTGGGTGTGCAGGCTTGACCTGTGGCCAGAGCTGGCACAATTTGCCATGAAACTCTTGTCTTGCCCCTCATCGAGTGTCCTGTCCGAAAGGACGTTCAGCGCAGCAGGGGGGATCGTGACCGATAAGCTCACTCGCCTAGCTCACGACAGTGTGGACTACCTCACATTTCTAAAAATGAATGAGGCATGGATCTCGGAGGAATTCAACACCTGTGATGACCACATTAATTAAATTTCCTCATGCCAGCCCACACATATCCGCCACCAACCAGAACAAATAATAGTCCCTGTCCTTTTAATCCAATTTTATATTTTTAAGTTCTTTTAAACATGTATTTGTACTGGCTTGCAGTAAAATTGATATCCAATGACCGTCTAATATACCATCAGCCACATACGTTGAATGCATAATTTTTGGGGCCTGTAATCTAACTGGCCAACAGTAAAATTGTTATATGGTGACCCCCTAATGTACCTCCAGCCACATAATTACTTGATGTTTTCTGTCCGGTGAATGGGCCCTGTAGTCCACTGGTCTGCAGTAAAATTTATATCCATTGATCGTCTAATATACCTCCAGCCACATAATCACTTGATGTTTTCTGTCCGGTGAATGAATGATTTTTGGGGCCTGTAGTCCACTGCCCTGCAGTAAAATTGATATCCATTGACCGTCTAATATACCTCCAGTCACATAATCATTTGATCTTTTATGTACGTTGAATGCATAATTTTTGGGGCCTGTAATCTAACTGGCCAACAGTAAAATTGTTATATGGTAACCCCCTAATGTACCTCCAGCCACATAATCACTTGATGTTTTCTGTCCGGTGAATGGGGCCTGTAGTCCACTGGTCTGCAGTAAAATTTATATCCATATACTGTATATATGGGGACCGTCTAATATACCTCTAGTCACATAATCACTTAATCTTTTCTGTACAGTGAATGCATAATTTTTGGGGCCTGTAATCTAACTGGCCAGCAGTAAAATTGTTATACGGTGACCACCTAATGTACCTCCAGCCACATTATCAATTGTTCTTTTCTGTATGGTGTATGAATAATTTTTGGGGCCTGTAGTCCATTGGCCTGCAGTAAAATTGATATCCATTGACCGTCTAATATACCTCCAGCCACATAATCACTTGTTCTTTTTTGTACGGTGAATGCATAATGTTTGGGGCTTGTACTCCACTGGTCTGCATTAAAATTGATATCCAATGACCGTCTAATATACCTCCAGCCACAAAATCACTTGATGTTTTCTGTCCGGTGAATGAATAATTTTTGGGGCCTTTGCCTAGTTAGGTGCCCATTTCATGTTCTTCACTTCTGGAGACTCTAGAGCCAGGAAGACACTGCGAGAGAACATGGCAAGTGGTCACACACCCCATCTTCTTCTAACACGACAGATTTCCTGGAGGAATGGAAGGACAAGAGTGACTACGTTCACTGTCCATTGTCCTAGGTCAGTGATGGCTAACCTCCGGCATGCCTGCTGTGGTGAATATAACTCCCAAGATGCACACTTGCTTGGCTGTTCTCATAAGTCCATAGAAATGAATGGAGCATGCTGGGAGTCGTAGTTTCACCACAGCTGGAGTGCCGGAGGTTAGCCATCACTGACCTAGGACAATGGACAGTGAACGTAGTCACTAAAAGAGTTTAAAAGGAAGGACCTGGATGTATTTCTGGAGTGTAATAATATTACAGATTATAGTTACTAGCAATTTTTTCCCCCTAAAATTAGGAAAATTGACTTTTACTTCATGAGGGTTTCTGCCCTCCTCTGGATCAACTTGCAGGATAACAGGCTGAACTGGATGGACAGATGTCTTTTTTCAACCTATGTTACTATATTATGTTATGTCTTTGGTAGAACTATGGTGCCCTTGACAGTCACATATTACAGGTTTTACAGCTTTTAATAGAATAAGTGCAGGATATGAGTCATTTTTATTATACCATTTCTTTTGCATTTTTCAATCTCTCCCCTTTTAGCTGTTATCGTTAATATTTGTATATACTGTATATATGTATATAGTACATGTACAAATGGAAAGAGAGCAGATCCTGTATGAGAGATAAGACCTATAAGACACCAGTGATAACAGTCTAGGAAGGCTACAATTAAGTAATAAAAGCCCATACTGATGTACCAGAGCTGCGGTTTAACTATTTATTTTCTGTGTTAGGATAAGAATATATTAATAGTTTAATTTCCAGTCCTATCTTATCTCCTGTAGAATACTGATAGCAGGAAACATGTTAAATAAGAGCTGCATTAACAAACTCAACTCTGCTACATCTGAAAATTCTAATGAAAAAACACCAGGTCAATCTTTGTATATAGCCTTTGCCATCATGGCCAGGAGGCTCCTATCTAGTGCTGCCAACTAGTGTTTATCTACTATCCTCTATTTATTATATTGGTATTTCCAACCTTTCTGGTAATCTAGTAGCCTCCATACATGAGTATTGCCAAACCTGCCATGTTTGAGTGTTTATACCAACCATCTGAAGTGCATGGTGACCTCCTGACTCTCCTCCACCTTCTTACTCTTTGGGTATATATAAATTCGACCCCAAATTGCCCTGAAAAGTCATGTATGAAACTCCAAGGTCTTCTAGGACTGTATCTAACCCCTTCATGCTTTTCAATGCCAAGACAGTGGTAATTGACCTGCAGTTCCTGATAGCAATGGACATGTTGTGTTAGACAACTGTTGTCATGCCCTGCTCAGACGGTGTGCGGAGGTCTGTCAGATTGGCTGCACGTGTCTAACCATTTGTTTTGTTTTGGAATCATGCTGGATCCGCCTTCCTTCTGGTGCTCTGGGTGGGGTCATTGGCTTAAATTGCCTTCACTCCCAGAGGGCCGTGTGGGTTATACAGTTCAGTCTGGCCTTGGATTCAAGGAAGGAAGGATTGTCTGTTCCAGCTCAGATAAGTTTGGTTTCTGTTTTTGTTATTTGCGGTCTAGGCTGTTTGTGTGTCTTCTGCCCCTTCTCCCCTTTCACCATCTCAGGGATTCTAGGTTGTTTGCAGTCCAGGCACGAGGACACATTATTCCTACCATCAAGGTCTTGTCACGGAACCATGAACCAGACGTACAACAAGAGATAAGAGAAAATAAGAAGGCTTTATTGAAAATAAAGCTGTAAAGCAAAAGTCCAAACGGATGGTGAAACCGAGCAGAGTCTTTGCGAAGCCAGAGGTCAGGAACCAGAAGGGTAGTCAGACGAAGCCAGGATCAGGAACCAGCAGGGTAGTCAGACGAAGCCAGGATCAGGAACCAGCAGGGTAGTCAGACGAAGCCAGGATCAGGAACCAGCAGGGTAGTCAGACGAAGCCAGGATCAGGAACCAGAAGCAGCAGCAGTCTTAGAAGCATGTGTACACAAGAGGACCAAGCAAGGAACTGAAGCCACAGACCTCCTATATATATGAGCTAGGCATCCAGCTCCTCCCAGTGGGAAGGAGGAGCCGCAGGGTGGAAGGCTACAAGAAACCCAGAAACCAAGATGGCTGCCAGCACATGTCAAACGAAGGAGAACAGCAAGAAGGTAAGACCATGACAGTACCTCCCCCTCAAGGGCCCCTCCTCCGCGGAGCACAAAACGGTTTCTGAGGGAAGCGTGCGTGGAAGGCTCGGAGCAAGGCAGGAGCATGGACATCTGCGGAGGGAACCCAGGAACGCTCCTCTGGACCATAACCACGCCAATGGACCAAAAACTGCAACCGACCGCGGACCAGGCGTGAGTCCAGGATATTGCTCACCTCATATTCCTCACGATTGCCCACTTGGACCGGACGAGGCCGAGGAACCGAGGAAGTGAAACGATTACACACCAGTGGCTTCAACAGGGAGACATGAAACACGTTGGAGATCCGCATGCCAGGAGGAAGCGCAAGGGCATAGGCTACCGGGTTTACCCTGCGAAGCACTCGGAAGGGACCAACAAAGCGAGGCGCCAGCTTGGGAGTGGGCACTCGAAGGTTGAGGTTGCGGGTGGACAACCATACACGGTCTCCGACCTGGTAGGAAGGAGCAGGCGCTCGTCTGCGATCAGCCTGGAGTCTCTGGCGCTGCGCAGAGACCTCAAGGGACTTCTGGATCTGTACCCAAGAAGCACGTAGGACGGAAAGGTGATCCTCCACAGCCGGAATATCCTGGGGAGCGAATACCTCCGGTAACACGGCAGGTTGGAACCCATAATTGGCCATGAAGGGAGACGTCCCAGAGGAAGAGTTCACCGCCGTGTTCCTGGCAAACTCAGCCCAAGGCAGGAGGTCAACCCAATTGTCTTGGTGGTCGGAGACATAGCAACGAAGGAATTGCTCCAAGGCCTGATTGGATCGTTCTGCGGCCCCATTGGACTGAGGGTGGTAGGCCGAGGAGAAGGAGAGATGAATCCCCAACTGGGAGCAAAAGGCGCGCCAGAACCTGGACACAAACTGACTCCCCCGATCCGACACAATCTCCTTGGGCAAACCGTGCAACCGGAAGACCTCCCTGGCAAAAATCGTGGCCAACTCTTGTGCAGAGGGTAACTTCTTGAGAGGAACACAGTGGCACATTTTGGAAAACCGATCCACAATCATGAGAATGACCGTATGGCCTCGGGATGCAGGGAGGTCCACAATGAAATCCATCCCCAGGTGTGACCATGGGCGCTCCCCGGTGGCTATGGGTTGCAGAAGGCCCAACGGAAGGTGCCGAGGGGACTTACTCTGGGCACAAACGGAGCATGCCGCTACATATGCGGCGATGTCGGAACGTAGGGAAGGCCACCAGAACAGACGTGAAACAGCCCAGGACAGCTGATTCTTTCCAGGATGCCCCGCGGTCTTGGAGTTATGGTAGGTACGCAACAACCGAGTGCGCAACTCCTCAGGCACAAAACATCTGCCGTTGGGTCTCCCAGAGGGAGCACCAGATTGAGCCGCCAAAATCTGCTCACCCAGGGGAGAGGTCAGGCTGGTGCGAATGGCGGCCAGGATCTGATTCGGAGGTATGACCGAAGTCGGAATCGACTCCTCCCTGGACAGCTCGGAGTACTGCCGTGATAAGGCATCCGCCCTGATGTTCTTGGAACCGGGTAGGTAGGAGACCACGTAATTAAAACGTGACAAGAACAGAGCCCATCTGGCCTGACGTGGTGTCAATCTCTTGGCCTCAGAAAGGTAGGTCAGATTCTTGTGGTCCGTCAGGATGAGAACCGGAACCACCGAACCCTCGAGCAAGTGCCTCCATTCTTTAAGGGCCTGCACGATGGCCAATAACTCCCTGTCACCAATCTGATAGTTGCACTCCGCGGAAGACAGTTTCCGGGAGTAAAACCCACAAGGAAGCAGAGGACCCTCTGGTGTTCTACGCTGAGACAGAAGGGCGCCTACTCCCGTCTCAGACGCGTCCACCTCGAGGACAAAGGGCAACCCAGGGTTGGGATGCGACAGAATCGGAGCCGACACAAAGGCGGACTTTAGGGCCTCAAAAGCTCGGATGGCCTCGAGCGGCCAGACCTGGGAATTACTGCCCTTCCTGGTCAGATCCGTGAGAGGCTTGGCCAGCATGGAAAAGTCCCTGATGAACTTCCGATAATAATTGGCGAAGCCCAAAAAGCGCTGCAGGGAACGAAGACCACTGGGCTGGGGCCACTGTAAGACAGCCGAAACCTTCTCAGGATCCATGGAGAACCCCTCAGCGGAAATGATGTAACCTAAGAAGGTTACCTGGGATCGGTGAAATTCGCATTTCTCAAGCTTACCGAACAGCATGTTCTCTCGTAACCGTTGCAACACTCGTCTGACATCCAGAATGTGGACCTCCATGGATTCAGAATATACCAAGATGTCATCCAAATAGACCACCACACACTGCTGCAACAGGTCACGGAAAACATCGTTGATGAATTCCTGAAAGACTGCGGGCGCATTGCACAACCCAAAGGGCATAACCAAGGATTCATAATGACCGGTCCTGGTGTTAAACGCGGTCTTCCACTCATCGCCCGCCTTGATCCTTACCAGGTTATATGCCGCCCTCAGGTCGAGTTTGGTAAAGACCGTGGCCCCTTTAAGGCGATCGAACAGCTCGGAAATCAAGGGTATCGGGTAAGCGTTCTTGATCGTGATGCGATTGAGACCCCTGTAATCGATGCAAGGCCTCAACTCACCGCCCTTCTTTTTCACAAAGAAAAATCCAGCCCCTGCCGGGGACGAAGATTTGCGAATGTGTCCGCGTGAAAGCGCCTCCCTCACGTACTCCTCCATGGCCTCATTCTCCGCTACCGACAGTGGATAGACCTTGCCACGAGGAGGAACGGCACCAGATTGTAACTCTATGGCTCAATCGTATGGGCGGTGCGGAGGTAGGGCAACCGCGCGCACCTTATCGAATACATCCCGGTACTCCTCGTATTCAGGAGGCAACAGAGAGTCCGAGGAAGTACACAGCAACTTGACAGGCCCATGGATGCAACTAGCCCCACACTGCGGTGACCACGAGAGGATCTCGACCGATCTCCAATCGAAAGTCGGATTATGCTTCTGGAGCCAGGGGTACCCCAAGACCACCGAGTAGTGTGGAGACGAAATAACCTGGAGACAGACCGACTCTCTGTGAACGGCACCAATGGCTATCCCCACTGGAAGGGTCTCATGAGTCACGTGTGGCGGCAGAAGGGGTCTGCCGTCTATCGCCTCAAGAGCCAGTGGGGAACCTCGAGCCTGCAGAGGAATGGAATTGGCGGCAGCGAACACACTATCAATGAACAAACCACCAGCACCAGAGTCCACCAACGCCTGGGTCGTCACCGAGCCCCCGACCCAGGAGAGGACAACAGTGATCAGTGGTTTGTCAACACGGGAAACCGGGGACGAGGAGACTCCACCCAAGATCTGCCCCCGACAGGATCTCAGGTACGAGCGTTTTCCCGGACGGTTCGGACATGCCAACCGAAAATGCCCACCGAGACCACAGTACATGCATCGGCCCTCGCGTCTCCGGAGTGCCCTCTCCCCCTCGGACAGGCGAGCAAACCCCAGCTGCATGGGTTCACCCCCAGACAAGTCATCCCCAGGAGGCGTGGGAGGAGAGGGAGGCACGGGTGGGACAGCAAACGTAGGCACCAATCTGTTAGAAGACCTCCGCAGGTTCTCCTTAAAGGAAGGTCTCTCCCTGAGTCTGGTGTCAATCAAAATCAGGAATGAAATAAGAGACTCGAGCTCAACTGGTAGGTCCTTAGCTGCAACCTCATCCTTCAAGGCATCCGAGAGACCATGAGAGAAAGCAGCGACCAGAGCCTCATTATTCCAGCCCACCTCTGCTGCCAGGGTACGAAACTCAATGGCGTATTCAGCTACGGATCGTGAACCCTGTCTGATGGACATAAGGAGCTTCGCAGCAGAGGCAGCACGAGCCGGCACATCGAATACCTTCCGAAGAGAAGCAACAAAACCGGAAAACTCGGCAACCACCGGATTGTTGTTCTCCCATAAAGGGCTGGCCCAGGCCAAGGCCTTGTCCGAGAGCAGCGAGATCAAGAAGCCCACCTTTGATCTCTCAGTAGGAAAGGCATGTGGCAGCAACTCGAAATAAATGCCCACCTGGTTAAGGAAACCTCGGCACTGAGTTGGCTCTCCCCCAAAGCGCTGTGGAAGAGGGGCAGAACCGGTCATACCCCGAAACACCGCAGGCGCAACAACAGGTGTCGGGGTAGACTCTGGCGCAACAACCGGAGCGGCAGTAGGAGCGAGCCCAGGAGCGACAACCGACCCATCGGCAACGGGAGCGAAATGAGCCGTGCGTTCAAGCAGGGTTTGCAACGCCACAGCGAACCGACCCAACAGGTGATCCTGCTGATCAAGTCTGGCAACCAGCGTGGGTAGCGAGGATGGCCCTGTACCGTCAGAATTCATGGCTTGGTCCTAATGTCACGGAACCATGAACCAGACGTACAACAAGAGATAAGAGAAAATAAGAAGGCTTTATTGAAAATAAAGCTGTAAAGCAAAAGTCCAAACGGATGGTGAAACCGAGCAGAGTCTTTGCGAAGCCAGAGGTCAGGAACCAGAAGGGTAGTCAGACGAAGCCAGGATCAGGAACCAGCAGGGTAGTCAGACGAAGCCAGGATCAGGAACCAGCAGGGTAGTCAGACGAAGCCAGGATCAGGAACCAGAAGCAGCAGCAGTCTTAGAAGCATGTGTACACAAGAGGACCAAGCAAGGAACTGAAGCCACAGACCTCCTATATATATGAGCTAGGCATCCAGCTCCTCCCAGTGGGAAGGAGGAGCCGCAGGGTGGAAGGCTACAAGAAACCCAGAAACCAAGATGGCCGCCAGCACATGTCAAACGAAGGAGAACAGCAAGAAGGTAAGACCATGACAGGTCTGAATGTGGGCTTAGCAGCATAGGGACAGAAGTCAGGGATATGCTAGGAGGTGACCATTCCCCAGCATCTCGCCTAGACACTTGTTTATTTGGTTGTCTGTATATCAGAGATCCTGTCCGCCATGACATTATAACCCGCCATACTGTGACTGCCATTACTCTGCGGTTTTGTGATGGCGTCAATTGATGCACTGGTTGACCGCATGCAGGGATTATCCCTAAAGGTTGCGGATCTGCGTTGTTCGGTCACACGGTGTCAGAGTGTTCTGGCATCAGGTGCAGGTCAAATTGGTGGGGAGCCTAAAGTCGCTCTTCCCGAGAAATTTACAGGGGGTGCAGATGATTTTATCTGCTTTAAAGAGTCATGCAAATTGTATTTTCGACTGCGTCCATTTTCGTCAGGTGATGAAAGTCAGAGGTTGGTATAATCATGTCTCTGCTAAAAGGGGACGCGCAATCCTGGGCTTTTTCTCTGCCGCCTGGTTCTCTGGCCCTCCGGTCGGTGGAGGAATTTTTCAAAGCCCTGGGATTGATTTACGATGACCCAGATCGGGTCTCGATGGCAGAATCTAAATTGCGTAACTTATTACAGGGTGAACATACTGCAGAGGTTTACTGCATAGAGTTTAGGAGATGGGCTACTGAGTCAGGGTGGAACAACCCCGCGTTACGTAGTCAGTTTTGTCAGGGGTTATCTGAGAGGTTGAAAGATGCCCTGGCTTTTCATGAGTACCCGGATACTCTAGAGAATGCTATGTCTTTGGCTATACGGTTGGATAGACGTATCAGAGAGAGGTGTAAGGGTCCCTCCGTACAAGGGATCCCTTCTGCATGTGGTTTCGTCTCACCTGCTGCCCAGGGTGATATTACTTATAGCTCTGGGGTAGGGGAGGAACCCATGCAGTTGGGGCAGATATCTTTTCGTTCTTGTAGGAGAAACTTTAGGAGATTACATAAACTATGTTACTACTGTGGTAAAAGTGACCATTTTGTTTTTGCTTGTCCTTTTGTTAAACCGCATGATGATATGAAAGAAAAAAAAAACGTCCTGACTCTTGGTAGCGTGAATGAAGTAATGGAACAAGCAGATATGCAAGATCCCTGTAATTCTCATTTTCTCTTTCCAGCTATGGTGGCGCTAGACTCAAGAATTTTTTTTGTTGAGGTATTCATTGACTGTGGTGCTGGGCTAAACCTTATTGAGTTTCTTTTCCTTCAAAATTGGGGTCTAAGTACGTGCACTTTAGAAAGGGAGATTCCGGTGTTTGCAATAGATTCTTCACCTCTTTCTCAAAGGAGTCTCACTCATATTGCACATGGTATTCAGTTGAGGGTGGGTGATTCACATGTAGAGTTTATTTCTTGTTTTGTCATGAGGAATTTGCCTGCTCCTATAGTCCTAGATTTACCGTGGTTGACAAAACATAATCCAATTATTGATTGGCAGGCAAGACAAATTATTGGTTGGGGAGAGTTTTGTTCGGAGAATTGTCTTGGCACATCTATCTCTGGGGTGTCCACTGCGGTTCTACCTCAATATCTCTCAGACTTTGCGGATGTCTTTTCGGAGGTGGGGACTCAGGTATTGGCCCCTCATCGTGACTATGATTGTCCTTTTAATCTCATCCCAGGAGCTAAATTGCCAAAGTCTCGCCTTTACAATCTTTCCCAACCTGAAAGAGAGGTCATGCGAAAGTATATCGCCGAGAGTTTTACAAAAGGTCATATTAGGCCATCTAATTCTTCCGTGGCAGTAGGTTTTTTTCTTTGTTAAGAAAAAGGATGGATCACTGAGACCGTGTTTGGATTTTCGGGAATTGAACCGTATTACGGTCCGGGATCCGTATCACCTTCCTTTGATCTCCGACCTTTTTGATCAGATTGTTGGTGCCAGGGTGTTCTCCAAGTTGGATTTGAGAGGGGCCTACAATCTGATCAGAATCAAGGAAGGGGATGAGTGGAAGACGGCCTTCAATACGCACGATATGCCTTTTGGGTTGACGAACTCGCCAGCGGTATTTCAGAGATTCGTCAATGACATTTTTCATCACTTGGTGGGGAGGTTCGTGGTAGTTTACTTAGATGACATTTTAATTTACTCTCCTGATCTGAAGACCCATCAGGATCATGTGAGACAGGTTTTGACGATCCTTCAGGAGAATAAATTATATGCCAAATTGGAAAAATGTGTGTTTTCGGTGCAGGAGCTTCCGTTTTTGGGATATCTGCTTTCCGACTCTGGTTTCCATATGGACCCCGAAAAGGTCCGGGCGGTTCTGGAATGGGACCGACCAGAGAATCAGAAAGCTTTGATGCGGTTTTTGGGGTTTACTAACTATTATAGAAAATGTATTCTGAACTATTCCACCATTGTTAAACCTCTGACTGATATGACAAAGAAGGGCACTGACGTCTCTGTTTGATCGGAGGAGGCATTACAGGCCTTTTCGACTATTAAGAAGTGTTTTGCGTCTGCTCCCATTCTGATGCAGCCCGATGTGTCACAGCCATTCGTGGTGGAGGTGGATGCATCAGAGGTTGGGGTGGGAGCGGTGCTGTCGCAGGGTTCTTCTCCTGGCAAGCGGGTCCCGTGTGCTTTTTTTTCTAAGAAGCTCTCGGTCGCCGAGAGGAACTATGATGTGGGAGATAGAGAGTTGCTGGCTATAAAGTTGGCCTTTGAGGAATGGCGTCACTGGTTGGAGGGGGCTTCTCACCCCATTACTGTTTATACGGATCATAAGAATTTGGCTTACCTGCAATCTGCCAAGCGTCTGAACCCTAGGCAGGCCAGATGGTCACTGTTTTTTACCAGGTTCAATTTTGTTGTTACTTTTCGTCCGGGGGTCAAAAACATCAAGGCAGATGCGTTATCTCGCAGTTTTCCTGGGGAAGGTGATTCAGAGGATCCTGCTCCGATTTTGGCTGACGGGGTTGTGGTTTCCGCTCTGTATCCCGAATTGGAGATGGAGGTGTTGGGAGCCCAGGAGGGGGCTCCTGGTTCTTGTCCCCCAGGGAGGTTGTTTGTTCCCGAAGAACTGCGATACAAGGTTTTCAAGGAACATCACGATACTGTCCTTGCCGGACATCCTGGTGGTAAGTCCACCTGTGACCTTGTGTCCTGGAGGTTCTGGTGGCCAGGGTTACGTAGGAGCATTGAGGATTACGTAGCAGCTTGTGAGACCTGTGCACGATCTAAGGTTGCTCATACTCGACCGCCTGGTTCACTCCTTCCTTTATCTATTCTGTCTCGTCCTTGGACGCACTTGTCCATGGACTTTATTACGGATCTACCGAGTTCCTCGGGGAAAACAGTAATTTTGGTGGTAGTTGACCGTTTTAGCAAGATGACTCATTTTATATCGTTAACTGGTCTGCCTGATGCCAAGACTCTTGCGCAAATTTTTGTTGATAATATCGTGAAATTGCATGGTATTACTTCGTATGTGGTTTCTGATAGGGGCACGCAGTTTGTCTGCAGGTTCTGGAGGGCGTTCTGCTCTCGGCTTGGCATTCAACTTTCGTTCTCTTCGGCTTTCCATCCGCAGTCGAATGGACAGACGGAGCGTACTAATCAGAACCTGAAGACCTAGTTGAGGGGCTTTGTGGCGGAGAATCAGGAGGACTGGTCCTCATTCCTGCCCCTAGCGGAATTTGCTTTGAATAACCGTAGATAGGAATCCACAGTTAAGTCGCCATTTTTTGGCGCATATGGTTTTCATCCTCAGTTTGGTACCTTTTCGGGGACTAGTTCCTCTGGGATGCCAGAGGAGGAAAGGTTTTCTTCTACCTTATCTTCTATCTGGCGGAGGATACAAGTGAATTTGGAGACGATGGGTGAGAGATATAAGCGAATGGCTGACAGGAGACGTGGGACTGGTCCGGACCTGTGTGTGGGTGATCTGGTGTGGTTGTCCACTAAAAATATTAAATTGAGAGTGCCATCTTGGAAACTGGGCCCAAGATTTATCGGCCCGTACAAAATATCTGCGGTGATCAATCCAGTAGCGTTTCGGCTGGATCTTCCGCAGACTTGGAGGATCCATGATGTGTTCCATAGATCTTTATTGAAAAAATATGTGAGACCGGTGGAACCATCGCCATGGCCTCCTCCTCCTGTTCTGATCGATGGAAATTTAGAGTTCGAGATCTCCAGGATTCTTGACTCTAGAGTTCTTCGGGGTTCCCTTTAGTACCTGGTACACTGGAGGGGATACGGCCCTGAGGAGAGGATGTGGGTTCTGGCGCTGGAAGTCAGAGCCAGCCGACTGGTTAGGGCTTTTCACAGAGCCCACCCGGATAAGGTTGGTCCGGGGTGCCCGAAGGTCACCCATAGAAGGGGGGGTACTGTCATGCCCTGCTCGGACGGTGTGCGGAGGTCTGTCAGATTGGCTGCACGTGTCTAACCATTTGTTTTGTTTTGGAATCATGCTGGATCCGCCTTCCTTCTGGTGCTCTGGGTGGGGTCATTGGCTTAAATTGCCTTCACTCCCAGAGGGCCGTGCGGGTTATACAATTCAGTCTGGCCTTGGATTCAAGGAAGGAAGGATTGTCTGTTCCAGCTCAGATAAGTTTGGTTTCTGTTTTTGTTATTTGCGGTCTAGGCTGTTTGTGTGTCTTCTGCCCCTTCTCCCCTTTCACCATCTCAGGGATTCTAGGTTGTTTGCAGTCCAGGCACGAGGACACATTATTCCTACCATCAAGGTCTGAATGTGGGCTTAGCAGCATAGGGACAGAAGTCAGGGATATGCTAGGAGGTGACCATTCCCCAGCATCTCGCCTAGACACTTGTTTATTTGGTTGTCTGTATATCTGAGATCCTGTCCGCCGTGACAACTGTTCACATGGTGCAGTGCTGCATGTGGCCTTTGTTTTTGTGACGCTGTGCTGGTGGGTTGGTGGGACCCAGGGCCATGGGTGGCATTGTCAGACAGCGGCGTTGCTGTTTGACTCCTGGGTCCTGCCGCCTACTAGGGCAGTGCCATTTTTGTCACCGCACTGTGCTGTGCTTTTTTTGTCAGAGTAGGTCCCATTCAAAGAGGCGACCTTGGTGTGGTGAGTGGGCTTATGCCTTTTGATCAAAATGTACACTAATGCCTCTTGTACATCATGTAGTATAGGGGGTTGTACACTTTAATATTGCGCTGAGAAGCGAGTTCAATTAGATCTAAGCATAGCATTGTGGATGTGCGATCCAGTTCTCTTTTTCTCCCCTTGATATCAGAGGGGCATTCCCCTGAGGCTCGTGGCATTGTTACATTGGCTGAAATATGAAAATAAGAAAGAAATAACACTTGGCATCTGCGCATTGTGCATTGTTTTACTAACTGTATTATGTGAACTATGTAAATATCTAACTGTAAGCGCCATACAGCAGAAAAGCATATATGACATAGTAATGAGGCGTGTCATCTTGGCTAGGATTGAACCTTCATGCTCTGGAGAAGATATGGAGTTGTCTGAGAGCTGGAGTATATGGGAGCTTTCTTAGCTGATTTAAAAAAATGATGGCCACATCTCTATCAGTCACCTCTTGGACCTCATTCTATCCCTAATGAAAGCCTAGCACATCTATCCCAGTGCTCCGACATCCTCTTCACCACCTTCCATGACAACCTATCCTAATGTATAGCCTCCCATGACACTGGACTTGACCAAGGGGAAGTCATATGTCTGTCCCTATGTTTGATGATCTCCAGGTGGTGTCATAGGGAGGGGGGGGGAGACCAACAGAACGAAGTGAACCTTGTCTCCCATCCTCATCTCCGGGGTAGCCTCAGCTATGATTTTGAACAAAAGCCTCCTAATGCAGGGGATGACACAACAAACAATTAACGCAAACAGCAGAATTAAAGATAAATTCAGAAATAGGAAGTAAGCCCTTTTAGGGCATTCATGACATTCATGACCTGGCCATTCATTATTGTGAACATAAGAACTATTATCTTTAGTCACTGTACATATATTTATACGTTTTTGTATTTATATATTATTGCATTAACTTTTGCATCCTTTCATTTATATTTATGTACCCTTCCATGTGTATAGATACTATTCGCAGACTATGTGTCACTTTTTGTAACTATTGTTTCATTTGTGTCAGTATTGCTTTTAAACTTAAACTTGCACTAATGTATCGATGCACCTGTGTTTCAGGTGTGTGCAGTGGGTGTAGCATCAAGGGTGTTTGAGTGATGGGTCAGCTGACCCTCCCCTATATGACGCTATAAACTAGCACACACTTGATTCCCAGAGTGGATCAAACAGCCGGAGGAAGCGGTCATACCGCGAAACGGCCGTCGCTGTGGATTGATACTCCATGTGAGTCTGCCCTTCAATAAAGAAGCGTGAACACGAATGGTGAGTGCGGCTTATCTTTGCATCTTGTTCTCTATTTCATTCTATTCAAGCCCTGCACCCCGATTTCTTGGACGGTCAGATTAGGCCAGGATTGCGTTCCTTCAATTCCCAGGTGGGAGGACGGTGCCCTCAGTACCTCTTGTTATGTGATAAGAACTATTAATGCTGAGAATCCTTGAGCAATACTATCAATGGCTCACTGGGCTAGAAGTATCGGACTGTAACAACTTTGTTCTTTCTTTTGCGCAACTTTTCCCCAACCCAAAAACCTATTTTTATTATCTCAATAAGTTTCCATATTCTTTTAATCAGGATCAGCAGTCACACAAGGGGGAATAAGAAACATCCTTTCAAGTCTCCCGACTCAACACTTTCTTGACGTGATACGAATTAGGCTTTCCTTCAAGGTTCACTGATGTGCTTGTGGTCAGCAACACTTGGAATGGACCATCAAACCAGGAATTTTTCCAGACACAAGTGGGTGGGTTTCTGGTACTTTATCAAGATCTGGAAGTGAACCAAAAACTCGAGAGTGTATTTTAGTCAAATGCTTTAGCAAACTGATCAAATAATCTGTCAGACAACCATGTTGCATCTGGAGCTGCTGTGGGAAATATGTAACACCCTAGAGTTGTGTTACTACACGCCTCTACCAAGCTACTATCTTCTAAGAGCTTTTATACTGTCATCTGATGTAATTTATATTATGTCCTCCACTAATGTGCATACAAAACTATGTTAAATCCAATTGTTCATGTAATTTGCCTGGTTACCAGTAAGTGGCAGCAACACATTGGCAGTTACAAGATACAGTTTAGTGTATCTGAGCAGGAATGGTTTATTCCAGCTTAGCTCCCCTTCTGTGGAGAGGTGGGCTGGTCCCACATCCTGAAGCATGGGTGGAGAAGGAAGTTAGTGTTACTGTAGCCTCCCCCCTGCTAGGGGAATGCTGTGTGATAGTGTCCAGGAGACCCCCTGCATAGGGAAGACAGCAAGGACCTAGTCTCGGCTGAGACTTGGCCATATACCCAGTCTGAGCACCTTCAGCTCTGCTGGATGAGGAAACCAGAAACTACAGACAACCTCGAGAGTTCCAGAAAGAAAGCATTCCCTGAGAATATATCTGTGAGATAAGTCCAGTGCCTAGGAGAAACCAATTCCTCCTCAGATAGTCTGTCCCCATACAGCAGAAGGTACCAGATAAGTGCAGAAGCTAATACTGCCACAGTTACAGAGCTACCAAGCAGACATTTTATCCTGCAAGCTCCAAATTTAAAGCAGAAGTACTCATTCCTGCCAATAATTGCCAAAACCTACTGGGACCAAGAGACCAAAGCTGTATACTGCTTGGATGAAAGTTACCTCAAGTAAAGAAACGTTTAAACTTCATTTAAAGGTCTGGACATAATTTCTTCTGCTAAATCCCTCTATTACTCCTACTATCACCACACTCAAATTTATTGCAAGTGAACCAGGAGCCAGGAGTCCGGCCGTACCCAGGTAGGGAACACCGTGACACAACTACCACAAAACTATAGAGACATTATACGCCATTACACCACTCTGGCATTCCTAATCTGGGACATGCGTTATAACACCTTGGAAGGGCCCTGGGATAGTACCCTGCGCATGCTGCAATTGGCGTCACAACAAATGCAGGATATATTATCCACCTGACCCGGCCACTGCACTAAAAGTGGCGTCAGCGAACCCGTTCCTGGTCACTGCAAATACAATTCTGTCCTAGGGGCTGACACAAAAAGGACCTTATAGGGACTAAGGCCTGTCTTACAGTTAGGGGTATACCTTACTGAAAAGAGGGCTACCAGCAGGCACTCTGTTCATGGCTTTTTGAATCTTTTACTTTAGTGTCCCGTTCAGCTTCTTTTTTTCCTACCCTACCGTCGCTTTGTGGATGGTACAAAGCATGTAAGGCCTGTTCTACACCCAAAACCTGTATCATCTTCTGCATCACTTCACCTGTGAAGTGAACACCTCTGTCACTTTCAATAGTTTCAGGTACCCCATACCTGCATAAAACTTCGGCCATAATCTTCTTTGCTGTGGTCTTAGCTACCGGGTATGCTACCGGGTATGCTTCTGGCCATCCTGAAAACAAGTCATCACACACCAATACATACTCATACATGCCCACCTTGGATAGTTGAAGGTAGTCTGCAAGCGTTGAAACAGATACAAATGGCAAGATGTGTTTTTTTTGGGTACCTTAACCACCTTGCCCATGTTGTTCTGGGCACAAATCATACATCCTTGAGTATATCTGGCTGCTACAGTGCTGAACCCTGGGGCGTACCATGTACTATATCACACAAAGTAGTTTTTTGACTGGTGCGTCACTCCATGGGTTGCCTGTGCCATCGGGGATTAGAGGGTCCTGGGAAGGCAGCCTGTTTTAGGCCTTCCTCATTTGCAGTCCCCCCTTTTTTCATCCACTAGACCCTTTCCTCCTTCTCCGCCTGGTTCTGTAAGGTCTTAAGAACTTCCAGCGAGACAGGAGGAGTTATTTCAGGGACCTGAGCTGTGTTCACTAAGGCAGGGGTCTGCCTAAGCAATTTGGCAGCCATTGTTGCCGCCTGATATGCCGTGGCTTTTCCCTTTGCCTCCTCTGAGTCTGTTTTACAGTAACCTTTGTTTTTATCACCGCCACCAAAGTAGGCGACATGAGGGCTTCTTTTAGAAACCTCACTGCTTCCCCATTTTAATGGGTGTACCTGAAACAGTCAGGAAGCCTCTAGCTTCCAAATGGGCCTATAGTCATGGGCTATTCCTGGAATCAGCGCAAATGTTGGCTGCTTTGGCATCTGCATATCTGCAAGCCATCTCCAGAGCCCTTAGCTCTGCTTCTTGGGCAGAAATGTGTGGTGGTAAGGACTATGCTTTTTAGTGTCATGTTTAATCACTGCTGCCCAACCTGTGTAGTACCTGCCATCCTGGCCATACCTCGATCCATCCACAAAGAGAACATGATCTGGATTATCTAATAGCTGATTTACCAAATCCCGCTGTCCCTTGAGACATCATCTGCAAACAATCATGAGCCTTTTCCTCTGGATCTGGAAGTCTGGAAAAAAGTTTAAGTGCCCTCCCTCCCCCTTGCTCCAGAGGCAACATGTGTGGCTGGATCCAATATATTACATCTTTGCAGATTTCAGGCGTCATATGAATACTCTTTGTTAATGAAAACACATTACATTAATCAAATAAAGTGGATGATCATACATCAACCCAATAATATCCCTGATGGGCACAAAATTTTTAAGAATAGGTTGATGGAAGAGATTACAATAGCTGGAATTCTGTGGTAGAGAAACAATTCTATAAAGATAATATTATCTAGAATGGTCCTATATATTAGTTGGTAGGACAATTAATCAACACGATGAATCCATGTTCGGGATCAGTTATTAACTGTTAATTTAGTAACTTTTTGGTGTATTAAAACACATATATACTGTTGAGCAACACACATTTGTGTACTAGTCGTTGTCACTCTCTTGCCTTTTTGAGAAATTTGGACTGAATTCCTAAGCTGAGCTGTATGGGCAGATATCTTTTCTCAGCCCTATAAAACTACGTGAGAACCAATTTGCTTATCCTTAGTCAGGATGAATATGAACATTCAAATCAGCAAACAGAGATATACTGAGGTTCAGTCCTAACCGGACTGTGGCCTTCTTCCTTAACATAAGGATTTAGCAGAGTTAAACCACACACTTCGTAAGTTATCACGTCTAACTTTGCGGGCAACAAAAAAGGTTCTTGGGTTGCACTTTCATGAGGATAGATGTAATATCACTGTCACTTTGTGGTTCAGGACTATCTCAGAGCCTTTATCAAGCATCGCTTGTAAGACTGCTACAGCTCTGATGCAGAAAGGGGCACCTCTGGCCACGTGGTCAAGTCTGGCTAAATAATATGCCACAGGGCGTTGTAGCTGGCCATGCAGTTGGTTGAGGACAGCTGAGGCATGGCCATTCACTTCTATACAATACAATCTAAATTTAATAATCTGATAGGCCCGGTGCGGGGGAGCACAAAATTGCCAGGTTTAGGGCATAAAGGTATCTACCACCTCATTTATAAAGGGTAAGGGACTAAAAGATAAATACTCATAAAGAGGCTGCTTTAAACTTGCTTATCCAAGGTCTGCAATAAGGAACAAGGCCCAAAAATGTCCTCAGTGCATACATATTTCTGGGCAAAGGGGTGTCCTCCACATCCTTCTTACGTTCATGGGTGAAAAGAAGGTAACAGTAATGTAGCAAAACTGAAACTTTGCATTATTATTATAATTTTTTTTTTTTCCTTTTTTACCGTGCAGCCATGATCAGCTAAAAAATCAGCAATGTCATGGCTGCAGTATACATACTTGGCGAGTTCTGGGCTCCCTGCAGCAGTACCACCCAGGTGTCCTGTTTACCCTCATGTGTGAAGGCAAACAACTACCAACTGTCTAAATGTAGTGGTACTGAAAAGAAAACATTTGTCAAATCAATCACAGAGGAGTGGGTAGGGGTAGTGGGAACCTGAGCCAACAAGGTGTGTGTAGTGGGCACAATGGGGCTGTTACAAACTGTGGCTTCATTGACAGCACGTAGGTCACGTACCATCAGGTACTGGGTGGGTTTGCCCTTTTCACTTTTCTTTACAAAAGAGTGTTAGAAGGGTATACAATGTCCTTGATAACCCCTTTTTCAAAAAGTCTCGGACTGTTTGAGATATGGCATCTGACTGCCATACTCAAGAGATACTGCATCTTCCTGGGAAGTGGGGCACCAGGTTTCATCTCCATTTCCACAGGAGTAACTGGGAGCTTGCCAACATCTGTGGCCCGGGTCCCGGAAGTAGGGTTTCCTTCTCTTTCTGCAGGGAGTACTGACACAAACATGGACCATGGAGTTTTATCACTAACAGACAACAAAAAAGTTCCTGGTCATTGAGGGCACCTGTGAGCTTCACAGCGCCATTCTCCTGGTATGAGATGCTGGCACATACTTTTTCAAGCAAGTCTGCAACAGGGGCATTATCACTGACCAGCAACCAGGCAAGCACTTCTTGGGCAAGGGCAAATCTAATACAGATGGGTTCTGTTAAAAGGGGAGTGTACTACTTTCCCATCCACTTCTACCCAAGGACTAGTGTTCTTGGAGATTAAGTCAGGGGAGGACATATTTGCTGTGCACCACTGTCTTGGTTGCTCCATTATCAATCAAAAACGGGACTACTTCTTTATCACCCAGAGTGAGGGATATCATTGGGACCGGACTTGAATCTGCTAAAATGTTTAAGGGCACAGCCGATACTGAATGGTTTCCTAATCTTGGTCTAACTTTCCCCCTCACCTGTCTTTGTGTCATCCTTACTGCCTCTCCAACCATCCCTAAAAACATGGGTGTCTGTGGGGACAGTGATCAGGGCACGGTCAACAAAGAATACAATCCTTTTGTGTGGTGTGGACAAGGAGTACCACACACGGCACAACACTCTCTCCAATCTGGGTTCTGAGTCCCGCAGACTCTGCAGGTCTATCCCCCAGGACTATTATAGGGTGGCAGACTTACTTTTTCCTTTCTCTGTTGGGTAGGTGGTTTAACATTATCATGATAACATTCATAACCTGACTTTCTCTGTCACTCTACACCTCCTCCTCTATTCACTTGCCTCTCGCAGGAAGACTTCTGTCTGTTCTATGAGCTTGTTATCTTTCAGGCACCCTTTATTTCCCTACATGCTTTTTCTCACTACTTCTCTCAGTTTACCATCGGGGGGGGCATGTCTACACCTTTCATTAGCTTGCTGATGTCCTTCACTGCCTGTCTACATTCTTTCTTCCTTACTACTTCTGCAGCATCTTATAAAGACAGAAAGAACAGAATCTGACTGGAGACCATTTCCATCCCAATCCCCTCCTTCTGTGATTTTAGCAGATGGGCAGGACCACCAGGGCTGAGTACTTCACTTGACCTGGAATCCTGAACATCTGCACCAACCACAACAAGCTGTTATGAATCGAGATGAAGTTGCCTCCAAGTGCTGACTTAATCCTAGTAAAGGAAACAAAAACATAGAAGTTAAGGCATTTCATCTAATTAAACAATTAAACAATACTACCAGTAATACCTAATTATAGGTATATGTGTATCCTTCATTTACTGAGTTCAGTACTCTATGTAGTGCTACTTAGATCTATGTGTATTTTCTCGTGCTTGTAGCCGTATCAGGAAAAATACCATTAACTAAGATGGCTGCCGGGCAGGAAGTTCCCTCAGTTAAGATGGCCGCTGGGCTGGCCAGAAGTTACAGGAGTTAAGATGGCAGCCAGGCCGGAAAATGGATTAGTTAAGATGGCCGCTGGTGAAGAAGTTACCTTAGCTAAGATGGCAGCTGGGTGTGTGGTAGGGTCTCTTAGCGCCATCTTGGAGGGTAGTATCAGCGGCATGTAAAAATATTTACTTGTCTGTTCATCATACATTTTTGTCCAGCCTAATTTCTTATACTTTATTATTTTCATGCTGGTGCTTGCATAGTTTTTTTATAATATCAAGAATAGAATGTTCTAAATTCAAGGCCAAATGTCCTGTGTTCACTACCGTGAAAAACTTTGATAATTTCACTCCTTTTTGGCCTAAAACCAGAGCACACACCTCCCTATATCTCTGTGATGATTCCTTTTTTTTTTTCCATTTAACTCTTAATTTGGCCTCATCATCACATCAGTAGAGGTGATTTCGCTCACAGTAAACTTGGCAGTGTGACCTTCCTCTACTAGTCAGTTTTTTTGGCAACACACAAGGTAAACATTCCTGGTCCACACAGACATAACATTCAGTGTAAAACAGACATAAAGAAACGTTTCCCATACATTAACACACACAAGCCTTTGAACTTATTAACAAATAACATTTTCTGGAGCTTCATACACGCACACTCAATACCTCACGCACATTTTCTTTTGATTATATCCAATATATCTTAGCATTGCAGTGTTCTCGCTATCACACATTCCAATGTCATGACGTCACTTCCGCCTGCAGCTGTGGACCCCACTGTATCCCTTCATACACACCAGCCACCAGCTGCGGGGCCGTATATTCACCATGCAACAGAAACACAGTACCTTCCATAGTGCGGGTCACACAGACAGATAAGACACAATGCTTCACATGCTTACTTCCACACACTCGATTCTCCATTTAAAATCACATCCTGTAATCTTCAACGTCTTCACATCCATGATCCTTTATAACATACACACAATGTGTCTTTCTGAATCTTTCCCAGACTAGCTTTCTCGGAGCTTCATCCCCGGGGCTACACCATCTTGTAGACAGGTAATTCAGTAGCCCCTTGTACAGCTCCGCCCCCCTGCCAGGGGAAATCTCTTGCTCTGCTTAACCGCTAACTGTGAAGATGCCTGACACGAACCACACAGACTAAACACAAACCACAACCACAGAAGAGCGAACTCAAACTTTCCCTCTAAGGGTTCTAGGAACTCAGAATTTTATATCAACCAAAGTTATTGGTTAAGCTACTATGTACGTAACATTAACAGCAAAACAGATTACCACAGCACAGTGGAAAACAGCACAAGAGGCAGATAAGATGACCAGAATTTGCTCACCTTGTCTCTGAGTCCTCGTAATCAAGCGTGGACCACCGTGCTCTGGGAACCCCAAACTTCGGCTAGCGATACTACTTCTCCTGAGCCCCATGTTGGATGCCAACTGTTGAAGATGCCCTCAATCAGGGCTGATTATGTTTGCTCTACTGCTCCAAATTAAAAGTAACCCAAGGGTTTTACGTGCAGGGAAGAAAATAACTGTGACACACACACTGGGGTCAAAGAAAATTCTCATTTATTACAGGAAGTGAAGCAGGTTATATAGACATCAGAGGGGCATTCCCCTTAAGCTCGTGGCATTGTTACATTGGCAAAAATATGAAAATAAGAAAGAGATAACACTTGGCATCTGCGCATTGTGCATTGTTTTACTAACTGTGGTATGTGAACTATGTAAATATCCAGCTGTAAGCGCCATAATGTAATGGAGTCTTCAATAAGAGCAGAACAGCATATATGACGTAGTAAGGAGTAGTGTTGGGCGAGTATGCTTGGCCGAACACTAGTTCGGCTCGAGCATTGCTATGCTCAGCCGTATATCGCGTGTGCTCGAGCCCGATGCTACAGAGCACCCGAGCACAATGGTAGTCAATGAGTGAACCCCAGCATTAAACCAGGCACTCCCTGCTCTGAAGAGGGGAGGGTGTCGGGACTCTAGTTCGGCTTAGGAGTCTCTGCTCTGACTCCATATATAGCTATGTCCATATATGGAGTCAGTGCTTGGGGACACCCAGTGTATTTAAATCTAATTTAGCCTCTATTTCTGAAAAGTTTCTGGTGGGATTCAAACTCATACCCTTCTACATTACAGCCAAGAATGTTAACCACTACACTAAAGAGCTGCATGGCCAGTTACTTAATAAAAAAATAATAATAATTAGACTTCTGCTGTATAGGAATACTTACTAGTAGTAAGTATTCCTATGCAGCAGAATTCTCTTTTTTATTTTTTTGTAACTGGCCATGCAGCTCTATAGTGTAGTGGACAAGATTCTTGGCTCTAATGTAGAAGTTTGTGAGTTTGAATCCTGCCAGAAACTTTTCAGAAATAGAGGCTAAATTAGATTTAATAGTGGTAGGTTGTGGTGGCTCACTAGCAAGTAGTTAAGGTATGGTGCTGCAAGCTCATATAGAGGGAATCACCCCACCCTCTCTTAAAGGCAAATGTAGTAATAGGAAAATGAGCGAGCACTCATACACTTGGCAACCAGATTGACATGTGCAGAAAATATTTATTAAATCCCCATAAAATACAAGTAATGAAATTTCTAATAATGTGAAAAGTCTCTTATAGCATATCCTTTTAAGCTCGATATGAGCTTTGGATTGAAGAAAACTTTAAATCGATGTTTGGCTTACCGTCTAGCGTCTGCTGTCTCCCTATTACTTCAATGGAGCTTTAAATATTTGCCGGCTTATTCAGTCGCTCCATACAGCAAGCTGGTTTAAATTTCGCGGGAGTTCCAAAGATCGCAGGAGTTGCCACTCTGTTCCGCAATTTCCTTTGGTGCAGCTTTCGACGAATAGTTAATCCTTTGCTGTAGAGATTTTCTTTTGTATGGCCATACAATATTATCGGAGGCTTTTCAATGCAGGTACATCACTTGTTTCACCATACGCGTTGCAGGTAGATTCACTCTCCCTTCCTCAGTGGTTGACCACTGAGGAAGGGAGAGTGAATCTACCCGTAACGCGTATGGTGAAACAAGTGATGTACCTGCATTGAAAAGCCTCCGATAATATTGTATGGCCATACAGAAGAAAATCTCTACAGTAAAGGATTAACTATTCTTATCGTCAGGTCATGTTACTTACCAGTAGGAGGAGCTCCCGGCCGGACCTGTCACTTACCAGTAGGAGGAGTTCCCGGCCGGACGCAGAGATCGCAGCTCGCAGGTAAGTATAATGGTTCTACAAATTGCTAAGTAACCATGGCAACCGGGACTGCAGTAGCGTCCTGGTTGCCATGGTTACCAATCGGAGCCCCAGCGATTAAACTGGGACTCCGATCGGTACACTCCGCTGCCACCAATGATAGGGGGGAGATTTTAATTAGGAGGGGGAGGGAGGGGAGAAGGCCCACTGGCCACCAACGAGTTAACTACAGGGGAGGGAGGGGGGGGCCCACTGGCCACCAACGAGTTAACTACAGGGGAGGGAGGGGGGCCGGCCGCACTGGCCACCAATGAGTTAACTACAGGGGAGGGGGGGGGCCCACTGGCCACCAATGAGTTAACTACAGGGGGGGGGGGGGGGGCCCCACTGGCCACCAATGAGTTAACTACAGGGGAGGGGGGGCGGCCGCACTGGCCACCAATGAGTTAACTACAGGGGAGGGAGGGGGGGGGACGGCCACACTGGCCACCAATGTGTTAACTACAGGGGGGGGGGCTGCCCCCTGCTGTCTGGCAGCACCTTCCAGGCAGCAGGGGGCAGTCATGTACACAGTTCTTTTAGTATATTCTAACCTGAAGCGTCCCCATCACCATGGGAACGCCTCTGTGTTAGAATATACTGTCGGATTTAAGTTTCACGATTTAACTCAAATCCGACAGTATATTCTAACATAGAGGCGTTCCCATGGTGATGGGGACGCTTCAAGTTAAAATATACCATCGGATTGGAGAAAACTCCGATCCGATGGTATATTAACTCCTGACTTTACATTGAAAGTCAATGGGGGACGGATCCGTTTGAAAATGCACCATATTGTGTCAACGTCAAACGGATCCGTCCCCATTGACTTGCATTGTAATTCAGGACGGATCCGTTTGGCTCCGCACGCCCAGGCGGACACCAAAACGACTTTTTTTTCATGTCCGTGGATCCTCCAAAAATCAAGGAAGACCCACGGACGAAAAAACAGTCACGGATAACGGAAAAACCGAACCCCGTTTTGCGGACCGCAAAAAAATACGGTCGTGTGCATGAGGTCTAACTGTTCTAGACTACTGGGTTTATTTACACTAACCCATTCACTGCTCTATATCACTAAGGATTATGACATTAACTATTTCACTTTCCTAGATCACCAGGAATGCAAACACTAACACATTTACTGCCATAGACCTCCAAGCATACAGACATTAATCCATTCATTGCCCTAGGGATGCATAGGCTTAGAGGAACGTGCCTGAAATGCAGCTGAACGTTACAAGTGATCTGAGGCAGGAGGTCTTAAATGGAAGCTCTGCAAGGGGAGGTAAACTATACTTTTGCACAAGGGCTGCTGAGCCTTTAGCTTTGCTCTTGGTGGTTAGCACAGCAGTCAGCTCTTCTCCATATAATTGTCAGTCTCTGACATCAGGATGTGTAATTATTTACACACATGTCATTGGGACATTTCCATTCAGGTGTATTATAGGGTTTAATATCCTCTCTCTTCCTCACATCCATCCTGCTACAGTTGTTGCTGAGCTGAGTTTGCCAATTGGGTCAACCCATAACTATATCATAATGCATTATTTGTGGTCAGGACCTAAACGAGTAGAAGATGCCCAACCACCACCCCCCTACCTAATTGGCCTGAGGTGTGCCTTGGCCTCACTAGGTCGGTATGCCTGAAAAAGGGGGCATACCCTGAATGTGATGGTTTAATGACTGAATGAAGAATGGGAATGGGTGGGCAGGGGACGTCCGAATGCCGACGTGCTGCCTGGGAGAGCCGGACTGCTTAAGACAGGTACCGGCCCCTCCCACAAATCCAGGCTAGCCTGCGGCCAGCCTTAACACTTGTGGTCAGGACCTAAACGAGTGGAAGATGCCCAACCACCACCCCCCTACCTAATTGGCCTGAGGTGTGCCTTGGCCTCACTAGGTCGGTATGCCTGAAAAAGGGGGCAAAACCCACCAGTGAGGGAAGGATTGGCCTGAGGTGCTACTCTGCCAATGTACTGAATGCTTGGACCAGCTCCGCTTGTGGCTCCGGGATATACCGTACAAAGCACCCTGAGCGCCAGCGCCCCAAGTGTATGATGATATGCACAGGGACTCGATGCTTGGACGCTGCGGATGCCGCACCGATGCGGAAAGAATGCCCCGAGAATTGAGCCGGATTCAATCCTACACTGGTCAACAGGATGCAAATATGTTTGATGAACTGGCTGGACGTCAGTGGACCAACAGGGAATGGAAGTAACGGGTCGGTGGGGCTGTGAAGACTAAGGGCCAACAAGAGGTTGTCCAAGACTGTCACTGGACACCATGCGTTTGTGGTCTGGAAGAACTTAACTACATGGCCGGGACCTACCTGCCTTGTTTTGTTGTGAGGCAACTGCAAATGAAAGTTACTGCCCATCCTGACTGAATCTCCCTTGCGGAGAGCCACCGCCCCTTGTCTGGCCTGTGTCACTTCACCTGGTCTTAAAAACCTGTAAAACGCCAAGTACATCGCCGCCTTGATCACCAGGCTGGGAAGGACTCCGAATGGTGACAATGTGAGAACTTCCGACAGGCCACGAAACGTGACCCGCGTAATAGGTCGACGGACCGACTTGACCGTGACCTGGCTTTTTTGAATGCCTCTGAGGATGGCCTTGATCGGGTGAGCTGAAAATATAGAGGGTCTGTCTGGCTCTTGAAGTGCCAAAAAATGCTGCACCCCAGCCAAATATAGCCTAATGGTGTTGTAGGATAAAGCCAATACCGAATGACAATAAGACTCGAAAGCCACCATATACTTGACCTGACCTGTGTCACCTCTAGGATATGCCAACTGAAAGTTCGAAAAAACCACCCACGCTCGGCGGTACGACCGCAACGTACTGGCCGACAAAGACTTGGTAATGAGTGAACTGGCGACCACCATCAGAGAGTCTAATCCAAGACCAGCAGCCGCCAGTCCGGCTTCTGGGTTCTGTAAGAAAAAGCGAGAAAAATCTAAACGAGATAAAGCATCAGCTGCAACGTTGCTGACCCCGTCCAAAAACAGGGCATGAAAATTAAACCCCTGTTCCAGAGCTATCCAGGTCAATCTACGCATGAAAGACATGATGAGTAACGATTTAGATCTGCCCTTGTTAATGATCTCTGCGGTCGCCATGTTGTCAGTGTGGAAAACCACCGTGTGACCCGACCACCTATGCCCCCAGACTATAGCAGCTGCTACGATAGGATAGATCTCGAACAATGCCGACGTCTGAGAAAACCCCGGCAACTGTAGCACGTGTGTGGGCCATGAGCCGGCGAACCAATGTGAGCCAAATATGGCCGTGAAACCTACCGAGGCAGCCGCGTCTGAAAATACGTGTGGAGAATCAGAAGTGGCCCTCGGAATAAACATGGAAATGCCGTTCCACCCGCTGAGAAATCTGTCCCACATGAACAGATCTGCTCGGGCGTTCGCATTAAGATGCACTGATGCGTCCAAATCACTGGTCTGTTGTAATAAGACTAGCAATCTTGAAATGAATGATCTACCCTGAGGAATGATCCTCATGGCAAAGTTTAACATGCCCAACAGAGACTGCAATTCTCTCTTGGTGCAAACCTGAGACATGAGCAAGGAACGGACACCTGATTTGATTCTGTCGAGTTTGTCTTGTGGCAGACTGGCTGACATGGCGCGTGAATCCAGAGAGATCCCCAAGAACGTGACAACCTGCGCAGGCCCTTCTGTTTTGTGTTCGGCCACTGGAATGTTTGACTCCTTGAAGACCTGTAAGAGAACCTGCAAGTCAACAGGCGCCTGTGAGGGTTCTTCGATCAACAGAAAATCATCCAGGTAGTGAATGACATTCTGGCAACCCTGTTCCAACAAAATCCATTCCAGTGCCTGCGCTAACTTGTCAAACAGACTGGGGCTGCTCTTGGAACCAAACGTCAACTTGGTGGCGAAATAGTACGCATCTCTCCATTTGATGCCATGCCACTGCCAGAGAGATGGGCTAATGGGCAGCAGTTTGAACGCATCAGAGACATCTGATTTGGACAGCCAAGCCCCCATGCCTGTCTGAAGAATGACCTGGATAGCCTGGTCTACGGAAGTATACTTCAAGGAAAATTCCTCGGACGGAATCAACGAGTTGAGACTTGGAACGTGGGAAGAATGTGGAGCAGACAAATCATAAATCAAACGAAATTTATTGGAATATTTTCCCTGCACCACCCCCACCGGGCTCACCCTCCAAGTGTAGAAAGGAGGGGACTGGAAAGGACCAATGATGAAACCCTTGTCCAGCTCAACTGCCAAGAGTGAATCCACCAGACCAGCATGTTTAGAAGCCAACTGCAAGTTGGGGCATTCGTGAGTCTGCTGGGGCAAGGTGATGAGCCCAGTGTGAAACCCCAGTGAAAACCCTTCCACCAAGAATGTACGGAACGGCTGAACCGGATGAAGCCGCAGCAGCTGGTCTAGTGCCTCCACATTCACCCGGCTCAGTCACGCCGGCTTCAATGTGCAGACCGTGACCGGATGTGCCAACAACACAACACACACCACAAAACAAAAAAAAAAAACTGTTAACCCTACGACCTGCTGCCCGTAAGCTGACAGACAAGATGACGGAATCTAAGCCCCTCCCCTTCCCCCCCCCAGCAGTGTGAAACGATTGAACGAAAAGCCTTCGAGGCTGACAGGGAGTATGATAGTCGTTTCCACTGACGTATGAAGCGAGCCCGAGTTTGTGTGAATCTGTGACATGGCAGATTAATTAAAAACGAATACTGCGGGCTAACGAACCTACAGACGTGGTAGGTGATGTATGTAAGTATAGGATTTGTGGAAAACAGACCGTATGACGTATGACACTAGTCTACGAGATGAAACGGGGTGTGTATGTCGTGCGAGCGTGTAGCTGTATTGGCGGATGTACCTATGCTAGAGGTGTATGGATGAAGCTTGGTGGATAAAGGTTCCCCAAAAAAAAATTCTTTTTTTTTCTAAATCCCGAAAATTCTTTTTTTTTTTTTTTTTTCCTTATTTGAACAACCCACTCTTTTTTTTTATTTCTTTTTTTACTTTATTTAACAATCCACTTGTACCCTTTTTTTTTTTTTTTCGTCAAACTGCCTGATGTGCGAACTATGTGTCTAAGGTATGTATGTAGTGTATGTGAAGAGTGTCAAACATGTGCACAAGCAGCAACCTTGTAAGTAATCAACTCAGTAATGGCACCAGGACCCAGCTACCAGAGTTTAACCTGCTGAGCCCAGATGACTCGCAGCCCCTGTATGAACTTAGATACAGGTTATGTTGAAAGTGCTGAACAGGCAATGAGCTCCAACCATGTGACAATGCTGCCTCCTGGTGTCAAAACTTGAATTGCATGTGCCTGAACGCAGTGAGGAGAAGCGATCCTCCGGCATACTTCCCCCTCTCTACACACCCTCCTACCCTCCTCCATGTTGCCACGCTCCCCAAACAAACCAGTTATCTTGGAAAACGATCTGAACAGCTTGCAGACTGAAGGGAAAGGTACACCCGGCTTCTCTGAGATCCGACTCGTGCAGGACGCTTGCTGATGACGTCACACCCGGAAGTAGCAGACGTCCGAATGCCGACGTGCTGCCTGGGAGAGCCGGACTGCTTAAGACAGGTACCGGCCCTTCCCACAAATCCAGGCTAGCCTGCGGCCAGCCTTAACACATATGACGGCCCATGGAAGACCCCCGTGTGGTTTGCACGAAATAATGGAAGTATGATACTTACCTCCTTGTTTTTTTTTCATCAGCAGCTATGCAAAATCTCCTGCAGCACCTTCCTTATTCTGGGCATGTATTCCTATTTGCTGTTTCAGTTCCGGCAATGTCTGGGGATTGGCTTCATGAATCCTTCAGGTAAACCCACAGATAAAAGCGTGCAACGTTAGGTCTATTGTCTGTGGAGTACAACACATTCATAGTCACAGGTGCACATCCATAAAGTTAGCATGCAGAAAGCAAACAAAAAAACGTATGGCAGCACAACATTACACATGCAAACAATAAAACTGGGGCATAGGGATTATTCTGAATTAAAGTGGTATTATACCTACTATACATGAAAAAATAGAATATATATATATTGAGGGTAGCTGCCTCTTTTAGATTAAGCTCTCCCTGCCCATCTGCCCAGGGCTTTTGAGCAGAGTATAATGTAGCTGGTTCTTACATCGCCCCTGAACATTGTAGGCTTAGTCAAGCTCAGGAGAGGAGGTTCTGTTAGTGTTAGGCACCCATCTGCAGAAGCCACCTTGACGCCTGGTAGATGGGCCCGACACACCTTTGATCAAAAATGTGCGCAGAGAGATTCCATTTGTATCATGTATAGTAGGTAAAATACCATTTTAATTTAAAATAATCCCCATTCCCAGTTGTATTGTTTGTATGTGTAATGTTGTGCTGCCATACCTTTTTTATTGTCTGTGGAGGACACAACCCATAGTTCACTGGATTCTCTGTTAATGCCTCATGAACTTGGCGCAGGGACATGTGCAATGTACCCCCCACCCCAGGCCAATCGGATCCCAGTGTTCAGGAATGTCGAGTGGTATATTGGGGCCCTAATAGTTTGTGTCACGGTGCTCCTACTGTCGCTACCCAGGGTTAGGCTTTATAGCAACAAAGGAGTTGTAGCTGGTGGAGTAAGAGTCAAGACTTGGTAAAGTTCAATGTTTTTTACTTGAATAAACTTGCAATAAACTTGTGTCATCCAAGCAATAGTTGATCTCTCTCTTGGCTTCAGAAGGCGAAGGGTAAACTGGCAGGTAAACTTGAATACATTGCTTTATCTCTCTGCTGCTGTACTAATCTCTGGCTTCAGTCTGGTTAATGGACTTTCTAGCAGTTCTGGTACCGTTGAGTGGGGTGCCTTTGGCCATTGACCCCCCTCTGTCTGTGAACCAGTGTACTTTACAATCTGCTTCGCTGGGCTCCGCTCCTCTCACTGCGCCATGTCTGGACTCCTTTGGACTCCAAAACTCAACTGTCTATACAGCTTCCTGCAACCCTTTCCTTGGTAGGAAACAGGACTAGTCTACTTCTGCCCAAAAGAGGGAGAATGGAATGGGAAGTTCCATTCTATCTAAAGGTACTCTCTGCCAGATGCACTGCCACCTACATCCATGTACACGGCTGTGTTCACCATTTCATCAAAGAATATGGGACAATTATTACTGGACAGATTATTGGACAATCCTTGTATCCATAGCAGTGCACCTAACACTTTTTTTCTGGTTCATGAAGTGGATGTTGGTGCAGCTTGTGTGAATTTTCTATGGATGGGAGTGGCAGTTTTGGCTATGAAGGTGGTAGTGGTACTCACAGCGGCAATTCAGCCTCTCTGGCTCTCCCTGGGGCCGTGCAGTGACTGGAGGGCACACCCTTTCTTCCCTCGGGACACAACCTGGTCATGGGGCACTTGCTTTGTTGTGATTGGGGTACCTTTGATTAAGTGCTTTGGTAAAATGCAAGGCAGGAGTGTGGAAGCAGTGGCCATGGATGGTAATGGAGTCAGTAACCAGTCCAGTTGATATCAATAAATAAATCTCTCTTTGCTAAAGTGCAGAATAGGAGTAGTAGTACATCTGACAGTAACAAGGCACAGTTCCAAGTAAATCACATCGCAATTCTTCCCAATCGCAGCATATGGATAGCAGCAATGATCGAGGTAATAGAAACTCCTCTGTGATGAACCTTAGGCATGCGATATGGTTCTTCGTAAATGTTTTTGTAATTCCCTGGCTCAGGGGTGCAGATTAAGATGGGTTGGCCCATCTCATACATTGGGGGCATATGGCTCAGAAATGCCCCCAATGTCTGATAGGTGCAGGTCTCACTTCTCCTGCACCTGTCTCTAAAACAGTGCTCGCAAAATGATGGTGAGCCCACCACACATGCGCGCCCATCCTCCATTCATTACTATGGGACTGCCGAAAATAGCCTAGTGCTATTAGAGAGAAGTGAATGGAGTGGTGGCCACGCTTGCATGATGCACTTTCCATTTATTTTTATGGGACTTTGAATGGAGGATGGTCGCTCATGCACAGTCCCCTCTCCTTCACTTTGTGGGTTTCCTTTTAGGATATGTCCCCAGTGTATGAGATGGGCCAACCCCTTTAAGATACGGCTGGCCAAACCATCTCCAAGTGTGGAAGGGTGCGTTAGCAATGTTCCCTCTTACAGCAGCAAAGTCTCTCTCTGCCATAAACGTGCATATAATACCTTGCTGTCTTTTTCTCCAATCTAAGGCCTTGTAGATTTCAAATCTTCTGATTTCCTTCTCAGTGGAGCACTTTTGATGGTAAAGTTCCTTCTTTGGCTGTACAAGTCTCGGAGATGAAGGGTCTTTGAGCTTGGGTCTAATGGCCACATGTAGATCTTAACTGTAGCATAGCTAGACTCTCACTACACAGTTCCATCTCTCGGAAACCTTAGGAGATGAGCCAAGGTGGTTCACCTTGTAGATTGAATAGAGTCAACGTCAGTGGCAGGGTTAAGGCATGTTAACAAGTCTTTTTTTTTCCACTAAAAAGCGTATAGTCAATGGGGTCTGTTCGGCTACATTGGTTTTAGTTATGTGCCGGCACTTCCCTTCTTTTTGATGGTGTGAGGAAAGCCACTGTGATTGACTGTAACAGCCAGAGCCACTAATATTCCCAATATCTGGTCCGGCTCCTCCTGGGCTCGCTGTAGCACCCACTGGAGGCGTGAATGGAAAACAATAGTGTTCAGTGATGAAAGCAGGTCTTGCCTTGGCACTAATGATGACTAGTGTTGATCGAGCACCAAAGTGCTCGGGCCGAACACCTCACGATGCTTGGGTGCTCTACCGAGCACCCGAGCTCAATAGAAGTCAATGGTAGAACCTGAGCATTAAACCAGGCACCCCCTGCTCTGAAGAGGGGAGGCTGTCTGGATCATAGGAAAATGACAGAAATTGAAGGAAACACCACCGAAATGGTTTGGGAACAGCATGGGGAGGATGTCTGGATGCGTCTTGGACTCCCGGGTCGCTGCTGGGAACAATGTTGTTGGGAACTGACACTAATACACCCAAAACTGAAGATAAAATTCATTTTAGCGAAAAAATTGTTAGGAAACATTCTTTCCTGTATATTTACTTGTATATAAAGTGCAAGTGCTGCCAAAAATTACAAGCAAGAGGCACTCCGATACAACCTATATATAACATAAAGGAGGGCCTCATTCACATTGTGGTACAATTATTCAGGTAGTGGGACTCCTACACTCATAAAGCCTATGCACTAAGTGAAAGGGCTGCCAAAAATTACAAGGAATCGGCACTCCAATACACCCTTTGTTACACATAAAGGAGGGCATCATACACACCCTTGAAAAATTATGATTGATGGCCTGCTGGTGACCCTCAAAAACAATTGGAACAAGGGCCTGCTGCTGAGCTGACCCTATAAAACATTAGGGGTGAGGGTCTGCTGCTCAGCTGACCATCGAAAAAATTATGGTTGAGGGCCTGCTGGTGAGCTGACCCTCTAAAAGGTTGTAGGTAAGGGGCCTGTAGGTGAGCTGACCCTGTAAAACATTATATGCGAGGGCCTGCAGGTGAGCTGACCCTGTAAAAGATTGTAGGTGAAGGCCTGCAGGTGAGCTGACCCTGTAAAACATTATATGCGAGGGCCTGCAGGTGAGCTGACCCTGTAAAAGATTGTAGGTGAGGGCCTGAAGGTGAGATGACCCTGTAAAACATTATATGCAAGGGCCTGCAGGTGATCTGACCCTGTAAAAGATTGTAGGTGAGGGCCTGCAGGTGAGCTGACCCTGTAAAACATTATATGCGAGGGTCTGCAGGTGAGCTGACCCTGTAAAAGATTGTAGGTGAGGGCCTGAAGGTGAGATTACCCTGTAAAACATTATATGCAAGGGCCTGCAGGTGAGCTGACCCTCTGAAAGGTTGTAGGTGAGGGCCTGCAGGTGAGCTGACCCTGTAAAACATTATATGCGAGGTCCTGCTGGTGAGCTGACCCTGTAAAACATTATATGCGAGGGCTTATATGCAAGGGCAATATATGCGAAGAATAAGCATGTTGATATGATGGAGGAGGATGAGAAATGGAAGATTCAACCATATACCCTTTTTTGTGGTGGAAGGGGTGCATGGGAATAAAGTATATTCAGTACATTATAAACACCACATATAAAGTGCCTTTATGTTCATCAGCTTTCCTCTGGTGGAGTCGAGAATTCAGGGTCAATCCAGGCACTAAATACCCGCTCAGACAAAACGCTGGCGGCAGGGCAGGCCAGCACCTCCAAGGTGGGGAGCACCAGTTTGTGCCACATGTCCAGCTTGGACAGCCAGTAGTTGTAAGGCACTGAGGGATTATTGAGGACGCTGACATGGTCTGCTATGTACTCCTTCACAATCTTCCAAAATATTTCCCTCCTTGTGACAGTAGGCCGCGCATCAGGGTGAGGGTGCTGACAGGGTGTCATGAAACTGTCCCAGGCTTTGGAGAGTGTTGCCCTGACTCTGTTGGAACTGAGGTGTGTTCTCCCCTTAGTCTCCCCTCCTCGGTTGCCCAAGGAACTACAGACTCTGCTGCCAGCGCTTGTCAGATGGAAATTTTTGGACCAATTTTTCACCAAGGACCTTCTGGTATTGCACCGTTTTGCTCGTCCTCTCCACCAGAGGAATGAGAGATGAGAAGTTTTCTTTGTAGCGGGGTCGAGAAGGGTGAACAACCGGTAATCGGTGTTGTCTAAAATGCGTATAACGCACAGGTCGCAGGAAAGGCAGCCTAGCAAGTGTGCCAGAGTACCAACAGGCAAGACTTCACTGTCGTCATCAGAAGGATGACTCTCAATCTCCTCATCCTCTTCCTCCTCTTCTGCCCACCCACACAGAAAAGATGGAATAAAACGTCCATGGGTACTACCCTCTGTAGCGGAGGCAACCGACTCCTGCTCCTCCTCCTCTTCTTTGTACAATTTGCGCTGAGAAGATGAACGGAGAGTGGTCTGGCTATTACCCTGTGTAATGTCTTCCCCCATTTCCACCTCTTCCACATGCAAAGTGTCATCCATAATTGTGAGCAGCGAGAGTTTGAGTAGACACAGAAGTGGGATGGTTACGCTGATAATAGTGTTATCGCCGCTCACCATCTGTGTTGATTCTTCAAAGTTTCTTAAAACCTCACAGAGGTCAGACATCCATGCCCACTCCTCACTTGTGAAAAGCGGAAGCTGACTGGAAAAGCGACGACCATGTTGCAGCTAGTATTCCACTACTGCCCTCTGCTGCTCACAAAGCTTGGACAACATGTGGAACGTCGAGTTCCAGCGCGTGCTCATGTCACACAACAGTCGGTAAGCTGACAATTTCCAGCGCTGCTGCAGCGTTGACAGAACGACTGAAGCTGTCGATGACTTGCGGAAATGTGCACACATGCGGCACACCTTCACCAGTAGCTCAGGCAAATTGGGGTAGGTTTTGAGAAACTGCTGAACCACTAAGTTTAAGACGTGGGCTAAGCATAGGATGTGTGTGAGCTTGCCGAGCTCCAAAGCCACCTCCAAGTTGCGGCCATGATCAGACACAATCATGCCTGGTTCTAGGTTGAGTGCCGAGAGCCACAGCTCAGTCTGGTCTCTTCCCCTGCCACAGCTCTGCAGCGGTGTGCTGTTTGTCCCCTAAGCATATCAGCTTCAGCACGGCCTGTTGCTGATTCCCCACTGCAGTGCTACACTGTTTCCAGCTACCGACTGATGGCTGACTGGTGCTGCAAGATGATAATTGAGAGGTGGAAGTGGAGGAGGAGGCGGAACAGGAGAAGTGGGGGTTGGAGCCACTAACGTAGGTGCTGGCGGAAACCTTGATCAATGCAGGGCCCGCAATCCTTGGTGTCGGTAGCACCTGTGCCATCCCAGGGTACGACTTGCTCCAGGCCTCCACAAAGTTCACTCAGTGTGCCATCAGGGAAATGTAGCGTCCCTGGCCAAATGCACTTGTCCATGTGGCTGGGGACTACTTAACGCGGGACGGCCGCCGACATCAGGCTGCGGAAGAACTAGGTGTCCACAAGCCTAAATGGCAACATTTCCAGGGCCATAAATTTGTGAAACTGCACATTTAGTGCTATGGCCTGTGAGTGGGTAGCTGGGTATTTGTGCTTGCGTTCAAAAGTCTGGGGTAAGGAAATTTGGACGCTGCGCTGGGACACGGAAGTGGATGTGGTCGCTGATGGTGCTTGCAAAGGTCCAGGGCGGAAGGCACCTGGGCCTGCGCCTTCGACCAGGGATTGGCCAGCACGTAACACAGGGGAAGAGGAGGCAGTGTTGTGACCCGCAGACACAGATTGTGGACCCAGGCGTTCGTCCCACTTATTACGGTGCTTGGATGCCATGTGGCGGGTCATGCTGGTGGTTGTGAGGTTGCAAGTGTTCACACCCCGGCTCATTTTGGTACGGCACAGGTTGCAAACTACTATTCTTTTGTCGTCTGCACTTTCCTCAAAAAATGCCATACTGGGAAACACCTACCCCTTGGCATAGGAGATTTCTGCAAGGGAGTGCTCCGTGGAACAGTTGCGGGCCTGTTTGGTGTGGCCCGCCTTCTCCCTTTTGCCACCCCACTGCTTATTCCAGCCTGTTGCGGTGCTGAAGATCCATCCCCCTCTGTACTGCTGTCCTCGCTCGGCTTTCCACCTTCCCAGGTTGGGTCAGTGACTTCATCGTCCACCACCTCCTCTTCCACTTCCTCACTCTGCTCATCCTCCTGACTTGTTGACCTAACCACAACCTCAGTGATTGACAACTGTGTCTCATCCTTTTAATCAACCTCTTGAGACATTAATTGCCGATGACTTATTGGCAACTGTGTCTCATCATCATCCACCTCATTAAACAGTAACTGCCGTTCCCCACCGTCATCTTCTTGTGACTGTGGATGCTCAAGAGTTTGGGAATCAGTGCAGAAGATCTGGTCGCACTGGTCTGACTTCAAAAGTGGTGTCCTGCGCCACACTACAAACTGGGACAGGAAGTTAAGTATTGTGGATGATTGTTTTTCTTGTGCTCTGGCAGGAGACACAGTTTCAACGCGCACAGGGCCACAGCCTTTGCGTGCACTATCAGCATCACGGCCACTTCCCCATCCCTTACTGCTCGCCTTCTTCATATTAAATGTTATATATGCTTAAAAGTATGTCACAGGTACAGTAACGTAAGATTTGGCAGTGTATGAGCAAATAAATTAAAAAAGGTATTTGGGATGTGGAAACGTCACACAGCAGATATCCCGCAGATAATGTCAACGCTGTCACCAGCGGCTAATAAAAAATTACAGGGAATGTCACGGTATTTGGGATGCGGAAACGTCATACAGGAGAGGTACCACCAGTAAAGTCTCTGTCCGCAGCTTTTACGGAAAAAGTACACTGTATGTCACAGATACAAATTTTATGCGCACACTTTACACAGGAGATGTGGCACTGGTAATGTCACTGCCAGAAGCGGACAACTGACTTAATAGGATGGAAGAATCTCCTCCGGCTACAAAACCTACCCTGTTCCCCCTTTTAAATAAACCACACCAACACTTACTTGCTTGGTATAATGACCATGGTGGCCAACTTTTTTATTCCACGCATAACAAAACCACATCGTACACCATATAACATTAATAATAATAATAATAACAATAATAACAATAACCATAATAACATCCAGCATTTTACACACATAACAAGGATCCTGGAGGGCAACCCAAACGAGCCGTATCCTCCTTCACCGCCTCACTTCAAGACTTACCCTTGGCCGCACTCACCGACCCAAGGGCACCAACTCCTTGAAGTACACTAGTATCCCCCCCTGTAGGCCTTGTAGCCCAAACAGGGGACCCATCCTTGGCATTAACAAACCATCTGAGATGCAGGCTCCAACATGTCCTGCAACTCTTAACCATTGAATTGCTCCCCAGGATCCTATTTCCATCAGCCCTACTACTATCACCCATCTCAAAATAACAGCAATAAAAAAGGGTGGAAGGGAGGGAAATTCCACGCTGGAAGGCTGCAACTGACCCAAAGCTCCCCCTCCCAGTCTTATATCTTCCCGCCTTAAAACCAACTCCACCCCACCTCACTCAACCCAGCCCCTAAACATACACCCGGCCATTTTAACCCTCTCCTAGCCTACGGTCTTCCCCCTAAGTCAGCTCGCCCTGCGCTAAGGCTGCGCCCCCGCTCCGTTGCTTTTATGACTTAATAGGATGGAAGAATCTCCTCCGGCTACAAAACCTACCCTGTTCCCCCTTTTAAATAAACCACACCAACACTTACTTGCTTGGTATAATGACCATGGTGGCCAACTTTATTATTCCACGCATAACAAAACCACATCGTACACCATATAACATTAATAATAATAATAATAATAATAACAATAATAACAATAACCATAATAACATCCGGCATTTTACACACATAACAAGGATCCTGGAGGGCAACCCAAACGAGCCGTATCCTCCTTCACCGCCTCACTTCAAGACTTACCCTTGGCCGCACTCACCGACCCAAGGGCACCAACTCCTTGAAGTATACTAGTATCCCCCCCTGTAGGCCTTGTAGCCCAAACAGGGGACCCATCCTTGGCATTAACAAACCATCTGAGATGCAGGCTCCAACATGTCCTGCACCTCTTAACCATTTGAATTGCTCCCCAGGATCCTATTTCCATCAGCCACCGACAACCACCAGTGACACCTCACCTGTGGGCGTCCCGCCAAACCCTAATGGCCGTCTCCAAACCCTCCTGGATACCCAAAGCCCACATATCTATGCCCACATCATTCAGATGTACACCATCATCTCTTAAGAATTGAGGCGACGCCGCCTCCAATTCCCGATGACGAACAACAATCCCACCTTGCCTGCGCACAAACCGCCCCACCTCTTTATTCAATTTTGCCCGGGCTTTGTTAATCCGCTCCACCGACCTAGCAAACCGCCAGCAACGCCGCGCCACCACCTCTGGGTGGGCTCAGCATGCATGTTGGTACCTGCATCCCTTGTAATGGAGGCCATTTTGGCACAGAAAATGGAAAAAGGCAGAGTGGATCCAACATGCATGTGGGTCCAACACTCCCTGAATTTTATGGCGGTCATTATGGCGCATAACAGGTAGTATTTAGTGTTAGGACCCGTGTAACAGAGATCGCCTTGACGTTTGGCATACGGGCTTAGATGGTTTTGTACAAAATGCATTGACCAAGCATCTCGCTTTTATAAATAAGCGTAGTATTAGCACCATAATTTTTGTAAGCATTGTTGTACTTTGTCTGATTTGCAGAGTGCTGCCGCATTGTCTCCCTTTTTTTTCCTCTAGGTCTTTGCCATGGCGGCGTGCACCTGCGCACTGGGTGGTGCTGACTAACCCTCTTTTTTTGCAGATTTACAATGCTGGAGATGTGGCACTCCAGCGAGTCGTGCACTCCTGATTAGCCTGTCTGCCCCATAGGCTGATTTTAATTATTTTCAGTATAAAGCTGTGGCCTGCTCTCACTACATTCATTGGAAGCTGTCTAGCACCAGGAAGGGTATAGAGTGGGCTCAGCATGCATGTTGGTACCTGCATCCCTTGTAATGGAGGCCATTTTGGCACCGAAAATGGAAAAAGGCAGAGTGGATCCAACATGCATGTGGGTCCAACACTCCCTGAATTTTATGGCGGTCATTATGGCGCATAACAGGTAGTATTTAGTGTTAGGACCCGTGTAACAGAGATCGCCTTGACGTTTGGCATACGGGCTTAGATGGTTTTGTACAAAATGCATTGACCAAGCATCTCGCTTTTATAAATAAGCGTAGTATTAGCACCATAATTTTTGTAAGCATTGTTGTACTTTGTCTGATTTGCAGAGTGCTGCCGCATTGTCTCCCTTTTTTTTCCTCTAGGTCTTTGCCATGGCGGCGTGCACCTGCGCACTGGGTGGTGCTGACTAACCCTCTTTTTTTGCAGATTTACAATGCTGGAGATGTGGCACTCCAGCGAGTCGTGCACTCCTGATTAGCCTGTCTGCCCCATAGGCTGATTTTAATTATTTTCAGTATAAAGCTGTGGCCTGCTCTCACTACATTCATTGGAAGCTGTCTAGCACCAGGAAGGGTATAGAGTGGGCTCAGCATGCATGTTGGTACCTGCATCCCTTGTAATGGAGGCCATTTTGGCACCGAAAATGGAAAAAGGCAGAGTGGATCCAACATGCATGTGGGTCCAACACTCCCTGAATTTTATGGCGGTCATTATGGCGCATAACAGGTAGTATTTAGTGTTAGGACCCGTGTAACAGAGATCGCCTTGACGTTTGGCATACGGGCTTAGATGGTTTTGTACAAAATGCATTGACCAAGCATCTCGCTTTTATAAATAAGCGTAGTATTAGCACCATAATTTTTGTAAGCATTGTTGTACTTTGTCTGATTTGCAGAGTGCTGCCGCATTGTCTCCCTTTTTTTTCCTCTAGGTCTTTGCCATGGCGGCGTGCACCTGCGCACTGGGAGGTGCTGACTAACCCTCTTTTTTTGCAGACCACCTCTGACCACAACAGCAACAGATCCGGAAACTCCGACAATAAGCGTAGCACATCCAATTTGATATCCCGAATAACATCCCGGGAACGCCGCACTCCCAAATCGTTGCCTCCAACGTGAAGCACCAATATATCAGGTGGCCGATCTAAAGTGGCATTCATGTGAATTTCAGGATGAACCCGCCCCCAAAGTAGCCCCCTCAAACCAATCCAACGAACTAGCAATTCCTCCGCCGGTAAACCCAACTGGCGTCCATTCCTTCTAACATCGGCGCGTAAGGCCCCCCAGTAGACGTAGGAATGCCCGAAGATCCATGCGAGACACGGCGCTGCCCCTAAAACAAAATAACATAGTTGTGACAACAGATCCAACACACTGAATCCCGTTAACCAACGCCACCCACCCAACAATCACAACAAATGAGGCCGAATATAAGAGTGAAAACAATCCGACTCCCAACGCCCAATACGTTTAATAACTTCTTCCCCGAGCCCCCACTTGGCCGTCTCCGTCGCAGCCCCTATCCTAAAAGAATGAGACGCATATTCATTAACGGGGAGCCCCGCTGCGCCCAGACATTTTTTAAATACCGCAATAAATTGAAAACGCGACAACCGCGAACCGTCCCGGTGAACCAACAAAGAACCCCTACCATCAGGCCGCACCTCCAAATACTCATCCACACAACGCACCGGACAAAGCGCAGACCCAACCAAAGGCCTGAGCCACAAAACTGCACCCTTACCGAACTGATCCGTTTTTGACCTGCGTATCACACACCATAAACCGCCATCTCCCAACCAAACATCCTCCCTCAACAAACCACCATCACCCGAACGACTGGCAGAAACCAATTCCGAAATCCGAAAGACTCCGAAAAAGGCCAACGAAAACGCCGCCCTAAACAAAAGCGCTTCAAATTCAGACACACAAACCACACCTGCTTTCTCCCACAAGACTTGTAACACATCAAAAGAAACCGGCCGTCTACCGTCCTTACGAATCGTACCCCGCCTATAACCTTTCAGCGCCTGCCGAACCATAAAACACCGAGACACATCCGTAATTCCCCGCACACGCAACCAGAAGGCAACAGCCGCCACCCTCTTAGACACCACAGAAAAGGACAAACCTTCAGCATAACATGAACCTACCCAAAAAAACAATAAAGTCTTAAGCTCTGCAACCGAACTATACCCCCCAACCCGCTCTATCAGCTCCTCCCACAACAACCACACTGACGAATATGCCGACCACGTACCTCTACTGAGTGACTGACCAATCAAGCCCGCTGACACCCCAAGGCCACGCTCCAGAGCCACTGGGGACAGGACAAGCCCTGAACTTCGGCGCCTGGCGCCAGACTGCGGAAACGATCCCACTGAAAACGAGAAAGGGAATCTGCGAGTGAGTTATCTACACCTGGAACATGTACCGCGACAAAACATGCATTCAAACGCAGCCCCTGCAACACCAAATGCCTGAGTAAATTTAACACCGGCGGAGAATTAGCCGTCTGGCTATTAATCGCCTGCACTACCCCCATGTTGTCACAATAAAACCGAACTCGCCGATTCCCGAGCCAATCCCCCCACAACTCAGTAGCCAAAACTATGGGAAAAAGCTCCAACAGAACCAAGTTGCTAAGGAAACCAGCCTGTTCCCACTCCACAGGCCACGCACCCGCACTCCATTGCCCCTGGCAAAAAAAACCATATCCACACGAACCCGCGGCATCAGAAAACAACTCCAAATCCACACTACTAATCGCGTCCTCCATCCACATTGACCGCCCATTATATTCCCCCAGAAAATTCTCCCACACCGCCAAATCCTCCTTTACCGCAACAGGCAATCGCAAATAATGAAAAGGGGCGACCACCCCAGCCGTAGCTAACGCTAAACGCCGACAAAAAACCCTACCCATTGGCAAAATACGACAAGCGAAATTCAATTTTCCCAATACAGACTGAACCCGCTTAAGCTGAACCTTCTTAGCTTTCCTCAGAAAAACAACCTCCTCTAACAAATCAGACACCTTATTGTCCGGTAACCGACATTCCATGGCCATGCTGTCGATTTCTATCCCCAAAAACGTAATGACCGTGGAAGGCCCTTCCGTTTTTTCCCCGGCTAAAGGAATACCAAACCTCGCTGCAACTCGCTCCATCGTGCGCAACAACACCGGACACACCCTGGATCCAGCCGGACCTAAGAACAAGAAATCGTCCAAATAATGCAGCACCGAGTTCCATCCAGACTCCTGTTTCACCACCCACTCCAGAAAAGAACTAAACGATTCAAACAGTGAACAAGAAATCGCGCAGCCCATAGGCAAACAACAATCCACATAATAACAACCATCCCATTGAAATCCCAGCAAATGCAAACTATCCGGGTGAATGGGCAACAACCGAAAAGCAGCCTCAATGTCCGTCTTAGCAAGCAAGGCGCCCTGCCCAAAACGCCTGACCCATCGCACCGCCGCATCAAAGGACGTATAAGACACAGAGCACAACTCATCCGCTATTCCATCATTCACAGAACCCCCTTGTGGATAGGACAAATGATGAATAAGTCTAAACTTATTGGGTTCCTTATTGGGCACCAACCCCAACGGGGACACCCACAAGTCGGGCAAGGGGCGCTCACTAAAGGGGCCTACAACCCTGCCCGCAGCTACCTCCTTCTCAATCTTATCCCTCACCACATCCGGATGACGCAATGCTGATGGCAAATTCCGCACCGACAAACACGGCACAACTGAACTACACGGGATCACAAAACCCTTAGTAAACCCCGCCAGCAAAAACCGCCCAACCTCCTTATTTGGATAACTCTTTAAATAGGGCTCCATCTCTCCCACCCTCACCGGAGTCACCCCTCTTCTGCACAACCTCGGGTCCCTTACCCTTCCCTCGCTTGAAGCAGCGCGACAAACTATGGGAACCGCCGCAACCGGAACACTCGTGCTTGTACCGGCAATCTGACAAGAACCTACAATTTCCCTCATTGTATTGCCAACAACAGCCTTTTCTACCTCCTCCCTGTGATTCAGAAGCCGAGGAACCCCCGGCCGATCCCCGAAAAGGCTGAGGGCCACTCCTAGGTGCCGCCATCAATCGCATCCAGAGACCGATGTCCTTATGGTCCCACCGTATATTAGGCCTGACCGCCTTCCGTTGCCGGAACTGCTCATCATACCTGAGCCACGCCACACCCCCATACGTCCGATGAGCCTCCCCTATCGCATCCATATAACAGAACAGTGCAGAGCAATGTTCAGGCGATTTTTCCCCAACCACGCTGGCCAAAATCGCAAATGCCTGCAGCCAATTCTGAAAAGTACGTGGGATCAACCTGTACCGCCTCCTTTCCTTATCCTCCTTTTTACTGTCATCTGGCCTTCCACGATCCAAATTAAATTTTTCTAAAGGAAGCAAGGAAAATATTTCTACATATTCATCCCTCCATATCTTCTCCCTGATTTCTTGCTTTAAATGAGACCCCAGTGGCTCTTCAAAGCACACCTAAATTTCACCTTTTGCTGCATCCGACAACCGAACGCCATCCCCCACTTCACTTCTACCCCCCGCCGCAGAGGCCTGCACACCACCGGTGCCCACGCTATCCCCAACACCCGCCGTACCTTGCACCGTCCCTTGCTCTAGGGTCCCGCACGCCTGCACCGGCGCCCAGACCGACGCCGGAGATGAAGACGCTGACAGAACCTCCCGCGCCAAATTATCTGAACCCCCCCCACTATACTGAACATCACTCCCAGCTAACATCTGCCCCGTCGTCATCTCACCTGGCCGTCCCCGGACAGATCCTCCGGCAGCCGCCTCTTCCCTCGTAGATGTCCCCGCCGGCGAGCTCGCTCCACATGGCACGGCCAGTTCCAGAGTTGCGTCATCCCTTCCGCCTGCCGCGACATCCTCTCCCGACTCCAGATCTCCTTCCTCCATAAGCGCAGCCTCCCCCTCAGGACGCCGGCGTGAGGGGAGGGTAACCGTCCGCACCCCAGCCGGGCAGGCCTCATCCTCTGGCCGCGGTTCCAAAATCGCTCTTGCTCCACTAGTTACTGACTCAGCTGCGATCCTGCAGCCAGCCGCAACACCAAGCCGCCGTTCAGTGTATAGGGCCCCAGCTTCCTCCCTGACGTTCATCTGGCTGCTATGCCGCCGACCCACCGCACGGGGTCGCGATGTACCTGCATCACCTCCCGCCGCTGCGCACCCATCCTCCTCACACTGAAGCTGCCGGCCAGAAACCCTCCGCCGCAGCGCCGGAGACGCCAGCTCTTCACTCACAGGTAGGCCCAAGCCAGCAGACAGCCCAGCCGCGACACTTCTTCTCTCCACAGGTGATGTCCTCCTGGCTCGACCCCGACGCGGAGCATCTCGCGGGGACGTCACCGCCTGGGATTGATCCCTCCCCCGTGCTGAAAGGGAAACGGGTCTAGGGGAAGCCTGACCCTCTCCCGCCGGCCCGCCACGCGATACTGAATTCCTCCCGCTGCGTCTGTGGGTCCAGTTGGCCACAGACACCTCAGACCTCAGCGGAGGGTCCCTGGCGGGGCTTCTAATGCGTCGGCGGACCCGGGGGGTAGCTTCTGGGCTCAAGCGCTCAGGGGGGACAGATCTCCTGGCCCTGACAGCGCGAGCTACAGCAACCGGAGGGGCGGGAGGGAGGAGGGCAGCCTGGATGGATTGCTGCATGAAATCCACTCCATGTACCTGCACCGCGTCCCTCACTGCCGCCAGCAACTCGTCCAGGGAGGCCATGTCGATTAAATTCCACGCTGGAAGGCTGCAACTGACCCAAAGCTCCACCTCCCAGTCTTATATCTTCCCGCCTTTAAACCAACTCCACCCCACCTCACTCAACCCAGCCCCTAAACATACACCCGGCCATTTTAACCCTCTCCTAGCCTACGGTCTTCCCCCTAAGTCAGCTCGCCCTGCGCTAAGGCTGCGCCCCCGCTCCGTTGCTTTTAGTCTATTGAAAAAGTACACTGGATGTCACAGATACATTTTTTAAGCGCACACGTTACACTGCAGATGTGGCACTGCTAATGTCACTGTCCGCAGAAGACACCATCTACGTAAAAAGTACACTGGATGTCACAGATATTTTTTGGATGCGCACACTTTACACTGGAGATGTGGCGCAGCTAATGTCACTGGTCGCTGCGGACACCGTCTACGTAAAAAGCACTCTGGATGTCACAGATATTTTTGGGATGCGCACACTTTACACAGGAGATGTGGCGCAGCTAATGTCACTGTCCGCAGCGGACACCGTCTACGTAAAAAGCACTCTGGATGTCACAGATATTTTTGGGATGCGCACACTTTACACAGGAGATGTGGCACAGCTAATGTCACTGTCCGCAGCGGACACGGTCTACGGAAAAAGTAAATTGGATGTCACAGATATTTTTGGGATGCGCACACTTTACACTGGAGATGTGGCGCATCTAATGTCGCTGTCTACAGCGGCCTAACTATTGCAAGCTATTTAGCGCAGTTTGCGCTAAAAATATATATTGCTGCTGCCACACACAATAGTCCTTAAAAGGACTTTTGTGTCTCTGAAAAGTTTTTCTAATAAAAATATTCCTATATCACTCCCTACACTGTCTGTCCCTTCTTCAGCACAGCTCTCCCTGACTAGTGATGGACGAACATTGGCCGGGGCGGTTCGCGAACCGTGTGTTTGCAGTGGGCCCCATAGACTTAATTGGCAGGTGAACCTGGAAAAACTTCAGGTCATATTTGCAGCCACCAAATAATTACTAGAAGTGCACAAATAGTCCCACAACATGGACAGTGACATACCAGATGTATTATTTGAATGTGCGATCTCCATTCATTATTTTTTTTCAATGCGAAGTATTGGCAATGTAATTTTCACGTATGCACAAAATAGGCGCGGCCTACTACAGCAACTGGTCTTCACCCCACCGAAGTTGGTTGCGATCAGAAAAGATGGTTAGCAACAATTTTCGCAAAGTTGAGGAAGAAATTCTCACTATAAGTAATTTGACATTATAGCAGTGTATTTGATTACATTTCACATGCATGTTAGAACAGTCGCTGTATATGCAGATTGAGTGTTTAAAAAAAGTGCCATTGCGAAAATCCCTAATGATGCAATTTTTTTTTTCGCGGTACACACAACTTCACCTTTTATAAAGTCTCATGAAATATTAGTGATTGGTGCACTAATTATTGTTGTGAGAACTTGCCAGTACAGGACCCCAAAAATTAGCCAATAGGCATTCACCTGACAGCACACAACTTTGTAGGATTCTGTGGCTGGGGCAGTGGCGACTCTAGGATCAATATATAGGGGGGGCACAAAGATACCACAGTCAAAAATGGGGGGGCAAAAACAAATTAAGTATATATAAATAAGATTACAAAATATGAGAGAATTGCGGTATGCAGGGATACATTTATACTAAAACTATTTACTTACAAAAGAAGCTGTTCAGTCGTCTGCGGTGCCGTCCTCTTCTTGCTTCTGCGGATTCTTTCCCCTTCTTTCTGTCTCTCATCAGTGCGCAGTCGCATTGTTATGGTGGATCTGTGGAAGACACACTGTTATGGGGGCATCTGTGGAAGACACTGTTATTATGCCTCTCATTAGCCCCCATATCAGCCCTTATGCCTCATTAGCCCCCATATGCTGCCTCTCATCATTAGCCCCCATATGCCTCTCATCATTAGCCCCCATATGCCTCTCATCATTAGCCCCCCATATGCCTCTCATCATTAGCCCCCCATATGCCTCTCATCATTAGCCCCCCATATGCCTCTCATCATTAGCCCCCCAAATGCCTCTCATCATTAGCCCCCCAAATGCCTCTCATCATTAGCCCCCCAAATGCCTATCATTAGCCCCCCAAATGCCTCTCATCATTAGCCCCCCAAATGCCTCTCATCATTAGCCCCCCATATGCCTCTCATCATTAGCCCCCCATATGCCTCTCATCATTAGCCCCCCAAATGCCTCTCATCATTAGCCCCCCAAATGCCTCTCATCATTAGCCCCCTTATGCCTCTCATCATTAGCCCCCCAAATGCCTCTCATCATTAGCCCCCCAAATGCCTCTCATCATTAGCCCCCATATGCCTCTCATCATTAGCCCCCCAAATGCCTCTCATCATTAGCCCCCCAAATGCCTCTCATCATTAGCCCCCCAAATGCCTCTCATCATTAGCCCCCCAAATGCCTCTCATCATTAGCCCCCCAAATGCCTCTCATCATTAGCCCCCCAAATGCCTCTCATCATTAGCCCTGGCCCCCCATATACCTCTCATCATTAGCCCTGGCCCCCCATATACCTCTCATCATTAGCCCTGGCCCCCCATATACCTCTCATCATTAGCCCTGGCCCCCCATATACCTCTCATCATTAGCCCTGGCCCCCCATATACCTCTCATCATTAGCCCTGGCCCCCCATATACCTCTCATCATTAGCCCTGGCCCCCCATATGCCTCTCATCATTAGCCCCGGCCCCCCATATGCCTCTCATCATTAGCCCCGGCCCCCCATATGCCTCTCATCATTAGCCCCCCTTATGCCCCCAGCAGCCACATAGTTTATAAAATAAAAAATCACTTACCTCTCCTGCTCCTGGACGCCGCCTGCCTCTCCTCAGTCGACTGTGCTCTGAACTGGCGCGCACAGCGTGAGGTCACAGAGCGCCCTCACGCTGTGCGCAGCCCTGCACAGCCGACAGCCGAGGACCAGGAAGTGGTGAGTACAGAGCGTTCACCACTTCCTGGTCTCTCGGTTCTAATGAGCGCTTCCATAATGGAAGCGCTCATTAGTATTCACGTGGGGGAATCAGCGGGGGGGCAACCGGGGGGGCAAAGGACAACATAGGGGGGGCGATTGCCCCCCCTCGCCCCCCCCCTAGCGACGCCACTAGGCTGGGGGGACATTAGGCGGTCACAGGATAAAAATGTAACTGACGGCCAGTACAGGCCACAAAAAATAGGCATTCAACTGACATAAAAGGCCTTTTATGCCGCTGTATTTACCTAAGAAAAGGACCATGATTTGTTTTGGGTGGTGGGGGATATTTGTGGGCTGTCATGAGGAAATTCAATTACACGTGGTCGACTCGTCACATATGTTGAATTCCTACGAGATCCATGCCTCATTAATTTTTAGAAATGTGAGATAGTCCACACTGTTGTGAGCTTGGCGAGTGTGCTTATCGGTCACGATCCCCCCCTGCTGCGCTGAACGTCCTTTCGGACCAGTAGAAATTATTGGTTCCAATAGTGTTTGTCACTCTGTGTAGATGGGGTATCGCAGAAAAACCGCAGACAAATGCTTCACTATCCAAATGCACTATATAGAATGTATATTATTGGTATATTACACCCCTGCTTCAATCAGTTTTTTTTGGGGGGCAAATGGTATATCACACCAGTAGAAATTATTTGTTCCAATACCATTTGGCACTCTGTGTAGCTGCAGTATCACAGCAGAACCGCACACAACTGCTGCACAATACAAATGCACTATAATATATTTTCTATGTTAGAAAGTATATTATAAGTATATTACACCCCTCAGTAAGTCACACCTATCGATAGCACACCTATGCCAGTCCTTAAAAGGACTTCTGTGGCCCTATTAGCTAGCGTTTGGTGTCCCTAACAGCCTGTTCCTGCTCCACACAGCAACCTGTAAAATGGCGGACAGATCAGGTTTATTTATAAGGTAGGGGGTATGTCCATGTGCTGAAACGTCTCAATTGGCTATCCTGTACCACCTGATGGATGTGTCATGGGTCAAAGTTCTTCACAATGTAAAAGAATATGGCGGGCGCGAATATCGCCATATGTTCGTATGTTTGGCGAATCGTGAATGCGCAAAGTTTGCCGCGAAACGACCGCCGGGCAAACCGCAAGGCCATATCTATCCCTGACTAAGACTGAGTCAAACACGCGTCATGGGTTACTATATAGCACCCGATGACGCGTTCCGGCCAGTCAATCACTGTAATGCCAGTAACCAATATGGCTACGGCATTACAGTGAGGGCAGTACTTACCTGCACGTTTTTTGGTTGTGTAGCAGCCAAGAAACGTGCGGGGAGGAGACTCAAGCATTGCGCTTGAGAACATGTGGTATTCGGCTGAATACCGCCATGTGCCGAGCATCAAGAACAACACTAATGATGACCACACCAGAGTCCACAAGAGGGCTGGAGAGCACCTACATGTGCTTCCATCATGCATAGGATGGGGACACACAGGATGAGCACGAGGTTTAATGGTGTGGGGCACCATTAGTTACCATGGCCATTCCCATCTGGTATTTTTGGAATTAACACTGACCAGCCTTTGGTATGTTAAGGGCATTGTAGAACCAGTCCTGCTGCCATTCTGAATCAGTTGTGAGACGAGATATTCCAAGAACATAAGGCCCACCACACACTGCCTGCACTACACAACGTGCTCTTCGGGGTACCTAGAAGATCCTTTGGCCAGCTCAATAGTCAGATCTCTCCCCCATCGAGAATATCTGGGAATCTGGACAATATCTCGATGGAGAACATTTGGATAATATCATGATGGGGTTACGTATCACCCATGTATAGCATCTTGGCTAAATTACGGTTCACAATTGAAGGAGCTTGGAATGACATTCCCCAAGGGGATATACGGCATCTGTATGACCATTACCATGCCAGAATCGTAGCCCCTGTATTTCAACAAGGGGAAATATATTAATGTGACCCTGCTGCAGAATCTTAAATAAAGGGTACATCATCTTGGTTGTGTGACCATTGATGGAGGCCCACCAGCAGTTTGTACTTTGTCACTCTCAGCTCAATCGCATTGTTTTCCGGGTTTTCGTTTTCATTTTCTTCTACAGTATATATAAAAATATTTTTTATGACATATACAAAGAAATGTGCACTCAGTTCAGTGGTGACATTTCACTCCTTCGTTCATACTGCTTTCTCTTGATCTTCTCCATTTACAGTATGCGGTGTTCATTTATTTTATGCTCTGGGTGTTTGTTTAATGAGTTGCCTCATGGCAACATATTGTAATTGTCTGCTGTAAAGGATATGCTGCAGGATGTATAGATATTCGCTGTCAAACATGTCAGCTTTGTTCTCTAGTGTATTAGGAACATCTGGATATAAATTATGGGGTGGTAAAAGGAATGTCTTCACCGGCTGTGTAAGAATAATCTATAGGGCCACACAACAAGTGTTAGAACTGAATCCTCAGTGCCCTAACATACTGTACGTTAGCACATCTTTCCAACTTTCTCCATCCTTCTTTGCTTCTTTGTACTATGGGATTTCATGACCTCCCATTTGTCTGCTGTTCTGTTACTTGTTGTGCTTGTCTGATCCTGCTCTGTCCCCATCTATGATCTCGGATTCTGATTTAAGTCTTTGATTTTTTTCTTCCTGTCCTCCGTACTGGACACTTGGCTTTGTTTGGAATTTACTCTTTACCTATTTGCTCCACGAGTCAGTGACTACTCTGCAGACAGAACCTGAGCACTTTCCCGTAGCAAAGACTAAATCTCTGTATAGAAAATAACGGTTAAAAAATAGTGTTGTGCGAGCATGCTCGGGCGAACACTAATTTTACTCGAGCATCGCGATGCTTGGCACATCGCGGTGTCCGGCCGAATACCGTGTGTGCTCCAGTGCGATGCTCAAGTCTCCTCCCCACACGATTGTTAGCTGCTACACAGCCAATAAATGTCCAGATAAGTACTGCCATTCACTGTAATGCCGTAGCCATGTTGGCTACTGGCATTACAGTGATTGGCTGGCCGGAACGCGTCATCGGGTGCTATATGGCACCCGATGACACGGGTTCAGCTCAGTCTTAGTCAGGTAGAGCTGTGCTGAAGAAAGGACAGATAGTGTAGGAAGTGAAATAGGAATATTTTAGTTTCTATACTTGTTATAGACCCAAAAGTCCTTTTAAGGACTATTGTGTGGCAGCAATATATATTTTTAGTGCAACCTGCACAAAATTGCTAAAACTTGTTAGAGACCCAAAACTCCTTTTAAGGACTATAGTTGTATCTGGCAGCAATATATATTTTTAGCGTAACCTGCGCTAAATAGCTTGCAATTGTTTGGCTGCTGCAGACAGCGACATTATCTGGGCTACATCTCCTGTCTAACGTGTGCGCAGCCTAAAAATATCTGTGACATCCAGTGTACTTTTTCCGTAGACGATGTCCGCTGTGGACAGTTACATTACCTGCGCTACATCTCCTGTATCCGCATCTTAAATATCAGTGACATTCATTCAGTGTAATTTTTTAATAGGCGGTGGTGACAGCGACATCACTTGCTCTATACCTCCTGTATAACGTTTGTGCATCCTAAATATCAGTGACATTAATACAGTCTAATTTTTTATTAGGCGGTGGTGACAGCGACATTACTTGCGCTATACCTCCTGTATAACGTTTGTGCATCCTAAATATCAGTGACATTCATTCAGTGTAATTTTTTATTAGGCGGTGGTGACAGCGACATTACTTGCGCTATACCTCCTGTTTAATGTATGCGCACCCTAAAAATATCTGTGACATTCTGTGTACTTTATTTGCGCATACACTTACAAAACCTGTGGTACTGTACGTGTGACATACTTGCAAGCAGATATACCATTTAATATGCGCAAGGCGAGCAGTAAGGGATGGGGAATTGGCCATGCTGCTGATGGTGCACGCAGAGGCCGTGGCCCTGGGCGCGGTGAAACTGTGCCTGCTGCCAGAGCACAAGAAACACTCATCCACATTACCTAGCTTCATGTCCCAGTTTGCAGGGTGGCACAGGACACCACTCTCGAAGTCAGACCATTGCGACCAGGTGGTCGGTTGGATTGCAGCAGATAATGCTTCCAGTCGGTTAAGTACCACCCTGTCTTCCACAAAGTCCAGTCTCAGTAGCCAAGAGTCTGGTCAACAGAATCCTCACCCTGATACTCCTTCCACTTACCATGGAGAGACTCGGCAAACAAGTGATCCCACACTCGGATTTTCCGAGGAGCTGTTTTCTACGCCATTCTTTAATTTGGCCCTCTCGCCAAGCCCACTTGAAGAGGGACATGAGGAGATCTTGTGCCCTGATTCCCAAACTCTGGAGCATCCACAGTCAGAAGAAGATGATGGTGAGGAACGGCAATTAGTGTTTCACGAGGTAGATGATGATGATGAGACACAGTTGTCAATAACTGAGGTTGTTAGGTCAACAAGTCAGGAGGATGAGCAGAGTGAGGAAGTGGAAGAGGATGTGGTGGACGATGAAGTCGCTGACCCAACCTGGGAAGGTGGAAAGCCGAGCGAGGACAGCAGTACAGAGGGGCATGGATCTGCAGCACCGCAACAGGCTGGAAGAAGCAGTGGGGTGGCAAAAGGGAGAAGGCGGGCCACACCAAACAGACCCGCAACTGTTCCACGGAGCACTCCCTTGTGGAAATCTCCTATGCCAAGGGGTAGGTGTTTCCCAGTATGGCACTTTTTTGAGGAAAGTGCGGACGACAAAAGAATAGTAGTTTGCAACCTGTGCCGTACCAAAATGAGCCGGGGTATGAACACTTGCAACCTCACCACCACCAGCATGATCCGCCACATGGCATCCAAGCACCGAAATAAGTGGGACGAACGCCTGGGTCCACAATCTGTGTCTGCGGGTCACACCACTGCCTCCTCTTCCCCTGTGTTACGTGCTGGCCAATCCCCTGTCGAAGGCGGCAGGCCCGGGTGCCTTCCGCCCTGGACCTTTGCAAGCACCATCAGCGACCACATCCACTTTCATGTCCCAGCACAGCGTCCAAATTTCCTTACCCCAGGCTTTTGAACGCAAGCACAAATACCCAGCCACCCACTCACAGGCCATAGCACTAAATGTGCAGTTTCCCAAATTGTTGGCCCTGGAAATGTTGCCATTTAGGCTTGTGGACACTGAGGCCTTCCGCAGCCTGATGTCGGCGGCCGTCCCGCGTTAAGTAGTCCCCAGCCGCCACTATTTTTTAAGGTGTGCCGTGCCCACCTTACACCAACATGTGTCCTGTAGCATCACACGTGCCCTGACCAACGCAGTTACTGGGAAGGTCCACTTAACCACGGACACATGGACAAGTGCATTCAGCCAGGGATGCTACATTTCGTTGATGGCACACTGGGTGAACATTGTGGAGGCCGGGAGCAAGTCGTACCCTGGGATGGCACAGGTGCTACCGACGCCAAGGATTGTGGGCCCTGCATCAATCAGGGTTTCCGCCAGCACCTACATTAGTGGCTCCAACCCCCACTTCTCCTCTTCCGCCTCCTCCTCCACTTCCACCTCCGAATTATCTGCGTGCTGGACGATTAAGTCACTGACCCAACCTGGGAAGGTGACAAGCCAAGCGAGGACAGCAGTACAGAGGGGAAGAAATCCGCAGCACCGCAACAGGCTGGAAAAGGCAGTGGGGTGGCAAAAGGTAGAAAGCGGGCTACAACAAACAAGCCCGAAACTGTTCCCCGGAGCACCCCCTTGCCAAGGGGTAGGTGTTCCGCAGTCTGGCGCTTTTTTGAGGAAAGTGCGGATGATAAAATAATTGTCATTTGCAACCTGTGCCGTACCAAAATGAGCAGGGGTGTGAACACTAGCAACTTCACCACCACCAGCATGATCCACCACATGGCATCAAAGCACCCTAATAGGTGGGATGAACGCCTGAGTCCACAACCAGTGTCTGCAGGTCACACCACTGCCTCCTCTTCCCCTGTGTTACGTGCTGGCCAATCCCCTGTCCAAGACGCAGGCCCCGATGCCTCCCACCATGCACCTGGACCTTCGCAAGCACCATCAGCTAGCACATCCACTTCTGTGTCCCAGTGCAGTGTACAGATGTCTATACCCCAGGCCTTTGAACGAATGCGCAAATATCCAGCCACCCACCCACAGACCATAGCACTAAATGTGCACCTTTCCAAATTGCTGGCCCTGGAAATGTTGCCATTTAGGCTTGTGGACACTGAGGCTGATGGGCGGCGGCTGTCCCGCGGTACTGCCGCCACTATTTTTCACGGTGTGCCGTGCCCGCCTGACACCAGCATGTGTTCCGTAATATCACCCGTGCCCTGACCAATGCAGTTATTGGGAAGGTCCACTTAATGACTGACACATGGACAAGCACTTTTGGCCAGGGACGCTACATTTCCCTGACAACACACTGGGTGAACATTGTGGAGGCCAGGAGCAAATCGTACCCTGGGAAGGCACAGGTGCTACCAACGCCAAGGATTGCGGGCCCTACTTCCATCAGGGTTTCCGCCGCCACCTACGTTAGTGGCTGCAACTACCCCTTCTCCTCCTCGCCTCCTCCTCCACTTCTACCTCTGAATTATCATCTTGCAGCACCAGTCAGCCATCAGTCAGTAGCTGGAAGCAGTGTAGCACTGCAGTGGGTAAGCGGCAACAGGTTGTGCTTAAACTGATCTGCTTAGGTGACAAACAGCACACCGCCGCAGAGCTGTGGCAGTGGATAAGGGACCAGACTGAACTGTGGCTCTCGCCACTCAACCTACAACCAGGCATGGTTGTGTCTGATCATGGCCGTAACTTGGTGGCGGCTTTGGAGCTCAGCAAGCTCACACACATACCATACCTAGCCCATGTGTTTAACCTAGTGGTTCAGTGGTTTCTCAAAACCTACCCCAATTTGCCTGAGCTACTGGTGAAGGTGCGCCGCGTGTGTGCCCATTTCCGGTCTGGCAATGCTGCAGCAACGCTTGCAAATGCCAGCTCACCAACTGTTGTGCGACTTGAGCACGCGCTGGAACTCCACGTTCCACATGTTGTCCAGGCTTTGTGAGCAGCAGAGGGCAGTAGTGGAATACCAGCTGCAACATGGTCGTCGTCTTTCCAGTCAGCTTCCACTCTTCACAAGAGGCAAGTGGGCATTGATGTCTGACCTCTGTGAGGTTTTAAGAAACTTTGAGGATTCAACACAGATGGTGAGCTGCGATAACGCTATTATCAGCGTAACCATCCCACTTCTGTGTCTACTCAAACACTTGTTGCTCACAATTAAGGCGGATGCTTTGCATGTGGAAGAGGTGGAAATGGGGGAAGAAAGTACACAGGTTTATCGCCAGACCACCCTCAGTTCATCTTCTCAGTACGAATTGGATGATGAGGAGGAGGAGGAGCAGGAGACGGTTGCCTCTGCTACAGAGGGTAGTACCCATGGAAGTTTTATTCCATCTGTTCAGCGTGAATGGGTAGAAGAGGAGGAAGAGGATGAAGAGATTGAGAGTCATCCTCTTGATGAGGACAGCGAAGTCTTGTCTGTTGGGACTCTAGCACATATGGCTGTCTATGTTAGGCTGCCTTTCCCGTGACCCTCGCTTTGTACGCATTTTGGCCAACACGGATTACTGGTTGTTCACCCTCCTTGACCCCCGCCACAAAGAGAACCTCTCATCTCTCATTCCTGTGGTGGAGAGGACGAGCAAAATGGTGCAACACCAGAAGGTCCTTGTGGAAAAATTGCTCCAAAATTTACCAGCTGACAACGCTGGCTGCAGAGTATGTAGTTCCTCGGGCAACTAAGGAGGGGAGACAAGGGAAACACACAGCAGTTTCAACAGAGGCAGGGCAACACTCTCCAAGGCCTGGGACAGTTTTATGACACCCCGCCAGCACCCTCAACCTGATGCGCGGCCTACTGTCACAAGAAGGGAAACATTTTGGAAGATGGTAAATGAGTACATAGCAGACCGTGTCAGCACCCTCAGTGATCCCTCTACAACTATTGGGTGTCCAAGCTGGACATGTGGCACGAACTGGCGCTCTACGCCTTGGAGGTGCTGGCCTGCCCCGCCGCCAGCGTTTTGTCTGAGTGTGTATTTATTGCTGCTGGGGGAATAATAACTGATAAGCGCATCCGCCTGTCAACTGAAAATGCTGACCGGTTGACTCTTATAAAAATGAACAAGGCCTGGATTTCCCCTGACTTCTTTACTCCACCAGAGGAAAGTGGCTGAACATAAAGGCACTCTAAATGTGGCTTTTATGGTGTATTGAATACACTGTATTCCCATGCACCCCTTCCACTACAAAAAAGGGTATATGGTTCAATCTTCCTTTTCTCATCCTCCTCCATCATATCAACATACTTATTAGGCTGCCCTCGCTCCTAATGTTTTAAAGTGTCAGCTCAGCAGCATGCCCTCAACCATAATGTTTTAGAGAGTCAGCTTAGCAGCAGACCCTCATCCCTAAATTTTTAGATGGTCAGCTCGGCAGTAGGCCCTTGCCCACAAATTTTTTTAAATGGGCAGCTCGGCAGCAGGCCCCTAACAATTTTTCCTCTAAAACCGATTTTATCTTTGGTTTGGTGCGTATTATTGTCAGTCTGTAAAAGTGGTGTACTACTTGGACAACATCGTTCCCAGCAGCGACCTTGTAGTCCAAGATGCATTCAGACATCCTCCCCATGCTGATCCCGAACCATTTCAGTGGTGTTTCCATCAATTTCTGACCAGGGGTGCCTGGTTTAATGCTCAGGTTCTCCCATTGACTTCCATTGTGCACCCGAGCATCCCTGGGTGTTCTACTTGAGCACCCGAGCACTTTGGTGCTCGACCAACACTATTGAAAACCTAGGGTCATTGTATTCTCCTAAACAGAGTGACCAGGGTCTGACTGAGGAAAGTGATTCATAAAAGGCACTAACATGACCAAAGGAAATTTTATCGGCTACACAGCACACTGCCTCTTCATGTGCAGCATCCCACTGAGCAGAGATACATATACCACAGAGCAGAGATACACTGCAAAAAGGGGTTAAAATGTATATTTGTGTGGTATATGCATTTACTGTATTAATTGCATGCAAGGAGTTAATAGGCAGTATTCACATCCACCGGTAGATTGGACCACCCTTTCTATATAAAGAGGAGTGGCTAGATTAAACCAGTCCAGTCTTGTGACCAGTGTTAGTGTGCGAGTCTAAACCTAGAGTAGAGAACATATATTAAAGGGGTTGTCCGGGTTCAGAGCTGAACCCGGACATACCTCCATTATCACCCAGGCAGCACCCCTGACTTGAGCATCGGAGCAGTTCATGCTCTGATGCTCTCATTTGCCCTGCACTAAATCGCGCGGGAAAAAGGCATTTTCAGGAGTTACAGTGACGAACCGGGCTCTCCATGGGGCTGCCAGAAAGCCCGGTGACGTCACCTGCACTGATGGGCGGGCTTTAGCGCTGCCCTAGCCAGTAAAACAGCTAGGGCAGCGATAAAGCATGCCCATCTGAGTCGGTGACGTCACCGAACACACTGCTGGGTGGAAGCCTCCGCCCGGGAGTGTGTTATTGTAAACAAAAGAGCCCTTGCCCTGCGCGATCTAGCGCAGGGCAAGGGAGCGCATCGGAGCATGAGATGCTCTGATGCTAACATCAGGGGGGCTGCCTTGTGTGAAAATATGGGTATGTGCGGGTTCAGCTCTGAACCCGGACAACCCCTTTAAGTGTGGTAGCTGAAATAAAAACCAGCCTTGGATTAGATACCACCCAGGGCAAAGCGAGAGGCAGACAAGAAAAAGCTCAGAAAGCATGACAGGTGTAAAAAAGATGTGTAGAGAGAAGTTCTTTGAAAAATTGCTGTCTTAAGAAGCACTGAGTCTCCAAAGCCACGTCTCAAGGAGTTTAAAGTCTTATAGCGCCTGGACACATCCTTGATCACCTGCATAATTCGAAAATATCCACATTCCGCAGTGGACATTGTTGGAAGCATATATTGTAAGTGTGGTAACTTGTAAAAAAAAAAAAGTGTATAGCATAGTCTAACATTGGAGTCCGCCCTATGGTTGCATTGCAGAAATAGAAGTGTTATACCCCAAGATTCAGCTACAGAAGTGCAGTGTGGAAGTTGGGCTTTGCCTATTAACCAAATTAAAGGGCACTCGTGTTAAATCTAACAGTCCATGCATGCTGAGAACTGTAACTAATATACTTGAACTTGAATCTTTAGTAAAGAACTGTTCTACTGCACAACTACCTGATCATTGCCTCCTCCACTGCTGCAGGGGACCCTGGCTTGCACCTAACAATTCATCACCATCAAGGGCACCCCAATCCACCATCGGTCAGAAGAATGACCAAAGCCAGGCTGTGCCCAGCTTGGGAAGAAAGATGCACCTTTCCCATCACTGCACGGCCCAGGGGTGAGTCAGAGTAAGTACCAACTACAACCACCATTCTGGCTACTATTACTCTTCTCCTCTGCTCTCTTCTCGTGGACTCTGTGCACATGCTACACATAGTTCTACCACACAAGCAACAGAAAGTATGAGACCATTGTGCAAGCAGCTTCAGCAAGTCAAAGGGGGGAACTGTTCAGAAGGATTGCAAACGGAGGGGTAAACTAGATCTTGTACCAGGTTCTACCTACTAACCACAACATGCTATTGGATGCAATGACTTTACACAAGGTAGGATCCGTATGTTTTATAAAAGTGAGATATGTATGTAAAGAAACAGCTACAACAGGTGCAACAAAATACCATCATATGGCCACATTCCCCTTCTGCTGTTCTCCTATGTAGTGTGAGAGCCTTTGCGACCCACTAGGTGCCTGAGCCCAAGTGAAAAATTCAACAGCCTGTAAACTTCCAGTGGGGCCACTTGAGTTGCAAAGAACCCATCTGTTTCTATAACTCCAATACAGGACAATGGTAATAGCCGACCACCTCGTCAGTGGAGCACCGACCCCATTGTTCTGTCAGGTGTGTTGTATATATTGTTGATATGCCACAAATGTAACCTCGGGGAATAGTAAAATCTGATCCTCTGGCCCTTGGACCAGAAAAGGTTGTGCACTCCTGGTGTATAGGGAGGCCAGCCATGAGATGGTGTAGGTAGCTCACGTACCTGTCAAGTTGCACCAAGTACATCATTCATTGATTTATTTTTACAAAAAGAAAAAGAACAGAAATGTTTTATAAATATTATAATATTACTCCCAATTATTAGCATTCATTTGTATTATTATAGTATTCTTATACTATGCTTATAGCCGTATTTGCTTACTGACTATTGAATATACAGAACACAAGGCTTTGTACTAATCTCCCTTTTAATGTCAAGTACAGAATTTTTTATTTTTTTGTAAAGGCAGTGCAGGATTAATCAAGGCGGTTTCTTAGATGTGATGTTCGCTCTTCTTGCTGCCTATATTATACTTGCATTTTGCTGCTGAATGCCGAATGTGGGGGGAAGGGGCTGGTGAGGAGGGAGCTATTCCTCATCACTGTCAGACCTGTGCCAATGAGGTTTGATTCCTTTTGGCCTCGGTAGTGTTCAAATGAATTACAGATCTTAAGATCTGCCAGAAAGCACCTTGTATCACATAGCTGTTACTACAGCTGCTCTACAGGGAGCTGGAGGGTCACTCCTAATCTCTTCTGCTTGAGAGGAGACACATCAGGAATCTAGCAGTGAATTGTTATTGAATCTTTCATTTGTAACTTTTACACCTCAGTATTCTCCATTCATTCAAGAAGAAGAAGTTGGAAAGTAATTTTGCTGGCAAGGACAAGGCATCACTTTGTGCTCAGCTCTGGAGAACATCTCAAGAAGTTGACTTCACTTTGGATTCCTGGACATGGAGCGGTAGGAGGTCAGTTTTGCCGTTGATACTGTTCATTCGTAAATTTTTTGTTGGCATCTTTCTGGATTTTAGTGCCACGAGAGATTTAGTTGGTTGGGAATGAAGATTTGATTGCACGTATTTAGCAGGATTACGTAGCTTGTATTGGTAAGGGTAAGCACAAGATTTGGAGTAGCATCTACACCTATCACATCTAGCATCTAAGTATTATTAAATCTAATCTAATATCTGGGGTAATAGACCTCATATAACATTCAGCATTACAGATATAATATTCAGGATTATAGCACACTATAGTTAAATATCCAGCATCATAGCTCCCTATAAAAATCCAGCATTAAAGACCTAAAATATTACCTAGCCTTATAGACCTAAAATGTTACCCAGCCTTATAGACCTAAAATGTTACCCAGCCTTATACAGGTGAAACTCGAAAAATAAGAATATTGTGCAAAAGTCCATTTATTTCTGTAAAATGCAAATTATTGAAAAGGAATTGCATTAATGCAGCTTAAAATTAGAATTTTGTGAAAAGGTTCACTATTCTAGGCTCAAAGTGTCACACTCTAGTCAGCTAATTAATCCATACCCCCTGAGCAAAGGGGACCTCAAAATTGAGACTTTGGGATTTCATAAGCTATAAGCCATAATCATCCAAATTATAACAAGTAAAGGCTTGAAATATCTCGCTTTGCATGTAATGAGTCTACCTCATATGTTAGTTTCACCTTTTAAGTTGCATTACTGAAATAAATGAACTTTGCTTGATATTCTAATTTTTTCGAGTTTCACCTGTAGATCTAGGACAATTTCCAAAATCATACACCTAATAGAGCATTTTTCAGTGTAGACCTAACATAACATCCAGGGCTGTACACCTAATGTCATACATCTTGTGTAATATCCAGCATTATAGACTTCATACAATATCCAGCCTTCTATAGGAGTTCCAAAAATGTTATTTAATATTTTTGGAAGTCCCATAGCGGCAAATGGAGAGTGCACCACATAGATGGCCACCTTTACATTCATCACTATGGGATTTCCAGAACTAGCCGAGCCAGTGCTGTGCACACTCCTTCACTTTGGGGTGGCCAATTCTGGAGATAGGTGCGGGACCCACACCTATCTGACAATGGTGGCATATCCTAGCGATGTGCCACCAATGTCTGAAATGGGAATACCTCTTCTGACATGTCTTAACAAATCTGGAGCATCTATTCTTATGATTGTATGTTGTGCCTGTGAATGTTCCTATATTATTCCCAATATGAGCTTATGAAAGCATTACCAGCAGTCTGCAATAAAAGTCCAACTGGGTGTTACCAGCTAGGGGTGCGTCCCCCAGTCTGACTCTGGCAGCACTGATTGGATAATGTCAGGGACACAGGCCAAATCCATAACGCCCAGTTGGATCTTCATTGTAGACTGCTGGCAATTCATTCACAAGCTTCTAGTAGGAATAATAGAAGAACAGTACAACATAGGTTCATAAGAGTAGATGCTGCAGATTAGTTTTTATATGGGGAAAGCAAGTAGTTATTAGACACGTCAGAAGAGGCTATAGGTGCTGTGTAACCAACAACTCCCTAATCTACTGTCATAGAGATGTTACAGAGCTGAGTTTGTCAGTGCAGCAGAGATAAACTTGTCTTTTCCGCCTGCTCAATGGAATATCAGGTGTTTTTTTTACATTACCCTAACCAAGAGGTATGCTGTAGCCTGCAGTTCAGTAGTTACCCTCTGCTCCTGTCTCCCATCACCCAGGACACGTCTCACCAGTCCCCCCACTGGCTAGGCTCCTGAGCGATCATAAACTCTGTTAAATGACAGAATCAGCTCTGCTACATAAGTCGTTCCTTTTACTCAAACCCTGCAGATGCTGTCAGTAGCCAGGACACTGCCAGCGTTTAGGGCAGCCTGTGTAGCCTGTAGGCGGTGCTGACACTGGTTTTATGTCGTGTTACGACAGCCTGTCCTGCCGGTGGCTGACGACACAGGACAATTTTACATCCCTGCTCGCTATTTTAGGATGGCCGCTGCTTGTAAATTAGAGCATTGCTAACAGATAATATGTTAAAGAATTGTCATTTATGTCATTTCCTATTAAACTGGAGTTTATGACGCGGCTGCCACCCGGAGATTCGCGTTGTGGTCTGTCTGATGCTGACATTAGAGGAATAGCTCCAAAATCTATGGAGAGTATAGGGACGTGCTGGTGGCTCAAAAATTAGAAGATCTAGTCTACATTACAGATAGTGTTGAGCGAAGTTCTATAAAATGCAATTTGGCTTCTTCACCGAATAAAAAATAAATACATTTCCTTTGTGACGAATTACTTCAACACAAAGCGCATTGTACCCCTCAGATGCCGCATTCACCGCTGATGGCGGCATCTGACTTTAATATTTAAGTCGATAATAAAAAAAATAATAAATAAAAATCGTACTTACGCCATCCGTTTGAGCACGAAGAGACCGCCACAATCATCTTGATTGGAGATCCAGTGCAAAATCTTGCACGACCCGTGATGATGTCATCATGTCGGGCGACGTGGTGGCGTCATACGTCACCGTGCATGGGATTGTTGGTGCGCTCTTAGTGCTCAAATGGATAAGGTAAGTATGATTTTTTTTTCTTTTTTATCCCATTAAAGGGAAAAATCGATTCGTAACCTCGAAGCACAAGGAATATCGGCTTCGCTGCAAATCGAACTTTCCCTGAAATTCAGATCGAAGTCCACTTCACGCACATCGATTCGATCTATTCGCTCTATTTTATTTGCTTTGCATACTAGCCTTTGTCTTATGGTTCAATGCCTGTTAGGCTGGGGCTACATGGCGATCTACCCGTTTCGTGACCAAAGATCGCTGAGTTGTGCAGTTATTGACCTGATGGGGTCTCAGTGACTGCTTTTTGAGGCGCGATCATGCTGCAACATCATTCAGTTCAATAGAGCAATGGTGGCAAAGTGGCAGAGCTAAGATGGCCATGTAACCCCAGGCTTCTACTCAATGCCAGGCAGCTGCAGCAGAGACAGCTGTTTGCAAGCTTTCATAAAATCGATGTCTTTTGTGTCTGCAAAGCAACACATCGAAGCTGGCTAGACAGGCTTAAAACCATGAAAAACTCTTAGGCCCCTTTCACACGGATGAGAATTTCGCCCGGGTGCAATGCGGGAGGTGAACGCATTGCACCCGCACTGAATCCGGACCCATTCATTTCTATGGGGCTGTTCACATGAGCGGTGATTTTCACGCATCACTTGTGCGTTGCGTGAAAATCGCAGCATGCTCTATTTTGTGCGTTTTTCACGCAACGCAGGCCCCATAGAAGTGAATGGGGTTGCGTGAAAATCACAAGCATCCGCAAGCAAGTGCAGATGCGGTGCGATTTTCACACATGGTTGCTAGGAGACGATCGGGATGGAGACCCGATCTTCATTATTTTCCCTTATAACATGGTTATAAGGGAAAATAATAGCATTCTTAATACAGAATGCTAAGTAAATTAGGGATGGAGGGGTTAAAAAATTAAAATAAATAATTAAACTCACCTCATCCACTTGTTCGCGCTGCCCGGCTCGTCTTCTTTCTTCTTCTTTAAGGACCTGGGAGAAAAGGACCTTTGGTGACGTCACAGCGCTCATCACATGGTCCATTACCATAGTGATGGACCATGTGATGGCCCATGTGAGGAGCGCAGTGACGTCACCAAAGGTCCTTTTCCTCCCAGGTCCTCAAAGAAGAAGACGAGCCGGGCAGCACGAACAAGTGGATGAGGTGAGTTTAATTTATTTTAAAAAAAATTTAACCCCTCCATCCCTAATTTACGTAGCATTCTGTATTAAGAATGCTATTTTTTTCCCTTATAACCATGTTATAAGGGAAAATATTAAAATCTACAGAATACCTAACCCAAGCCCGAACTTCAGTGAAGAAGTCCGGGTTTTGGTCTGGGTACCACATTCAGTTTTTTCTCATGCGCGTGCAAAATGCATTGCAATCGCATTGGAAAAAACTGATCGCATACAAACTCACCCTACTCGAAGGCAAAATCGCATGATTTTCCCGCGACGCACCGGCATCCTATCCGGCCCTCACACTCGACGCCCGTGTGAAAGAGGTCTTAGGGTGCCTGCATATGGTTCAGATTTGTGTGCAGAAAATCAGTATGAAATCCACAAAAAAACTGCACAGAAGAAATGGACATAAATCTGACCTATTTATCGCGGTTTTAGTGAATTTTTTGTTCAGTTTTTATGCGGTTGCGGATTTTCATGCAGTTTTTCTGTTTATTTTAAAGGGGTTATCCAGCAATTTTTATTGATGACCTATCCTCAAAAGATGGTTCATCAATCTAGATCGGCCAGGGTCCAACACTCGGTCACATGACCTAGTTGCATCTCAACCCCATTGAAGTGAATGGGGCTGAGTTGCAATACCAAGCACAGCCACTATACAATGAACGGCGCTGTGCTTGGTGAGCTGCTGGAGCGTGTCGCACTTCGCAGAGCTTCGGGGAGTGCGGCGGCTCTTTGTAATAGCCTATCGGCGAGGGGGGGGGCGGACTCGCCGATCTGATAATGTTGACCTATCCAGAGGAACGGTCATCATTATCAATACCTGGATAACCCCTTTAACATCCCCACTGAAGTCTATGGGAAAACCACTCTACAGAAGAATCCCATGAACAATTGACATGCTGCAGATTTTAAAATCTGTACAACAGGTAAGTTTCCGCACCTACGGAAAAAAAAGCAAAGTGTACATGGGAGTTTGTCAAATCTCATTCACTTTGCCGGTACTGTATTCATGTTTCAGCATGAAATCTGAGTCAGAACAATGCATGCAGATCTTCCACAGGGATTTCAATTGGGAATCTGCCTGTTAATTCAAACATTGCTTTTTTTTCTGTGCATGGTTTTAAAAACCGAACCGCAGAAAAAAGAAGAGACCCATCAATTCTTGACACGGATTCCGCAGGCAATCGGCATCAGGATCTCCCATTGAAATAGGCAGGAATCAAAATCCACGTCAAAACCGCACCTAAAACGGTGTGCAAAAACGCAGCAGGATAAAACGCATCCCAAAATAACCTGATGTGGATTCAGCACAGAACGTGCTCCGTGTGAACATACGAAGCCTTAGGTGACCTGCACAGGGGTGCAAATAGAAAATCCTTACTGCTAGAAAATGAATAGAGCATTTCAAATGAAGTATTATAGCAGCGCCCCCTGCTGTTTATACTTCTGGTCCACCTTCCCCTGCATGCAGTGGTGGGCTAACATGCTCAGTAGCTTCCCTGCACACTTCTACATTCATAGATCTGTATATAGCTATATCTCTCTCTGGACAGTGGAAAAAGTAATTGCATACCGCGCTGTGGTGCTGGCTGTGCGGTATTATTTTTTAATGCAGGGGAGATAAGGATTAACCAGCGCTTGCTGCAATGCACTCCGTGGGTTGGAGGTACTTGAGGAGATGCTGCCCACCCACAGAAAGAGAAGTCCTCTAGATAATGTGGATAGAAAAGCACAAAAAAGCTGAAAATCACACTGGACAGCAGCTTTTTTTTTAATGTACAGTAGTTAAAATAATGGGGTGCATCACTCACACACACAGAGAATCAAATGTGCTTGTACTTTGTAGTCATACAAAACTCAGTTTAAAGGTTATGCATTAAAACCAAAGCTTTTAAGGTTTTATGGGATAGCTTGCTGATTTTAGATGGAAGAAACAGAAAAATCCTGCACTTTACACTCTACAGTGAGGATTTCCCGCTGACAACAATGGATTCTGAGTGGGTTCCACATGGACTTCAGCACAGAATATTCTTCAAAGTTCACATGCACAATTCGCTGTTGCATATTGTATATGGAATTTCTTTATGTTACTTTGAGTATTTCCTGAATAACATACAGTGAAGCCTCTTTAAGGCTACTTTCACACTAGCGTTTTCTATTTTCCGGCATTGAGATCCGTCATAGGGTCTTAATACCGAAAAAAAAAAAAAAACACTTCAGTTTTGTCCCCATTCATTGTCAATGGAGACAAAATGTAACTGAACAGAACGTAATGCTCCAAAAAGCATTCCGTTCCGTTCTCATACCGAAGAACAAACCGCAGCATGCTTTCCGTCCTGGGATGCGGAGCAAGACCGATCCGTCATGACCCACAATGCAAGTCAATGGGGACGGATCAGTTTTCTCTGACACAATCTGACACAATAGAAAACGGATCCGCCCCCCATTGACTTTCAATGGAGTTCGTGACGGATCCGTCTTTGCAATGTTAAAGATAATACAACCAGATCTGTTCAGAACGGATGCAGACGGTTGTATTATCAGTAACAGAAGCGTTTTTGCGGAACCCTGCCGGATCCAGCAAAAACGCTAGTGTCAAAGTAGCCTAAGACAACCACCTAAAATTGCATTGAAAAGTGGTCTTCTGGGCAGTGGTCTTCTCAAAAAAGATGGTTAGTTTGTATAATATATGGTGGAACCAAAAATCTGGCACACAATATTTTTTCTGTACAAGGGGGTGGTCGTATTCACAGAGAAGAAGTTTGACTGTACTTTCAGTCTAGTAAAAGATGGAAACCGTTCTCTTATCGACTTTAGATGTCATTATATTGGTCCATATTATACAATTTTTATAAGAGATGTTAATCATTTTTTTTCTATAGGTAACCATTGGATGAACCTCTGCTTTAAAATGATGTAGCAAAGAAAGATTTTGTACCTCGAAGCTTCTCCATCCTTGTGAACATGGAAAATCTAAATTTCACTGAACAAAATAGCTCAAACCTCCAAGACATGAAATGGCATAGCGTGGAGTATCAAGTGGTCACTATTTTCATGATGGTTGTTATCTGTGGACTTGGGATTGTTGGCAACATCATGGTGGTTCTGGTGGTTCTTAGGACTAAGCACATGAGGACTCCTACCAACTGTTATCTTGTGAGCCTTGCCATAGCTGATCTAATGGTCTTGGTGGCAGCAGGACTTCCCAACATCACCGATAGTGTCTATAGCTCTTGGGTCTATGGATATATGGGATGTCTGTGCATTACTTACCTTCAGTATTTGGGCATTAATGCTTCATCTTGTTCTATCACTGCTTTCACCATTGAAAGATACCTTGCGATCTGCCATCCTATCAAAGCTCAGTTTTTATGCACTATTTCTAGAGCAAAGAAGATCATTGTGTTTGTTTGGGTCTTCACGTCACTCTACTGTATGATGTGGTTTTTTCTACTTGATCTCAACACAATCGTCTACAGAGATGCTACTGTCGTGACCTGTGGCTATAGAGTCAACCGCAGTTACTATTCTCCGATCTATTTGATTGACTTTGGTATATTTTATGCTGTACCAATGACATTAGCCACAGTGCTTTATGGACTTATTGCAAGAATACTGTTTCTAAACCCCCTACCATCTGATCCAAAGGAAAACTCAAAGACCTGGAGAAATGGCTCGACTCATCAGAAGAAGGTTTACAACTCCAAAATGTCCAGTAGGTGTTCTAATAACACAATATCCTCCAGAAGACAGGTAAATGGTTTTAATTCATGATATATATATATACTGTATATATACAGGGATTGCAGAATTATTAGGCAAGTTGTATTTTTGAGGATTAATTTTATTATTGAACAACAACCATGTTCTCAATGAACCCAAAAAACTCATTAATATCAAAGCTGAATATTTTTGGAAGTAGTTTTTAGTTTGTTTTTAGTTTTAGCTATTTTAGGGGGATATCTGTGTGTGCAGGTGACTATTACTGTGCATAATTATTAGGCAACTTAACAAAAAACAAATATATACCCATTTCAATTATTTATTTTTACCAGTGAAACCAATATAACATCTCAACATTCACAAATATTTATTTCTGACATTCAAAAACAAAACAAAAACAAATCAGTGACCAATATAGCCACCTTTCTTTGCAAGGACACTCAAAAGCCTGCCATCCATGGATTCTGTCAGTGTTTTGATCTGTTCACCATCAACATTGCGTGCAGCAGCAACCACAGCCTCCCAGACACTGTTCAGAGAGGTGTACTGTTTTCCCTCCTTGTAAATCTCACATTTGATGATGGACCACAGGATCTCAATGGGGTTCAGATCAGGTGAACAAGGAGGCCATGTCATTAGATTTTCTTCTTTTATACCCTTTCTTGCCAGCCACGCTGTGGAGTACTTGGACGCGTGTGATGGAGCATTGTCCTGCATGAAAATCATGTTTTTCTTGAAGGATGCAGACTTCTTCCTGTACCACTGCTTGAAGAAGGTGTCTTCCAGAAACTGGCAGTAGGACTGGGAGTTGAGCTTGACTCCATCCTCAACCCGAAAAGGCCCCACAAGCTCATCTTTGATGATACCAGCCCAAACCAGTATTCCACCTCCACCTTGCTGGCGTCTGAGTCGGACTGGATCTCTCTGCCCTTTACCAATCCAGCCACGGGCCCATCCATCTGGCCCATCAAGACTCACTCTCATTTCATCAGTCCATAAAACCTTAGAAAAATCAGTCTTGAGATATTTCTTGGCCCAGTCTTGACGTTTCAGCTTGTGTGTCTTGTTCAGTGGTGGTTGTCTTTCAGCCTTTCTTACCTTGGCCATGTCTCTGAGTATTGCACACCTTGTGCTTTTGGGCACTCCAGTGATGTTGCAGCTCTGAAATATGGCCAAACTGGTGGCAAGTGGCATCTTGGCAGCTGCACGCTTGACTTTTCTCAGTTCATGGGCAGTTATTTTGCGCCTTGGTTTTTCCACACGCTTCTTGCGACCCTGTTGACTATTTTGAATGAAACGCTTGATTGTTCGATGATCACGCTTCAGAAGCTTTGCAATTTTAAGAGTGCTGCATCCCTCTGCAAGATATCTTACTATTTTTGACTTTTCTGAGCCTGTCAAGTCCTTCTTTTGACCCATTTTGCCTAAGGAAAGGAAGTTGCCTAATAATTATGCACACCTAATATAGGGTGTTGATGTCATTAGACCACACCCCTTCTCATTACAGAGATGCACATCACCTAATATGCTTAATTGGTAGTAGGCTTTCGAGCCTATACAGCTTGGAGTAAGACAACATGCATAAAGAGGATGATGTGGTCAAAATACTCATTTGCCTAATAATTCTGCACGCAGTGTATATATATATATATATATATATATATTTATATACTAGCAAAAGGACCCAGGTTCGCACGAGTATATATTTTATCTATTTAATTTAAAGTTTGTGTGTGTCGTTAAAAGATATCAACAGTATCCCCCATAACTGTGACCTCTACAGCACCCCTCCCCCTCCACAGCCCCCACTCCTTAACACTGACCCCCCCACAGTGCCCCACCTCCTTAAAATGGGATCTCCACAGCAGCGCATCCCCTTAACTGTGACCTTCACAGCAGCCTGCCCCTTTAACAGCGAGTTTCACAGCACCCCACTGCCTTGACATTGACCTCCTCAGGGGTTCCCCCCTCTTAACAGTGACCTATACAGCAACCCATCCCTTAACACTGACCTCCATAGGGGGACTGTCCCCTTATCTGTGACCTCCACTGTTCCCTGCCCCCTTAACAGAGACTCCACAGCACCCGTCCCTTTAACAATGACTGCCAAAGTACCCTGTTACCTTAACAGTGACCTCCAAAGTACCATTCTCTCTTAACAGTGACCTCACAGTACCCTGCCCCCTTAACAGTGACCTCTGCAGTGCCCGCCCCTTTAACAGTGACCTCCACAGAGGACTTCCCCCTTAACAGTACTATCCACAGTGAACCATCCCCTTTAACAGTGACCTCCACTGTGCCCGCTCCTTTAACAGTGAGCTCCACAGCAGCTGCCCTTTTAATAAAGGCCCCTGCCCCCAAACAGTGACCTCCACAGCACCCTGCCCCTTTAAGGCTAGGGCTACACGATGGCATGTGTCACGTGACATTTTGTCGCATCAATGTCGCACAACAATTTTTATAATGATAGGCTAGGGTGTCGCACTGCGACATGCGACATGCTGAGACTGCAAGATGGATTTTTCGTTGACTTTCGCGTCACAGTTGCAGCATGTCGCATGTTGCAGTGCAACACCATAGACTATCATTATAAAAATTGTAGTGCGACATCAATATCGCATTGTAGTTGTGCCCTAAGTGTCGAGCAACACATGTCGTCCTGTAGCCCTAGCCTAAAGGTGACCCACAGCAGTGAAGAAAAGTGGCTGGATTGTTATGGAAACCTGGAGTAAAACTGTGTGTATGTGGAGACTAAGGGCCTGCGAGCTTCTATTGGCTGATAAGGGACACGTGACCGTGTGTATGGCAGTTGGGATATGAATAGAAAGAATTGCAGGCTTGTATTGGCTAATGCAGGTCATATTTTGGAAATATCTCAGGAACGGTAAGTCCTAGAGAGCTGAGACCCGGTCTAAAACCTTCCCGGACACCTGATGTACCTGTGTGCCAAATTTGGCGAAGATCGAGCCAGTCGTTTGGTTGCGCATAAAGAACAGACAGATGTCGGGACAGACAGAAACGAATTTTTATAATATAAGAGACTAGCAAAAGTACCCGGCTTCGCATGGGTATATTTCATTTATTTCAATTTGTGTTTCATTGTGTCGTAAAAAGATATCAATAGTTTCCCCCATAACAGTGACCTCTATAGTACCCGTCCCTTTAACAATGACTTTCACAGTGCCCGCCCCTGCATGTAGCAGTGTAGTTGTGCCGTCATACGTCATATGACTGAATATTTAAGGACCTGCGAACTGCTAAAACCTGTGATCAGTTGTTATGGAAACCTGGAGTAGGACCTGCGAGCTTATATTGGCTAAATGGCTAATAAGGGACATGTGACCGTGTAAATGGCAGTTCGGATTTAAGTGAAAGACTTGCTGGCTTCTATTGGCTAATGCAGGTCATTTTTGGGGAATATCTCAGGAAACGGTAAGTCCTAGAAAGCTGAGACCGGGTCTAAAACCTTCCTGGACACCTGATGTACCTGTGTGCCAAATTTGGTGAAGATCGGTCCAGTCGTTTGGTCGCGCATAAAGAACGTCTAAACAGACAGAAACTCATTTTTATATATATAGGAGACTAGCAGAAGGACCGGCCTCAAACGGGTATATTTAATCTATTTCATTTTATGTTTCCATGTGTCGTAAAAAGATATCGACAGTTTTCCCCAAAACAGTGACCTCTACCTTACCCGCCCCTTTAACAATGACCTCCACAGTGCCCACCCCTTTAACAGTACCTGCCCCTTTAACAGTGACCTCCACAGTGCTTGCCCCTTTAACAGTGACCGCCCCTTTAGCATTGATCACCCCTTTAACAGTGACCTTCATAGTGGCCGCCCTATTAACAGTGACCTTTACAGTGCCCGCCCCTTTAACAGTGACTTCCACAGTGCCCGCCCCTTTAAAAGTGACTTTCACAGTGACCGCCCCTTTAACAGTGACTTTTACAATGACCGCCCCTTTAACAGTGACCGCCTCTTTAACAGTAACTTTCACAGTGACCACCCCTTTAACAGTGACTTTCACAGTGACCGCCCCTTTAACAGTGACTTTCACAGTGACCGCCCCTTTAACTGTGACTTTCACAGTGATCGCCCCTTTAACAGTGACTTATACAGTAACCGCCTCTTTAACAGTGACCGCCCCTTTAACAGTGACTTTCACAGTGGCCGCCCATTTAACAGTGACTTTCACAGTGACCACCCCTTTAACAGTGAGTTTTACAGTGACCGCCCCTTTAACAGTGACCGCCCCTTTAACAGTGACTTTCACAGTGGCCGCCCCGTTAACAGTGACTTTCACAGTGGCCGCCCATTTAACAGTGACTTTCACAGTGACCACCCCTTTAACAGTGACTTTCACAGTGACCACCCCTTTAACAGTGACTTTCACAGTGACCACCCCTTCAACAGTGAGTTTTACAGTGACCGCCCCTTTAACAGTGACCGCCCCTTTAACAGTGACTTTCACAGTGGCCGCCCATTTAACAGTGACTTTCACAGTGACCACCCCTTTAACAGTGAGTTTTACAGTGACCGCCCCTTTAACAGTGACCGCCCCTTTAACAGTGACTTTCACAGTGGCCGCCCCGTTAACAGTGACTTTCACAGTGGCCGCCCATTTAACAGTGACTTTCACAGTGACCACCCCTTTAACAGCAACTTTCACAGTGACCGCCCCTTTAACAGTGACTTTCAGAGTGGCCGCCCCTTTAACAGTGACTTTCACAGTGACCGCCCCTTTAACAGTGACTTTCACAGTGACCGCCCCTTTAACAATGACTTTCACAGTGACCACCCCTTCAACAGTGACCACCCCTTTAACAGCGACTTTCACAGTGATCACCTCTTTAACAGTGACTTTCACATTGACCGCCCCTTTAACAGTGACTTTCACAGTGACCGACCCTTTAACAGTGATCACCCCTTTAACAGTGACTTTCACAGTAACCACCCCTCTAACAGTGACTTTCACAGTGACCTCCTTTTTAACAGTGACTTTCACAGTGGCCGCCCCTTTAACAGTGACCGCCCCTTTAACAGTGACTTTCACAGTGGCCACCCCTTTAACAGTGACTTTCACAGTGACCACCCCTTTAACAGTGACTTTCACAGTGAGCCCCCTTTAACAGTGATCGCCCCTTTAAAAGTGACTTTCACAGTGGCCGCCCCATTAACAGTGACCGCCCCTTCAACAGTGACTTTCACAGTGACCGCCCCTTTATCAGTGACTTTCACAGTGACCACCCCTTTAACAGTGACTTTCACAGTGACCGCTCCTTTTAACAGTGACTTTCACAGTGACCACCCCTTTAACAGTGACCGCCCCTTTAACAGCGACTTCCACAGTGACCGCCCCTTTAACAGACTTGCAGGCTTGAATGTGGGTCATTTTTTGGGGAATATCTCAGGAACGGTAAGTCCTAGAGAGCTGAGACCCGGTCTAAAACCTTCCCGGACACTTGATGTACCTGTGTGCCAAATTTGGTGAAGATCGGTCCAGTTGTTTGATCGCGCATAAAGAACGTCCAGACAGACAGACATCTAGACAGACAGACAGACAGAAATTCATTTTTATAAACACTGCTCAAAAAAATAAAGGGAACACAAGAATAACACATCCTAGATCTGAGTTAATTAAATATTCTTCTGAAATACTTTGTTCTTTACATAGTTGAATGTGCTGACAACAAAATCACACAATGGAGGTCTGGATTTGGAGTTACACTCAAAATTAAAGTGGAAAAACACACTACAGGCTGATCCAACTTTAATGTAATGTCCTTAAAACAAGTCAAAATGAAACTCAGTAGAGTGTGTGGCCTCCACGTGCCTGTATAACCTCCCTACAACGCCTGTGCATGCTCCTGATGAGGTGGCGGACGGTCTCCTGAGGGATCTCCTCCCAGACCTGGACTAAAGCATCTGCCAACTCCTGGACAGTCTGTGGTGCAACGTGACGTTGGTGGATAGAGCGAGACATGATGTCCCAGATGTGCTCAATTGGATTCAGGTCTGGGGAACGGGCGGGCCAGTCCATAGCATCAATGCCTTCGTCTTGCAGGAACTGCTGACACACTCCAGCCACATGAGGTCTAGCATTGTCTTGCATTAGGAGGAACCCAGGGCCAACCGCACCAGCATATGGTCTCACAAGGGGTCTGAGGATCTCATCTCGGTACCTAATGGCAGTCAGGCTACCTCTGGCGAGCACATGGAGGGCTGTGCGGCCCTCCAAAGAAATGCCACCCCACACCATTACTGACCCAATGCCAAACCGGTCATGCTGGAGGATGTTGCAGGCAGCAGAACATTCTCCACGGCGTCTCCAGACTCTGTCACGTCTGTCACATGTGCTCAGTGTGAACCTGCTTTCATCTGTGAAGAGCACAGGGCGCCAGTGGCGAATTTGCCAATCTTGGTGTTCTCTGGCAAATGCCAAACGTCCTGCATGGTGTTGGGCTGTAAGCACAACCCCCACCTGTGGACGTCGGGCCCTCATATCACCCTCATGGAGTCTGTTTCTGACCATTTGAGCAGACACATGCACATTTGTGGCCTGCTGGAGGTCATTTTGCAGGGCTCTGGCAGTGCTCCTCCTGTTCCTCCGTGCACAAAGGAGGAGGTAGCGGTCCTGCTGCTGGGTTGTTGCCCTCCTACGGCCTCCTCCACGTCTCCTGATGTACTGGCCTGTCTCCTGGTAGAGCCTCCATGCTCTGGACACTACGCTGACAGACACAGCAAACCTTCTTGCCACAGCTCGCATTGATGTGCCATCCTGGATAAGCTGCACTACCTGAGCCACTTGTGTGGGTTGTAGACTCCGTCTCATGCTACCACTAGAGCACCGCCAGCATTCAAAAGTGACCAAAACATCAGCCAGGAAGCATAGGAACTGAGAAGTGATCTGTGGTCACCACCTGCAGAACCACTCCTTTATTGGGGGTGTCTTGCTAATTGCCTATAATTTCCACCTGTTGTCTATCCCATTTGCACAACAGCATGTGAAATTGATTGTCACTCAGTGTTGCTTCCTAAGTGGACAGTTTGATTTCACAGAAGTGTGATTGACTTGGAGTTACATTGTGTTGTTTAAGTGTTCCCTTTATTTTTTTGAGCAGTGTATATAAGAGATAAAAGTGCAGTTTTCTGTGAAATGGTGCATTATATAGACATAAAAGAGGTATAATTTTAAACAGCATTATCAATCCTACCAGGCAGACTGACACATGCTCTTTAAAGGTTCATGCACTCTGTTCCTCTTCCTAAAGTTAAGAACCATCTCCTTTGTTTTACTAATGTTAAGGCCTCATGCACACTACCGTGCTGTTTTTTGCGGTCCGCAAACCACGGATCCGCAAAAAACGGAAGCCGCCTGTGTGCCTTCCGCAATTTGCGGAACGGAACGGTTGGCCCATTGTGGAAATGCCTATTCTTATCTGCAAAATGGACAAGAATAGGACATGCTATATTTTTTTTGCGGGTCCACGGAACGGTGCAACGGATGCGGACAGCTGTTCGCATCTTTTGCAAACCCATTGAAGTGAACGGGTCCGCACCCGAGCCGCAAAAAATGCGGCTCGGATGCTGACCACAAAAATGATCGTGTGCATGAGGCCTAAGTGAGAGGTTGTTGTTAGTGCAGCTACTCTGTAGCTTCGGAAAGACCTGTGTGTCGAAACGTTGTTGTATTTTTCGGTGTGATTAAACACTAAGTTTTGATTCAAGACTAAGAGTGCCGTGACTTTCCTGAAGTTTTCTCTACTCTGTAAGAAGCTTCACTTGCTCTCTATACGGTCCTTCATCATTGTGGGTAATATTGCTGATTGTTGTTATATCGTGATGTTGATATTGGAGATATATTTTGCAGTGCAGTCATAGGTATCCAGTGGCAGAAAGGACACAGCCTTTTGGGCATCCTATGCCAAGTGTGAGAGAGGGTGAGGTATGGTCACAATCCTAACAGACTGCTGTGTGCAGGTGAGGAAGTCCATTATCCAGTTACACAATGACCAAACTGAATGACTATCCAGATCTCATACATCCTAGTCATTATAGTTTCATGCTGGTTGGATGTTTAAAAAAAAAAAGATAAGCACTGGATCCTTATGTCACCCTTAAAGGGCTTCTGTCACCCCACTAAACTAATTTTTTTTTGGGGGGGTACTTATAATCCCTATGCTGCGATATATCTATACATTATGTTATTAATCATTTTCGTTCTGTAGATAAGGCAAAAAACGTACTTTTATAATATGCTAATTACCTGTCTACCAGCAAGTAGGGCGTCTACTTGCTGGTAGCAGCCGCAAAAAAAACGCCCCCTCCTCCTGTTGATTGACAGGGCCAGCCGCGATCTCCTCCTCCGGCTGGCCCTGTCTGCGCAATTTTTGAAATGCAGACAGGGCCAGCCGGAGGAGGAGATTGCGGCTGGCCCTGTCAATCAACAGGAGGAGGGGGCGGTTTTTTTGCGGCTGCTACCAGCAAGTAGATGCCCTACTTGCTGGTAGACAGGTAATTAGCATATTATAAAAGTACGTTTTTTGCCTTATCTACAGAACGAAAATGATTAATAACATAATGTATAGATATATCGCAGCATAGGGATTATAAGTACCCAAAAAAAAAAAAAAGAGTTTAGTGGGGTGACTGGCGGTAGCCTTCTTGTGCTCTAAAATGTTCCCTCTGGACCACATTGGCCCAAGTCGAGGTGTCAACGTCCCCTGGCACTGTCAAGGTGTCACCACGTGTTGCTACTCTCTAGAAGAAATGGTAAGGCGTGGTGCACCCCAATAGGAAATAGGTCCAGAGGTCCAAATAGGTCAAGGTCTACAGTAAACCAAGGTGCTTCTTTAATGGAGGAACTCAAGTGCAAAACAATATAGGCAAGGCATAGGGCTGGCTTCTCCAGTCCTGGCAGAAGAATGGTTTGATGCCCGAGCAAGCTGTCCCTCTCTCTTAGAATGCTGGTATCCTGAACAAAGGCAGGAGGCCCAGGGTCTGTAGAAAAGTATCCCCTTCTGTGTCTTCTTCTGGTCACCTATGCCGTCTGGCAGAGTCTCCTCTTCTAAACACTGATCCCTAACTGTAGAACACTAGGGGCTCTGATTGCTCTCCTTATATACAATTTGTGGCTGAACTAGAACCTTCTAGTGGGAGGGGTGGAATGGAGAAACACTTACAGCCGGGTCCCTGCTGCATATGCTGGCATCGTTGAAAACACAGTTGCCGGCGTATTAACCCCTTGTATGCCGCTGTGAAAGCTGACCCTGGCATGCAGAGGGTTTGCGGAGGGTACAGATGCACTTCGCATCTCCATTGGGTCCCCGCGCTGCAGTGGCGGGGACCCGATGGCAGAGAAGGCAAGCCCTATGCTTTCCATAGGGGCTTGCCTCCTACGGAAGCCTGTGAGATCCAGCCCTTAGGCTGGGTCTCACAAGCAGGCTGTCAGCATAAGGTTGTATTGTAATGCATTGCAGAGGGGATTAGACCCCAGAGGTTGAAGTCCCATAGTAGGACAAAAAAAAAAGTTAAAAAAAAAAAAATTTAAACAAGTGGAAGGCTGAAAAGTCAGCCTGAATTTGTGGGAGGGGCATCTTACCTTCTTAAGCTCCAGCCCCCAGCTCCTCAGGGCGCTTCTGTTCACAGCTGGTTAGGGAGTCGCTTGCTCTGGTACTGCATCCGTGCACGTCGTGAGTTGCTTTCATCTACTTCGTTTCATTTTCATACATTGCCGTTCACGTCTTCAGGAGAGGTAAATTCTGTGCCATACTTCCGGCTCCCTGAGTCGGCGTGCGTTCCAGCGTGGAACGCATGCCTATACACATTCCTGCCCCATGTTGTTTCTTGTTTTGTCTGTCTCCTTTCTTTTCCCCATCCAACTCCCTCCCGAGGCAGCATGGGGGGGCAGGGTCCGGCCCGCGGGTCCCCCCCCCTCCACACGGCCTCTCCTGTCCCGTCTTTACTTAGGGCTCCACTGCAGCCCGGCGTGCATTCCAGCGTGGAGCGCACGCCGGAAATCCGCCACCAGGCATGAGCTCCAGGTCGCGTGGTCGGCGTGCGTTCCGGCTTGGAGCGCACGCCGGAATCCCTCCGCCGCGCCTGGGCCTGGTCACATGTTCGGCGTGCGTTCCAGCTTGGAGCACGCGTCGGAGTCCCTCCGCCGGGCCTGGGCCTGGTCACGTGTTCGGCGTGCGTTCCAGAGTGGAGCGCACGCCGGAATCTTCATTTAGACCCGGCAGATCCATGCGACGTGGCGGCTCCAGTGCGGTGGCCCCAGCCTGGGTTAATCCTGTCCCCACAGGGCCCTCCCCCTCTCGAAACACACCTTGATTCTGGCCCCACAACCAGGTCTCCCGCCCTACGTACTACTTAGGACGAGTGGTCCCCGTCCCCCAGTCTGCTGGTCCGCATGGTCACCCCCCCTGCCATTCCATTTCGAACCAGGCAAGCCTGGCACCCCTGTCAAAACAGGCTATACGTAGTAGGGGTATCTAGCCCCTGGGCAACAACGGCCCACGTCCACAAACAGCCGCAAAAAAAATAATAAAAAAAACCTTGGTAGGTCCCAACCACAAGCCATCTCATACGCACTCCCGCCGTGCCACGCAGCGTTAGGCGAGAGGAAGACAAAGTTATCCTCATTTCCTCTTAAGGGTCCATTCACACGTCCGTAAGTGTTTTGCGGATCCGCAATTTGCGGATCCGCACATCACAAACACTATAATAGAAAATGCCTTTTCTGGTCTGCAATCGCGGACAAGAATAGGACGTGCTCTATTTTTCCAGGAACGAAATTGCAGATCCCGAAAAAATGGATCCCGAAAAAATGGATCCCAAAAAAACGGATGCGGATCCCGAAAAAATGGATGCGGATCCAGGAAATGTGGATTTGCATCCGTTCCAGCCCCATTGAAAGTGAATGGGTCCGCAAATTGCGGAACGAATGCGGACCCAAATTACGGACATGTGAATGATAGCCTTAGGGAGAGGGCCCCGGGGGCCCTGCTGGGCTGGAAGGGTCGCTAGTTTCAGCATGGTGTTCAAAGAAACCGGGGTCTCACCACGAGTAGGCCAGGTCATCATTGCACGCCATACCCATTCAGCGGTCACTAAACGCTCACTGCAGTCATCTATTCTATGGTAGCGACAGTGCCATGTGTTATATGTATGTACTTCACGTTATATGCTGCTGTCTCATCTACTGGTTCGCCAGGCTCATACCTACCTCTGCCTCCTGGATCACCCAGGCTCACACCTACCTCTGCCTCCTGGATCGCCCAGGCACGCACCTACCTCTGCCTCCTGGATCGCCCAGGCACGCACCTACCTCTGCCTCCTGGATCGCCCAGGCACGCACCTACCTCTATCTCCTGGTTCGTCCAGGCTCATACCTACCTCTGCCTCCTGGATCGCCCAGGCACGCACCTACCTCTGTCTCCTGGTTCGCCAGGCTCACACCTACCTCTGCCTCCTGGATCGCCCAGGCACGCAACTACCTCTGCCTCCTGGATCGCCCAGGCTCATACCTACCTCTGTCTCCTGGTTCGCCCCAGGCTCATACCTACCTCTGTCTCCTGGTTCGCCCCAGGCTCATACCTACCTCTGTCTCCTGGTTCGCCCCAGGCTCATACCTACCTCTGTCTCCTGGTTCGCCCCAGGCTCATAACTACCTCTGTCTCCTGGATCGCCCAGGCACGCAACTACCTCTGTCTCCTGGATCGCCCAGGCACGCAACTACCTTTGTCTCCTGGTTCGCCTAGGCTCACACCTACCTCTCCCTCCTGGATCGCCCAGGCACGCAACTACCTCTGTCTCCTGGTTCGCCCAGGCTCACACCTACCTCTCCCTCCTGGATCGCCCAGGCACGCAACTACCTCTGTCTCCTGGTTCGCCCAGGCTCACACCTACTTCTGTCTCCTGGTTCGCCCAGGCCTGTCATCCTCCACAGTTATGTTCTCTTTTCTTTCCGAACTTTATGGATTTACCCTCTCAGGAACGTGTCCTGACCGTTCACTGGTACGAGATTTTGGACCAAGGTCAGGTGACCCAAGACATCGGTACAGGTAATAGCCTCTAAGCCCAGGTACGTACCCAGACCGACACAAGCCTTCTCGTAGGCACCGGTCGTACTACGTTCTGGTCACATATAGTTATTGCATATTTTTCCTGGAACAATCTGGTTATGTATTCCCCTGAATCGCTCGGGTCTAAGTATTGGCCTGAATCGCTCAGGCTTCTGTATTTTTCCCTGGTCTCTCAGTGGGTAGGTAGTGGCCAGGTCCACCCTGGTCCAAGGTAATGCCCGAAGCACCCAGGGTCCGTCATCTTCACCAAAGGCGTATGTAATCGCCTGATTCGCTGAGGACTCCATGTTGCCTGAACCGCTCAGGATCCAATGTATTTGCCTGAATTGCTCAGGTTCCATGCATCTGCCTGGAACGCTCAGGGGTTTTCAGCAGGGTCCGGCTGGTTCCCGGTTACCCGCAGGTCTCGTTGCATGCAGCACGACTTCGGGCCCTGATTCTGGCAGTTCAGGTCACCCAGCAGTTGGCCATGGCGCCCAGGCTGCATCCTGGTTCTCCGTCGCTTCATCCCAGTGCCACCAGATCGCACCTCTCTCCGGGTCTCGTACCAACGCAAGCTTATTCTCATGTAAGCAGGGCCTGAGGCCACCGGAATTTCGATCCATCCTCAATTGTGTCGCAGGGCTCCTCCGTGTCCGGTCACTCCACGGTTCAGGTAAGGTCCAACCGAGTGGCGGCTTTTTCGCTCCTCCGCAGCTCGGAGCCTTCCTTTGTTCATCACAAGCCTCCATCCCTAGGTCTTCAGTATTGCCGGAGAGTTGGCAGCGCTGTCCGTCGATTCGGGTAGGTTGCGATCCCTTCTATACCATGGTCATTCCTGTTTCCTTTCCACTCTCGCCGGTCACTCGGCCACTGCTCAAAAGAAAAAAAAAAAAAAAGAGAGAGGGAAGTATATGTATGTGTACTCTCCTGAATATCTCAGGGTGTATTTTCCTGAATCGGGTTCCATATATTTCCCTGATTAGCTCAAATTTTCACGTATTTCCACGATTCACCCAGGTCTCAGTTCCCTGAGTCGCTCGGGTTTATGTATTTCCCTGAATCGCTCGGGCCATGTATGTTCCTGGATCGCTCAGGGTTATGTATTTCCCCGAATCGCGCAGGTTTGTATTTTTCTGTCTCTTCAGGTTGACTGTATTTCCAGGTTGTATGTATTTTCCTGATTCTCTCAGGTCACGTATTTCCCTGAATCGCTCAGGTCTTATTTCCCACAGGTTGTACGTATTTGCCTGAATCGCTCAGGTCTTATTTCCCACAGGGTGTACGCAGTGGCTTGAATCGCTCAGGATCCAATATATTTGCCTGAAAACGCTCAGGGGTTTTCCCATACCATCAGGAAACTACCAAGCCGGTGTCAAGGTTTACGAAGTTTTTCCAGGTCCCACTCGCAGGGTGGCTTGGACGATGTCTCCTACACCCTGGCGTTCATAGCCCACTGTCACCGCAATCTCAGGCTGTCATTTAACACCATCAGGCTGTACCTAGCGGGGATACAGCACTGCGCCATGCTTCATAATCCAAATAGAGGTTCCTTTTCTTCAGTGCAGACAGTCAAGGTGGCCCTTGGGGGGATCCAGAAGTGCGGGGATGCCCCTACCGGCCGTAGACAGCCTGTCTCCGGCGAGATGTTTAGGCGACTCTCGTCCGCGCTGGATGGACTTCCTTTTTGGCACTCTCCTAGTTTGATTATTAAGGCAGCCATGTATCTCGGGTTTTACGGGTTCCTCAGACCAGGTGAGTTCACCAGCACCTCCCCTAAACGTCAGGGGTTACAGGTGCGACAGTTGTCCTGGGCCGATGACCATTTTGTTCTCTGGCTCCCTTCCACGAAGGCCAACCAGCATGGACCACCCTCGGAGGTCAGGTTTTTTAAAACCTCCAACGATTGGTGCCCAGTCATGGTCCTCCATCAATTGCTAGCCCTGTTGCAAGATGCCTCCCCAGAGGCCCCGCTGCTTCCTTGGCGTGGGGGGCCCCTGACGTCAATCCAGTTTGTGTCCCACATAAGAACGCTGGCCTCAGGTCTCGGTTATAACCCGCTGGCCATAAGAGGACACTCGCTCCAAATCGGAGCCGCGTCCTCAGCATAAAAAACGGGGTCCCGGCGCACGTGATTAAATGCATGGGTAGGTGGCGCTCTTCTTGCTTCACGGGATACATCCCGAACCCACATGTTGAGATTTCCCAGGCATTTTGTAATCTTGCTCTCTGAGTGGTATTAAAGGCTTTTGGTCACTACTCTGCTCTCCTCATTTATTTTGCCCACTACTAGGCTTACCCTCGCTCCTGGCTTCCGGCACAACACAGCCAGCTAGGTCAGGGGAAGCGCTTCACCCACTCATCACAGTTAAGCCTCTCCCATAAGTGGAAGGCTGAAAAGTCAGCCTGAATTTGTGGGAGGGGCATCTTACCTTCTTAAGCTCCAGCTCCTCAGGGCGCTTCTGTTCACACCCACCCACCCCCCTGTTCTCAAACACTCCCCTTAGGGTACGCCCACTACTAGGCTTACCCTCGCTCCTGGCTTCCGGCACAACACAGCCAGCTAGGTCAGGGGAAGCGCTTCACCCACTCATCACAGTTAAGCCTCTCCCATAAGTGTTTTTCATAATAAAAAAAGTTTCAAGTAAAAAATTTAATAAAAAATTCCAAAATAAAAGACATAAAATTTTGAAAAAAAAGAGACACATATTGGATATTGCCACGTCCGTAATGACCGGCTCTATAAAAATATTACATGATCCACCCCCTCACTTGAACGTCGTAGAAAAAAAAAACTGTGCTAAAACAATCATTTTTTGTCACCTTACATCACAAAAAGTGCAACATCAAGTGATCAAAAAGGCGTATGCCGCCCAAAATAGTACCAATCAAACCATCACAAAAAATGAGCCCCTACATAAAACAATCGGGCAAAACATAAAAAAATATGGCTCTCAGAATAAAACATGCTTTTATTGTGTTAAAAGTGAAACAATTAAAAAAAGTAGACATATTAGATATTGCCGTGTCCGTAACAAAAAGGTCTATTAAAATATCACATGACCTAGGTGAACACCGTAAAAAAAAAAAAAAACGGTGTCAAAAAAGCTTTTTGTCACCTTACCTCACAAAAAGTGTAATACCAAGCGATCAAAAAGTAATACGCAACCCAAAATAGTACCAATCAAGCCGTCATATCATCCCACAAAAAATGAGCCCCTACATAAGACAGTTGCCCAAAAAATATAAATAAACTATGGCTTTCAGAATATGGAGACCCTAAAAACCTTTTTTTTTTAAAAAATGCTTTGTTATGTAAAACTGAAACAAACAACCCAAAAAATTTGTCATATTTGGTATTGTCACGTCAGTAACAACCTGCTCTATAAAAATAGCACATAATTTAACCTGTCAGATAAACATTTAAAAAAAAACTGAAAATAAAAACGATGCCAAAATATAGAGCAACCAAAAATATAGAGTAACCCTAAAATAGTACCAACAAAACTGCCACCTTATCCTGTAGTTTCCAAAATGGGGTCACTTTTTTGGAGTTTCTATTGTAGGGGACTTCAAATGTGACATGGCAACTTAAAATTATCCCAGTGAAATCTTCCCTCCAAAAACCATATGGCGTTCCTTTCCTTCTGCGCCCTGCCCTGCGCCCTGCTGTGTGCTCATACAGCAGTTTACTACCACATATGGGGTGTTTCTGTAAACTACAGAATCAGGGTAATAAATATTGAGATTTGATTGGCTGTTAACCCTTGATTTGTTACTGGAAAAAATTGATTAAAATGGAAAATCTGCCAAAAAAGTGAAATTCTAAAATTTCATCTCCATTTTCCTATAATTCTTGTGGAACACCTAAAGGGTTAACAAAGTTTGAATACCTTGCGGGGTGTAGTTTCTAAAATGGGGCCATTTATGGGTGGTTTCTATTATGTAAGGCCCACAAAGTGACTTCAGACCTGAACTGGTCCTTAAAAATTGGGTTTTGGAAATTTTCCTAAAAATTTTAAGATTTGCTTCTAAAATTCTAAGCCTTCTAACGTCCCAAAAAAAATAAAATGTCATTTACAAAATGATCCAAACATGAAGTAGACATATGGGAAATGTAAAGTAATAACTGTTATTACTATAACTATCTGTTTTAAAAGCAGAGAAATTAAAATTTAGAAAATTGCAAATTTTTCTATATTTTTGGTAAATTTGGTATTTTTTATAAATAAAAATTAAATATTTTGACTCAAATTTACCACTGTTATGAAGTACAATATGTGACGATAAAACAATCTCAGAATAGATAAGTAAAAGAGTTTCAAAGTTATCACCACATAAAGTGACACATGTCAGATATGCAAAAAATGGCCTGGTCTTTAAGGTGAAAAATGGCAGGGTCCTGAAGGGGTTAATACTGAAAATACTAAAAATAAAAACTTTTGAAAAATTTATTTTTACTTTTCATCGCCATATTCTGATCCTTCCATGTTTTTTTATAGTTATATCTATGGAGCTGTGTGAAGGCTAATTTTTTGCAGGATGATCAGTAGTTTTTATAACACAAGTTTTTTGGGAGGTGATGTGACGAAAACATGGTGAATTGGCTGTTTAGATTTTTCCTGTTACGCCTTTGCTGTATGGGATAAATATTTTTATAGTATGGACATTTTGGGATGCAGTTATGCCTATGATTTTTTATTTTTTTTTCTCATTTATAATTTTTTATGGGGAAAGGGGGTGATTTTACTTTTTACTTTTTTTACTTTTTTATATATTTTAAAAGCTTTTTTAACTTTTTATTTGTTCTCGGGCAACACTATATGTTATCTTGAATTCAACCAATAAAGATGGAGTTTTGATATTCTTCTCTGAAGTGCTGGACTATTTTTTCTACTGCTGCTGATTGAAGAACTCACCTGGTTCGGTCCACGCACAGGAGATTCAACATGCAGGGTGAGCTGGATTTGTTTTCTACTGTGTAAAATATTAGTCCCAGGTGTCTGCTGTTAAAAACAGTAGAAACCCGGCTTCAATTACACCTGTTGCTTGGAAAAACACTGAGTATGGCGCCTGCTGGTTAGGAAAACATGGCTGCCTTCCTCCAGAATCACACCTGCCCATGGGTTGTGTCTGGTATTACAACTTAGCTCCATTGAATGGAATGGAGGTAAACTGCAAGATCATACGCATCCTGTAGACAAGTAAGGCACTGTACTTGGAAGAGATCAGTCATGTTTTTCTCATGCTGAACAATCCCTTTAAAAGAGTTTTCAGGGACTAAAATATTGATCCATATCCATAAGAGAAAAGAAGAATGGAACACCTCACAGCCATCTTTAATACTACTGTGGAACTCTTTGAGAAGACTTGGTTCCTGTACTAAGTTCCTTGGTTGCTTGGTTTCTGGACTAAGATATTGATGACTTATCCTTCATATGGGGCATTAGTATCAGATCAGTGGGGGTCAAACACCCGGCGCCCCAGCCTCAACAGATCAACTGTTAGCAGCAGCCAAAGCTTCAGAGAGTAAACAGTGTACAGAGACAGAACACCACAGCTCCATAAAATGTGTAGTGGAGATTCTCAGGTACTATCACAGGTGATCGGGCGGGTGCCAGGTGTTGGAGACCCACCAATCTGATATTGATGACCTATCCTATGGATAAGACTAGTTTCACACTAGTGTTAAAACTATCTGACAGGCTTTTCCAGCAGAGGAAAAGCCTTGCACTGGTTTTCATCTGGCCAAATCCAGACACTCATGCCAGAAACCAGCTGTTGCAAAACCCAACTCTAGGCATGGGGGGAGTTGTTGTTATAGCGTAGCTGGAGGGCCACTGGTTGGAGACCACTACTATATAGCATACAGTATATACAGCCTGAAATAACAAAGCCGTCCTGTTTCAGGCTTGTCAGGCCTCATCAGTGCTAGACATGGAAACCACAGGAACCCATTATTCGTTGGAGTGTGTTTAGTTCTTTCCATCCCAGCTCAGCTTGCTGGTTATCCTTTGAGTGTTTTACCAATGAATGAATATTCTTGAGTTCATACCTATTAGACACAATTATATTTTCCGGTTTTATTTGATGAAGGTAAATAAAATAAAAAACATGAAAAACCTGTTAAGAGCCAAAGTGATTCATAAAACCCTTGTACACTGGACTGATTCACCTTTTCTACATAAAGTATTCATTAGAGAAGCACAGATATATATATATATATATATATATATATATATATATATATATATATATTTTCCATTTCTTCTGAAGCAAGCACACATTTAATTTGTGATTTCCATAGAAACCCGTTCCTGAACGGCAACCAGCAGAAATAGAGAAACGCAGAATGCATAGTGCCATTAAGCCCATATGAAAGAAAAAAAGCGTAATTGCAGCTCAAAAGATATGTTCCATTCCGTATGACGGTAATTCATATATTGCAGATCAAAAGTCTGTGTTTGCTCACAAACCCTGAAGAGTGCACCGTGACTTTGACCAAATCCTACTGAGAAAACAGTGAGGCTACTTCAGATTTGTCTAACTATATGACATGTAAATTCGATAAATTACACTATTATCCTGTTATAGGGCTTATCTCAAGATGACAACCCTGTCCTGTAAGGGTGTATAGGCATCGTAGCGAAGGGTTCCCTGCTTGGACCCCCTTTTATGAGCCAAAATAGAGAGAATCTATACATTGATGGCCACTTATTTAACCAGAAATGGCTTCTACTGGCGAAATCTGGTGTTTGCGGATGTGCCAACAGGCAATGAATCAACCACTTTTTTTTAAAACTTTTTTAAATTTTAAAACATACTCTACCATCCGTTTTGGATTCCTGGCTCTCCTAACCGGTTCCCATTTTGATGGGTCTTGCTGATAGGTCCAGCTGGCTGGGGTTGGAATTAAAAAAAAAGGAATAAAAAGGCTGGAAAACCCCTCACGAAAGCTTATGGTAATTGTCTGGTCCAGCCTTAGGGCATGTTCACACGGAGGGTTTTGCATGCAGATTTTGGCAAGTATTCCGTATTGAATAAACCTCCCATTGTTTTTTACATGGAGATTCAAAAATCCTTCCAATAAGGGACATGCCCCTTCTTGGAGTAGTTTCTTCAGCCTGAAACTACGAAGAGTGTCCACATGAGGATTAGCCTCATTAAAAGGGTTGTCCCATCCCAGTATTTATGGCATATCATTAGGGTATGACACAAATGTCAGATGGGTGCAGGTCCCACCTATGAGACCCACTCCCATCTCCAGAATGGAACCCCCAAAGTGAAGGGAGAGCAGCCACGCAAGCACTGACACCCTCCATTTACCGCCATGGGAGTTCAGCTTGTTCACCATTGACCATTATAGGACTTCCAAACATAGCTGAAGACACTCACTCTGCTATTTTCAGTAGTCCCATAACGATGAAGTGACTGGACGCCAGACATGCTCTGGTATGGTCTCCTTCACTTTGAGAGATCTGTTTGGATATAGGTGCAGGTCCTACCTCAGGGACTCACTCCTATCTGACACTGATGGCAGCCTGAAACTACGAAGAGTGTACATATGAGGATTAGTGTTGGGCGCAAATATTCAAATAGCGAATATTAATCGCGAATATCGGCACTTCAAGAATTTGTGAATATTTAGAATATAGTGCTATATATTCGAATTTTCAAATATTCTAGATTTTTTTTCATCTGAACTCATGATCCCTTCCTGCTTCTTGCTTGTGGGCCAATGAGAAGGCTGCAATGTCTTTGTCTGAGCTTAGCAACATCCCTAGCAACCAATAGGAAAGTTGCCTACCCCTTACTATATAAGAACCTCCCCAGCAGCCATTTTCTACAGTTGTTTAAAGTTCAGAGAGAGAGAGAGAGAGAGAGAGAGCAGTGCCATTGCTTTGCTCTGTGCTTTCCACACTATATTAGATAGATAGTTAGATAGATATATAATACAGATAGTTAGTGGGAGATAGTCAGTGTAGGTTATGTAGTGATATAGTGTAGCTGATTCCAGTGCAGGGTGTTAGGTAGTGAGATAGGGATTACTGTTTCTCTGCTGTCCATACATACATGCTACAGACATAGTGCTGTGATGTCACAACAATACATAGTGCACCAATAAGTAATATCTACTCAGACCTGATAAAATGTGAAGTTTCACGTATTGCGCCAAAATATGTGCATCATTAATTGCTGATTAACGCAATCGCAAATATTTTGGAGCACTCTATCTGCATATAAAGCTATTGTAATGTTCTGCCGTGCCAACCATTTTCTCCAGTCTCAGGAAACTTCTAGCAGCTTGGAAAATGTAGCAAACGTGACCCACGCCTGTATTGCGTGCGCTTTACGTGAATATTACATTGCCGATTTTTGCAATCAATAAAATAATAGCAAATTCACGAATTCGCGAATATATGATGAATATTCTACAAAATATTCGTGAAATATCGTGAATTCGAATTTTTCCCCTGCCGTTCATTACTAATGAGGATTAGCCTCATTAAAAGGGTTGTCCCATCTCAGTATTTATGGCATATCATTAGGGTATGACACAAATGTCAGATGGGTGCAGGTCCCACCTATGAGACCCACTCCTATCTCCAGAATGGAACCCCCTAAGTGAAGGGAAAGCAGCCACGCAAGCACTGACACCCTCCATTTACCACCTTTAGAGTTTGGCTTTTTCACTATTGACCATTATGGGACTTCCAACATTGCTGAACACGCTCACTCTGCTATTTTCAGAAGTCCCATAACAGTGAATGAATATCTGTATGCCCTCCTTGACATCCTACCTCAGGATGGTCCTACCTCAGGGACTCACTCCTATCTAACACTGATGACATATTTTAGCGATATGCCATAAATGTTGATATGGGACAACCTTTTTAAGTGGGACAGATCTGAGGCTGAATCCACAGCATTTAAACTACAAATCCATTGCAGAAATCAGAGGGTCAGACTCGGTTTTCTGCACAAATATATGACGAATATTTCGAATGTGTATTTCTGCTGTGTGAACAGGGGACTGCATATTGCTCATTACTTCTGACTGGGTCATCATAAGTGGAGTATGTAAAGTTTTGGATTTCTATAGGAAGTGTGTGAGTATTGTGAAGCTCAATTGCCGCTGATTGTGGGACTGTATGTACTGATCTCTGGCCTCGACCCAAGAATAAAGGACATAAGGAGAAATCTTAATGGCATTCCTTCAAGGTGGGAACTGCTAAATGGCCTTTATGCCTTGTGAGGCAGTGACAGGCCTCATAGCAGTCAGGGGAGATTTATGGCAGGAGTTTCCATGTCTTCCCCGTCATTCATGAGGTCTGAGCCAGCACCAGGTGCCACAATCAGTCTGGGATAAGAGCCCAGCCCAGACTGTCAGTCAAAGGAAGATTCTTTGCGGAACAGAGTCCTGCTGGAGGCTCTGTAAGAGTGGTCTCAGCCGGGCTGTTTGAGGGGCCACGAGGCTAGGTGATAGCCTGGACTTTGGGGGACGCAGTGACGCCTGTGGTACTATGGTCACTAGGTCAGAGTCGGGAAGACTGCTGGATCCCAATTCCCCAAAGGGACTCGTACTTGTACAGCATGGAGGTTGGGGAACTGTTAGGCTTGGAAAGCTGGACCTGATGCCAGGTATGAACTGTAACCTGTAGTTAAGTCAGGGACTATGTTATATTATATTTAGGTAGAGCCCAGATGGGCAGGCTTTTATTTTGTACTGTTTTGTTGTTGCTGTGAAAATAAATCTCACGTTTGGACCTGCAATCTGGCTGTGGTGAAGCTAATTGTGAGAATGACCCCCAAAAGAGAGCTAATCCCCCACAGCCTATAAACTGTATGTGATGTTAACCTGCAATGCAGAATTATCTAGTATTACACTTGGCACAGAGGCAGTCAACTTGAATGTTTGGCTCTCTTACATGAGGGTATTACATGTCCATCCTAATGCATGAGTAGCAAGCCCCTGAGGAGCTGGTGCACAGGATGGGAATTGAAGTGGCTCTGATGAGATGCTGGGTCAGGGTGTACTCCTTCCTGTCATTGCTCCCTGGGGATACTGCTGTAGAAATATAGTTTGAAGAATCTGGCCAGAAGAAAACTTATTACAGTCTCTTTTTACTAAATGCAAAATATAACCTGTGGTACATCCAGCAACAATTGACAAAGTGCAGTTTCTGGCACCAGTTGAGGAGGTATGATGGCAGGATGGATGACTATATATTGGCACTTGTGGGTATAGATGTTCACTGTAAGATTCAGACTTGAGCTTTGTCTGACCTAATGGTGGTATAGGTGATGGGTGACTGAGCCGTAGTCCCTCACTTTGCAGCAGTGTCTGTAAAGCTATATTTCGCTGATCAGTCTGCTGTCTTGTCTCTCAGGTACTTTCTGGAAGCAGAATTTGCTGATCTCTCTGGAGTTTTGGTTTTACAGGAGAAGAATCTGTGGTTCCCTGGAGTTGAAGCTCTGACATGTGCTTCCTCTCCTCTCTGCAGCTAGACAGGAACTCCCCTGGGACCAACCCACTCCTACCAAAGGGGATGGGGCAGGGTGGTTAGCCCTGTTCCTGCCAACCAAAGCCAACCATAACTTGATCTGCTGGAACACATGACCACAGCAATAAAATACAAAGCATTACAATGCATAACTATATAGAACTGCTAGTACAGCCTGGTGTGGGGTACTGCACACGTATCTTTATATGCTCTTATAGCCTGGGGTAGGATCAGGACCCCTAACAGCAGTGAATGAAACCAGTATATGCTGGATGCAACTGTTTCACGGACCTGTTCATTTCCACCATTAGATAAATATTTTCATATTGAATTTCTTTTTCTTTTTGTTCTTACAAAGGTTATGTTCATAATTCGTCAGTACCACACAGTGCGGTTTATTATTTACAGAGCAGTAGAGTTAACATTCCCTTACGTATGTCCTGGCATATAATTCTTACTGTATACATTACGCCTAGGAGAAGAATTTGTAAAGCTTTCCCTTCCTGAGTAAAATATGTCCTCCCCGAAATTCACCCTGATAGTTATAGGTACAGAATGGAATTACAGGGCACCATGGCAAAATTCAGAAAGTCCTTAAAAAAAAACAAGTGCTATGGCACAATGCAGTTTTTTTTTTTTTGACTTTTGCACTATAGGGCCACAGTCCACATGGATGATTTGCTGAAGATTTACACAACAATATCTCTGACAAACTACAGTACAATATCTGTGAATACAGGGATGGATATGGAGAATACAGGCCCCTGATCCAGAATAGTGTACTGGCCCCTTGCTGCATTTATGGTGGCCCTTATTCTTTACTATGACTCTTTAGTCAATCCATCATGTGATAGATCAGAATTGTGAGCCAAGAGAACCTTGCTGTTATGTCCTCACCTAGTGAGGTGGATCCACTTGGCCACTTGTCCGGGTTAGCAGGTCCTGTGCCTCATGGATAGCAGCAAGGTTGAGACAGATATAGCAGGCTGGGGACCCATTGTGGCAGCATACAGACTTGATGCATAGTCAAAAAGGAGAAGTGGAGTTGAGGTTGCAGTGTAGCAGGGAAAAATGCTGCAATAAGTTAGGGGTGATGCTGTGGTGTAGCAGGGTTGATGCTGTGAAGTAGCAGAATAGATGTTGTGATGTAGCAGGGTTGAGGCTGTGGTGAAGCAGGGTTAAAGTGGTGGCAGGATCCAAGTACCAGAGCTCGATGTCGTACAGCTGGAGCAATGGCCGGACTCATGTAGAAGAGCTGGATGTAGTAGAGATGGAGCAGAGGCAGGACTTATGTAGCAGAGCTGGATGTAGTAGAGGTGGAGCAAAGTCAGGAACAAAGTAGCAGAGCTGGATGTAGTGGAGATGGAGCAGAGGCAGGAACAAAATAGCAGAGCTACTAATTTAACATTGAACAGCAGGGACTCTGAACATACTAAATAGTCAGACGCCATCCTGCTGCCTGAGCTGGGTTTAAATCTCCTGGCAAGAAATCAATCTCTGCTCCTGTCCCAAGTCCAACCCTGCATGTTGCCAGGACAGGGGATTGACACTTGCCGCCATTCTTTATTGTAGTATGTGGTCCTTGTGTTAATGGAGTTTCCACCAGTGGGCGAATTAGGACACATTGCAGATGTTCAAACCAACAGTATTCCTAAAGAATATGTTCATATGTGGCAGAGTTTCTCCCGGTGAATCCATTTCATAATCCATACAGTAGGTATTACATGTGGATTCACTGAAGATTTCACCTTCTGCATTGTAAATGGTGAAATTCACACCAATCCTGCAACTTAAGAAGTCTGATGAAGATGTGAAAACTGCTGTATCAAATATATGCAGCGCGCCCTGAATTCCTTGCAGATTTATTCTCTACATGTGTATGGGGATTTTGAAAACCCCATTTACATTTACAGTATTGTAGCGTAATCTGTTGTGAATGTCCGCACTGGAGGTCTGTCACTGGGGGATATGATCTACAGGATAATATGGTGCCACCAGCTTTAGGGAGACATTATACCTGGCAGGCTCTTTTGTACATAAAGGGATTGTCCAGCCATTTGCATTTTTTAAAAACAGCTTTTGCTTAAAGGAGTTGTCCCACGAAAAATATTCTACAGTTTTCAAACCAGCACCTGGATGTGAATACTTTTGTAATTGCATGTAATTTAAAAAGTGGCATAGCCACTGAGTTATTTAATAAAATCTATCGGTATAGTGCCACCTTCTGTTAGTTTTTTTCTCTTATTTCTTTGTCCTGCTCACTGAGATGGTCGCACATGCTCAGTTTCATCCTTCAACTGCCTCCTGAGCTGTGATAGGGAGAGCTGAGACACGCCCCCAGAGCTGTGATAGGGAGAGCTGAGACACCCCCCCCTGAGCTGTGATGGAGAGAGCTGAGACACGCCCCCTGAGCTGTGATAGGGAGAGGTGAGACACGCCCCCTGAGCTGTGATAGGGAGAGCTGAGACACGCCCCCTGAGCTGTAATAGGGAGAGCATTGACACGCCCCTTGTTTTAGAATATTACAAATATTCTAAAAAACAAATATATAGCACTATATCGAATATATTAGTTTTTTTGACTATTCGTCTTTTATTTTTATCAATCTGTACAGTTGTTCCACTTCGGCATACTCCTCCCCAAAAAGCATCCCCGTCACCATGGTAACTCCTGGGGGTTAGTCTATACCATCGGATCTGAGTTTTCACGATCTCACTGACGAATAGTCTAAAAAACTAATATATTCGATATAGTGCTACATATTTGTTTTTTAGAATATTCGTAATATTCTAAAACAAGAATATATAGCAATATAGCGAATATTCAACAAAACTAATGTAAAGCAATTTAGCTAATATAGAGCTATAATCTTCTTTGTCTAAAAAATGACAACTATAAAAAAAGATTATAGCACTATATTAGCTAAATTGCTCTATATTCTTTTTTTTTTTTTACTATTTTGACTATTCGCTATATTGCTATTCTTGTTTTACTTAAGTAGGGAGGAATCATGACTTCAGATGGAAAAAATGATAAATATTCTAAAAAACAAATATATAGCACTAAATTCTATAGTGCTATATATTTGTTTTTGACCCATCCCTGTATTGATCGCTGGATCGATCATTACCTTGCCGATTTTTTGAGTAAAAAAAAAAGTAGAATGTAACGAATATTCAAATTCGCGAATATTCTACGAATATTCTACGAAATATTTGCAAACTATTGCGAATTCGAATATGACCCCTGCTGCTCATCACTAGCAGTGAGATGGCAGAAAGTTCCCGCACTGCTGTGCTTAAAAAGCTGCAGCAAAAAATGTAAATGCCTATGGATATTGTCATTCACATCATTTACACAGACCAATGAAACTATTCAGCTACTGCTTCTAGGAAAAGCCATAATGAAAACCACAGCAAAAACTAAACAAAGAAACAATCAATGGTATGCACTAGTTTTAAAGGGCATCTGTCAGCAGATTTGTTCCTATGAAACTGGCTGACCTGTCGCATGTGCGCTTGGCAGCTGAAGGCATCTGTGTTGGTCCCGTGTCCATATGTGCCCGCATTGCTGAGAAAAATTGTGTTTTATTATATGCAAATGAGTCTCTACACCTAGAGGCTCTGATCTCTCTGCATCTGTCGCACCCTCTGCACGATGATTGACAGGGCCAGGCAGTGATCATCAAAGGGGCAGCTGCCCGAAACAGATGATCGGTGAGGGTGTCGGGAGTCAATATCTATAGACTGTAAAAACACTTTAATATTGAAGACTTTATACCTTTTTATGTGTATAAATGTATGTTTCTAGCTTTATTCTAACTTGAAGAATAAATAACTTGTACTTAAAACCATTTAGACTGAAAACTAAGTGGATGGGCGGACCTTGACTTTTGCTCTTTTCTGTAGATGGAATTTGATATGAGAACATTTACTTACTGTAGTCCATTTGTACTTTTAGATATACAAAGCAGATCACTTTAGCATTCATCATACAAAATAGCAAAAAGATTATTTTCTATTATGAAAGTTTAAAAAAACAAAAAACAAAAAAACATTTCCTTCTTTAGGATGTTGTAATACCCAGGGATTTCGATGAGCAATAAATGTAGGCAATTCAGTCTCTGTTTCCATGAACTGAGCGTTTTCTTGATTCCCAAGACTCTCTGCCTATTTATATGCAGGAGGTTTAAAGGGGGTTTCTGGGTATTTAATATTGATGACTTAGGCCTCATGCACACGACCGTTGTTGTGTTCCGTTCCGCAAAATGGGGTTCTGTTGTTCCGTGATCCGTTTCCGTTTTTGTTTCCGTGTGTCTTCCTTTATTTTTGGAGGATCACCAGACATGAAGGAAAGTAAAAAAAAATCTAAGACAGGTTTGCCATGCAAATGATAGGAAAAAAACGGACGCGGACGCGGATGACAATCTTGTGTGCCTCCGTGTTTTTTAGCGGTCCCATTGACTTGAATGGGTCCGCGAATTGTTTTCCGTGAAAAAAATAGGACAGGTTATATTTTCTTGACGGACTGGAACCACGGATCACAGACGCGGATGACAAACGGTGCATTAGCCGAGTTTTCAACTGACCCATTGAAAGTCAATGGGTCCGCAGAAAATCACGAAAAACGGAACAACGGACACGGAATAAAACAACGGTCGTGTGCAGGAGGCCTTATGTTGCAATTTCAATGTTGAAGAGCGTATAACAATAAAGAGGGCTTCATGGGGGAAATAGTTAAAGGGTTAAATTCGTGTTGTTTGTATTCAATAACTTAATGTTTACGTAAGGGCTACGTGCCCATGCTGCTGACCGCAAATAGTGGTCCGCAATGCACTGGCATCGGCCATGTGCACTCTGTGGTGCGGGTGCGGACCCATTGACTTGAATAGGTCCTTGATCAGCAAAATATGGCAAAAGATAGGACATGTCTTATCTTTTGAAGTGCAGAGGCACGGACCCGAAAGCCCACGGAATCGCTTCGTAGTGCTTCTGATCTGTGCCTCCGTTCCACAAAAGATACAACATGTCCTATCTTTGTCCGTATTTTGCCAATCACAGATCCATTCAAGTTAATGGGTCCGCATCCGTACCACAGAGTGCACATGGCCGGTGCCTCATAAAGAAGAATTGTTTTATTGGGATTCCTATCTTTTGCTGGATTTATCTGTTTATATTACTCACCCTTGGTCCTACCATGCACAGAAAGACTCCCTGTACCCTGGTGGGGGGCTGGACAGTGTTTTGTCTTCTTGCCTTTTGTCCTCTTGCCACCAGTGCTATGGTCCTGTGGCAGCTTTAGTTTTTACATGGCAGTGCAAGGGAATGATGGACACATAGATAACATATCATGCATACTGACCCACAGACCCAGCAATAGACTGCGGTGGTCATGTGTCCATGTGCTGTATGTCCATGTGCAACACACCATTGTCAATGTAGACATACTACGGTGTTGAAGGTTCGGAACTGAAACGGTAAGTACAGTATATTACAGTTCTTTTTTTGTAGCAAACTATGCTTATTGGTAGGGGTTAGAAAAAGGAGTTGAGGATTTTCTCAGCTAGATGCCTAGATATCTGCCTCCAGAATATCCCCATGTAGGTGACAGCTGAGGAGATGTGAGTTGTCATCATTAGGGGTGTAACTTGAAACTCCTGGTCTCAATGCAAAATCTGTAACAAGTCCTTTATAATATTGGTGTTTATTTTGTAACAGAGGGACCTTGGTGCCCCCTTAGGCATTAGGTTCCAAGTCCAACTGGTGTCTGCATTCTTACCAATACAGCAGTTGGTAAATCTGGGGCATGTAAGTCCTGCCCCAAGAACACCAGAACCTACATAGGACTGCCCACTTATGGGTGGGATTGCATAAGTCACACCCACTTTGTCCAGCTACAGCCTGAATTTCTTGAGGCTGGTTCTGAAAATTAGGGACAGTCCCTACGAATTCGGAAATGTTGGCAACTATGTGCTGTGCATCCCGTATAGCTATGCCCGTAGTTGTCAGTATAAGTTAAAATCAATCTGATCATATGTAACACCCCAGAGTGGTGTTACCACTTCTGCACCTTGCTACTATCTTTTATGGTCTAACCTGTATGTCACCTATATATTTATTTCCAGGTCCCTCAACACTGTGCATTTATAATAATGTTATGTAACTGTCCATGACATTCATAATGTGCCTGGTTCACCACCAGGTGGCAGCAAACACAACAGAGCTATAGTTAGATAGAATGGAACTCACCATTCCATTTCCCCCCACTTTGGTCAGAAGTGGGCCAGTCCTGCTTGCTACCAGAAGGAGGTGGGGCAGTTCTGGTTTGTGCTGGTTGAGACTCCATGTTGGAGCTTCCATGATTCTAACCTATTCCTTGGCTGAAGATAAGTCAGACTAAAAAGTGAAGTGTAGCATAAAGAAGAAGCCAAGTTACCAAGCCAGCCTGTCAGTACAGCAGAGTGAGAAAAAATATAGCAGAGTTGAGTTTGCCTGCCAGTTTAATGCTAAAGCCTGCTGGAACCAAGACGAAGCCTGAAACTGTTTGGAGAACCGTTTATTCAAAGTAAAGCTGCCATTGAACTTCATCTCAAGGTCTGGACTCAAGTTATTCTTTTATCCCTCAATTATTCCCCCTATTTATTGCTTCGGAGCCAAAGCCTGGGGTCCAGCCATATCCAGGTAGAAGCACCGTGACACACATAAAGAAACAGATAGGCCGTACTATACCACTCAGCATTCCTACACCTGGGTTGCACAATATATAGAGGACCCTGGGGGGAGGCCGCCCGTTGCACATAGCTCTGGATGAAAGGAGAACTAGAGTGAGAGGCTGTATACTCTGGCTTATAGAGGAGAGTCTAGGTACGGTACCAGGCCACAGCGGTATGTGTGTCAGTGAGTGGCCGGATGGGGGTAGTTCTGATTATGGTTCTGATGCTCCCTGGGCTGGTGTGCAGTGATGGGAAGGACGCATCTTTTCTTCGCTTTGAGGCACACTCCATTTCAGGGGCTCTCCTGCCTGATGACAGTTGTGGTGCCCTTGACGGTGAGGTTCAAGGCAGGGTCCAAGTGCTGTGACGCCAACACTTTGCAGTGTAGTTTTTGCGCAGAAAGCAATTTCTCTGTACTTTACTGCGGCAGTCAGTGGGTAAGTCCCACAGGCACAGTGTACATCAAATGCAGTTTCCACAGTTGGCATATGCAATCTCCACGACTATGAATGAGAGATGGAGGGATGAGTCCCTTTCTTGAAATTTGTACAATCTTCCCAAACCAACCAAGGGTTGCAAATAACCTTTCTCACTATATATTAGCTCAGGAGTATACACAATGGAATACAGTCTCTGAACAGGGGCACCTTCTTGTCCTTTAGCTCTGTTGGGATACATGAAGCTTGCTCCAACAACATGCAGAGATGTCTGTAACCTCACTATAGGCAGTTACCTTCTCTGACAAATGCTCTGCAATCCTCCTTATGGTCTCTGAACTCTCTGCTGCTTTCAGTAACTCTGTTCCCTCAAGGGGCTGGCAAATTTGTTACTTGGTGATGCACAGGACAGGGAGATTTCCTGTGACTCTGCTCTTTACTGCTCCAAGGTGTCCACTTGTCGGCAGTCAGCACTTGAGTAACTAATTTCTCCTAGAGAGGAAGGGTGGAGCCAGCCCTGCCTAGCTACTAACTGGGTATCCCTCCCTTTCCATACACAGTTTTTGGGCACATAAAATTCATTAAATACAATACATGGGCATTTTGAGTGGTCTTTCAGGACACTGCAAGAGTCCGAAGCAGAAGACGCCCTTCTCTCTATATACAGCACATACGCTAGTATGGCATGTTGCTCAGCCTGTACCCATCTTTATCATGGAACCTAAAACTGAATAGAACAAAATAGCTTCATTCTGGTGCTCAGAAACATCCAGTACAAACAGGAAATGAAGGCAGCAATTCAACGTCACTGGATGAAGCAAGAAAACCATTGGATGGATTGACTGGGGAGCCGCAGGTTAACAAAAACCGCATGGCTCGACCTTGCAGTCTGGAAAGTTTTAAAAAAAAAAACGATTTTTACCAGTCTAGCGCCATCAGTGGCCCCATCTCCAATAGTTACATAAGAATTTATAAGCAGAGAATTATGGACGTCACTTGAGTCTTTCTTCATAAGCTGCAGATCTAATGCAGCAGATGAGAATTAGCAAGTGCATCATTTATTCACTACAAATATTCCATTTCCATTGAGTAGAAAAAAAGAATCTCTAATTATCTCCAATTATCATCAGTACCATAATGATAATGCAAATGCACTTTTCCAAATTCAAGGATTCAAAATTGTGTACTTAAAAGGAGTCTGTACCGTTCCCTTTCATAGAATTTACATTTACAACATAAGTACACATATTCCACAGAATGTTCATAGAATTTTCCGTATACGAATGGGCTCCTGTATTGTGTGAATCATGTTTTATATACAGTCATGTGAAAAAATTAGGACACCCTTTGAAAGCATGTGGTTTTTTGTAACATTTTTAATAAATGGTTATTTCATCTCCGTTTCAACAATACAGAGAGATTAAAGTAATCCGACTAAACAAAGAAAACTGAAGAAAAGTCTTTTCAAGATCTTCTGTAAATGTCATTCTACAAAAATGCCGATTTCTAACTGAGGAAAAAGATAGGACACCCTTGCCCCTAATAGCGAGTGTTACCTCCTTTGGCTGAAATAACTGCAGTGAGACGGTTCTTGTAGCCATCTACCAGTCTTCGACATCGGTCTGAGGAAATTTTACCCCACTCCTCAATGCAGAACTTTTTCAGCTGTGAGATGTTTGAGGGGTTTCTTGCACGTACAGCCCTTTTCAAGTCACCCCACAGCATCTCAATGGGATTCAAATCTGGACTTTGACTTGGCCATTCCAGGACTCTCCATTTCTTCTTTTTCAGCCAATCTTTGGTTGATTTACTAGTATGTTTTGGGTCATTGTCATGTTGCATGGTCCAGTTCCGCTTCAGCTTTAATTTTCTAACTGATGGTCTCACATGTTCTTCAAGCACCTTCTGATACACAGTAGAATTCATCGTGGATTCTATGATGGTGAGCTGACCAGGTCCTGCTGCAGCAAAGCAGCCCCAAACCATGACACTTCCACCTCCATGCTTCACAGTTGGTATGAGGTTCTTTTCTTGGAATGCTGTGTTTGGTTTACGCCAAACATGTCCTCTGCTGTTGTGTCCAAATAATTCAATTTTGGACTCATCTGTCCAAAGAACATTATTCCAGAAGTCCTGGTCTTTGTCAACTTTATCTCTGGCAAATGTCAGTCTGGCCTCGATGTTTCTCTTGGAAAGCAAAGGTTTCCTCCTTGCACACCTCCCATGCAAGTTAAACTTGTACAATCTCTTTCTGATTGTAGAGGCATGTACTTCTACATCAACAGTAGCCAGAGCCTGCTGTAGTTCTCGAGATGACACTTTAGGGTTTTTGGAGACCTCTTTTAGCATCTTGCGGTCTGCTCTTGGGGTGAACTTGCTGGGGCGACCAGTCCTGGGCATGTTGGCAGTTGTTTTGAAAGCCCTCCACTTGTAGACTATCTTCCGGACAGTGGAATGGCTGATTTCAAAATCTTTTGAGATCTTTTTAAATCCCTTCCCAGACTCATAGGCTGCTACAATCTTTTTTCTGAAGTCCTCTGACAGCTCTTTTGCTCTCACCATGGTGCTCACTCTCACTTCAACAGTCAGGAGCACACCAAACTAAATGTCTGAGGTTTAAATAGGGCAAGCCTCATTCAACATGCAGAGTAACGATCTACTAATTATGTGCACCTGGTGTGAGATCTGAGCCAATTTAAGAGGGAATACATGTGAGGGTGTCCTATCTTTTTCCTCAGTTAGAATAGGCATTTTTCTAGAATGACATTTACAGAAGATCTTGAAAAGACTTTTCTTCAGTTTTCTTTGTTTAGTTGGATTACTTTAATCTCTCTGTATTGTTGAAACGGAGATGAAATAACCATTTATTAAAAATGTTACAAAAAACCACATGCTTTCAAAGGGTGTCCTAATTTTTTCACATGACTGTATGCTGCAGTGGGAGTAATGCTGGAGTAACCGGGCACGGCCTCTGCACGATGCATGGCGCTGTGTAACTACAGTGTCCAACAGCTGATCAGCGAGGGTGGTGGGGGTAAGACCACTGCTGATCTGGTCAACAATGAGTTAGTCATGGAAACTGCCATTTAAAAAGCACATAAGGGATAGAGTAGGGCAATTAAAGGGGTTGTCCAGCTTTCTATCCTCGTGATAAGTCAACACCACTGATCAGCTGTTTGGGTGCAGCACTTGCACAGGAAATCAGCTCTGGAACTACTCAGCCCAATGGGAGCGGCGCTGCAATTACGACTTGTCACTACACAGTTGACGCAACTCTGTAGTTCCAGACCCAACTTTTAGCAACGGATCTACGCCCGAACAGTTTTTTCAAAGGGGTGTGGGGCGTCAAACCTTCGCTGATCAGCTAGTGATGGCCTATGATGAGAATACACCATCTCTTAGTAAAAGCTGGACAACCCCTTTAATTGGCTCACTGGCCACTATATTGCAGAAGATGAGCTTAGATGCCGCCCTCCATTGCCCCATGTGATCCCCTCTCTGACTAGTCTCACGGGCTTACAGGGAAGGCCTATTCTGCTTCCCCTGTGCTATAATGCATTCTCTTATGCAGGTACAACCCCGTGCAAACCTGAAATATCTGCACCACAGTGAACAATGTTGCTCTATATATAGTCCATTCTTCACCGTAATATTATAATAGAACTGGTTAAAGATCACTGTAAACCTATGATGACCAGCACACCATATACACTTTATGCAAGGGATATACAGGGCGATATACAGTACTTGGGTACAGCAATTGTAACAAATCCATTATATTTTGCGATAAGATGGGGGGTAAAATCATGTTTAAACACATTTTTATCCTAATTTTTGGCTGCAAAGTTTCCATTATAGATGAAAGCCTCTTGGCCACGTTCCCAAGAACCATAGAAACACAGCAGAAGGGATAAAGCGGTGCCGTCAGCCTAGAGCGTGCTCAGCAGACACGAGGAAGCCGGGATTGATTGTATTTGGAGAGATTATACAGTTTAGTGTTGGCACAAGCTGCTATTATTGCGGTACATTTAAGTCTATTATTGCGGTACATTTAAGAAAAGTGCTTGTTCTGGAGCCACATTACAATCCATTTTTTTATCTTTATGATTTTGGTAGTCATTGCTTTATTTGGTGGCAGAGAAATTTGCAAATGGCCATTGTGTGCCGAGGCGGCAGGTGAAATTACCTCCATTTTATTCCATTGAGCAAAATTCTAATTATAAAAAAAAAATCACCTGTCAAGTTAAAAATTGTTAGAGCAATGTGTATTGAGGGTGTACAGAAGGGTGTGGGGTCCCAGCAGCTCTGTATTAAAGAGCCATAGACAGTTCATAGACGGCATAGACTTCAGATCAGACGCCCAATCTTCATCAGACCCCCTATCTTTATCAGACCTTAGATCAGACCCCAATCTTCATAAGGCCCCCAAATCAGATACCCAGTCTTTATTAGACCTCAGATCAGACCCTCAATCTGTATCAGACCTCCAATCAGACCCCACAACTTTATCAGACCACCCAATAAGACCTCCAAACTTTATCAGATCTCAGATCAGACCCCCCAATCAAACCCCCAGTCTGCATCAGACCTCAGATCAAACCCCCAATCTTCATCAGACACCAGTCTTCATCTCACCTCAATTCAGACCCCCAATCTTCATCAGATCCCCCAATCAGACCCCCAATTTTTATCAGACCTCAGATCAGACCCTAAATCTTTATCATACCCACAGATCAAACCCTCAGTCTGTATCAGACCAGCTCAATCAGACCCCAAAACTTTATCAGACCCCCCAAATCTGCATCAGACCCCCAATCCTCATCAGACATAAAAAAAATAATAATGAACTTACCTCTCCTGCTCTGGACAGTGCCGCCACTGGGCAGATCCACTGCGCTCTTGCTGCACTTACAACTCCCCTGTCTTTTGTCGGCGTCATAGTGCACGACTACATGCATTACGTCCTAACACTATACGCAGTCAGGACACAGTGCGTACAGAAGACCAGGGAGCAGTGAGTACAGCCAGTGTTAGCAGCTCTACAGTCACCACTCCCTGCTTCTCCTACATACTAAAGAGCACTTCCATAATGAAAGCGCTCATTAGTATTTTCCTTATAAGTTGCACTGCCATTTCTCACCCTTTTTTGGAGGAAATAGTGTGTCTTATAAAGCGAAAAATACAGTACATATTTATTTTTTGCATTATTATTAGTTACGTTATTATGTTATGTTCCATATGATTTGATACCTTGTTCTACTTGTCAGAAGAAGAGACAAGAACTGTCAGAGAACAATCACTGAACAGTATCACTCATGTCTAACCATAGGTCTGTGCCTTCGCATCCCTGCAGTATTTATTCTCTTTTCTCCCTTTTTATCTCCGCAGGTTACCAAAATGTTGGCCGTCGTGGTGATCCTATTTGCGTTTCTGTGGATGCCCTACAGGACGCTGGTCGTTGTCAATTCGTTCCTGTCCATCCCCTACCTTGAAAACTGGTTTGTTTTATTCTGCAGAATTTGTATTTACCTGAACAGCGCCATCAACCCTGTGATCTACAACCTGATGTCTCAGAAGTTCAGAGCTGCTTTCAAGAAACTCTGCAAGTGCAACAAGAAGCGAACAGAGAAGCCTGCTAATTACGGGGTGGCTCTTAATTACAGCGTTATCAAGGAATCGTCTAACGGGGGAAGTCCAGATCATTTCAGCACGGAGCTAGATGACATTACTGTGACAGACACCTACTTGTCTGGTGCAAAAATGTCCTTTGATGACACGTGCCTGCCTGCAGATGTTACCTACAGAAGTACATAGGCAACCACTGTACGTGAAGGTTGTTTATTAAAAATACCAGGGAAACCAGCCTAAAATCTACAGATGTAGCAGAGCAGAGCTTCTCAGATGCAGGAGCACTGATTTTATAATGTGGCACGACTTAAGGTAGTACTACAATGTGTTATCTGGGGTTTTACATGGGACTGCGTGCAAACTCACAAGGTCAACTGGAAACCTGAAGTATTAAAGCAACCCTCCAGTTCAAGAAAAGAAATTCACATTAACTGGGGAATAAACAGAACTATTGTTGAGCAAACTTGTGTTTCAAGTTCGGCCTACAAAGTTCCGGTTCGGGTTCTCTAAGAATTCCGTTATGGATTCCACTACCAGAAACCATAACTTATGGTCCGTGGTAGCAGAATCCATAACGGAATTCTTAGAGAACCCGAACCGGAACTTTGTACGCCGAACTTGAAACACAAGTTCGCTCATCCCTAAACAGAACCCTTACATGGTTACCTCCTTATCATCATTTCAGCTGCAGATCCGCCAATTCCTGGGTTCTTCTGCCATCCAAGATGGTTGCACCGCTTCTCAGACTGCCTGATGCATAGTGTGCATTTGCTAGTCCAAGACACCTCCTGCTTTTCCAGCCCTGCTCTTGAATTGGCCAGCACTATTCACATGAGCAGTGCTGGCCAATCTGACGCAGTAGGAGGTGTCATTTGGTATTCTGTTCATTCCCCAGGTAATGTGATTTTTTTTCTTGAACTGGAGGATCCCTTTAACTACTTCTTCTAGAAAAGATGTCCACACAAACATAAGATCAAAGTGGCTGAACCCACCTGAAAATTATCTTATGTGTATAAGGGTGTCCCAACTCGCCCCCGACAGATGATCTTAAGGGGTAATTACATCTCAGACATTGATGGCATATCGCTAGGATATGCCATCAATGTTAGATAGGTGCAGGTGTGGGTCCCACCTCTGAGACCTGCTGCTATCTCCAAAATGGTCCCACCTCTGAAGTAGGAGAGTGCATGGTGAAAATGCGGCCACCCACTGTTCACCACTAACGATATACCATCGATGTCTGAGATGGGTATAACCCTTTTACCCATTCCAGACGAAGTTGGGTCGTAAAAGATGGCTTCCACTTGCTAGCTCAGCAGGCACCATAACTGATGAGTTTTTAATGTTTTAAAAAGAAGACACCTGGGCTAATGTCTGCAATCGGCGACAACACCGATTGCAGACATTAAATACCTCAGATGTAGTGATCAGTTGAGGTGGCTTTCCCTGAGAGCACTGCGCTCCTGGGGCCATTCTTTGTCTGCAATAGCCTGGGTCTCTCTGAAGAAACAATGCCTGTGTGTGTAATAGCCTCGCCTGTGTATGAAGATCTCAGGACAAGCTCCATACAGTGATGTCTTTATACACAGCTCACCCTGAGAGCTGCATGCACTTCTCTCTTGAAAGATTATATCTGCTACCTCTGTATTTTAGTGAAAATGGTGACAATCATTAGTCTAGTATAAAACAATCTCAGATTGCGCTGTAGGCTACCTCTTACCACAAGGGGGACTTTTTTGCTATTACAAAATTAGTAGCACATGAGCTGCTCTAATTTTTTTTAAAAATATACGTAATTTAGCCAAGAAATTAGGATTAAAATCACGAAATTGCAAACTGACCCATGAGTCCAAGAACCGTGACACCTGTTGCTACTTAAAACTGCAAACCAAGATGCAATCTCACTAGCACCAGTGGTTTATAACAACGCAGCCACCACTAGGGGGAGCTCACTGCCCTGAGATTTTTATAGCTCCCATCCATATGTAGTTTGTTCCCCCTAGTCTTGGTTGTAGCACAGGACTCAAAGTGGGTTAAAAAAAAATATATTAAAAATGGGATAATCATTTGATGATCCCCCACGATTCCCATTCCAGAACTTACTGGGTCTTCACTGATCTTTTTTTCCTGGTCCCCTATCGACAAAGCAGTGATCGCTGGGACCCAGTGTTTGGCTGTGTTCGTACTGTACAGTATATGGGGTGACATTGATGGCTCTGCTATCTATGTTGTGCATCTTTTCCAAATCCAGTTAAATAATAAATGATGCTCATACAACAAATACTATAAGAAAATTTAGACTAGCACATTCATATACATAGTCACAGGTGCATATCCATCAAGCAAACATGGTTGATAAAGAAATGGCTGCACAACTTTACACATACAAACAATAGAGCTGAGAAATGGGGATCGTTCTAAATTAAAGTAGTATTATACCTGCTATAAATGGAAAAATGGAAGCGGAGACCACCTTGACGCCTGGTAGATGGGCCCGACACACATTTGATCAAAAATGTGCGCTAAGAGCTTCCATTTTTCCATTTATAGTAGGTATAATACCACTTTAAATTAGAATGATCCCCATTTCTCAGCTCATACATCAAAGTCATATGTCCATATGCTCTATATATACAGTATATAGAAATCTGTCCTGTCTCTGGTGATATCCAAGGAAGCAGAACAGCAGAAACCAGGGCTGGTGTTTGCAGTAACTTACCGCTCCTGGGGTTTTCTGGGAATAATTACTTTTAATCTATTCCCCGCAGCCTGCCACCCGAAACAGACGATTAATACTTTAGCTGTTCCCACCGCTACCGTCCTCTGCACTACCTTGGCTGTGTCCATGTTCTAGTCCCCTGCAGTGTTTACTTCAGACATTGCAGAGGCATACTCTGCAGCAGCCAATTACTGGCCTCAGCGGTGATGCGCCACTTGTGGGCACATGTGCTCTGCTTTACTGAGCAGTGTGGTTACCATGTGCTCTGCTTTACTGAGCGATGTGGTTCCCATGAGCTCTGCTTTGCTGAGCGGTGTGGTTCCCATGAGCTCTGCTTTGCTGAGCGGTGTGGTTCCCATGAGCTCTGCTTTACTGAGCGGTGTGGTTCCCATGAGCTCTGCTTTGCTGAGTGATGTGGTTCCCATGAGCTCTGCTTTACTGAGCGGTGTGGTTCCCATGAGCTCTGCTTTGCTGAGCGGTGTGGTTCCCATGAGCTCTGCTTTGCTGAGTGATGTGGTTCCCATGAGCTCTGCTTTACTGAGCGGTGGGGTTCCCATGAGCTCTGCTTTACTGACCGGTGGGGTTCCCATGTGCTCTGCATTACTGAGCGGTGGGGTTCCCATGAGCTCTGCATTACTGAGCATTGTGGTTCCCATGTGCTCTGCATTACTGAGCGGTGTGGTTCCCATGAGCTCTGCATTACTGAGCATTGTGGTTCCCATGTGCTCTGCTTTGTTGAGCGATGTGGTTCCCATGAGCTTTGCTTTACTGAGCGATGTGGTTCCCATGTGCTCTGCTTTGCTGAGCGGTGTGGTTCCCATGTGCTCTGCATTACTGAGCATTGTGGTTCCCATGTGCTCTGCTTTACTGAGTGGTGGGGTTCACATTTGCTCTGCTTTGCTGACCGATGTGGTTTCCATGTGCTCTGCTTTGCTGAGCGATGTGGTTCCCATGTGCTCTGCTTTGCTGAGTGATGTGGTTCCCATGAGCTCTGCTTTACTGAGCGATGTGGTTCCCATGTGCTCTGCTTTGCTGAGTGATGTGGTTCCCATGTGCTCTGCTTTGCTGAGTGATGTGGTTCCCATGTGCTCTGCTTTGCTGAGCGGTGTGGTTCCCATGTGCTCTGCTTTACTGAGCGATGTGGTTCCCATGTGCTCTGCTTTGCTGAGCGGTGTGGTTCCCATGTGCTCTGCATTACTGAGCATTGTGGTTCCCATGTGCTCTGCTTTACTGAGTGGTGGGGTTCACATTTGCTCTGCTTTGCTGACCGATGTGGTTTCCATGTGCTCTGCTTTGCTGAGCGATGTGGTTCCCATGTGCTCTGCTTTGCTGAGTGATGTGGTTCCCATGAGCTCTGCTTTACTGAGCGATGTGGTTCCCATGTGCTCTGCTTTGCTGAGTGATGTGGTTCCCATGTGCTCTGCTTTGCTGAGTGATGTGGTTCCCATGTGCTCTGCTTTGCTGAGCGATGTGGTTCCCATGTGCTCTGCTTTGTTGAGCGATGTGGTTCCCATGTGCTCTGCTTTGCTGAGTGGTGTGGTTCCCAGCAGCTGTCAGTATTTTTGATCATGCTAAACTTATGACAGCACTAGCAGGACAAACATACATTCTGTGAAATTTCTATTAGGAGTAGTGAGAATATGAACTTTTATTCTGCCGATTCTGCTCTTGTAAGCACACTGGAGGCAGAGCTTCATTGTAAAGTGCTCTCTGCATTAGGCTCCATTCACACGTCCGCAAATGGGTCCGCATCCATTCCGCAATTTTGCGGAATTGGTGCGGACCCATTCATTTTCTATGGGGACCGAATGGATGCTGACAGCTGTCAGCATCCGCATTTGCGGAGCGCGGCCCCGATCATCAGGTCCGCAGCTCCGCAAAAGATAGAACATGTCCTATTCTTGTCCGCAGCTTGCGGACAAGAATAGGCATTTCTATAGGGGTGCTGGGCGGGTGTGTTGCGGATCCGCAATTTGCGGGTCCGCAACACACCACGGACGTGTGAATGGAGCCTTAAGCTGCTGTACTGCCGCTGACAGCTATAGCATCCACCAGGAGCAGAGGGGAAACACCATGAAGGATCTCAATACAGAGAGCACTTCATAGTGAAGCCCTGCCTCCTGGGCACTTGCAGGAGCAGAATCTGGCAGCATAAAAGTTCACATTCACACTACTGATACAAAAACACCTTTATAAAGGGTATGTCTGTCCTACTCTCCCAAACTCCAGCCTAGTGCTGTCAGCAGTTCAGCATGATCAAAACTGCTGAAAGATTCCCTTTAGGCTACATTCACACGTCCGTGGTGTGTTGCGGACCCGCAAATTGCGGGTCCGCAACACACCCGCCCGGCACCCCCATAGAAATGCCTATTCTTGTCCGCAAGCTGCGGACAAGAATAGGACATGCTCTATCTTTTTGCGGAGCTGCGGACCCAAAATCGGGGCCGCGCTCCGCAATTGCGGCTGCAGACAGCACACTGTGTGCTGTCCGCATCCATTCCGTCCCCATAGAGAATGAATGGGTCCGCACCCTTTCCGCAAAATTGCGGAAAGGATGCGGACCCATTTTGCGGACGTGTGAATGGAGCCTTAAGGGCAGCCAAGTGTTAAAGAGGTATTCCGGTTGTAATGATTACATTTATTTATTTAGAGAATAGGATGTTGAACAATTTTCTAATATACATCTATTTAAACTTTGGTTCGCAGACCTTTATTATATCCATAAAGTAGCCCCCCCTAAAGAAAAAAAATGGTACAGTCCATTTTAGTCATGTAAAATGCATCCATAGGAGAGCTGGATAGGACTAAACATGGCCCTCACAAGTATTCTGTGACCTGGCTTTTAGTTATCTATCAGGTGAATAGTAGTGTTTTGCAGAGCATAACTTGTACAGTATATACAGTATTACTGCCTGCAGAAGCACCTCATCATGGCTGTCAGTGTCTATGTAGTTCTGTGTGTTAGTATCTTTTTTTTTTTTTTTAACTAAACTTTATTAAAAACATGATAACATCACCTAAGGAGCGGTAGCCATGTAAATACACACAATAATGTAGTTACTGTAATAACCCCAATAAAACTCATGATTCCACCCCTAGTCTTATTTAGTTATCACATGAATGTGTCCTGTGTGCTGACGCAGCACATGTATATCATGTAACACCGCAGCTTAGTAAATGTCAGGGATCATATGATGTAAAGAGTGTCACATGACCGATGGCCATGGATACATTACACAGGACTGATACATGGGCTATACCATTCTACTGCCTATAGGGGTCAACCACCTAATATAAGAAAGGCATGTATGCAGAATTGTAAATACATGTATATTAGAAAATCGTATGATTTCCTATTATATAAACAAATAAATAAAAAAAATAAAAAAACTGGAATACCCCTCTAAGGAACCAATAGTTGGTGAACACTAGCTAGTGGGTCACACAATAATTTTTTTTATGGTTTTAATGAACAGTCTCCTGTACATGTATGTAACGAAACCTGATAAGTAGAATTTCGTGAAATGACACAATATAGAAGATCATGGACTAAAATATCCTATAACTGGCCCCAACGGTTTCTTTGAGTCCAGATTAAGAACCCCTGATGTAGGAAAGAGCACATCTGATGTGTATGTGGGCACGGGAGGTCATTACCAGTATTTCTAATATATTCTCTGTATTTACGTGTGTGGATACATTTATGGATTTATACATACCGTACATGTGACAAGTGATAGAAGTGGTTGTGTGACGATACCTCATTGGACTTACACATCATTGAAGTCATTTTATCCAGTGTGATTTCCTGGGTTTATTATGTGTTGCTCGGTTTGTAATTCTTGCTTATGACCTTTTATCTGCTTTTTGATGCTGCTTTAAAGTCATGAAATGAAAGTGCATTATTGATCTGTCTTACTGAGGACAAATGTGTCCTATATTTCACTTTTGTGAAGTTTAGGTAACACATAAGTATCCTAGCCCCATGTATATTTAGTTTTATGCCTTGTTGCCTCACTGTTTGCAGTAAGAGTTAAAGGGGTTGTCTCTCACTTCAGCTAATGGCATTTATCAGGTAGAGAAAGTTATTACAAGACACTTACTAATGTATTGTGATTGTCCATATTGTCTCCTCTGCTGGTTTGATTCATTTTTCCATCACATTATACACTGCTCATATCCACGGGTTATTGCTAGTGTTTAGCGAATCGAAGTCCACAAAGTGGGCTTCGATCCAAATTGCAGAGAAAATTCGATTCGCCGTGAAGCCAAATTTCCTCGTGCTTCGTGGCATAATCACGGGCCGCACAAGATTTTGCACCAGATCTTCAAGCAAGATGGCGGTGGCCGACCTGTCACGAGCAAATGGATGAGGTAAGTATGATGTATTTTATTATTTTTTTTAATTTTTACTACTGTTTATTATTGTTATTGCTGTCAGATGCCACGATCAGCGATGAACGTGGCATCTGAGGGGTACACCTGCAACCTACAAAGAAATGCGCTTCGTGACAAAGTAATTCATCACGAAGCAAATTTTTTGGCAAAATTCGGAGAAGCAGCCGAGTTAAATTTATGAATACTTCACTCCTCTCTAGTTACGGCCACCTCTGCAGCGCCGATACGACAGAAGCTACTGCGCATGTGCGCCTATGCGCGCTCCACGGTCCCGGCCACCAGAGATCTCAGAGCAAAGGAGACAATATGGACAATCACAATACGTTAGTAAGTGCCTTGTATTAACTTTCTCTACATGATAAAGGCCATTTGCTGAAGTGAGAGACAACCCCTTTAACTATCTCAATCTTCATGTCATAAATGACGCGTTATTTTGCGGTTTAACGTAAAACAAGATATGGCAAACGGTAACTTGAAAATTGTACATAAATTAATATAAATTTTGACTTGTTTGATAGTAATCCTCATCACCAGTCACTTTTCTTCTACTCAGGCCTTGACTGATCGCCAGATAATATGCTCACAGATACTGAAAGGTGTCCCCATCATTTCCCTGAGCATTGATACCTTAAAGTGTCGACAGTCGGTACTAGAGAGGTACTGACACAAGATTCCTTTGGAAACTGCAAGATCTGCCAGCACATAACCATAGGTTCTTTGATATACCAGTTCAGGTTTGGACTGGCCCACAGGGGAACAGGTGATTTCCCCTAAAGGTCCTGAGGAAGGCTGGGCCCCTTCCCCTATGGCCCCCGGACCTCTCATCTGGCACAAGTGGCACATGGCACGGCACACTGACTGCATTACATACAGATAGGCAGCGTACAGCATCTCAAACAGCCTATGTCCATATAGATTATTTCACCCAATTTGCTATTCTAAACACATGGGGTGGCTGAGATGACATCTATGGACAGAGGCCAGCCAGAAAATATCCTCTTTTTCACGGTATTACATGTTGCCCATTAAAATAAATGTATGACCATGGTGATGTTGAGTGATCTGATGGAGTCCTGTGGATATTGCATACCTGACTATGAAGGGGATTCACTACTTGGAGAGCATTAATGCCAATTTTTAATAGCCTTTGAAAGTATCAAATATTAGCATTAGTTATGTTTTATAGAAATGGATGTTTAATATATGAATTGCAAAAAAAAATAAAAAATGTATGAGTTCCTGAGTAATTGCCAAGATCCAAATCATTTTATTGGCAGAAAACATACTTTTGTATGGTGATGAGGATGTGATGCCCTGCTGTAAATATCCCTGTGTGATAAATCTGAATATGCTTCTCTGTGGAACATCCTGGAGTTTTTATGTTTGTGCTATAAAATAAAATAAAAGATGATGTCACGGGTCTGTTTTTTTTAAATTATTGTTTGGTGTTGCATTTTCTATACGCTGCAATAGCAAAGTGGCGGTCCCCATCTTTTAAAGTCTATAGGAGTTTCTTAAAAAGCTGAGCACTTCCTTGCTCCCCTCTTTTCAGTAATTCCTACAGACCCCACTGGAGAAGGCAGCACACAAGGCATGCAGCTACCTCTCTGCGGCCGTGAGAGAAACAGAGGTGGCATTTTTGGCATGCCCTGTGGATATGCCACTGTAATGTAATGTGAATTCAAAAGATTTGAGAATGAATAAGCTTACACAGGCTAAGTGAATAAATGTATTTACTAAGTGTGATTAAATATACAATACTGAATAATAGAAAGTAAATAAACATCACTATCCTAAATGGGGTGTAGATATTACACTGTCATGCTATAACACAAGGCTGTCTACCACGTTATGACACATAACCGACACCCCAAGTGTACAAGAGATAGGGTAAATCAATACTTACATCTTACTTAGGATGAAATTCCAGTTGGAATCCCAATTAATTGTTAGCACAAACCACAGTTATTCGCGTCTATCCATCCTCCAGTGTGCATCACTCATGTTTCTGAGATCACTCAGAAATGTGTTCTTATCAGCACAATGGGGAACGGGTACTATCTCTATCACACTACATTACAACATAATGTAAAAGAGGACAGAATTAAAGGGGACAGAACCAAACAGTGCTTAAAAATACCCTTACAATGACTATCATGGGATTATTCTTGAGAGAAATTGAAGGCATATCGGTAGAACACAGTTGAAGAAACATTCTAATTGGTTACTACAGGCGATTCATTGATATGAATTAAATGGGTTGTGCACCTTTGGGGGTTTTGGAAAAAAAAAACTCTTTGGCACTCCTGTGAACGGAATTGTACTTACTGGCTGCCCGGCACTGGCTCCGGTACTTCTCTTCATGGCCTCGGCTTCTCCGCTCGGCTCCCAGGATGTAAACTTCTATTTTGATGCTGTTGCAGCCAATCGCTGGCCATGGAGGTGACCTGCTCCCCTTGCATCATGTCAAATAGACATGTGATGCAAAGAGGGCAGGGCGACACTGCAGCCAGCGATTGGCTGCAGTGGCATCAAAACTGAAGTTTACATCCTGTGGAGTCGAGTGGAGAAGCCGAGGCCATGAAAAGAAGAAACTGGGAGCCAACGCTAGGAAGCAGCTAAGTATAATTCCCTTCACAGGTCTGCCAAAGGGGTGGGGAGCTGTCAAAAACCCTCCAATGGTGCACAACACCGTTAAGCTTAAAAAAGAGTGTTTAAGATCTCTTAGGAGAGCACAATGGTACAGATCGAGCCATCAGAGCAGGTTCTCTGACGGATTTCATCATGAAGGTGAAAGAACAGCCCACACCATATGTGAAAAGACGAAAGCTGCTGAATACACAGACCTATTGCAAAAATGGTTTTAGGTCAAAATAAGTACAATACAGTAATACAATGTGTATTCAAATATGTCCATAGCTTTTAAGACATTAATAAAAGCTATAGAAGACTCAGGCTAGGAATTATCAAAGGGGATGTCCACCTTTGAAACACGTACAGGCAGCCCTTCCCCCCGCAGAGCCTGTGGAGGGCAACATGCTTATTTGTTTCCCACCACTAGGTTCCGGCTGCTTTGGTCTGCTGTCCTCCAGTTTCATGCTTGATAACCTCCAGAGTAGACGGGTTTACGTGTGCCGATACAGCCAGTGACTGGCTACAGCGATGATGTGTCCCCCAAGGGTCACATTACTAGTTTACATGCCACTTGGAGACTCGTCAGTCAGAAATTGGCTGCAGCGGCACATGTGAACACCATCCACTCTTTAATGCATGTGCCCTGCATGCTGGGCACTGGGGGGAAAGGGGGTTGCAAACAATGCACTCCTATCTAGGGTATTTTATATACGGATCTAGGGTAGAAAATGGAGTCTTTGCCTGAGTAAAGGGAAGTCTGGATACAATCCTGAGTATATGAACTATAGATCTATTAGCTCTGTGTCTAAACTGTAAGTATATGTTTAGGTGACAGCAGATCAATGTTATTGACATGATTGGGAAAAGATTTGTATAAATGGGGCATGTTAATAGGACACATGACAGCAAAGACAGGGGTAGAACTGCATAAAAACCCATTACAGTGCCTGAAAGGCGATTTCCAGGATGAACTTATGGATAACCTATCCTTAGGTCATCAATATCAGACGTTAATATGGGAATTTGGGGCTGAGTACAATACCAGGTGTCAGGGGCGTTGCTAGGGTCTCAAAATATCCGGGGCCCAAACAGCTATACTAAGCTAAACAGCTATACAGCAGCACATACCTTTCACATCCAGTGCCTCCAGGTGACGTCTCCTCTGATGTAGATCTTCTCTGTCATCATCTTCTCCATTCGGTCCGGATAACTTCTATCAGCCGTGCCTCGTCTCTGCAGAGTGTGAAACACAGACATCTTAGCTTCCTCACTTTTCTCTACCCCCAAATACTATCCTGAAGAAAAATGAGTGCCCCCCATAGTAATAGTACCCCTCATAGTCCCACCCACCAATAGTAATTCCCTTCTAGAATGCCCTCATTAGTAATACTGCCCCCTACAGTGCCCGCAACAGTGATAGTGCTCCCCAAGAGTGCCTCCATTAGTAGAAGAGCCCTCCGGTATTAATAATGTCCTTACAGAGCCCCTAGTAGAAATAAGGCCCCCCTATTGTTATCCCAGTGGTAATAAAGCTCTCTACAGACCCCTCAGTAGTAATAAGGCCCCCCATAATGCTCTTAATATAAATAATGTGGATCTATAAGTCCCTCCTATAGAGCCCCCAGTAGTAATAAGAACGCTTAATGTCCCCTGGATTTAAAATGCCCCCACAGGGCTCCCAGTATTTATAATACCCCCTACTGTTATAATGCTCACCCTGAAGTGCCCCAGTATTTATATCACCCCTACTGTTATAATGCCCACACAGTGCCTCCAGTATTTATATTGCCCCCTACTGTTATAATGCTCACCTTGAAGCACCCCCAGTATTTATAATGCCCCTTGCAGTGCCCCCTGTAGTTATATTCCTCTGTTTACTGTCCTCAGAAATTATAATTCCTCAGCCCCTCCACCATACAGTCCCATGTAAATAATATTATTTCCCTCCTCTGCCATAGAGTCCCATGTAAATACCATCACACCATCTCTCCAGCCCCCTCCAATATACAGTCCCATAAAAATAACATCCCTCTCTATCTAAAGCCCCCTCCAAAAAAACAGTCCCACATAAATAACATCACCCCCTCCCCAGCCACCTTCAACATACAGTCCCATGTAAATTACATCACCCCTCAATATTCAATCCCATGTAATAACATCACTCCACCCCAATGTCTTACGTTGATAACTTCAGCCCTAACATACAGTCCCAGTTAAATAACTACAACTCCCAACATTGCTCTGTCTCTCACACTGAGTAATCTACCCCTTCACTTACCTCTCCTCATGTAGCAGACCTCACCACAGCTTCTTCCCAGTACTTATCTTCACTGCTGAGTCGTCCTCTCCTGCACTGGTCATATGATGGTGACATCATCGCAGGTCCTTTTCCGCTACTGCATTTAGAACTGATCAAATGGACTGTGATGTCATCACAGGTCCTTCAGCTCTTGCAAGGCATTAGATTCAATTGTATTGCTGTCCTGAGGATGGCAATACAGTTGGATCTATCTGGCAGGCAGTAGATTTGGGGCCTGGAACAAAACATCAGGGGGCCAGGCCCTGAATGTTTTAACCTAGCAACGTCCCTGCCAGGTGTAATACTTCAGAGTGGTATTACCATTCCTACACCCTGCTACTGTCTCTAATGGGCTAACCATAATATCTTCTGTGTATTTATTCCAGGTCCTCCTACAATTAGCATTCATAATCTTTCTATGAAACTGTTTAGTACAGGTAATGTGCCTGTCCACCATCAGGTGGCAGCAGATATATGGCAGAGAGATCTTTAGATAGAATGGAACTCACTATTCCATTCTCCCCCTTTTTTGGCAGAAGTGGGCTAGTCCCATTTCCTACCAAGGGGACAGCAGGAAGTGTCTAGTCAGTCTTAGCTTAGCTAGTGTCAGATGCATGTGCCAAAGATGGAGCAGCAAGGGGAGGCCCCCCTCCTGCAGCAGGAGTCTCTCTGAGGGAAGCAGCTCATAAAGCACCCTGACTCCTTACAGATTTACAGACAGAATATTGAGAGGGGGTCAACAGCCAAAGGCATCCCACTCCAGAGATACCAGAACAGTCCTAAAGTCCAGCTGCAGGAATAGAGCCAAGTTTAGCACAGCAGAAAGAGAAAGCAGAGTAATCAAGTTTGCCTGCCAGTTTATGCCAAAGCCTGCTGGAACCAAGAGAAAGCCTGAATATTGTCTGAATACCAGTTTATGCAAGTAAAGCTGTTAAACTTTATAAATGTCTGTTCTCAACTTATTCTCCACCTTCACCATTACTCATTCCTTTTATTGCTTCGGAGCCAGGCCCTGGGGAGCGATGATATCTAGATAGGAGCACTGTGACACACACAGATACTGTTAATGTAGTGTCCCACTGGATTAAGGTGGGCACTGCACAAAAGGGGTTAATGTGTCTTTATTACCTTTAATGTTATGTGTATTCATTTCCCTGTGTTAGCTGGGTGTCAGGCCTGTCAGGGTGCAGTTTAGCCTCCCAGACGTTAGAGGGAGCTAGAGAGCCCTAGATATATATAGGAAGGCCCAGACAGGGGAGTGGTAGTTCATTCCAGGGGACTAGAGGAGTTACTTCGTCCACCTGAAGCTCCTGAGGCTAGGATTAGCTCAGTAGAGACACCCCAGTTGCAGGACAGAATCTCCTGGGAGAAACCCACAGTCAGGATCTTACCAGCAAAGATAAGTAACACTGATGGGCAGATGCTATAGGAAGCAGAGCAAGGATTTAATACGAGAGGAAGATATATATATACCAAGGATTTAAGCCACCATTTAAGCATCCGGGCCTTGGGATTGAAACCAGACAGGAGTTCTAGAAAGGACAGTGTACGCCATTTCTGAGGAAAGGTACAACCTGATTCTGAGTGCATTGTGGATTTACCCTCTGAGTATCTTGCATAATTAATACCTGCCATCTTGTGGAGTAACCCTGCTTGTAAAGCTGTGATCTAAAGGACTGTGTTACCATCTGTATGTACAAAGTTGGACTATTAACCACCTCAGCCCCCAGTGCGTAAACACCCTGAAAGACCAGGCCACTTTTTACACTTCTGACCTACACTACTTTCACCGTTTATTGCTCGGTCATGCAACTTACCACCCAAATGAATTTTACCTCCTTTTCTTCTCACTAATAGAGCTTTCATTTGGTGGTATTTCATTGCTGCTGACATTTTTACTTTTTTTGTTATTAATCGAAATTTAAGATTTTTTGCAAAAAAATGACATTTTTCACTTTCAGTTGTAAAATTTTGCAAAAAAAAACGAGATCCATATAGAAATTTTGCTCTAAATTTATTGTTCTACATGTCTTTGATAAAAAAAAAATGTTTGGGTAAAAAAAAAATGGTTTGGGTAAAAGTTATAGCGTTTACAAACTATGGTACAAAAATGTGAATTTCCGCTTTTTGAAGCAGCTCTGACTTTTTGAGCACCTGTCATGTTTCCTGAGGTTCTACAATGCCCAAACAGTACAAACACCCCACAAATGACCCCATTTCGGAAAGTACACACCCTAAGGTATTCGCTGATGGGCATAGTGAGTTCATAGAACTTTTTATTTTTTGTCACAAGTTAGCGGAAAATGATGATTTTTATTTTATTTTTTTTCTTACAAAGTCTCATATTCCACTAACTTGTGACAAAAAATAAAAAGTTCTATGAACTCACTATGCCCATCACGAAATACCTTGGGGTCTCTTCTTTCCAAAATGGGGTCACTTGTGGGGTAGTTATACTGCCCTGGCATTCTAGGGGCCCAAATTTGTGGTAAGGAGTTTGAAATCAAATTCTGTAAAAAATGACCTGTGAAATCCGAAAGGTGCTCTTTGGAATATGGGCCCCTTTGCCCACCTAGGCTGCAAAAAAGTGTCACACATCTGGTATCTCTGTATTCAGGAGAAGTTGAGGAATGTGTTTTGGGGTGTCTTTTTACATATACCCATGCTGGGTGAGATAAATATCTTGGTCAAATGCCAACTTTGTATAAAAAAATGGGAAAAGTTGTCTTTTGCCAAGATATTTCTCTCACCCAGCATGGGTATATGTAAAATGACACCACAAAACACATTCCCCACCTTCTCCTGAGTACGGAGATACCAGATGTGTGACACTTTTTTGCAGCCTAGGTGGGCAAAGGGGCTCATATTCCAAAGAGCACCTTTAGGATTTCACAGGTCATTTTTTACAGAATTTGATTTCAAACTCCTTACCACACATTTGGGCCCCTAGAATGCCAGGGCAGTATAACTACCCCACAAGTGACCCCATTTTGGAAAGAAGACACCCCAAGGTATTCCGTGAGGGGCATGGCGAGTTCCTAGAATTTTTTATTTTTTGTCACAAGTTAGTGGAAAATGATGATTATTTATTTATTTATTTTTTTCATACAAAGTCTCATATTCCACTAACTTGTGACAAAAAATAAAAACTTCCATGAACTCACTATGCCCATAAGCGAATACCTTGGGGTCTCTTCTTTCCAAAATGGGGTCACTTGTGGGGTAGTTATACTGCCCTGGCATTCTAGGGGCCCAAATGTGTGGTAAGGAGTTTGAAATCAAATTCTGTAAAAAATGACCTGTGAAATCCGAAAGGTGCTCTTTGGAATATGGGCCCCTTTGCCCACCTAGGCTGCAAAAAAGTGTCACACATCTGGTATCTCTGTATTCAGGAGAAGTTGAGGAATGTGTTTTGGGGTGTCTTTTTACATATACCCATGCTGGGTGAGATAAATATCTTGGTCAAATGCCAACTTTGTATAAAAAAAATGGGAAAAGTTGTCTTTTGCCAAGATATTTCTCTCACCCAGCATGGGTATATGTAAAATGACACCCCAAAACACATTCCCCAACTTCTCCTGAGTACGGAGATACCAGATGTGTGACACTTTTTTGCAGCCTAGGTGGGCAAAGGGGCCCATATTCCAAAGAGCACCTTTCGGATTTCACTGGTCATTTTTTACAGAATTTGATTTCAAACTCCTTAACATATTTGGGCCCCTAGAATGCCAGGGCAGTATAACTACCCCACAAGTGACCCCATTTTGGAAAGAAGAGACCCCAAGGTATTCGCTGATGGGCATAGTGAGTTCATGGAAGTTTTTATTTTTTGTCACAAGTTAGTGGAATATGAGACTTTGTATGAAAAAAAAAAAAAAAAAAATCATAATTTTCCACTAACTTGTGACAAAAAATAAAAAATTCTAGGAACTCGCCATGCCCCTCACGGAATACCTTGGGGTGTCTTCTTTCCAAAATGGGGTCACTTGTGGGGTAGTTATACTGCCCTGGCATTTTCCAGGGGCCCTAATGTGTGGTAAGTAGGTAAATGACCAGTGAAATCCTAAAGGTGCTCTTTGGAATGTGGGCCCCTTTGCCCACCTAGGCTGCAAAAAAGTGTCACACATGTGGTATCGCCGTACTCGGGAGAAGTTGGGCAATGTGTTTTGGGGTGTCTTTTTACATATACCCATGCTGGGTGAAAGAAATATCTCGGCAAAAGACAACTTTTCCCATTTTTTTATACAAAGTTGGCATTTGACCAAGATATTTATCTCACCCAGCATGGGTATATGTAAAATGACACCCCAAAACACATTCCCCAACTTCTCCTGAGTACGGCGATACCACATGTGTGACACTTTTTTGCAGCCTAGATGCGCAAAGGGGCCCACATTCATTTTATGAGGGCATTTTTAAACATTTGGATCCCAGACTTCTTCTCACGCTTTAGGACCCCTAGAATGCCAGGGCAGTATAAATACCCCACATGTGACCCCATTTTGGAAAGAAGACACCCCAAGGTATTCAATGAGGGGCATGGCGAGTTCATAGAATCTTTTTTTTTTTTTTTTTTTTGGCACAAGTTAGCAGAAATTGATATTTTTTTTTTTTTTCTCACAAAGTCTCCCTTTCCGCTAACTTGGGACAAAAATTTCAATCTTTCATGGACTCAATATGCCCCTCACGGAATACCTTGGGGTGTCTTCTTTCCGAAATGGGGTCACATGTGGGGTATTTATACTGCCCTGGCATTCTAGGGGCCCTAAAGCGTGAGAAGAAGTCTGGAATATAAATGTCTAAAAATTTTTACGCATTTGGATTCCGTAAGGGGTATGGTGAGTTCATGTGAGATTTTATTTTTTTCCACAAGTTAGTGGAATATGAGACTTTGTAAGAAAAAAAAAAAAAATTCCGCTAACTTGGGCCAAAAAAATGTCTGAATGGAGCCTTACAGAGGGGTGATCAATGACAGGGGGGTGATCAATGACAGGGGGGTGATCAGAGAGTCTTTATGGGGTGATCACCCCCCTGTCATTGATCACCCCCCTGTAAGGCTCCATTCAGATGTCCGTATGTGTTTTGCGGATCCGATCCATGTATCCGTGGATCCGTAAAAATCATACGGACATCTGAATGCAGCATGACAGGGGGGGGTGATCAATGACAGGGGGATGATCAGGGAGTCTATATGGGGTGATCACCCCCCCTGGAAGACTCCAGGGAGACGCCTGTATGTGTTTTGCGGATCCGATCCATCTATCAGTGGATCCGTAAAAATCATGCGGACATCTGAATGGAGCTTTACAGGGGGTTGATCAATGACAGGGGTGTAATCAATGACAGGGGGGTGATCAGGGAGTCTATATGGGGTGATCACCACAGTCATTGATCACGCCCCTGTAAGGCTTCATTCAGACGCCCGTATGCGTTTTGCGGATCCGATCCATCTATCAGTGGATCCGTAAAAATCATGCGGACATCTGAATGGAGCTTTACAGGGGGTTGATCAATGACAGGGGTGTAATCAATGACAGGGGGGTGATCAGGGAGTCTATATGGGGTGATAACCACAGTCATTGATCACGCCCCTGTAAGGCTTCATTCAGACGTCCGTATGCGTTTTGCGGATCAGATCCATTTATCAGTGGATCCGTAAAAATCATGCGGACATCTGAATGGATCTTTACAGGGGGTTGATCAATGACAGGGGTGTAATCAATGACAGGGGGTGATCAGGGAGTCTATATGGGGTGATAACCACAGTCATTGATCACGCCCCTGTAAGGCTTCATTCAGACGTCCGTATGCGTTTTGCGGATCCGATCCATCTATCAGTGGATCCGTAAAAATCATGCGGACATCTGAATGGAGCTTTACAGGGGGTTGATCAATGACAGGGGGGTAATCAATGACAGGGGGGTGATCAGGGAGTCTATATGGGGTGATCAGGGGTGATCAAGGGTGAATAAGGGGTTAATAAGTGACAGGGGGGGGGGTGTAGTGTAGTGGTGCTTGGTGCAACATATTACTGAGCTACCTGTGTCCTCTGGTGGTCGATCCAAACAAAGGGGACCACCAGAGGACCAGGTAGCAGGTATATTAGACGCTGTTATCAAAACAGCGTCTAATATACCTGTTAGGGGTTAAAAAAAACACATCTCCAGCCTGCCAGCGAACGATCGCTGCTGGCAGGCTGGAGATCAACTCTCTTACCTTCCATTCCTGTGAACGCGCGCGCCTGTGTGCGCGCGTTCACAGGAAATCTCGCGTCTCGCAGAAGAGCAGGGCCGCCGCACAGACGCAATCCTGCGTACGGCGGTCCTGAGGAGGTTAAGTGAAGCAACGTTTGGTTCACTATACCACCTGTGTACCTCAATTATTCCAACTATAAATCGGTGTGCCACCGTTACAGGCACTGGCGTCACGAATCCAAAAGGGACCTTGCCCCAGGCACTCAAAATACCTGTAACATCCAGGGCACCTCATCCACCATCAGGCCTGGTCCCTACATACCGAGTGTGCCCCAGAGGAACTGTGTCTACCTCTCCTTCACTGCCGCATGCCTGCCCAGGGTTCTCCAATACAGTGAGCAACCCTCGCTTGCCCATAGCCGTGACCTCACTTCGCTATACCCTGCAGGTCTGGCGTGCTGCATAAATTGGCGTCACGAACAGGATTTACGGAACATTCCTGCGCCATTGCGGATATAACACTGTGTGCTAAAAATTGTCTTAAAGTGACCAAGCCCTATTGTTTTATTCAAAATTGCTGGGCCAAAGAACTGAAAAGAATTAGCGGTGTGAAGATAACGTTTTCTGGACTGTTTGCTGCTTGTTTGAGCCACCGCTTGCTGTCAGTGAATAGACAGCCATTTTGCCACTTAAACCTGAGGTGGATTGCAAGTGCGCCCGGTGAACTGTTTGGCGCGAAAAGAACCAGGCGGAGCCATCACCCAGCCGGCGAGGATGAAGAACGCCGCCCTGTCTGGAGGAAAAGGTGCTGCCTACCTGAGTCCCGGAGCTACGAGAGGCCGCGCCCACCTGCTGACGCTGTACGCAGGACGTCCGACGCCCGTAGCCACGCATCTCGAGCACCACCGGAGTGAGTACCGACTTAAAACTGTTGCCGGCTCTTCTGTTTACCTTACCGGAACATTCCCGACCCCTGCCAGGGCACCGGAGGGAGCCCCGTTAGTAACAAAAGACTTTTCTGTGAAAAAAAAAGTTATCATTGCCGCTTCGGTCCACTCCGCTACATTTAAAGGGCCATACCCACCTAGCAACACCATGTCTACACCGGAGGAAATCGGACAGGTGGCCCCAGTTGTGCCTTCTGGAGTATCCCCAGCCGACCCTAGGGCCCCTGCCGCCGCGGCACCGCCAAGTCTGATGCCGCTAACTATGCCGTACTATTTTAGGGCCCCCTGGTTCCCACGTTATTCAGGGGAAGCCCACAAGTTAAAGGACTTTAGGGAGCAGATACTGGCCTTGTTCCGGCTTTATCCCATAACTGCTGAACAGCAAATGGAGATCCTCCTGGCTCAGTTGGAAGGGGCCGCCCGCAGGGAAGTCATGTCGTGGCCCCGCTCTGAGAAAAGTAGCCTGGAACAGATTTTTGATTGCTTGGGCACCACATTTGAGGCCAGAACGGTGTCAGAAGTTAAAATGCGTTTCTTCAGCAGAAAGCAGCAGCCTGGAGAGTCGCTCCGCGATTTTGCCCTGTCCTTACAAGAGACACTGAGAGCTGTAGTCCAAGTGGATCCTAAAGAAGCTGAGGACCAGGACCGGACTCTTAGAGAGCAATTCATTGCGGGCGTAAGTAATGAGCATTTAAAGGGCCAGCTACGCATGTTGTCAGCTCAACACCCCCACTGTGCATTTCTGGACTTTAAGGAATTGGCCATCAGTATCTTAGGCCAGAACCCTGCTCCAGGGCCAGCAGCCTCCTATGAACCCCAGGCTTGTCAGCCCAAGACTGTGAATGTGGGGTCTGCAGGGGTCAGTCAGGCCACCCAAGCTCCAGTCACAGATGTAGTGGCAGCCCTCATGGAGCAAGTGAACCATCTTACTCTAAGTCTGGAGAAGGTGTGCAAGAAGATAGAGGAATGGGAGAGACCATTGTTACTAGAAGATGAAGGTCCTTTTCAGGCATGGGATCCAGCCGGTTCTCTCCGGTTCTGCCGAACCGTTTGTTAAAATTACAGCAGGTTCGCAGGACCGGTGAGAAGCAGGAATCCCGACCCGGTTCTGACCTGCAGCATAACCTAAATCAGTTTCAAAACCCGGCTCCAGCAGCCGGTCCCCCGCATGCAGCAACGCGCGCCCTGCGCAGGGCAGAAAAATGAATGACCTTTTTTTTTTCTTTTTTTTTGAAATCACTTACTACTGCCGCAGCGCCGCCGCCGCCCGCCCCCAGCCTGCGTGTGCCGGCCTCTCTGAGTCATGGCAACACGGTCACATGGCTCAGGCCGGGGGGCGTGACTGTTGAGTGAGCGGCGCCGCGGCGGCGGGAAGCAGCCAGGGACTGTCTAGATGCGAGCTGACTGACCGTGTTGTGTCTGACTCGCACAGTCCTAGACACAGCCGTCAGCAAGATTGAAGAGTCACAACCAGCAGGAGTCAGGACAGGTCAGGTCGTGTTAGGGTAGTGACAACATGGATGGAGGGGGCCACGGGGGGAGAAATGTGGCAACATGGATGGGGGAGAGAAATGTTACATCAACATGGATGGAGGGGGCCAGGGGGGAAGAAATGTGACAACATGGATGGGGCCGAGGGGGGGGGGGGGGTGGAGAAATGTGACAATATGGATCATGGAGGGGGCCAGGAGGGGAGAAATGCGACAACATGGATGGAGGGGGCCAGGGGGGGAGAAATGTAACAACATGGATGGGGGGGAGAAATGTGACAACATCAACATGGATGGAGGGAGCCGGGGGGGGGGGGGAGAAATGTGACAACATGGATGGGGGGGAGAAATGGGACAACATCAACATGGATGGAGGGAGCCGGGGGGGGAGAAATGTGACAACATGGATGGGGGGGAGAAATGTAACAAAATGGATCATGGAGGGGGCCGGGGGGGGGAGAAATGTGACAACATGGATGGAGGGGGCCAGGGGGGGAGAAATGTGACAACATGGATGGGGGGGTGAAATGTGACAACATGGATGGGGGGGTGAAATGTGACAACATGGATGGAGGGGAGAAATGTGACAACATGGATGGGGGGAGAAATGTGACAACATCAACATGGATGGAGGGGGCCGGGGGAGGAGAAATGTGACAACATGGATGGGGGGGGGGGGAGAAATGTAACAAAATGGATGGGGGGAGAAATGTGACAACATGGATGGGGGGGAGAAATGTGACAACATGGATGGGGGGGAGAAATGTGACAAGATGGAGAGGGAGAAATGTGACAACATGGATGGAGGGGGAGAAATGTGAGGGCTGATGTAACACAGGTGATTTGACAGGGAGGGGTGAGAAATGTGACATTGAGGGGGTGAAATGTGACATGGGGGGCTGATGGCTGACATGGGGGGCTGATGGCTGACATGGGGTCTGATCTGAGGCATTGGGGGTCTGATCTGAGGTCTGATTAATATTGGGGGTCTGATTGGGGCTGTCAGCTGAGGTCTGATTAACATTGGGGGTCTGATCTGAGGTCTGATTAACATTGGGGGTCTGATTGCTGGTCTGACCTGAGGTGTAATGGAAAATATTTTTTTCTTATTGTTCTCCTCTAAAACCTAGGTGCGTCTTATAGGGGCGAAAAATACGGTCCTCAAGCCAGCGATTGTCTGAAGCAGAGAGAAGATACCAGGACCACACAGAGGAGAAGCCAGCTGCTGGAGACGGGACCAGGGCCAGGTGAGCTGTGGGGGGGGGGGGGGCGCCAAAATGTATATGGTGTATTTATGTGTGTTGCATATATACAGTGGAGGAAATAATTATTTGACCCCTCACTGATTTTGTAAGTTTGTCCAATGACAAAGAAATGAAAAGTCTCAGAACAGTATCATTTCAATGGTAGGTTTATTGTAACAGTGGCAGATAGCACATCAAAAGGAAAATCGAAAAAATAACTTTAAATATAAGATAGCAACTGATTTGCATTTCATTGAGTGAAATAAGTATTTGAACCCTCTAACAAAAAAAGACTTAATACTTGGTGGAAAAACCCTTGTTTGCAAGCACAGAGGTCAAACGTTTCTTGTAATTGATGACCAAGTTTGCGCACATTTTAGGAGGAATGTTGGTCCACTCCTCTTTGCAGATCATCTCTAAATCCCTAAGGTTTCGAGGCTGTCTCTGTGCAACTCTGAGCTTGAGCTCCCTCCATAGGTTTTCGATTGGATTAAGGTCCGGAGACTGACTAGGCCACTCCATGACCTTAATGTGCTTCTTCTTGAGCCACTCCTTTGTTGCCTTTGCTGTATGTTTTGGGTCATTGTCGTGCTGGAACACCCATCCACGACCCATTTTCAGTTTCCTGGCAGAGGGAAGGAGGTTGTCGCTCAGGATTTCACGATACATGGCTCCGTCCATTTTCCCGTTAATGCGAATAAGTTGTCCTGTGCCCTTAGCAGAAAAACACCCCCAAAGCAAAATGTTTCCACCCCCATGCTTGACGGTGGGGACGGTGTTTTTGGGGTCATAGGCAGCATTTTTCTTCCTCCAAACACAGCGAGTTGAGTTAATGCCAAAGAGCTCTATTTTGGTCTCATCAGACCACAGCACCTTCTCCCAGTCACTCTCTGAATCATTCAGGTGTTCATTGGCAAACTTCAGACGGGCCTGCACATGTGCCTTCCTGAGCAGGGGGACCTTGCGAGCCCTGCAGGATTTTAATCCATTGCGGTGTAATGTGTTTCCAATGGTTTTCTTGGTGACTGTGGTCCCTGCTAATTTGAGGTCATTAACTAACTCCTCCCGTGTAGTTCTTGGATGCTTTTTCACCTTTCTCAGAACCATTGACACCCCACGAGGTGAGATCTTGCGTGGAGCCCCAGAGCGAGGTCGATTGATGGTCATTTTGTGCTCCTTCCATTTTCGAACAATCGCACCAACAGTTGTCACCTTCTCTCCCAGCTTCTTGCTAATGGTTTTGTAGCCCATTCCAGCCTTGTGCAGGTCTACAATTTTGTCTCTGACATCCTTGGACAGCTCTTTGGTCTTTCCCATGTTGGAGAGTTTGGAGTCTGCTTGATTGATTGATTCTGTGGACAGGTGTCTTTTATACAGGTGACTAGTTAAGACAGGTGTCCTTAATGAGGGTGACTAATTGAGTAGAAGTGTCTAACCACTCTGTGGGAGCCAGAACTCTTAATGGTTGGTAGGGGTTCAAATACTTATTTCACTCAATGAAATGCAAATCAGTTGCTATCTTTTATTTAAAGTTATTTTTTCGATTTTCCTTTTGATGTGCTATCTGCCACTGTTACAATAAACCTACCATTGAAATGATACTGTTCTGAGACTTTTCATTTCTTTGTCATTGGACAAACTTACAAAATCAGTGAGGGGTCAAATAATTATTTCCTCCACTGTATGGTGTATGTATATGTGAACATGTGTCGTGACGCTGCGTGTCTGCCGCTGAGTAGGGAACCTGTTGTTAAAAATTTGAATCCCACCCCTGGTCCTTTTCCTCCAAGGCTCCCACCTGCATATGGAGACGTATACCCAAAAGAGCCTGATGGGCGACCAAGGTACCGGCCCAGAAGTAGAAAACAGCCTGTCTGCCACCACTGCAAGAAATATGGACATACTGAATCAATGTGCTGGCAGTTAAACGGGCAACCCCTGAGGCAGAGGACCGCCCCTTGGGAGGTAGAACAGTAGGTCCAAAGGATCCAAGCTGGATGCCTAAGTATGTAGGATCCCGTCCAAAAGTCAATATATGTATCAACGGGATACCCTTTGAAGCCCTGTTGGACACTGGGTCACAGGTCACCACCATTCAACGGCCTGCCTTTGACAAGTTCTGGGATCCAAGTCTCCTCACCCAGCCACCAGAGTCCTGGCTAGATATCATTGCCAGCAACGGTAAGCCAGTGAAAGTGCATGGGTATTGGGAACCTACCCTTCAGGTGGGAGATGCCACCCTGCCACAGCAAGGCGTAATTGTGGTACAAGCAGGAGATAAAGGAGGACACCCTGTGATCTTAGGGACTAACGTTCTAAAAAATTGCTACTCCGAAGTGCTTGAAGCATTGAATCAAACTATATCTTCAGCCTCACCTGCTTCCAGAAGAGTTATCCAAAAGAATATTAGTGTGCTGAGTGCTCAACAAAAGTTTGCCAACAAGAAAGGAGAAATTTGCACTGTCCGGATCCGGGATAACCGGCCGGTAATTCTGCCTCCAAATTCCCAGATCATCCTGTGGTGCCGTGCGGTGTTAGGGATCCAGGGCCAGGACTATCAAGCCCTAGTGGAACCTATTCCCTTTGAAAATCATCCCTTCGTACGGACAGCCAAGAGCATGGTGACTGTGTCTCAAGGTAAAGTGCCTGTCCGTTTAATTAACTTTGGTGATCATCCCGTGACTCTCCTTAAACACTGCCCCGTTGCTCAGCTTTTCCAGGTGTCTTTCCAGGATGTAATCCGTCTGCCTGCCACGGAGGCGTTCCAGACCACACAGAGCAGCAGCACCCTTTCAACATCCTGGTGGGAAGAACTACATGTGGGGGACGAATCTACCCCAAAGGAGCAGATAGAGGGAGTCCTGAAGCTGGTGAAGGAGCACCACCAGGCTTTCAGCAAGCACTCCACGGACTACGGAGAGGTCAGTGTAATCAAACACACCATACCCACTGGCTCTCACCCTCCTATTAAGGAGAGGCACAGACCCATACCACCTACTACCTATCAGTCTGTGAAAGAGATGATAAAAGAGATGAAAGACTCTAATATAATTCGGGACAGCCATAGTCCCTGGGCTGCGCCTCTAGTTCTTGTCCGAAAAAAAGATGGCAGCATAAGGTTCTGCGTGGATTACAGAAAAATTAATCAAATCACCCACAAAGATGCATATCCACTGCCACGCATTGAAGAGTCCTTGACTGCCCTGGGGTCATCAGCCTATTTCTCTACCTTGGACTTAACCAGTGGGTACTGGCAAGTACCCATGGCCCCAGAAGATCGAGAAAAGACTGCTTTAACTACACCTATGGGCCTGTTTGAATTCAATTATATGCCGTTTGGACTGTGTAATGCTCCAGGAACGTTCCAGAGGCTGATGGAACGTTGTTTAGGCCATAGGAATTTTGAGACTGTACTCTTATATCTGGATGACGTCATTGTATACTCCAAGACGTATGAGGACCATTTAAAGCACCTGGGTGAGGTGTTTCAAATTCTTGCTAAATATGGCCTCAAAATCAAGCCATCCAAGTGCCACCTACTGAAACCAGCGGTCAAATACCTTGGGCACGTGGTTAGTGCCGAAGGAATACAGCCTGATCCTGATAAACTTGCTGCTGTTCGCAACTGGCCTACTCCAACGACCGTGAAAGAGGTGAGAAGCTTTCTCAGTTTTGCAGGGTACTACAGGCGTTTCATCCTGCATTTCGCACAAATTGCGGATCCCATCCAGGAACTGTTGAGGGGGCATCCGAAGAAGAGCCCGAAAACTCCTATTCCTGTTGAATGGAACCAAGAACGAGAAATTGCCTTTCAACTCCTAAAGAAGAAGTTGACTGAACCCCCTGTTCTGGGTTACCCAGATTATCAGAAGCCATTTCCTCCTCTACACGGATGCCAGTAAAAGAGGCCTGGGGGCCGTGTTGGCTCAGGTGCAAGACAACAAAGAAAGGGTAATTGCCTACGCCAGCAGATCCCTGAAGGGAGCTGAAAAGAATGACCAGAATTACAGTTCTTTCAAGCTGGAGTTTCTTGCCTTAGTGTGGGCTGTGACTGAAAAGTTCAAAGACTATCTCGCTGCCACACCATTTGTTGCCTTCACGGACAATAATCCCCTGGCGCATCTGAACACGGCCAAGTTAGGGGCACTGGAGCAAAGATGGGCCTCCCGCCTAGCCAACTATGACTTTACTGTGAAGTACCGGGCAGGCCGCTCCAATGATAATGCTGATGCCCTGTCGCGGCTTCCCACTACAGAGGCCCCAGATGAGCTAAAAGATGCCTGGGAAGAGGTGGAAATGCCTGCGTTCTACAATAAATTCGCCCAGCAGGATAATATCCGTACTGAAAATCTCCCTGCTGCTGATCCTCCCTCATCAGATGATCCTGAGTCCAGAGGCGATCAAGAAAGATGGATTAAGCTCCAGTCCGAAAGTAGAGTCCTCGGTGAACTGCTCGACTTCCTTACCAGTGGGAAAATCCCTGAGAGAATCCGCAGGAAGAGTGCAGACCCAGAACTAGTGAGACTGTGGCGACATCGCCACCAATTATTCCTTCAAAGGGGTCTGTTGCTCCGAAGGAGTCTGGATCCAGTGTCCTGTGATAGAGTTTACCAAATTCTCCTGCCACGTAGGGATGCCAGCCTGGTACTGGACATGTACCACAACCAGTCCGGACACTTCGGTGTGCAAAAAACTGAGGCTACCATACGGAGGAGATTTTATTGGATTGGGATGAGAGAGGATATCGAAAAATGGTGCCGAGAATGCACTGCCTGCGCTGTGGGACGGACTGAACGCCATGACCAGAGGGCGCCTCTCCACCCTATTGTAAGTACAGCTCCTCTAGAACTTGTTGCGATTGATCATGTGAAGTTGGAGCCGAGTCGCTCTGGGTATACTTATGCCATGACTATAATTGATCACTTCACCAAGTTTGTCATAGCAGTGCCTGTGAAAGACCTGACAGCCAAGACCACAGCGGAGGCGTTCTGGAAACATTTCCTGTTGCCCTACGGCTGCCCAGAGAGGATCCTCACGGACCAAGGGTCTGCATTTGAGTCACAGCTGTTCCAGGAGATGTGTCTGCTGCACAACTGCCAGAAAGTCCGGACCACCGCCTACCATCCGCAAGGTAACGGACTCTGTGAAAAAATGAATAAGACTCTCATTGAAATGTTGAGAGCAGTACCCCCTGAGACGAGGGGTGATTGGCCTACTCTGTTGCCACAGCTCATGTACACTTACAACAACACCATCCATTGTTCCACCGGTTACACCCCGTTCTATTTGATGTTTGGCCGACAAGGGAGATTGCCTGCGGACCACTCCTTGGGTGTCCAAGTACCGGATGTAATCAACCCACTACCCAGGACCGATTGGGTAGTGGAGCATCAAAGGCGTCTCCTCAATGCTAAGGAGATTGTCCAGGAACGGATGGAGATTGTTCGTGAGAGGCAGCAGAAGGACTATGACCAGACTGCCCATGCGGGACCCCTGGCTCTGGGAGACAAGGTATGGTTGAAAAACAACCACCGGACCAGCAAGTTGGACAGCAAGTGGGAAAGGATTCCTTACCTTATTACTGCCATACCCAATGCTGCAGCCCACATTTACCAGATCTCCAGAGAAGGAAAAGGTCCCCAAGTCGTTCACAGGAACCGTCTCAAGTCCTGTATAGAAGGGGAACCAGCGGCGGAGGAGATGGAGCTTGAGCCTTCTGAGGAAGAATTGCCGGCTCCACCTATGGACCCTATGCAGGCTGTGGAGAACTTGATCCACGATAAAGAGCCACTCCACTGGGCCCTCACGCCTTGGCTGAATTTGCTGGTTCCTGCTCCTGTTCCTGTTGGTCTCCCGTCTCAGGAGACTTCACCTCCGAGAGCTCCTGAAGAAGTTCCAGAGGCGGTGAGCTCCCTTGACCTTCCTGAGTCCCGGCAGGAAGAATCTCCGCCACTAAGGAGGTCTACCCGTTCTACCAGGGGACACCCACCTGTGAGGTTTGAGGACTACATCATGGGCCCAGGTAGCCCCTCACGGGAAACCCCTGTTTAACCCTGTTGCAAGCTTGGGTATGGACTCATGTGTTCCTTTGAGCCTCCAAGGACTTATGTTTATTTATGTTTTCATGGACTATCCTGGTTTATTAATACGCTGCACCAGGTCAGCGCCCCTGTTCCCTTACACTATCCTGAGAGAAGAGAACGACGCCCCTTTTCACCATTCCTTACAGTTACCTTGTTTGTTGATTTCTATGCTGTTGCTGTGATAATTGCCATGTATGCCGGTTCTCATTTTGTCTTTCAGGCTGCAGTATCCAGCCGGGCAGGGCCCCTCCATGTTGCGCCGGGGACGGGCAACGTTATAGCGTGGTGGTATGTAGTGTCCCACTGGATTAAGGTGGGCACTGCACAAAAGGGGTTAATGTGTCTTTATTACCTTTAATGTTATGTGTATTCATTTCCCTGTGTTAGCTGGGTGTCAGGCCTGTCAGGGTGCAGTTTAGCCTCCCAGACGTTAGAGGGAGCTAGAGAGCCCTAGATATATATAGGAAGGCCCAGACAGGGGAGTGGTAGTTCATTCCAGGGGACTAGAGGAGTTACTTCGTTCACCTGAAGCTCCTGAGGCTAGGATTAGCTCAGTAGAGACACCCCAGTTGCAGGACAGAATCTCCTGGGAGAAACCCACAGTCAGGATCTTACCAGCAAAGATAAGTAACACTGATGGGCAGATGCTATAGGAAGCAGAGCAAGGATTTAATACGAGAGGAAGATATATATATACCAAGGATTTAAGCCACCATTTAGGCATCCGGGCCTTGGGATTGAAACCAGACAGGAGTTCTAGAAAGGACAGTGTACGCCATTTCTGAGGAAAGGTACAACCTGATTCTGAGTGCATTGTGGATTTACCCTCTGAGTATCTTGCATAATTAATACCTGCCATCTTGTGGAGTAACCCTGCTTGTAAAGCTGTGATCTAAAGGACTGTGTTACCATCTGTATGTACAAAGTTGGACTATTAAGTAAAGCAACGTTTGGTTCACTATACCACCTGTGTACCTCAATTATTCCAACTATAAATCGGTGTGCCACCGTTACAGGCACTGGCATCACGAATCCAAAAGGGACCTTGCCCCAGGCACTCAAAATACCTGTAACATCCAGGGCACCTCATCCACCATCAGGCCTGGTCCCTACAACCCGAGTGTGCCCCAGAGGAACTGTGTCTACCTCTCCTTCACTGCCGCATGCCTGCCCAGGGTTCTCCAATACAGTGAGCAACCCTCGCTTGCCCATAACCGTGACCTCACTTCGCTATACCCTGCAGGTCTGGCGTGCTGCATTAAGGCCAGACCACACAACTCGGCATTCCTATAGACCGGGGACACAATCAGCCCTGGGGGGCGGCATGTTGCACAGACACTGTCGCTATCGAATGGATGGAGCTGTGGATGATAAGGTGTGATGAGGCAGCAGCATTCACCAAAGGTCCGTGGCTTCTGCAAAAAGGTGATCCGCGGGGGTCTCACTCCTGACGATAGGCTATATGAAAATCCTAGAAAACCCCCTTTAATACAATGAATACAAGATTATATTAAATGACAAGCTCAGCTGTGTCTCTACCTTTCTCATCATTGACAATGACTAAAGGCCTGCCTGACCAGGTTAGTACTTGGGCTAAAGAAAGCAAGTTGTAATCAAATGAATGGACATGATGTACTGGAGAGAGACATCAGATGCATAATATTCTATGACAAATCTACTTTGTTGTTGCTTTTCATAGAAGGATAGAAGATGTATTAATAGCAATATTGTAAATTATATAAAATATGTCAGGAGTTACTCATCATGCAAATGACAAGCTCCATTACACTCTGGAAATAGACAGTTATATAACGGGAAGGCTCCCACTTCCATCATGCAAGTGACAAAACTTATAACTGAACAACAAATTTTATACGGCAGTGACCAGACCTCCCAAGTGTCCCTCTTTTGGAGGGTAGTCCCTATTTTTGACCCAAGTCCCTCTTTTCCTCTTTGCTCCTTAAAGGCTATGTAACCTTCGGAGGCAATTTTTTTATGATTGCATGTTAGGCTACTTTCACACTCGTGTTTTGTGCGGATCCGTCATGGACGGATCTGTTCAGGTAATGCAACCGTCTGCATTCGTTCTGAACGAATCCGTTTGTATTATCTTTTTTTTTTTTTTTTTTTATAAATTCTTTATTTAGGTTTTTCAATTTTCGGTTTTCCAAAGCATAACAAGCCATGAGGGGAATATCGGGCATAGCCCAACAAACAGTGTAAGCATACAGTAAATGACAGTAGGCTAGACAATTAAACAAAGCGCCCAGAGGGAGCACATAGCAGTCTATAAGTCAGTCCTAAGACTGGACATCTAATAGATATCATAGTGAGATGAAAGAGGGAAAAGATTAAAGAGAAAAATAAAAAAATAAAAAATGGAGGGGGGAGGAAGGGAACAGTAAACTGCACTCTCACGCAGAGGATAATAGCAATCGACTCCAGATTTTAGTGAACTTCTTCTCGGTGTGTCTCATAGAGGAGGTGAGGTCTTCCATTCTCATGGTCTCCTGAACTTTGTTGATCCACATAGTGACAGTGGGAGTAGAAGGTTGCCTCCACATGCATGGGATGCAAGCTCTCGCTGCATTGACCAGATGTCGTATCACAGACTTGCCATAGGTAGAGAGAGGAATCTCGCATCGATGGAGCAGGAAGAATGCAGGCGTCTTAGGCAGGGCATAGGAGGTGAATTTAGATGTGATCAGCCACACTGAGTCCCAAAAACTCGTGAGAATAGGACAATCCCAGAAGATATGCAAGATAGTGCCTCTCACAGAGCCACATCGCCAACATAGCGGTGAGACTGTAGGGAAAATGGCATTAAGTCTAGTAGGGATCCTATACCATTGGGACATGAGTTTGAATCCCGCCTCTTGGACACTGCTGGCTATAGAGGTTTTGTGGGTGCAAGTAAACAGTCTTAACCGCTGTTCCGGGGAAAATGTGACATCCAAGTCTGTTTCCCACTGAGTGTTATAACCGGGAGGAGGTTGGTCAGGCGGTGAGAGCAGCAAGCCGTACATCCGTGAGAGGGTACGTCTTGTCACCCCAGGTTGGTCACAAAGGGACTCAAAGTCCGTCTTGTCACGGTTATACGTCGTTGCCGGAGGGAGCGTGGCTATGAAATGTTTAAGTTGTCTAGACTGCCATGGGTTGAAGTTAGGGGTTCCTGCCATCTCTGTGATCTGTTGGGGGGTGAGCCACGCATTCGAGGCAACCAGATGAATTTGTTACAATATACTAGGTCACGAAAGGGACCGCGTTCCATCCCAGGGGGAAACTGGGGGTTACCAAGGATAGGGGACATGGGAGAGGGGGACGGGGAGACACCGGGACGATCCTGTATGGAAGAAAAGGCTTTCAGTTAGGGGCCTATGGTCGGGTGCAAGCGCGCCTCCAGAGGGATGTGGGCAGCTAACCATGGTGTAGCAGCTAATGGAGTAGGCAGGAAAGACTGTTCAACTGAGATCCATTGTTTGTACGCCTTATGTCGACACCAATCGACAATTCTCAGGAGATGTGATGCTCTGTGGTATGTAAGGAAGTCTGGTACCCCCAGACCCCCATCAAGCTTGGGACGGAAAAGGACTGACCTGGCTATTCTGGATGGTTTGCCAGCCCAGATGAATTGCGTCAGCATTTTCAGAAGATTGTGAAAAAAGAGTCTGGGACTGTGGACAGGCAGGGCTTGAAAGAAGAAGAGGATCTTTGGCAATATGTTCATTTTAAAAATAGAGACTCTACCAAACCACGAAAACGTGTTTTTATGCCAACGGTCCAAGTCTGATTTTATGGTTCGAAGAAGTGGCGGGTAGTTAGCCTGGTATAGGTCAGAGAGAGTAGGGGTCAGATATATCCCAAGGTATTTTAGTGATGATCTCGCCCATTTAAAAGGCAAGTTATCTGATAATGTCGCGACCAAGTCCGCTGCGAGAGAGATGTTTAAGGATTCAGACTTCTGATAGTTGATCTTAAAGTTCGAGAGGTGGGCATACGTCTTAAGTTCTTGTTGCAAATTTGGGAGGGTAATTCTCGGGTTGGTGAGAAAAAATAGCAGGTCGTCCGCATACGCTGCGACTTTATGTGAGGTCCCTTGGATCTGCAATCCAGAGATGTCGGGGTTCCCCCGTATGCGACATAAAAGTGGTTCCAGACAAATAACAAATATTAAAGGGGATAGAGGACAGCCCTGTCTTGTTCCATTGTGAATGGTAAGGGGCGTGGAAAACTGGCCATTCACCTTGACTACGGCCACAGGATTGGAGTAAAGATTACTAATACGAGCCATCATCTTCTCACCCAATCCTATGTGTCGCATGGTCTCAAACATGAACTTCCAATTGACTCTATCAAATGCCTTTTCGGCGTCAGTTGATAGGAATAGTGTTGGAATCTTAGAGGTGATGGCCTGGTAAATCATGTTTATCGCTCTTGTGGTATTATCACGGACCTCTCTCAGGGGTAGAAAGCCTGTTTGGTCTAAATGGATTAATTTTTGGAGATGTGGTAGGAGACGCATGGCCAGTATTTTAGAGAATAACTTTAAGTCAACATTAATCAATGAGATGGGACAATAGTTTTGGCATTGTGATAGGTCTTTCCCTTCTTTAGGGATGACCGTGATGTGTGCTCTAAGAGTATCATTGGGGAGGATACGAGCCATATCAAATGAGTTAAAGGCAGCTAGAAATTGAGAAGACAGAATGTCCCCGAACTGTTTATAATAGGATAGCGTGAGTCCATCCAGACCAGGAGCCTTCCCAGTTTGGGAGTCCTTAATAGCTGTCTGTAACTCAGATGGCGATATGGGTGTCTCCAAGGCCGAAACAGCCTCTGGGGGGAGAGAAGATAGACCCGAGGACTCAAGATAAGCACTCATTGAGGGCATGGACTCAGATGAAGCAGACTGGTGAGAGTCATCAAGATTATACAGTATGTGGTAGTATGTTTTGAAAGCTTCTGCTATTTCCCGTGGAAGGATGATTTTCGTACCGGAATGATCAGACACATGAGGTACATACGAGCATAGCCTAGTCTTACGCAAACCACGAGCAAGGGTTCTGCCTGGCTTATTTCCATGTTCGTAGTAGTGTCTACGACATTTGACTAAAGTCGCCTTCGCTTTGGAGAGGCATAGTGAACGAACCTGGTCTCGAACCTGGGTGAGTTCTGCTCCCAGCTGCGAGTCCAGGGTCTGTTTGTGCTGCTGCTCCAAAGCGTGAATACGCGTCAGGAGGGCAGTGATCTTTGCCGCTCTTTTTTTTTTCCGCTGAGATCCTATCTTTATAAAGGTACCTCTGATAAAACATTTATGGGCCTCCCAAATAGTAAGGGGATCGCTCTCAGATGTAATATTGTTCGCAAAATATTCAGTCAGATCTTTCCGGATTTCAGATGTAACCTGTAGGTCTTGCAGGAGCGAGTCGTTTAACTGCCAGTGCCAGGCTCTGGCCTGGAAGGTCGGAAAGGAGAGTGATATCGAGATCAGGGCATGGTCAGAAAAGGCTATGGGGTCAATCTCCGCCTTGGTAAGGAGGTCTAGTCTAGCATGGTTCAGGAGGAGGTAATCTAATCTGGAGTAGGAGTTGTGTGAGTGGGAAAAGAACGTATAGTCCCGAGATGTTGGGTACAAGATGCGCCATGTGTCTACAAGTTGATGGGAAAAAAGGAGCTCCTTTAGCTTGGATAGTGCTGAGCGGGGTAGTGAAACTTGGCCCTTGGAGGAATCCATGCGAGGGTCTAAGACAATATTAAAGTCACCCCTGAGAATCAGGAGGCCCTAAGAGCCTTGGTCAGGAAACAAACCTGTCCCGTGTTGGGGGCGTAAATGGACGCCAAGGTAACCAGTGTGCCTGCCAACCTACCTTTAACGAACAGGTACCTGCCCGTCCCATCAGTGCGAGAGTCAATCAGATCCCAGGAGATAGCGTTGGAGACAAGAATAGAGACACCTTTTGTCTTGGCATCAGGAGTAGTGCTGTGATAGACATGAGGGAAAAGCCTGTCCGAGAGCTTCGGAATGGAAGTAGAGCGGAAATGCATTTCTTGGATAAACGCCACTTGTGCCCATTTTTTCCAGAGAAGACCCAAGAGGGATGATCTCTTTTCAGGGAGGTTCAAACCCTGTGCATTAAGGGAGACCAGTAAAACATCAGACATAATGCAATAGTTAGTCTCAAAAATAAGTACGCTGAGAATATTTTTGTGAGAGAAGTATACCGTGGAGAGGGGGAAGGGAAAGGGAGATATGGACAGGAGAAGGAAAGATGAGAGAGAAGAAAGAAGAAAAAAAAAATGGGGGGGGAGGGGTATTTAAATTAAATTTGGGGGGAAAAATTGGTTTCCAGCTAAAAATAAGAAAAAAGCCTCAGAGCTATAATGAACTGTGAGCTGTCTGTCCGGGAGGGTTTCCTAAGGGAAGGACTCACAGTGCCCTAGTGGGGGAAGTAGAACAGATGATGTCTAAAAAAGGAAATAGAACGTATCACCTGGGAGAACTCCCAGTGACCCAAAGTGCAACAAGCAAAAATTTGTATCAAGGAGACCCCTTCAGTAATGTGATGTAACATTGACAGCGAGGAGAGAAGAAGACCGTTTGTATTATCTTTAACATAGGCAAGACGGATCCGTCTTGAACACCATTGAAAGTCAATGGAGGACGGATCCGTTTTCTATTGTGCCAGATTGTGTCAGTGAAAACGGAACCGTCCCCATTGACTTACATTGTGTGCCAGGATCCGTTTGGCTCAGTTTTATCAGACGGACACCAAAACGCTGCAAGCAACATTTTGGTGTCCGTCTCCAGAGCGGAATGGAGACTGAACTGATGCAAACTGATGCATTCTGAGCGGATCCTTTTCCATTCAGAATGCATTAAAATGCAAACTGATCCATTTTGGACCGCTTGTGAGAGCCCTGAACGGATCTCACAAATTGAAAGCCAAGATGCGAGTGTGAAATTAGATGTACTCATTTTGGGCTAAAATAATTTTTTTATTGGTCTTTATTAAAAATATTCAGCCTTTCAGTCACAAAGGGGTAACTGTCTAGCAGTGTGAATCGTACTTTAACTTTGTGCCGGACATCTAATAAACCTTATCTCTAAATTGCTAAAAGGCCATAACCACATATTTAAGCCACATTCTTATCAGTAAGATATGATCTGAGCTATAATGAGCATTTAGGAGGTTAGAGATCGGAGATAAGTAGCCGTCTGCTGAGCTGCCTGATGGGAAACAATAAAAATACAGATCCTGCTACTAGAGAATCTCAAGGCTGTACACAGAAAAGGGCTCAACATTTTTAAGAAAGACCTATTGAAAAAATGACTTTTAGCTCAAAATTAGTACAATGTAATAATAAAAAAACAATTGCCCCCAAAGGTATACATAGCCTTTACATGTCCCTCTTTTTTATCTGAGATATAGATTTGCATTATTACATTTACAATCTTGATCCAGAAAGTGTTTGTCTGGTTCTGATCGGTATTTTGGACCCTGTCTTGTATATTATTTCATTATTTGATGCAATTTTGATTCTAAAATTTTTTGTATTCAGATCATTTTTGAGCTATTGTGTAAAAGAAAAGTATTGAAGTATATAAATGTGCAGGAAAAATGGGTTTTCATACAATAAATTTTGAGAAGAAAACAGCACTACTCACTGGATGTATTCAAACATCTGTCCCAATGGTGGCGGTGCCAGCGGTGTTAAATCCAAACCCGACAGGCCCCCCAGCAATCCATAGAAGAGAATAATTACCGCAGCACACTCTGTCTTCAGTCATATATGGTTTATTCACCAACCGTGCAACGTTTCGACTTCGACTTTTTCAAGCATATGAATTATAACAGTGAAGAGTCCACTTATATACACCTAGTACCAAATAATAAAATAACACCTGTTTTTAACTTATAATATAAATCACTTTGTGCATATACAGTATATCAAATAATACATTTCACATACCACACATGTTCCCCATGTCGCATAGAAAGCCGACATTGAAGGCGTCTCTCAGCGTCTCTGAATCCCCATTGCACATGCGTTGCCAAAGTTCATAGGTAATCGTTAAATCAAATGTCCAATTCTGATTGCTGTATAAAATATCCGTTACAGCCTCAACTCCCCTCTCATCAAATAAAACAATACATCCCTATACTTATAAATTATAACAATCCCATTAGTATAATCCCAACCCGGTCCTAGAATGTACTGTCGGACGTGAGGTGAAGCGCGTGGAGTAGGCGTGTCATGCCTATGTGGAGCCTCGCGTCTCCAGGCAACCCAAGACGCTCCTTTCCATTCAGACATTAGAATAAATTGGAAAACGGGAGGTTAAACATTAGCAAGTGTATACTGAGCATTACTAAGCAACTGAGGACGTTCCTTCTCTAGTGCAACTTAGGAAATATTGGCTACAGGGATACAACAATGTTAACCCTGTCATGGCCAAGATCACTGGAAATAATCCCTGATTTGTTGTGACAATTACTACAATATTCATCTCCTCTATTCTCACAAGGCGGTGATACTTCATAAAAAAGTAATTAAATAAAATTTCCTTATATGGAACAACTTAGATGGAAAGAACTAGGATATAGCTTCAATAGTGAGTTATATACATCGGCATAAAAATATATAAATAAGGCTGATGCTAAGGCCATATTGTAGGTTGCTCCCATTCATGTGATATGATTAGTTTGGAAAATTCCACATGTCTAGTGAACTGAATCCTGGACATAAGGACTCATCCATCACCACATCCACCCGGGTCGTTCCATTATTCCAGGATGATCCGCCACCCCATTAACGGGGGGAGAATCCTCATGGGGTCGACCTACGCATTTCGCACACACAGTCCAGCCGCCTAGATTATACTCATTCATTGGTCTAACCTTATTTATGAACAAGTTGTAGGTAGCCCACTTTAATGGACATACCATTACCCTTATTTGCTAATCAGCCAAGGATAATTAAATAGTACCAACCAGTCATAAAAACCCACTAAATGAGGAGCCATAATCAGTAGTTCCAAGTGAGTTGTGTTCACAATTAGAAGATAAAGAAGTATCAAACCTCCCTTGTTTGTTTGCGGGTAGTTCATCCTTTTAATCCATGTGGGAGAATGTCCAGAGATCAAAAATCCACAACAGATGTTTCATAGAGTAGACATTGGTCTGGTAATCCCTAAAAGTGAAAAAAACATAAAAGCCATTAAAACAGAAAAACACAGCATTATGCTGGGCTAATACTTGTTACATTAAAACCAACAGATTTAAGGGGATCTAGAAGAGGAAGCCCACTTTGAATTCACGGTTGAGTCCCTTAGGTTCCAATTTATCCAATTCAAATATCCATTTTAATTCCAATCTCTTTAACAAACGTTCCTGGTCCCCACCTCTGCCATCGATTATCCTGAACCTAAATTGTGTAACATTGTGTTTACAATTTAAAAAATGTTCTAGTACCGATAGTTCCACCTGAATCTCTTCCTTCATGTCCTGCTTTCCAGTCAATAATTTAAGCATGGAATACATATGTTGGTTAATTCTCAATTTACATGGCTGTGTAGTTTCCACTACGTAAAGCAACCCACAAGGGCAATGCAATGTGTAAATAACAAAATCTGAGGAACAGGTGTAAAAATCCTTAATAGTATATTGTCTGCCCGTTTGGGGATGGGAAAATGCATTGCCCTTGATGAGACTGCTGCAATTGCAACAGCCCAAACAAGTGAAACAGCCTGTTCTGAGGGTCTTCTGTTTGGTATTATTTAGTGTATCTGCCCGTACTAATGTATTTCCCAAATTCCTTGCTCTTATGTATGGCATCAGCGGTGGCATTTGGAATTCTTCTATTTCCGGAAAGGATTGGGAAAGTATTTGCCAATTTTTCCTAAGGACCTTTGTTATGTAGGTAATCTTAGGGTGGCTCTACCTCTAAGTGAATGGTATCAGTGCTCGTATTGTGACTTTTTGCCCTCTCAGTCACTATTTACTTAAAAAACTAAAATACTTCTTGGATAGGCACTCGGACATCTAGAGTATATGCAGCATACACAATTTTATTCACAACAATATAACAACTATCTATAAGAACAATTAAAATGATGAATGAGATAGGAATGAATATAAAAATAAATAAATATTAGATTACTCCATAAACTCGATGTATATAGAATTAGCTCCACCCTGGTATGGAAGGTATTTAGTCCATTGATACACATTAATCCTCTTACTATTCAGTGCTTTTCATTATCTAGTCCATCCACTATAAAATCGATGAGGTAGTTCAAGACAAATAGTTCATTAGAACAGTTCTCCTTAGTTATATTATTTCGATTAATAGGACCTTTTGCTTTTTCTCTCGAAATTATAGCATTAAATCTTTAGACGGTTAGGGATCGTATCGATCTAGCGGTAAACGTATATTCGATATCACACGATTATATTCCAGAGGTACTCACTGTTCACTCGGTCTCTGCGAGGTATGTGTATAAAGAGCGTTGCCACACTAATCTTCAGTGTGGGTCTTGCTTATCTCCGCTTCCAACCTTATTTCGTTGAGTATCACGTGGTAAAAATGCGTGGTGTCTCTAACATATGAGATTGCACCAACCGCAAATGGTCTGAAGAGTCTATCAAGAATTATTGCAGCATGAGAGAAAACAGAGTCAATACTTGACACTATTGGACGGCCTGGTGGGTTATTTAGGTCTTTGTGTATTTTAGGCAAGATGTAGAGGAGTGGTGTAACTGGATGTTGTATAATGAGATAATTGTGTAGTTTCTCATCTATTGTGTCATTTGCAAATGTATTATCCACTAATAGTTTTATTTGGCGCATAACTGTAAATTTTGGGTCTCCATTTAGGGGTTGATATACCTCCCTGTCTTCTAATTGTCGTTTTATCTCTTGGGTGTATTTAGATGTATCCATTATTACTATGGCTCCCATAGAAATAAAGGCTAAATAAAATTTATATATATATATATATTTTTTTTGTAATTGTAAACTCTACTGCCATCCGGCACCAGCCATCGGTTGCTGATGCATTTGAACGCACTGAGCCCTACGCCCCCCAGGGACCGACGGGTGCATTCACTCAATTGGATTGTGGCAGGCGCAGCACTATAAAGTGCCTTTTGCGCTGTGGCATTAGAAGAATTTTGATATCTCTGACTTTTAGCATAACCAGACTGTCTATTAGGGTCCATTCACACGTCCGTAATTTGGGTCAGCATTCGTTCCGCAATTTGCGGACCCATTCACTTTCAATGGGGCTGGAACGGATGCAAATCCACATTTCCTGGATCCGCATCCATTTTTTCGGGATCCGCATCCGTTTTTTCGGGATCCGTTTTTTCGGGATCCGCAATTTAGTTCCTGGAAAAAATAGAACATGTCCTATTCTTGTCCGCAATTGCGGACCAGCAAAGGCATTTTCTATTATAGTGTCAGTGATGTGCGGATCCGCAAATTGCGGATCGCACATTGCAGGTGTCCGTGTTTTGCAGATCCGCAATTTGCGGATCCGCAAAACACTTACGGATGTATGAATGGACCCTTAGGGTCCATTCACACGTCCGTTTTTTCTTTCCTGATCTGTTCCGTTTTTTGCGGAACAGATCTGGACCAGATCTGGACCCATTCATTTTCAATGGGTCCTGGAAAAAATCGGACAGCACAATGTGTGCTGTCCGTTTCCGTTGTTCCGTTCCGCATGTCCGTTTAAATATAAAACATGTCCTATTCTTTTCCGCAAAATTCGGATCCTGGTACAATACAAAGTCAATGGATCCGCAAAAAACGGAAGACATTCGGATGTCATTACGTATGTCATCCGTTTTATGCGGATTCCGTTCCTGGAAATTACATTTTAATTTTTTTTAATTTTTAATTTATTTTATTTTTTTCAAAGAAATCCAAACAACTTTATTTGCTTATTAAAATTCATACATGTTTCCGTTTTTTGCGGATCCGCAAAAAACAGATGACATACGGATGACATACGGAAACATTTTCAGGAACAACGGATCCGCAAAAAACGGACCGAAAATCGGGATATAGAAAAATACTGACGTGTGAATGTAGCCTTACTCTGTAATTCCTCTAGTGCCGTTCTATGGAAGAGCACACCAAATGCTTGAAATAACTTCTTTATTAACTTCAACTTTTCTTCATATATAACACTGCCGCCTCTGCAGCAGATAGTCCATGTACAGGGTGGGCCATTTATATGGATACACCTTAATAAAATGGGAATGGTTGGTGATATTAACTTCCTGTTTGTGGCACATTAGTATATGTGAGGGGGGAAACTTTTCAAGATGGGTGGTGACCATGGCGGCCATTTTGAAGTCGACCATTTTGAATCCAACTTTAGTTTTTTCAATAGAAAGAGGGTCATGTGACACATCAAACTTATTGGGAATTTCACAAGAAAAACAATGGTGTGCTTGGTTTTAACGTAACTTAATTCTTTCATGAGTTATTTACAAGTTTCTGACCACTTATAAAATGTGTTCAATGTGCTGCCCATTGTGTTGGATTGTCAATGCAACCCTCTTCTCCCACTCTTCACACACTGATAGCAACACCGCAGGAGAAATGCTAGCACAGGCTTCCAGTATCCGTAGTTTCAGGTGCTGCACATCTCGTATCTTCACAGCATAGACAATTGCCTTCAGATGACCCCAAAGATAAAAGTCTAAGTGGTCAGATCGGGAGACCTTGGGGGCCATTCAACTGGCCCACGATGACCAATCCACTTTCCAGGAAACTGTTCATCTAGGAATGCTCAGACCTGACACCCATAATGTGGTGGTGCACCATCTTGCTGGAAAAACTCAGGGAACGTGCCAGCTTCAGTGCATAAAGAGGGAAACACATCATCAAGTAGCAATTTTGCATATCCAGTGGCCTTGAGGTTTCTATTGATGAAGAATTGCCCCACTATCTTTGTACCCCATATACCACACCATACCATCAATTTTTTTGTTCCAACAGTCTTGGAGGGATCTATCCAATGTGGGTTAGTGTCAGACCAATAGCGGTGGTTTTGTTTGTTAACTTCACCATTCACAAAAAAGTTTGCCTCATCTCTGAACAAAATCTTCTGCGTAAACTGAGGGTCCTGTTCCAATTTTTGTTTTGCCCATTCTGCAAATTCAGTGCACCGATCTGGGTCATCCTCGTTGAGATGTTGCAGTAGCTGGAGTTTGTAAGGGTACCATTTGTGAGTAGCTAATATCCGCTGAAGGGATGTTCGACTAATGCCACTCTCTCTGAATGAAGCTAGGACAGCCACTGATGTTTCTTCATTAGAGACAGATTTCATGCGTCCACATTTTGGAAAATCCAACACTGAACCAGTTTCACGAAACTTAGCAAGCCTGTTTGCTAACTGTACCATGGGAGATGGGTGGTCTCGTAGGGTGTCTTGCATTGAAATCTGTTGCAATGACCCGGTTATTGCGTTCACCAGACATCAACACAATTTCTATCCCCTCCTCACGTGTTAACCTCGGCGACATGTCAATGGCTGTAAACAAAGAGAAACTTGTAAATAACTCCTGAAAGAATAAAGTTACGTTAAAACCAAGCACACCATTGTTTTTCTTGTGAAATTCCCAATAAGTTTGATGTGTCACATGACCCTCTTCCTATTGAAAATACAAAAGTTGGATTCAAAATGGCCAACTTCAAAATGGCCACCATGGTCACCACCCATCTTGAAAAGTTTCCCCCCTCACATATACTAATGTGCCACAAACAGGAAGTTAATATCGCCAACCATTCCCATTTTATTAAGGTGTATCCATATAAATGGCCCACCCTCTACATAACACGTGTTGAAAAGATATCACAATGTGGCGGTATGCAAAGGATGGTGGTTCAACTGTTCAATATTGTCATTCAACATAAAATGTTGGACATATTTCTGTCTGTAGCCTCACTTCAAATTATTTAAGCACTTTATGATCTCTCTGAAAGGTATATATGAGGTTAACCAATAGTTCACTTGCTCTACTTGGTTTGCAGTTTGCTCCATACAATTGCTTATGATCTGGTATGAGCAGTTCGCATTTGCATGCAATTTGTTTGGATTGTATGGCTCAGTCGTTTGTTTGTATGGTTGCAATTGTGAACTTTGTAATTTGCAATTGAATTTTTATTTTGCAATTGGTGGAACTGTAAGTAAACACACATATAACTGGTTCAGTATACAGTTCTAATCACTATATTAACAGTAAGAACATTATATAACTGTTTTAAATACCTATTTTGGCCTCTCTGCTTCCATAAAACACAGCTCTTAGTGGAGTGAATGTCTGTTCAGCTTCTCTCCTCTGGTGTAATGATTCTGATAGCTCCTACTAGGGGAATTTCCCACACAGGCTGTGTGTGAGGCTGGCTGTGATTGGTCAAAACTCTTGCTGTGTGTGAGGCTGGCTGTGATTGGTCAAGACTCCTGCCCAGCAACAACAGTTTAACTCTATGCTTTCTGTTGTGTCTGCTGTGTCATTGAGCTTACCTTACATTATATAATGAATCTTAAAGGTACATTATCTTTTTCTGCTTCTGTGGACACAAAATATAACTATTACATGACATCCAAACATGAAGTCACTGTAAATAACTCTGCTTTTGTCTTTAACACACAAACATAGGAATTGTATTAAGGTTATTGGCAGGTCTAGCTGTATAAACATATAAGCTATGTTAGCAACCTCGGACAGGTCTTAGCTGGCCAGCTACAGGGCCCCTGGCAAGGGTTATCGCCCAACATCTGCTGCCCCTAAATATTGTGTACAGCAATAGGGTTAAGCGAACTTTAGGATTTTTGTACCCCGGACCCAAACCCGAACATTTCTGTAAAAGTTCGGTTTCGGTGTTCAGCGATTTCTTGGCGCTTTTTGAAAGGCTGCAGAGCAGCCAATCAACAAGCATTTAACTGTGTGCCCTTAGAAGCTATCACAGCCATGCCTACTAATGGCATGGCTGTGATTAGCCAGTGCAGCATGTCACTCTGCTGTGCTCAGTGTAGGGAGAGGATTCTGCTGCTGTCAGGGAGAGAATAGGACAGAATCTATAATCAGAACTCCAATTGAACTCAGCGATCTACATAGATTTAGTTGTGTGGGTGCAGTGCACAATCTTTTTACCCTGCCCTGAGCCCAGTAACAGAGAAAAATTACTTTTATCTGTCTGTTAGCTAGGTGGGCAGTGGCGGCCATTTTATGCAAGCTCAGTGCACCAGCACTGCATATGTGCTTTTGTGACATTCAAATCCAAGCTTGAAATAACGCAATAATAATCTGGTTTTAAAAAAATACCCTTTTTTGGCAATATCCTACATCTGGTGCCTTTGCAGCATTAGTCACTGTGCAATTTAAAGGGTTTCTACCACCTCGTTTGGACATATTTAGCTGTCAGACACTAGCGATCCGCTAGTGTCTGCTCTACCAAACAATGCTATTATAATAGCTTTTTTTGCAGCCATTTCCATAAAAAATGAACTTTTATTGATATGCTAATGAGCCACTAGGTGCTATGCGGGCATCTTTTCAGCACCTAGAGGCTCGGTCTACCTTCACAAAATGCCGCCCAGCGCGTGCCTCCAGCCCGCCCATCTCCTCTGGAATGCGATCCTTCTCTGAGTCAGCGGACGAATTCTCACGCATGCGCCGTGCGCGTCTGTCTTCGGCGCAGGCGCAGTTAATGTCTGACCGCTTTCTGCACAGACATCTCCACTGCGCCTGTTCCTCGGAGCACTATGACATCATCGGTGCAGGCGCAGTGGAGATGTCTGTGCAGAAAGCGGTCAGACATTAACTGCACCTGCGCCGAAGACAGACGCGCACGGCGCATGCGCGAGAATTCGTCCGCTGACTCAGAGGGAGGATCGCATTCCAGAGGAGATGGGCGGGCTGGAGGGACGCGCTGGGCGGCATTTTGTGAAGGTAGACCGAGCCTCTAAGTGCTGAAAAGACGCCCGCATAGCACCTAGAGGCTCATTAGCATATCTATAAAAGTTTGTCTTTTATGGAAACGGCTGCACAAAAAGCTATTATAATAGCATTGTTTGGTAGAGCAGACACTAGCGGATCGCTAGTGTCTGACAGCTAAATATGTCCAAACGAGGTGGTAGAAACCCTTTAAGCTAGAAATACACCAATATTTTTCTGGGTTTTAAAAAACACCCATTTTTTGCAATACCTCCATCTTGGGCCTCTGCCGCATTAGTCAGTGTGCAATTTAAGCTAGAAATACAGCTATAATTTTCTGGGTTTTAAAAAACACCCTTTTTGGGCAAAATACACAATTTTACAGCCCTTGCTGCATCTGCACGTGTGAAATTCAAGCGTTATATACAGCTGTCATATTCTGTTAGTAAAAAAACACCCTTTTTTGGGCAAAATACTTAATATTGCAGCCCTTGCTGCATCTGTGATTGTTAAAAACAAGTTCGAAATACTTCAATAATTTTCTGGCTTTGAAAAAACACACATTTTTGGCAATACCCTCCATCTGGGGCCTCTGCCGCATTAGTCAGTATGCAATTTAAGCTAGAAATACAGCTATAATTTTCTGGGTTTTAAAAAACACCCTTTTTGGGCAAAATACACAATTTTACAACCCTTGCTGCATCTGCACGTGTGAAATTCAAGCGTTATATACAGCTGTAATATTCTGTTAGTAAAAAACACACCCTTTTTGGGCAAAAAACTTAATTCCGCAGACTGTGCTGCATATGTCATTGTGAGATACACCCTTTATATACTGTGGTTCTATTCTACTACAAACCAGATTCCAAAAAAGTTGGGACACTATGCAAATCGTGACTAAAAACTGAATGCAATGATGTGGAGGTGCCAACTTATAATATATTATTCAGAATAGAATATAAATCACGGAACAAAAGTTTAAACTGAGAAAATGTACCATTTTAAGGGAAAAATATGTTGAATCAGAATTTCATGGTGTCAACAAATCCCCAAAAAGTTGGCACAAGGCCATTTTCACCACTGTGTGGCATCTCCCCTTCTTCTTACAACACTCAACAGACATCTGGGGACCGAGGAGACCAGTTTCTCAAGTTTAGAAATAAGAATGCTCTCCCATTCTTGTCTAATACAGGCCTCTAACTGTTCAATCGTCTTGGGCCTTCTTTGTTGCACCTTCCTCTTTATGATGCGCCAAATGTTCTCTATAGGTGAAAGATCTGGACTGCAGACTGGCCATTTCAGTACCCGGATCCTTCTCCTATGCAGCCATGATGTTGTGATTGATGCAGAATGTGGTCTGGCATTATCTTGTTGAAAAATGCAGGGTCTTCCCTGAAAGAGATGACGTCTGGATGGGAGCATATGTTGTTCTAGAACCTGAATATATTTTTCTGCATTGATGGTGCCTTTCCAGACATGCAAGCTGCCCATGCCACACGCACTCATGCAACCCCATACCATCAGAGATGCAGGCTTCTGAACTGAGCGTTGATAACAACTTGGGTTGTCCTTGTCCTCTTTGGTCCGGATGACATGGCGTCCCAGATTTCCAAAAAGAACTTCGAATCGTGACTCGTCTGACCACAGAACAGTCTTTTATTTTGCCACACCATTTTAAATTATCCCTGGCCCAGTGAAAACGCCTGAGCTGGTGGATCTTGCTTAGAAATGGCTTCTTCTTTGCACTGTAGAGTTTCAGCTGGCAACGATGGATGGCACGGTGGATTGTGTTCACTGACAATGGTTTCTGGAGGTATTCCTGAGCCCATACTGTGATTTCCTTTACAGTAGCATTTCTGTTTGTGGTGCAGTGTCGTTTAAGGGCCCGGAGATCACGGGCATCCAGTATGGTTTTACGGCCTTGACCCTTACGCACAGAGATTGTTCCAGATTCTCTGAATCTTCGGATGATGTTATGCACAGTTGATGATGATAGATGCAAAGTGTTTGTAATTTTTTGCTGGGTAACACCTTTCTGATATTGCTCCACTATCTTTCTGCGCAACATTGTGGGAATTGGTGATCCTCTACCCATCTTGGCTTCCGAGAGACACTGCCACTCTGAGAAGCTCTTTATATACCGAATCATGTTGCCAATTGATCTAATTAGTGTTAATTGGTCTTCCAGCTCTTCGTTATGCTCAAATTTACTTTTTCCAGCGTCTTATTGCTACTTGTCCCAACTTTTTGGGGATTTGTTCACACCGTGAAAATTGGAATCAACGTATTTTTCCTTTAAAATGATACATTTACTCGGATTAAACGTTTGATCTGTCATCTACGTTCTATTACAAATAAAATGTTGACATTTGCCATCTCCACATCATTGCATTCAGTTTTTATTCACAATTTGTTTAGTGTCCCAACTTTTTTGGAATCCGGTTTGTATTATTAAAACACCCATTTTGGGCAAAAATCTTTAATTGCGGCCTAGTCTGCATCTGTACGTGTGAGATACACCCTTTACACACTGTGGTTCTATTCTGCTATTAAAAAAACACCAATTTTGGGCAACAAACTTAATTTTGCAGCCTTTGCTGCATATGTCATTGTGAGATACATCCTTTAGATACTGTGGTTCTATTCTGCTATTAATAAAACACCCATTTTGGGCAAAAATCTTTAATTGCGGCCTAGTATGCATCTGTACATGTGATATACACCCTTTACATACTGTGGTTCTATTCTGCTATTAGAAAAACACCCATTTTGGGCAAAAAATTTAATTTGGCAGCCTTTGCTGCATATGTCATTGTGAGATACACCCTTTAGATACTGTGGTTCTATTCTGCTATTAATAAAACACCCATTTTGGGCAAAAATCTTTAATTGCGACCTAGTCTGCATCTGTACATGTGAGATACACCCTTTATATACTGTGGTTCTATTCTGCTATTATAAAAACACCCATTTTGGGCAAAAATCTTAGATTGCGGCCTTGTCTGCATCTGTACGTGTGAGATACACGCTTTAGATACTGCTGTGCTATTCTGGTATTAAAAAAACACTAATTTAGGGCAACAATCTTAATTTTGCAGCCTTTGTTGCATCTGTCATTTTGAGATACACCCATTAGATACTGTTGTTCTATTCGGTTATTAAAAAAGCACCCATTTAGGGCAAGATCCTAAATTTGAGAAATATGAGGAGAGCATCACATAAGGGACATGGCCTCGGTTGTGGTGCTGGTGGTGGAGCTCCTGTTGCAGGGAAAGGACGTGGTCGATCTGTGCCAGCTACACGCACAAGTGAAACACCTTCCTCAGGTGCAAGTAGGCGACAGAACCTGCAGCGGCATTTGGTCGGGCCTAATGCGGCTCTACGAATGGTGAGGCCAGAACAAGTACAGGAGATAGTAGATTTGGTTGTTGACAGTGTCTCCAGTTCCTTCACATTGTCTCCCACCCAGTCTCCTGCTGAAAGATCAGAGTTGGCACCTGCAGCCGATGTCCATCAGTCTTTCACCTCACCCCCTTGCAAATCAGCCAAGCAGTCTGAGCCTCAAGTCATGCAGCAGTCTCTTCAGCTTTTTGATGACTCTGTTAGCAGGGTTTCCCAGGGCCATCCACCTAGCCCTGCCCCAGAAGTGGAAGAGATTGAGTGCATTGATGCCCAACCACTTATGTTTCAAGATGAGTACTTGGGATGATCATTGCAGCACGTCTCGGATGATGACGAAACACAGGTACCAACTGCTGGGGCTTTCGAAAGTGTGCAGACCGAAAAGGAGGGTAGGGGTGAAGACTGGGTGGAAGATGATGTGGAGGACGATGAGGTCCTCGACCCCACATGGAATCAAGGTCATGCGAGTAACCTGTGTAGTTCAGAGGAAGAGGCGGTGGTCGCACAGAGCCACGCATACGTCATTGGGAGATACACCCTTTACATACTGTGGTTATATTCTGCTATGAAAAAAACACCCATTTTGGGAAAAAAACTTTAATTGCGGCCTAGTCTGCATCTGTACGTGTGAGATACACCCTTTACATACTGTGGTTCTATTCTGCTATTAGAAAAACACAAATTTTGGGCAAAAAAATAATAATTTGGCAGCCTTTGCTGCATATGTCATTGTGAGATACACCCTTTAGATACTGTGGTTCTATTCTGCTATTAATAAAACACCCATTTTGGGCAAAAATCTTTAATTGCGGCCTAGTCTGCATCTGTACGTGTGAGATACACCCTTTACATACTGTGGTTCTATTCTGCTATTAGAAAGACACCTATTTTGGGCAAAAATCTTAGATGGCAGCCTTGTCTGCATCTGTATGTGTGAGATACGCGCTTTAGATACTGCTGTGCTATTCTGGTATTATAAAAACACAAATTTAGGGCAAAAATCTTAATTTTGCAGCCTTTGATGCATCTGTCATTTTGAGATACCCCCGTTACATACTGTTGTTCTATTCTGTTATTAAAAAAAACACCCATTTAGGGCAAGATACTAAATTTGAGAAATATGAGGAGAGCGTCACATAAGGGACGTGGCCCCGGTCGTGGTGCTGCTGGTGGAGCTCCTGTTGCAGGGTGAGGAAGTGGTCAATCTGTGCCAGCTACATGCACAAGTGAAACAACTTCCTCAGGTGCGAGTAGGCGACAGAACCTGCAGCCGTATTTGGTCGGGCCTAAAGCGGCTCTACGAATGGTGAGGCCAGAACAAGTACAGGCGATAGTAGATTGGGTTGCTGACAGTGCCTCCAGTTCCTTCCATTGTCTCCCACCCAGTCTCCTGCTGAAAGATCAGAGTTGGCACCTGCAGCCGAGGACCATCGCAGCACGTCTCGGATGATGACGAAACACAGGTGCCAACTGCTCACAGGTCTTTCGCCACATCTCTGCATTAACATCATCATAGGTCTTTCAGACTTCTCCTCTGCACTGCTATGCTCTGGCTTCCTGCACTGGTCATATGGTGATGACATCATCAATGGTGGGGCTTTCGAAAGTGTGCAGACCGACAAGGAGGGCAGGGGTGAAGACTGGGTGGAAGATGATGTGGAGGACGATGAGGTCCTCGACCCCACATGCAATCAAGGTCACGCGAGTGACCTGTGTAGTTCAGAGGCGGTGGTCGCGCAGAGCCACCAGCACAGCAGAAGAGGGAGCAGGGTGCAAAAGCTGAGCAGCCGTCCCCTGGACAGTACGCCTGCTACTGCCCACCGCAGCAAGGGACCGAGCACACCAAAGCCAGCTCCAAGGAGTTCCCTGGCGTGGAGTTCTTCAGACAATGTGCTGATGACAAGACACGAGTGGTTTGCACGCTGTGCAATCAGAGCCTGAAGCGAGGCATAAATGTTCTAAACCTGAGCACCTCCTGCAAGACCAGGCATCTAAGTGCAAAGCACGAGCTGCAGTGGAGTAGACACCTCAAAAACCAAGAAAGCTCTCCTCCTGCTTCCTCTTCTGCTGCAGTCTCGGCCTCTTCATCCACTTCTGGAGTGACAGTGCCATCTGCCACCAACACCACCATCTGGGTCACCAAGCATCTCCACAATGTCCCACGGAAGCGTTCAGCTCTCCATCTCCCAAACACTGGAGGGAAGAGGAATTACCCCCCTACCCACCTGAGATCCCTGGCCCTGAATGCCAGCATTTCAAAATGACTGGCCTTTGAAATGCTGTCATTCCGTCTGGTGGAGACAGAGAGTTTTAAAAGCCTTATGGTGGTGGCTGTCCCACAGTACGTTGTGCCCAGCCGCCACTACTTTTCCAGGCGTACCATCCCTTCCCTGCACAACCAAGTGGGGGACAAAAATCCGGTGTGCACTGAGCAACGGCATCTGTGGCAAGGTGCACCTCACTATGGATACGTGGACCAGTATGCACGGTCAGGGACGTTATATCTCCATAACAGCACACTAGGTAAATGCAGTGGCGGCTGGGCCTGAGGCAGATAGCAGTTTGGCACATGTCGCACGGTTGGTGAATAAACCATATATAACTGAAGACAGAGAGTGCTGCGGTAATTATTCTCCTCTTTCACACAAAAAACCACAAGTGTCCCTCAGGCCCACAGGCATGCAAAAAACTGATATTTCCAGTCCTTGTGTAACCCATTGGCTTTAAAGGCTTTGTGCACCAGAAAATAAGGAGGTCATGTGTCCCACATACATATATAAATACATGAATCAAGATGAATGGCAAGAGATCAGGGGGCCCCATACAAAAATTTGGAATAGCTCCTCCCCCACCTTTCTGAAGTGTTTAGTTCTTACACATGTAAAGTACTTTAGTGTCCATGTTACAGCCGATAGATCAAGAATCACGTTCGATTCTACTGAACAGAATTTACATCAAATGAAACTCTACAAGAACCTTAGTTGGAGAGTATTAGTGGTCCAGAAGTCCATAAATAGACACTGAAGGTTGCCATTTTATGGCTGTGTGAAACCGACTGCAGGAGAGCAAGGTACATATGATGAAGGCAGTGATGGGATCATGAGTAAAGGAGAGAATCCAGCGCTTGTTTAAAAATCTTTGTTGCGCTTTATTGATTATTCGTAGCAAAATAAATTGCAGGAACAAGACACTCCACAATGGCATCTTTTGACGAGTTTCGAACACATACTGTGTTCTTATTATTGGCCATCAATGTACGTTACGGGGAGAGGGGTATGAAAAGAGAAAACTACAACTCCCAGCATGTCCAGACTGTTATTATGGGCCTTAGTGGACATTATAGAGACAGAGAGGTATAAGAGGAGAGACGACAACTTCCAGCCAACTACCAGAACTACCAGACTGTTGTTGTAGGGCATCAGTTGAAATTACATAGAGAGGGATATAATAGGACCAGCTTTCCTAGGATGTCATTATGGGCTATCCCAGGACACCACTAACCTCTCCTCCATGCAGAGCACAGAGCCTCCAACCCCTCACATTGACATCTCACAGGTCTTTTGCCACATCTCTGCATTAACATCATCATAGGTCTTTCAGACTTCTCCTCTGCACTGCTATGCTCTGGCTTCCTGCACTGGTCATATGGTGATGACATCATCAATGGTCTTTCTCCACATCCTGTCTTCTGCTCTGCACTTGTAGCCATACAAGTGTAATTAGGGTTCAGGCCTTATATCCACTGCCAGGACCGTTTATCTGACAGGTCCCATATGCAACATGCCGCCCCCAGGGCCAATCGGGTACCAGTGTTAGGAATGCCGAGTGGTAATGCGGCCTTACTAGTTCTGTGTGTCACGGTGCTCCTACCTGGATACCATAGCTCCCCAGGGTTAGGCTCCATAGCATTCAAAGGAGCTGTAGCTGGTGGAGGAATAAGTCGGATCCAGACTTGGTAAAGTTCAACAGTTTTACTTGAATAAACTTGCATCCAGACAACACTTGTTCTTTGTCTTGGCTCCAGCAGGTTTTAGTGTAAACTGACAGGCAGACTTGGATACCTTGCTTTCTCTTTCTATGCTGTGCTAATCTCTGGCTTCAGTCTGGTTACTGGACTTTCTAGCAGTTCTAGTACCTTTGAGTGGGTGCCTTCGGCCGTTGAACCCCTCATAATACTCAGTGTATGAACTGCAAGGAGTCATGTTGCTCTATGAGCTGCTTCCCCTGGAAGGATCCTGATGGGGGGGGGGGGGGGAGCTCATGTCCTCCCAACTCACAACTAACTCTAAACTCTACAATATAGGTAGCGAGGCTGCACAGCTGCAGACACACAACACGCAGCAATCAAAGCGGACGGCAATCCCACTGGTCTCCCGACCAAGCACACTCTCGGCGGTGCACAGCTGAAGACAAGTAGAGGTACGTATGCACAATATCGAAGAAGAGAAAAATCAGCGGCACTAACCAGTGTGTAGTTTCAACTTCATGCTTTATTCACTGAACTTGCATTCCTGACATGGGGCAGACAGACAAACTTACACGCGCCAAACAACGTTTCGCGCTAGTTGCGCTTTGTTGGGCTGTACGTCAGCGCGTGTATTCACGCCGCCCTTTTAAACAAAGGCACCACATGTTGCCATGGAAACAGACAACAAAGTATGCCTACATAAAAGGTCATTACAATGTAACAAATAAAGACATGAACAGAATTCGATATTAATGGATATATGGTAACAGGACGGCTCACTCTCTATAAACACGGATAGGTGCCAATGTCTAAAATGAATCACCCTTTCAAAAAACGATAAAAGTTCATTTTGATTAGACCGGCACTCAAACATGTGGGTTCACGCAAAGGACCAATATGGAATAAAATAGTGCAATTTATTAGAACATAAAAACATGGATAAACGTATTAGTGGGATAAGTAAAGCGGTAGATGGACTATCACATATAACAAGTCCGCAATAATACAGGTATGTATAGAAGCTATGTTGGATCGAACCAGCTGAATGGAAATAAAGGTGGGTAAAGTCCCGTTCTTATGCTGGTAATTCCTGTTAGACAAAATCCATGGCAAACAGTCTCATATCATAATTTGTTGAGTACTCACTAATTTGCAATGCGCAGCTGAGGAAGAAATAGGGATCTATTTCGAAACGCGTCTGTGATCGATGGCATATTCATAAAGAGTCCGAAAGTTTAAGCATGGCCATGCACTGTTGAAAGTTATCTACAAAACTACTTTCTGGAAAAAACGAAAGAAAACCGACTGATCTTGAGTTTGTGGGTATACAATATAGAATTGGGAGTTTTATCAACTGTAGGAGCACATATGTGGTACATTTACTGCTTTGTAGCTGTGGCAGGTTCTATATTGGTAAAACAATCAGATGCCTTTATGAACGAGTAAGAGAGCATCTGAATTCTGTCAGGACAGGTAAGGGGTGCCCGAGATTCATCGACCAGATAAGGAATGTCCATGGAAGCAATATAGATTGTATATCTTTCACAGGTTTGGAGACAGTAATTGCTCCTCTGCAGGGGGGGGGGTAGACATCGCCTCCTCCTGCAGAGAGAAGCGAGGTGGATTCTACGGACCCAAGCATTAGGAGAGCTGAGTTTAAATGATAGAAATGATTTGAGTGTCTTCCTCTGATGATGCATACATGTGCTATTTATTGTTGCCGCTAATATCGAATTCTGTTTATGTCTTTATTTGCTACGTTGTAATGACCTTTTATGTAGGCATACTTTGTTGTCTGTTTCCATGGCAACGTGCGGTGCCTTTGTTTAAAAGGGCTGCGCGAATACACGCGCTGATGTACAGCCCGACGAAGCGCAACTAGCGCGAAACAGCCATCACTTTGTTTGTCTGTCTGCCCCGTGCCAGGAATGCAAGTTCACTAAATAAAGCATCAAGTTAAAACTACACACTGGTGAGTGCCGCTGATTATTCTCTTCTTCGATATTGTGCATACAGTACGTGTCACAACTAACTCTAGCTTCATGTAACTATTCCCTTGGTTTGAATCAGGACAAGCCCACTTCTGCCCAAAAGGGGGGAAAATAGAATTGTAAGTTCCGTTCTATCTGAAGATCTACTTTTGCCAAATACACTGCCACCTGCTGGACAACCAGACAAAGTGCATGAAATTCAATAGATAAGTTACATAACCATATTAAAGCACAATATCAAAGGACCTGGAATTAAATACAGAGATGACATTAATTGTTAACCCTTAGAGACAGTAGCAGGGTGTAGGAATGGTAGTGCCCGCTCTGGGGTACTACACAAAGCAGCTGCACGGTCTGTCACCATTGGAGGTACGCCACTGGCTCCAGACTTTTGTGTTTATGTACCATGTGGCTGCTGTAAACAAATTTTCTTAAGGCTTTCAAAATGCTGTTAAAGGGCATCTGCAGATTTGTACCTATGACACTGGCTAACCTGTTACATGTGCACTTGGCAGCTGAAGGCATCTGTGTGGGTCCCATCTTCATATGTGTCTGCATGGCTGAGAAAAATTATGTTTAATGCAAAGAAGCCTCTAGGAGCCATTATGTAACGGTCGCGTACACACACACACAGGGGGAAGGGAAGTGACCACTGCGCTCCACCCTTACCCCTGGCCCTGCCTACTTGCCTCGCGAGTCCTAATGACAGGGGACAACTGGACGGCAATCCCTAGCTTGGAATAAGTGCAGGGATGACAGACAGACAAACAACAGAACGTGTACGGACCGAGTCAATACCAGGAAAGCTACAAGGGGTCATAGAGTCGTGAAGTACCAAAGGAGTCAGCAGAGGATCGTCAGGAGGAGGCCGGGGTCAGAATACCAGGAGAGCAGCAAAGTACACAAGGAGCAGTCAGAGGATCGTCAGGAATTCAGCAGGAGGTATGTACGCCAGGAAGACAAAGTCACAGGTTGAACCTAAATTAACAGGCAACCTGTGGCCAGCAGGCTGCCTGTATTTATAGTGGGGAGTGAGGGTCATGTGACGTGGCCAGCGTCACATGACCGACAGACCAACCAGTCGAGCACCGAGTGATCAGCTCGGCGCTCAAGGCAGACTTAGGAGCAGGGGGCCTCCCAGCTAGCAAAGCCGCCCTGGGAACGAGGTCAAACACAGATCCTCGCTCCAGAAGCTAAGCAGCAGGTCTGCGGCTAATGGGAGACCGAGTGCACCTTCGGAACCCCGTTACAGTACCCCCCCTTTTACGAGGGGCCACTGGACCCAAGACTTCAGGCGATGGCTTTTCAGGGTGTTCTAAATGAAATTTTTGAACAAGTCTAGGAGCATGAACCTCCCTGGCAGGTACCCAAGATCTCTCTTCAGGTCCATACCCCTTCCAGTGAATCAGGTACTGCAAGGAATTACGCACCTTCCTGACATCCACTATTTTAGACACCACATACTCGACAGCATCATTAACAAGAACCAGCAGAGGCGAGGCTTTTGATGGTACTACCGGTTCAAAATATTTTTTAAGCAGAGATTTATGGAACACATTATGAATGTGGAATGACTCGGGCAGCTCCAACCTAAATGATACCGGGTTAATCACCTCAGTGATCTTATATGGTCCAATAAAACGAGGAGCAAACTTTTTAGAATCTACCTTAAGAGAGAGATTCTTGGAGGACAACCATACCTTATCCCCAATCTGAAAATTCACCCCCCTTGAACGTCTCCTATCGGCCTTGAGTTTCTGAGAACTTTGAGCCTTTTCTAAGTTCGATTGAACCCGGGCCCAAACTGTGCACAGTTCAGAGGAGAGCCTATCCGCCTCAGGGTTAGAGGAGGAGACGGATGACCCAGAATGAAAACAGGGATGGAAACTATGGTTACAAAAGAAAGGTAAAACCCCAGCAGAAGAATTGACACGGTTACTCAAAGCAAATTCAGCCAATGGAAGAAATTTCACCCATAATTGCTGGTCATCAGCAACATACAACCTCAAGAATTGTTCCACAGACTGATTAAGGCGTTCAGTCTGCCCATTACTCTAAGGATGGTAGGCAGAGGAAAAAGACAATGAAATTTTACATTTTTGACAGAAGGCCCTCCAGAATTTGGACACAAACTGCACACCCCTGTCAGAAACTATATTTTCTGGGATACCATGCAATCAAACAAATTCTTTCACAAAAATAGACGTCAGGGTTTTGGCATTCGGGAGTTTAGACAGGGGAATGAAATGGACCATTTTGCTAAACCTATCGACCACTACCCAAACTACAGTCTTACCCTCCGCCGGCGGTAGGTCAGTTATAAAGTCCATCGAGATATGGGACCAGAGTCTACTGGGAATGGGTAGGGGTCGTAGGTTACCAGCAGGGCGAGTCCTAGGTGTCTTGGACCTGGCACAAACCTCACAGGCTGACACGTAGGACTTGACATCCCTAGTTAGAGTGGGCCACCAATAAGATCTAGAAACCAGATCCTTAGTGCCCTCAACACCCGGATGTCCACAAAAGGCAGAATCGTGACACTCACCCAACAGCTGGATACGAAATTGTACGGGAACAAACAACTTATCTGTTGGGGTGGATACCGGTGCCAGATGTTGTTCAGACCTAATGCGAGCCGAGATATCCTGGGTTAGAGCTGCTATGAAGATTTTTGCTGGTAGGATGGATTCAGATGGTACCTCAGTAGGTTGAAAAGCATGGAAGCTCCGAGATAATGCGTCCGCCTTCACATTTTTACTTCCCGGCCTGAACGTAATGGAAAAATGGCTTGACGGGGATTCAACCTCTTAGCAGACTCGAGAAACATCAGGTTTTTATAGTCAGTGACAACAGTTACACAATGCCTTGCCCCCTCCAGAAAATGCCTCCACTCCTCAAATGCCCATTTAATAGCCAGCAGCTCCCTATTCCCTATGTCGTAGTTTCTCTCCGTGGGAGAGAATTTCCTGGAGAAGAAGGCACATGGTCTCAGGTTAGTGAGGCTAGCAGGACCTTGTGAAAGGACTGCTCCTGCGCCGTCCTCAGACGCATCCACCTCCACAATAAAAGGTTTCTCCTGATCAGGCTGGATCAGAATGGGAGCACTACTGAATGCCTTTTTTAATTTTTCAAATAAAGAAATGGCCTCAGTAGACCAATTCTCCAAATCCGCCCCTTTCTTAGTAAGGTCGGTCAACGGTTTAGCAATTACGGAAAAATTCATAATAAATTTATGATAGTAATTAGCGAAACCTAAGAACCGTTGTAAGGCCTTTAAGGATGAAGGTCTTACCCATTCCTTAATTGCTAGTACCTTACCAGGATCCATCTAGAAGGCGTGAGGAGTCAGAACATGCCCTAGAAACAGAATCTCCTGTACACCAAAGACACATTTCTCTTGCTTAGCGGATAGCTGATTCTTCCTCAACACCTCTAATACTTGTTTAACATGAGACACATGGGATTCGAAGTCAGGAGAGAATATCAAAATGTCATCAAGATAGACAATAACAAATTTAGCTAAGAACTCCCTAAGAATGTCATTCATAAAGTTTTGGAACACAGCTGGGGCATTGCTGAGTCCAAAAGGCATCACCTGATATTCAAAGTGTCCTACCGGAGTATTGAACGCCGTCTTCCATTCGTCTCCCTCCTTGATTCGGATTAGATTGTATGCCCCTTTCAGGTCAATTTTGGAAAACCAGGTTGCCCCCAGAACCTGGTTAAATAAATCCGGAATCAATGGGAGGGAGTATCTATTCTGGACAGTGATTTTATTTCATCTCCGGTAATCGATACATGGCCTAAGACCTTCATCTTTTTTCTTAACGAAGAAAAACCCTGCCCCCATAGGAGAGACAGAAGGTCTAATATGCCCTTTACCAAGGCTCTCCTTAATATAATCTTCCATGGCTTTGCGTTCGGGCTTAGAAAGATTATAAATTCGCTCCTTAGGAAACTTGGCCCCCTCTACTAGCTCTATAGTACAATCATAAGGTCTATGGGGGGGTAGAACCTCCGGGGTTGGTGATGAGAATACATCCGAATAGTCCCTAACAACAATGGGTAAAGTATCAGACTTTACTGAGACCCCAGCCTGTACCACGGACAAGCACGAGTCACACTTAGGCCCCCATCTCACCAACTCCCCATTGGACCAATCTATAGTGGGGTTATGTAGTCGGAGCCAAGGCAACCCTAGTACCACCTCAGCCGGTAGGTTCTCCAGGACTAAAAGGGAATATCTCTCTGAGTGGCACACACCCACAGTTAGAGAAATCTCCGAGGTACATGAGCTCACCGTACCACCAATAAGAGGAGTAGCATCAATAGCCATGACATGGATAGGAGTTGGTAAAGCAAACATTGGAATACCCAATCTTACAGCATACTCAGAGTCAATAAAGCTGGCCGCTGAGCCAGAATCAATAAAGGCTTTACCCTGCCATTTATCTACTCCCAGAGAAATCGTAATGGGTACCAAAAGCTTACATTTAGAAAAATCAGGGTGTACCTGGTCTTGAGGTTGCCTTGCCTTAGGAGACTTGACAGAGGACCTTCTTAGGACACTGGTTGATCCAATGGTCAGGATCTCCACAGTAAAAGCATTCTCCGCGTCTGCGGCGAAGATTCCCTCGGGTCATGCCAACCTGCATGGGTTCCTCGGTGGAGACCTCAGCATTGTCTCTGGGATAGGCCTCTGGCTGGACCACCATCTGGGAAGAGAACTGTTGTTCCTGTCGTCTCTCTCTAACCCGTTGGTCAAGTCGGACAACAAGGGTCATCATCTCCTCTAAGGTCTCTGGAAGTTGATAACTGACCAGAAGATCCTTTAAATTATCAGACAGACCTGACCTGAACTGACTCTTCAGGGCTGGTTCGTTCCATCCTGAGGGGACACACCACCTTCTGAATTGGGTGCAATAATCCTCCGCAGGTAGATTGCCCTGAACCATTGCCTTTAGAGCCGTCTCAGCTACTAGAGCCCTGTCTGGTTCATCATAGAGGGTACCCAGGGCCTGAAAGAACCCCTCCACAGAAGATAAACAACTGGCGCCAGCAGGTAAAGAGAACGCCCAGTCCCGGGGATCACCCTGTAGTCGGGAAATGATAATGCCCACGCGTTGACTCTCGGGGCCAGAGGACACGGGCCGCAAACGGAAGTAAAGTTTGCAATTCTCCTTAAAAGAGAGAAACTTCTTCCGGTCTCCAGAAAAGGGTTCTGGGAGCTTATTCTGGGGCTCAAAATGCGGACTGGAGGCCTGAGGAGTGGAAGAACCTTGCCCTAACTCAAAAGAACTGAGTTTTTCCCCTAACTCCTGCACCATCTGCGTCAGAATAGAGACATGGTCCGTCAGGGTCACCAGAGGATTCATTATACAGTGGTTATTGGGCCTGTTAATCTGTAACGGTCGCGTACACACACACACAGGGGGAAGGGAAGTGACCACTGCGCTCCACCCTTACCCCTGGCCCTGCCTACTTGCCTCGCGAGTCCTAATGACAGGGGACAACTGGACGGCAATCCCTAGCTTGGAATAAGTGCAGGGATGACAGACAGACAAACAACAGAACGTGAACGGACCGAGTCAATACCAGGAAAGCTACAAAGTACAAATGGAGCAAGCAGAGAATTGTCAGGAGAAGCCGGGGTCATAAATACCAGGAGAGTCGTGAAGTACCAAAGGAGTCAGCAGAGGATCGTCAGGAGGAGGCCGGGGTCAGAATACCAGGAGAGCAGCAAAGTACACAAGGAGCAGGCAGAGGATCGTCAGGAATTCAGCAGGAGGTAAGTACGCCAGGAAGACAAAGTCACAGGTGGAACCTAAATTAACAGGCAACCTGTGGCCAGCAGGCTGCCTGTATTTATAGTGGGGAGTGAGGGTCATGTGACGTGGCCAGCGTCACATGACCGACAGACCAACCAGTCGAGCACCGAGTGATCAGCTCGGCGCTCAAGGCAGACTTAGGAGCAGGGGGCCTCCCAGCTAGCAAAGCCGCCCTGGGAACGAGGTCAAACACAGATCCTCGCTCCAGAAGCTAAGCAGCAGGTCTGCGGCTAATGGGAGACCGAGTGCACCTTCGGAACCCCGTTACACATTACACCTAGAGGCTCAGCTCTCTCTGTAACTGCCACGCCCTGTGCACTTGATTGACATGGCCAGGCCTAATGTACATCTATTGATGCCTATGGGAGCAACTGTTGCAGTCTAGTGCATTGTAATTATTTTATTTTTTTTAATTATCCTTCCTATGGTTAAAATTATGAAGTCTGCATTGTTAGACATATTGAGGTAACTTCATCAAGCCTGCACTCCAGAATTGTAGCTTCAAATTTTCACATTCTTCACATTTTTATACCACTCACCCACCAGTGGGCGGGGAAGTGGGTGTAATTAGCTATGTTAATTAGTTTCACTCCAGATTTATCCAAAAAGGCGTTTGATACTGTCCCACATTGATGCATAATGGGTAAATTGGATTGAAAATTGGCTTCACGATCGTATCCGAAGAGTTGTGGTCAATAATTACTCCTCTAAATGGTCCCCTATTATAAGTCGTGTACCCCAAGGTTCTGTGCTGGGTCCACCATTAATTAACTTATTCATTAATGACATAGAGGATGGGAGTAGTAGTTTCTATTTTTGCAGTGGACACAAAACTTTGTAATACAGTCCAGTCTATGGAAGATGTTAATAAGTTACAAGCTGACTTGGACAAACTTACTGTTTGGGCCTCCACTTGGGGTTCAATATAGATAAATGTAAAGTTATGCACCTAGGGGCTAATAATCTGCATGCAGCATATGTCCTAGGGGGAATAAAACTGGGAGAGTCACTTGTTGAGAAGGATCTTGGTGTATTGGTAGATCATAGACTAAATAACAGCATGTAATGCCAGTCAGCTGCCTCTAAGGCCAACAGAACTTTGTATAATCTTGTATTAAAATAAGTATGGACTTGCGGGACAGGGATGTAATATCGCCACTAAGCAAAGCGCTGGTGCGACCTGAACTGGAATATGTGGTTCAGTTCTGGGCACCAGTCCATAAAAAGGATGCCCTGGAGTTAGAAAAAGTACAGAGGAGAGCAACTAAACTCATAAAGGGCCGGGAAGATCTTAGTTATGAGCAACAATTAAATGAACTGAAATTGTTTAGCCTTAAAAAAGACGACTAAGGGGGGACATGATTAACCTGTACAAATATATAAACGGACCATACAAAAAATATCGAGGGAAGCTATTTTGTGTTAAACCCTTTCAAAAAAACAAGGGGCCACTCCCTACGGCTGGAGAAAAAAAGATTCAGTCATAAGAGGAGACAAGCATTCTTTACAGTAAGGGCTGTGAATCTGTGGAATAGCCACAGGAGCTGGTCACTGCAAATACAGGAGATGCTTAAAAAAAAAAGGTTTAGATGACTTTTTAATTCAAAATAACATTGAGGCTTATCACGATGTATAGAAATCTTGTTCTACACACCCTTTCCCATTGGCCCAACCCCTTTTTTCCGTGGATCGATATAGCAGGATTACAGGTTGGACTTGATGGACTTTTGTCTTTTTCCAACCTTTACAACTATGCAACTATGTAAAAAATGACAAAGAGTGTCACAATCTTAGGCTACTTTTACATGTGCAGCAACATTTCCACCGGCCCCATTAACTATAAGATATGTTCGTAATCCAGCAAAAATGATGAGAATTGGCCAGACAGAAACCTGTGCACGCTACAGTTTGCGTCACGCGAAGAATTGGTGGCCGGATCACCCAGCCACAGATGTGAAAGTAGCCTTACTCCAGTAAAGGGGTGGTGTAAACTTTTAAAAAGGACCTGTCACCTTTCTGAGTCCTGACACGTCTGTTTTAGTAACTACTTGCACTCTTCATGTAATAACAATCCTTGAGTACTCTGGCTGCTCTTCTGAGGACAAGAAGACTCTCAAGCGCATCATCAGAATGGCTGGAAGACTCACTGGTACTCAGTTACCATCACTGGAGGACATCTTCACTGCTCGTTGCAGCAACAGGGCAAAGATTATCTGCGGGGATCCAACTCACCCCAGCCACAGCCTCTTCACTCCCCTACCCTCCAGGAGCCGTACATGCCCGCACCACTAGGCTGAAGAACAGCTTTTACCCCAAAGCAATCAGTCTCTTAAATGCTCATAGACTATTGCCCCTTCATAGGATAGAAGCTACCACAGACTGAAAGTGTCTGCTGCATTCGTGACCCCATGATGATCTCTTGTCTGCAGTAGTGTCTGAATTAGTTTGTATATATATTCATAAGCACTTCCTACTTTGCTCTTGCTATATATATACTGTGAATAGTAATGCTTTCTAGTGCGATGTGTTTCTTTTTTCTATTATAATACTTTAATTTAAATGTCAGTTTTTTGTTCCTCTGTCCATGGCATCTAGGATTGCTCCAACCAAACGACATTTCATTGTATTGTGCAGTGACAATAAAGGCATCTTATCTTATTTTTTTGACTATTGTGACATAGCAAGGAGTTTTGTTTGGGAAGGCAGGTATTTTCCTCCCAACATGGGCGGCTGGGCTGATTTCCAGCCAGGTGAGATCAAATACCGGACCGGAGTTTAAGTGCCGATCCGGGTTTTTGCAGCACCTGGCTGTCCTTTAAATAGGCAGCTGGGCTCAGAATCACTCTCTCTGTCTTGGGATCTGAGGCATGGTGCCGTGCTAGAGGGCTGAGAGCTGCATGCGGGGAAACAGGGCCCCTAAAGCCTGTTGTGGACGCTGGAAAAAACCTGCTAACAAGGTGACTGTTTTGTGCTTTGGACTTTCCTTGGTGTGAACAAACACTAAGACTGGAAATTGTTGCTTTGTTTTTTTCTTGTGTGAATAATCACTGAAGTTTTGTTTTACAAACTGCTTCTTTTGCCTCTGTTCTGCGTCCGCTTACCCTGCCTACCAGAGCAAATCCTCACAATTGGTGGAGGATGCGGGCAAAGCAGTGTGGCTGGCTTGAACGCCGTTCATTTTTTTTTCCGGGTACGGCTGGATGTCCTGGATTAAACCAGCTAAATTTAAACCTGTGTCACGTGACAAAATGGAGGCTGTAATGAAAGCTCTTGTGGAGGCTAATCAACACCAGCAAGAAACAAACCAGCTGCTGTTAGAACACGTGATGGCTTTACAGGCGGCAGGAGCGTCCCAGAGTGTCCATGATGTCTGGAAAGCGGTCCATGCGGCGATCCCCAAGAAAACACCAGCAGATGACGTCGAAACCTACCTGGCGATGTATGAGAAGCTGGCCACACAGGAGAATCTACCCCGAAATCAGTGGGCTGAGGTCATCACTCCATTCCTGACATCTGATTCCCAGCGGGTGTATTTTGACTTGCCGGAAGATCAAGCGGCCGACTACCAGAGAGTCAAGGGTGAGATTCTGGCAAGACTGGGGGTGAATGTGTTGGTCCGGGCCCAGCTGATGCATCAGTGGGGGTTTAAAGGGACACTGACAGGCCCAATAAGCATATTTAGGTATATATATGACAGTACAGGTCTTATCAAGTGTATTAAAATCATCTAAGTATCCCCCCTGTCCACCTTATAAATACCGAAAACTAAAGTTTTATAACCTGCTTGTCTCGTCTCCAATCTGCCCAAGGGGCGGCATTTCATCTCAAAATGCGCCCAGCCAGCCGCTCCCAACTGCCGTTCTGAAGCCCCGCCCGGCTACAACTCTCCCCGACTCAAGATTCTGCGCATGGCCAATTCAATCCTCTGGGCACGTCCTCCGTCTAATCTTCAGCGCATGCGCCCGGCTGGGGTCACATCGCGCCTGCGTACAGACAGTCTGCGTCTTAGAGGCCGCTGCAGCCTCTGCTTTATGCGCATGCGCCGGGCACTTGAGTCGGGGAGAGTTGTAGCCGCCGCCCAGCGAAGTGAATATTGATGAGCTGGGCGGGGCTTCAGAACGGCAGTTGGGAGCGGCTGGCTGGGCGCATTTTGAGATGAAACTCATGGCTACAGCATGACGTGCTGAGCCCCACTGCTATGCTGGACCGTCTGGTGGCTGATATGTTCTGGAGGGCTTTGCCACCCTCTCTCCAGCAATGGATCGGCCAGGTCTCTCCAGGTAATGCTCTTGAGATGGTTCACCTAGTAGAGCACTATGAGGCTACCCGGAATCTACAGGGGGGTTCTTTTGGAAGGGGTTAGTCAAAACCCGCAACTCTCCACCCCAGACCCATCGATTTGAAGCCACCCGGGATATGCCCCCTGTGGACCCAGCTCCGATAGTCTGCTGGCGGTGTTGGGAGCCTGGCCATGTATGAGCTGTCTGTCCACATCAGGTGGAACCTATGGACACAAACTATTGCTTCCGCCAGTCATTATATGCCAGGAAGCTGTGTGCAGCGGGTGCCCCTGAGACTCTGAATCACCTGTGCCAGGTGGAGGTGGGAGACACTCCAGCGGAAGCTCTGTTGGACTCAGGTAGTCTGGTGACCCTGGTAAGGGCTCCCCTAGTACGGACCTCTGAGTATACTGCCCGAAAAGTTGGTGTCATGTGTATTCATGGTGACTTAAAAGACTACCCCACTGCTATGGTGTCTCTATCCACGGTTGCCGGCAGGTGGACCCACGAGGTGGCTGTCGCCACCAATCTACACTAGGAACTTATAATAGGGAGAGATTTCCCGGGCTTCCCGGCACTGTGGCCTGCTACGAGAGTGACTGATACACATGTGACAGGGGTAACCCTAGAAGAGTGGCTCTGCTCAGTGGGGAGACCAGAACCCTGGTGATCGCCACTTCGGTGGAAGGGGGGGAGACAACCCCGCTAAGTGTGATGGTGGGAGACACAGAGGACTTGCCGCCGGGTCCTGAGCTGGCAGACCTCAATGTCTCCGGGGATAATTTTGGTACCACCCAACACCGGGACCCAACACTATCCCGAGCCTGGGAAAAAGTATTAATAGTAGATGGTGAACCACAACAACCAGGGGCAGAGTCGGTGTTCCGCCATTTTGTGGTTCATCAGGGTATGTTGTACCGGGTAAACCAGCTGCGAGGTGAATTCATTGAACAGTTGGCGGTGCCCCAGGCTTATCGCAAACTCGTGTTAGAGTTAGCCCACCAACATATTCTCGGGGGTCATCTCGGAATGCAGAAGACACAGGACCGGATACTACAACGGTTTTACTGGCCCAGTGTGTTTAGGGAGGTGGAAGAATTCTGTAAATCTTGCCCAACCTGCCAGGCAACTAGGCCCCAACACCTTTTTCGCAGTCCCTTGGTACCTCTCCCGATCATTGAGGTGCCATTTGAGCAAATCGCTATGGATCTCGTAGGCCCAGTACCGAAGTCCGCTAGAGGACACCAACACAGCTTGGTCGTCCTGGACTACGCCACTCGGTACCCGGAGGTGGTGCCACTGCAACATACATCAGCGAAGCTTATAGCTAAGGAGCTAATGGAGATGTTCTCCCGAGTGGGGCTACCTAAAGAGGTTCTGACTGACCAGGGGACCCCTTTTATGTCCAAGGTCATGAGGGAACTCTGTAAGTTGCTGCATATCAGACAGTTACGGACGTCCGTGTACCATCCGCAAATGGACGGTCTGGTAGAAAGGTTTAACAAAATTCTAAAAACTATGTTAAAAAGAGTGGTGTCTAAAGATGGGAAGGATTGGGACCTTCTTCTGCCCTATCTCATGTTCACAGTGCGAGAGGTACCCCAGGATTCTACTGGGTTCTCACCCTTCGAATTGCTTTATGGCAGACATCCTCGTGGTCTGTTGGACGTGGCCAAAGAGGCGTGGGAGCAGCAACCCACTAAGCATAAAAGTGTCCTGGAGTATGTTGTCAAGATGCAAAGGCAGATAGAGACCGATTTACCTCTGGTCAGGGAGCATATGGAGGCCGCTCAGCGAGCCCAGAGTTGGATCTATAATCGTCAGGCTCGGGTCCGGATCTTTAGCCCTGGTGACCGGGTTTTGGTTCTGGTACCGACCATGGACAGTAAATTCCTGGCTAGATGACAGGGACCCTACGAGGTATTCGAGAAAGTTGGAGGGGTAAATTGCAAGGTTCACCAGTCAGGGCGGCGGAAGCCGGAGCAGGTTTATCATGTTAATTTACTTAAACCTTGGAAAGATAGGGAGACCTGTACTGAAAACAGCCCGCGGGTGGGTTTTTTAGGGAAAGAGGTTCCAGCTCCTCTGTCTGATGCAAGGGAGGCGGTTGCCACAGTAAAAATTGCTGACAGCCTCTCCTCTAAACAGGCTCAGGAGACCAGGGAGTTTGTTAGTCGGAACATGGATGTGTTCTCGGACCTCCCTGGACGCACTTCCGCGATCCAACATGACATCTTCACTGAGCCTCGGGCAAAAGTCCGGTTAAAGCCATACCGGGTACCCGAGGCTCTGCGACAAGCCACCTCGGAGGAAGTACAGCTCATGCTGCGGCTAGATGTCATCAAGGAGTCTAAAAGTGAGTGGGCCAGTCCTATAGTCTTAATACCCAAGCCGGACGGGACATTACGGTTTTGTACTGACTTTCGTAAGCTGAACGAAATATCTAAATTCTATGCATATCCCATGCCTCGGGTGGATGAACTTATTGAAAGGTTAGGCCAAGCCCGGTATTTTTCTGTATTGGACCTCACCAAAGGGTACTGGCATGTACCCTTGACGGAGGCTGCCAAAGAGAAAACTGCCTTCATTGCACCAGAGGGTCTGTACCAATATAAGGTGATACCCTTCGGTCTGCATGGCGCCCCTGACACTTTTCAACATCTAATGGACATTGTGCTTCGTCCACATTGGCGATACGCCTCGGCTTATCTGGATGATATTGTCATTCACAGCACCGACTGGGAAAGTCACCTGCCCAAAGTACAGGCCGTAGTGGACTCCCTTCGAAAGGCTGGTCTAACAGCTAACCCAAAAAAATGTGTGATAGGGTTAGAGGAGACCAAATACCTAGGGTATGTCATTGGGCGCAGAGTTATCAAACCCCAAGTAAACAAAATAGAGGTGATAAGAAATTGGCCCCGACCTGTCACCTCTCGGCAAGTAAAGTCATTCCTGGGAATGGTGGGCTATTATATGAGGTTTGTCCCCCATTTTGCCACTTTAGCAGCTCCATTGACAGAGCTCTTGAATGGAACGGAAGTCTGTAATGGTTTGCTGGAATGACCAGGCGGAAGAGGCTTTCTCCGCTTTAAAGTCGGCCCTGTGTGGGTCCCCGATTTTGGTGACGCCCGACTTCAAAAGAGAGTTTATAGTACAGACCGATGCCTCCGAAGTAGGCCTCGGTGCTATACTGTCTCAGGAAGTCAACAGGGAGGAGCATCCCGTTGTTTTCCTCAGCCGTAAGCTCACTCCAGCTGAGACCCGTTAGGCCCCTTTCACACGGGCGAGATTTCCGTGCGGGTGCAATGCGTGAGGTGAACACATTGCACCCGCACTGAATCCGGACCCATTCATTTCTATGGGGCTGTGCACATGAGCGGTGATTTTCACGCATCACTTGTGCGTTGTGTGAAAATCGCAGCATGCTCTATTTTGTGCATTTTTCACGCAACGCAGGCCCCATAGAAGTGAATGGGGCTGCGTGAAAATCGCAAGCATCTGCAAGCAAGTGCGGATGCGGTGTGATCTTCAAGCACGGTTGCTAGGAGACGATCGGGTTGGGGACACGATCATTATTATTTTCCCTTATAACATGGTTATAAGGGAAAATAATAGCATTCTTAATACAGAATGCATAGTACAATAGGGCTGGAGGGGGTTAAAAAAATTTTTTTAATTCACCTTAATCCACTTGTTCACGCAGCCCGGCTTATCTTCTGTTTTCATCTTTGCTGTGCACAGGAAAAGGACCTGTGGTGACGTCACTGCACTCATCACATGGTCCGTCACATGATCCATCACCATGTGATGAGCGCAGTGACGTTACTACAGGTCCTTTACCCAGGTCCTGAAGAAAGAAGACAGAAGAGAAGCCGGGCTGCGCGAACAAGTGGATTAAGGTGAGTTAAATAATTTTTAATTTTTTTTTAACCCCTCCAGTCCTATTGTACTATGCATTCTGTATTAAGAATGCTATTATTTTTATTATAAGGGAAAATAATACAATCTACACAACCCCGATCCCAAAACTTAACTTCTGTGAAGAAGTTCGGGTTTGGGTACCAAACATGGCTATTTTTCTCACGCACGGGCAAAACGCATTACAATGTTTTGCACTCGCTCTGAAAAATCGCGCATTTTCCCGCAACGCACCCGCATTTTATCCGGGCCAAAAACATGACGCCCGTGTGAAAGAGGCCTTACAGTATAGTGGAGAGAGAGTGCCTGTGCAATGAGCCGGACCGTGGGTAACGTTACACGGACGCCAAATTATGCAGTGGGTCAGGATATGGGTTTAATAGTCTATAGTTTTGTTAGTGACACCAATTGCAGCATGCGCAGGGTACTGTCACAGGACCCTTTAAGGTGTTGTAACTCACGTACCATGTTAGGAATGCCAGAGTGGTGTAATGTCTCTGTATGGTAGTGGTAATAGTGTCAACGGTGTCTCCTACCTGGGTACGGCTGGACTCCTGGATCCTGGCTCACTTGCAATAAAATAAGTGTGGTGCTAGTAGGAGTAATAGAGGGATTTGCAGCAATAATTGAGATCCAGACCTTTGGTAAAGTTCAAACTTGTCTTTACTGGTTGTAGCTTTCATCCAAGCAAGGTACAGCATTAGTCTTTGGTCCCAGCAGGTATTGGCAATGTGTGGCAGGAATTAATCTTCTGCTCTATCATGTGCCTGGAGCTCTGCAGGAAAGGACGTCTGCTTAGTAGCTCTGTAATGTGGCAGGAATTTGGCTTCTGCACTTTCTATCATTTGCTGTCTGGGGACTGACTAGCTGAGGAGGAATATGGCTTCTCCTGGGTCTCTGGACGGTACTCACAGCTATTGTCTCAGGGTACGCTTCTTCCTGGAACTGGAGTTGTCTGCTTGCTTTCTTCCAGCTGAGGCTGCAAGGCTCAGGCTGGGGATGATGATCAATGTCTCAGCTGAGACAAGATCCTGGCTTTGGATCCCTATATCTGGGAGCTCCTACACACACAGCCCTCCCCTAGCAGGGGTGGCTGGCACACTAACTCAACTTCCTTCCCTCCCCATGAGGCAGGATGTGGGCGCAGCCCATTTCTGCTCACAGAGGGGGGAGCTAAACTGGAATGTACTATTCCAGTCTAGAAACACTAAACTGGCTTAAGTCCCTGCTAACATTGCTGCCACCTGCTGGTGAACATGAAGAATGACAACAAAATACATTTAGCAAGGCTTATAATGCACATTTGTGAGAATATGATGTGAAATTACATTAGATGACAAAGTTAATGCCCTTAACAGTTTGTAGCGGGGTAAAAGAGTTTTGTAACACAACTCTGGGGTTTTTCACCTCGAGTCTCTCTATTATCTGTTGGGTCAAAAGTTCCATCTGGTGAACGACCACTCTCCTCGCAAGTGGATGAGCCAGGCCAAATAGAGGAATGCTCGGGTCACCAGATGGTTCTTGTCCTTGCAAAACTTAAGTTTACAGTAGAACACAGGGCAGGCCAGTTACAGGGAAACGCGGATGCCCTGTGCCAGGTACACTGTTTGGCCTGTGTTCACCCCCTCAGGGTTGGACAAAGTTTTTTTTTTGCAGCACCTGGCTGTCCTTTAAATAGGCAGCTGGGCTCAAAATCACTCTCTCTGTCTTGGGATCTGAGGCATGGTGCCGTGCTAGAGGGCTGAGAGCCGCATGCGGGGAAACAGGGCCCCTAAAGCCTGTTGTGGACACTGGAAAAAAACTGTTAACAAGGTGACTGTTTTGTGCTTTGGACTTTCCTTGGTGTGAACAAACACTAAGACTGGAAATTGTTGTTTTGTTTTTTTCTTGTGTGCATAAACACTGAAGTTTTGTTTTACAAACTGCTTCTTTTGCCTCTGTTCTGCATCTGCTTACTCTTCCTACCAGAGCAAATCCTCACACTATGATGTGCCATTCCTTTATTATTCCTGCAAGAAGTTTGGAATTAAGGTCCAGATGGGTGTTACCAGTTGGCGGTGTGTCCCTGCACAGTCTGACACTGGCAGCGCTGATTGGATGTCAGACTCTGCAGGGGCATACCTTCAACTAGACCTTCATTGCAAACTGCTATCAATTCATTCACAACTTCTAGCAGGAATAATAAAGGAATGGCACAACATAAAGTCAATAAAATAGATATATCAGAGTTGTTATTACATGGGGAATGCAAGTAGCCACTAAAACAGACATGTCCGGAGAGATGCACCAAATTTATCAGACATTGTGCAACATTTGATAAATTTAGCTCAAACGACGGCAACGAAGACTCCTGCAAAACTGATTTTAAAAATTCCCCTCGTGATAAACCTGCCACATGGGGTGAAAGCTAACAAAACCAATCCCTGAGAGTGTACACAATGTGGCGGTGTGTTGACAAGCGTCAGTACAGGCAGTACAGTGCATTGATTTTCATAATAGCAAGTTGCTGGATATAGGATGCGGATGGCAAATCCTTCTCTTCTGGGGCACAACACATTATTAACCAGTTTGCTATTGTTTCCTGGGGTTAGATTTGACATCATCTGAACAGCGCCTGATTTTCTTTGACTCCATTTGTTTCTGGAGTAAATATGCTCAAAGTGACTTTTAAATGCGCTTTGCTATTAAAATAATTATGGAACAGATTTTATTTCAGCAGAAATTCAATTATGTTTTGTCTCTGTAATCATTATGGCTTGGTCTTTGTTCATACTCCGATGTGTTGTGAATAATAAAGCGCAGCTCAGCTGTAAACATACCTTCTAATGTATGGAAGTAGCAGAGCTCAGTTTGTCAGTTAACTGTTTCGGTTGCATGGCTTGATACGTTCGTTTATCAAAGGTAATGAATAGAAAAGTGGTGACGTTGCTTATAGCAATAAATCAAGTCAGGGCCTAGAAGGGCAGGAATCTCATTGGAAGCTTTAGGCAGTTTTTGAATTTTTAGATTTTTTTTTTTAGGAAGCAATGGGTGTCGATAGAGGATGTACAACCAGACACTGACCGCTCCACATACCTGTATGTCTCGCCACTCCTGTCCTCTTCATTGTAATACTTGCAAGCTCTTCTACACCTTAAAGGGGTTATGCCATGATTGAGTTAGAAAAAAAAATTGACATAAGACAGGATAGGTCATTAGTAGTGTTGAGTGTTTTTTTTAAGCATCAGAAGCAGAATTCCATCCGAAGTTTAGGAAAAATTTGATTTGCCACAAATCAAGTGGATGAGGCTAGTATGATTAAAAATGTTTTTAACCCCGGATTAACCCCCTGAACACCTGAATGTGAGTCATGATGCCATGATCAGTGTGGAACGCAGCATCTGAGGGGTTAAATGACAGGGGGGAGGCACGATCACCGTTTCCCGTCATTGCGCCCGCTCCATATAATGAAAAGCGATTTGTGACAAAGTAATTCGTAACGAATCAAATTTCTTGACAAAGTTCGGTGAAGCTGCCAAAACGAATTTTTGAAAATTCTTTAGTCATCAGTAGAGATGAGTGAATTTCTCAAAAATTCGATTCGGCGAATTTTCCGAAAAAATTTGGTTTGTTCCGAATTTATTTGTGGTGAACCGCATTAAAAAATAGCTATTTCCTGGCTAAATAGAGCCTGTATTGTGGTGTAGAACACTGTGCCTTGCAGTAACACACATAGGGAGTCTGCTGTGATAGTGAAATAATACTGTGAGTCCGTATGACATGCAGATGACAGGCGTTGCTCTTAGAATCACTGCACACTTCACTTATTTGGGCAGTTACAGGGCCAAAACTGACCAAATACCTCAACTGTGAACTCAGCCTTACAGGTCAATGTTAGCGCCAGGTATAAAGAGACGTGCAGAGGCCCAAGATCCTAAAATAGCGTGAAAGAGCGCACTGCTTTTACACCAATTCACTGATTCCACATAGATTTCTGTTCTATTAAAAACTTATACAAGTAGAGCCCCCCCCCCCCCCGACAGAGTGGAAAGGGTGTCAGCAGTAAGTTTGTGTTGATGTCACTAATTATTTTGCCCTTCCTCTGATCCGTCAGAACAATAATCCCCCAAAAAACAGATCTTGTCTGTTGAGCATCCGCCTTCACTCGGTAAGCATTTAGTCAGTAATCCATCAGTATTGTGCAGCGTCCCACTATGTGTGTGTGGGCACTGCCTAAAAGTACTTTTTGATCCTAACAATAGCATTGTACAGTTTGGTAAAACTTAGCATTTGTGTATCTGCAAAATCCCTGTTAACAGGCCTATTAGGTGTAATTTATACATCCCACCACTAGATGGGGATAAAGTTCAGGTCCTATATATATCTAGGTCAGGCCTAGTGAGACAGATCAGATTAGGCAGATTAAGAGTGGAGTTCAGTTGAGATCACAGGTCAGTGTGAAGATCAGTGAGTATATTGACACTAAGAGAGTGAAAAGGTGCAGATCCAGCACTTCAGCTCTAAAAAGAAGTTTTAGTCCAGAAAGGGACGAGAGAAAAGGACAGATTCAAATTCATCCAAAGGATAAAAGCCGTAAACCCGGCATAAAGGACCTTTGGGATATTTTAGGTGAAGGATACCCTAGCCTCCGGCAACCTCACCAGTAGTTCCACTGACATTGAAGTAACCCACTGCTCCAAAACCAAGAAATCTAAACAGCCTAGAACAGTGGATTTGCAGAATTAACTCTGTACCATCTAGAGACTGCATAATTGTACTGCTGCAACCAAAGACATCAAAAGTAAAAGTTGTGAGTTGCATTTCACCACTGTCTACCTCATTATTACTACCTATGGTTGTACCACCATTAACGGTACTGGCGTCACGACAAAAACCATCAAGGGACTCAGCCGCAACAAGCACCCTAAGCACCCCTAACATCAAGGGCACCTCAACCACCATCTTGGATGATGCTTCCTACCACAGAGTGTGCCCCGGAGGATTTCGTGCTGTCCACCTCAACACTGTGCTGCTGGCCCAGGAAGGCTTTCTGCTAACCGTGAGTAAACTGATGAACTGTGTGTTATATCATTTGGCCCCTCATCAGCCCACCGTGCACCTCACGTGTTGCCCCTGCGACTGGCTGGCTGCATAACTTTTTATTGGCGTCACGAACAGGATATTAACCCTTGCGCCATATTTGAGAGACTGTCGCATGTGAATATGCCCCTTTATTTGCTTGAGAGACTTTTGCTTATTGTGCGCTGTTTTGGGGTCCAGAACTGTTTGAACTGATTGCAAAGTATATGGAGGTGCTATACTAGTCCTCAGCATCAAAATCGCAGTGCCAAAAGTGAGAAAATCCAACATTTGTGTGTCACTATAACTGATTGCTGTCAGTTACTGTGAAATTAATATGGCCGCCGGGGCTCAGATTTGAAAAATAATACTGCGCCATCACTGTGTACAAGTTGGCGACACCCCCTGCAGAGCGGGAAAACCAGTGTGCCGCCCCTTTATGCAAAACTGTCCGGTTAAAGCCCATCCTACCTGTACTGTGTGGGTTCTGAGAGGCGGACCCTGTATGCGAGCGCAGCGCCGCCTCCTCTGCTTGTGGCCACATCAAAGGGAGACGCCGCGCACGGGAGGACGGTGTGACGTGTGTGCATCCCCAAAGGTATCGCGAGATTTACACCGGCAAGCTGCCGGATCGCATCGCATTGCCTGTCTGCCCCCAAGTAACTACCGCAGACTGTATTTTACTATTGCCACCTCAGAGTGAAGCACCGCTGGCCAGAAGCGCTATCAAAAACTCCAACAAGCACTGCCTGAGAGTTGTATTTAGCCGGCATCATACATTTAAAGGGCCATACACCGCAAGATAGCAGTCGCCCATAGCAACGTTAAATCAAAAGTATTGAAAGCCACAATTAACCTATCTGACTGTAATCCATCTATTGTCAGTATGTCTGTGCAAGAGGATAACGTGCAGGCTGACCTCCGCGGACCCCCTGCGGCAGCCACAGCCGGTCCTAGCGCAATGCCAACTGCTGCAGCACCAAGTTTAATGCCTTTAACTATGCCTTATTATTTTGGGGCCCCCTGGTTCCCACGTTATTCTGGTGAAACTCACACTTTAAGAGACTTTAAAGAAAAATGCTTGCTGTGTTCAGGTTGTACCCTGTATCCCCAGAACAGCAGATGGAGATTCTCCTTGCGCAATTAGAAGGAGCTGCTCTCAGAGAAGTGAAGTCCTGGCGAAGCTCAGAAAGAAGCACACTGGAGCAGATATTTGAACATCTCTACACCACCTTTGAACCCAGGACCGTGTCCGAGGTCAAGATGAGGTTCTTCAGTAAAAAACAGCAAACGGGTGAGTCACTCAGAGACTTTGCATTATCTTTACAAGAAGCCCTTAGAGCTGTTGTACAAGTAGACCCCCGTGAGGCAGAGAATCAGGACAAAACCCTGAAAGAACAGTTTATTGAAGGTGTCAATACAGACAATTTAAAGAGCCAACTAAGAATGTTAGCCGCCCAGCATCCAAGTGCTGCTTTCCTAGATTTTAAAGAACTAGCTATCAGTATACTGGAAAAAAGTTCACCTACAGAACCCGTTGGATCCGCTGTAGTGCCAGCCACACAGCCGGTCACCCCTGTCAAACCTTTACCTGTCGTCAGTCAGGCAACTCAAGCCCCAATTCCTGACGCAGTTGCTTCCCTTACTGAGCAAGTCCAATTCCTAACTAAAAGTCTGGAGAAAGTTCATAAAAAATTGGAACAATGGGAAAAGCCACTATTGCTTGAGGATGAGAAACCTGTATCCAGAAGGCTCTTCTCTCCTGATTACAAAGAGACTTATTACAAAGAGACTGATTACAAAGAAATTCAGGCGGACGCCCACCTGACCGCACTAGTACCCCCAAGCGGCCTATCTGTACATACTGTCACAAACCAGGTCATACTGAAGCCACCTGCTGGCAGTTAAACGGGCGACCCCTGAGGTCAGGGACCACCACTCGGGAGGTAGATCAATAGGTCCAGAAGATCCTTATTGGATGCCAAGATATGTAGTATCCCATCCAGAAGTGACACTTTTAAATAAATGGAATTTCTTTTGTTGCCCAAGTTGGCACAGGATCCCAAGTCACTACCATACAACAAACAGCATTTGAGAAATACTGGGACCAAAATCAACTTACCCAGCCACCAGAATCCTGGCTGAGTCTTATAGCCAGCAACGGCAAACCTGTACCAATACTGGGTTACTGGGAACCTACCATTCAAATAGGAAGAACCATCCTATCCCAACAAGGCATTATTGTAGTGCAAGTGAATGAAAATAATAACAACACTCCTATAGTCCTAGGCATGAATGTCCTTAGGAATTGCTATGTTGAAATGTTGGAAGTTTTACACCAGTCAGTGCCTACTGCTTCTTTTGCTTCTAAGAAGGTAATCCAGCAAACCATCCGTGTACTGAGTGCACAACAGAAATTCGCCAATGAAAGAGGATAAATCCTGTGTAGTACATAGAAATCGCCTAAAGTTGTGCCTTAAAGAGGACACCTCAGTAGAAACTTCTCAAGAAGAAGCTGTTCCAGAGGAAATTCAACCCATTGAGCCAGAACTGGAAAAACCAACTGAGCCAGAGGGAACAATACAGTCCTTGGGAAAAACATTGTTAGCTTCTGATCCTTTGCAATGGTTCTTAACCCCATGGCTTAACATTCTAGTGCCTGCTAAAACTAATACCCCAATACTTCAACCAGAAACTGAAGTTATTACAACTCAGGAAACCTCAAGTTCCCCGGAAGCAAGGTCTGAAGAGTCACAGCCACTTCGGAGATCTGAAAGGAGTACAAGAGGACAACCACCAGTCCGTTATGGAGATTTCCTGCTCCAGCAGCCGAGAAGTTAAGATCCAGCCATGTTAATTCAACAAAAAGGACTAATACTCTGTTGTCGTGTTCCATTTGTCTTAAAGGACTTTTTAAGAGACTGTTTGTCTGTTTTGCAACGTTCAAGTCCACACCCAGAGATAGACTTTCACGTACCTGAGCCTCCGTGCTATTCCATTGTTATATTTATTGTGCCCAGGGAACGGACTCATACCCTGTGAGCCTCCTGAGATATTTATTTTGTTTTCCTCATTGTTATGGACTATTTTAGTTGCCGGTATATTAGCAGTATTCAGAGAAAATAATGTGTTACCCCATTTGATACATTTCGTTGTTGCCTGAGATATGCTTGCCTAACCCGTTTTATTCATAGGTACAAGAAGTACAAGAATGTGAGTTATAGCATTATTTCCCTATGCATGCATGCTTCTCCCTTTTTTATATCTTTCAGGATGATACAACATCGAGTCAAGAATGTGTCGAGGTCGACTAAAACTTTACCATGGGGGTATGCAGCGTCCCACTATGTGTGTGTGGGCACTGCTTAAAAATACTTTTTGATCTCAACAATTGCATTGTACAGTATGGTATAACTTTGCATTTGTGTATCTGCAAAATCCCTGTTAACAGGCCTATTAGGTGCAATTTATACATCCCACCACTAGATGGGGATAAAGTTCAGGTCCTATATATATCTAGGTCAGGCCTAGTGAGACAGATCAGATTAGGCAGATTAAGAGTGGAGTTCAGTTGAGACCACAGGTCAGTGTGAAGATCAGTGAGTATATTGACACTGAGAGAGTGAAAAGGTGCAGATCCAGCACGTCAGCTCTAAAAAGAAGTTTTAGTCCAGAAAGGGACAAGAGAAAATGACAGATTCAAATTCATCCAAAGGATAAAAGCCGTAAACCAGGCATAAAGGACCTTTGGGATATTTTAGGTGAAGGATACCATAGCCTCCGGCAACCTCACCAGAAGTTCCACTGACATTGAAGTAACCCACTGCTCCAAAACCAAGAAATCTAAACAGCCTAGAACAGTGGATTTGCAGAATTAACTCTGTACCATCTAGAGACTGCATAATTGTACTGCTGCAACCAAAAGACATCCAAAGTAAAAGTTGTGAGTTGCATCTTACCACTGTCTACCTCATTATTACTACCTATGGTTGTACCACCAAAAACCATCAAGGGACTCAGCCGCAACAAGCACCCTAAGCACCCCTAACATCAAGGGCACCTCAACCACCATCTTGGCTGATGCTTCCTACCACAGAGCGTGCCCCGGAGGATTTCGTGCTGTCCACCTCAACAATGTGCTGCCAGCCCAGGGAGGCTATCTGCTAACCGTGAGTAAACTGATAAACTGTGTGTTATATCATTTTGCCCCTCATTGGTCCACCGTGCACCTCACGTGTTGCCCCTGCGACTGGCTGGCTGCAATTGCTAAAGCCCAAAAAATCAGGAGTGGATCCAAAACAGAGATGACACCTGAATGGAATATTTGCATGTCTTCTGTGTTTTGTACCCACTCCTGCTTTTGGCTACCAAATCATAAGTCAATTCTGATGGGACCATACAGGCCTTACAGCTGCTACACAGACAGGACCCGTTGTGCGTCTCATTTTCCTTCCTTCTGACAGATCAGAAGAAGGGTCAAATAAATGATGATGTCAGCCAGGCCGAAAGACAAAGTAGTGGACAGTCATGAAGTGGGGAGGGTGGGAACAGCATGAGAAGTCCACAGAGTGGCCCTATGACATAGTGGTGAGGTGGAAGCAGCATAAGAAGACCACAGAATGGCCCAATGACAAAGTCTGGTGGCAGTAGCATCAGAAGGTCACAGAGTGGCACAATGACAGAGTGTAGAAGTGGCGGCAGCATCAGGAGGAGGCCACAGGCCGGCACAATGACAGTGTGGAGATGGCAGCAGCAGCATCAGGAGGCCACAGAGTGGCACAATGACAGAGTGTGAAGGTGTCGGCAGCAGCAGCATCAGGAGGAGGCCACAGAGTGGCCCAATGACAGCGTGGAGGTGGTAGCAGCATCAGGAGGCCACAGAGTGGCACAATGATAGTTTGGAGGTGGCAGCAGCATCAGGAGGCCACAGAGTGGCACAATGACAGAGTGTGGAGGTGGCGGCAGAAGCAGCATCAGGAGGAGGCCACAAGGTGGCACAATGACAGTGTGGAGGTGGCAGCAGCAGCATCAGGAGACCTGAGTGGTGAGGTGGCAGCAGAATCAGGAGACCACAGAGTGACCCGTTGACAGATTTGGGAGGTGGGTGGCAATACCAGTACCAGCTGAAGATGGTGGGTGAAAGAAGGAGCACTTGGCATGATATGTGTGGCTTCATGTGGGTGGCAGCATCAGAATAGTAGCTGAGGCAGGTAGCCAGAAGAAACCGGTCTCTTTTGTCAAAGTGTTGGTGTGGCACCATGGATGATCTAGTCTGATGCATGAGGCATTGGTGGGGGGAAATCCTGGCTGATCCACGCCTGATTCATCTTGACAAAGGTCAGTTTCTCCACATTTTTGGTGGACAGGCGAGTTCTTCTTAGGGTAACTATGGCCCCCACCGAACTAAACACCCACTCTGATGCCACACTACTGGCCGGGCAGGACAGCTTTTCCAGGACAAACTCTGCCAGTTGCGGCCACAAATCCAGTTTGGTGGTCCAGTGGATCTTCAATGTGGGGTGGCAGGGTGCTGTCCAAGTATGCCACCACCTGCTGGTTCAGGTCCTGCTCTAGGTCTAGCTGCTGCTGGTGAGTAGTTTCTTCACTAGGCAGGTGAAGAAAGCTGCTCTTCAGCGACTGTAGACTCAAGTTGCTGCTGATGGAGCTGGAGCTGCTCCTACCCCCCTACCCTGCCACAGCAGCCATGACAGAGGAACGTGAGCGTAGAGGGCACCCCCGGTCAGACCTGCGAGAGGATGAACGATGGCGCAGATAGGCAGTGGCCAGCCTACTACGTAGTTCAGTTTGTCCTCCCTCTCATCGGGTGTAAAAAAGGCCCCCATTTTGGACCGGTAGCGAGGGTCCAACAAGGTGGAGAGCCAGAAGTCATTCCTCTGCCGAATGCTGACAATTCGGCTGTCACTATGCAAGCAAGTGAGCATGCATCGGGCCATTAGTGCAAGTGACTTGGAGGGACTTCCTGACTCCATCTCCACTGCATACTGCCACGGTGTGTCTGGGCCCTCTGCCTCGTCTTCCACCCCACAGGGCTCATGTGACCATGAGATCTAGGCGCCACGTCTCTAGTCCCCTGACCATCCAGCTTTACCAGCATCTGTTCCAGGACATGAAGAAGTGGAATGACGTTGTTCATCCTGTAGTCCTGGCGACTGACACATAACGTGGCCTCCTCAAAGGGCCTGAGCAAACGGCAGGTGTCATGCATGAGCTGCCACTGTCTGACATCGAAGTTACACAGGGGAGTACTTCTGTCTGTTTGGATCATCAAGAAATCATTTTTGGCTTTTCTCTGTTCGTATAGTCGGTCCAACATATGGAGGGTGGAATTCCAACGGGTGTCAAGTTGCATATCAGCCTATGTTGGGGGATGCCGTTCTGCTGCTGCAGCTCAAGGAGGGTGTGCTTTGCGGTGTATAAGTGGCTGAAGTGCATGCAAAGTTTCCTGGCCATTTTTACAGATGGGTGGAAAATTTCAGGAACTGCTTGACAACCAGATTGAACACATGTGCAATGCAGGGCGCATGGCTCAGCCCTCCTTGACACAGTGTCGACACCGTGTTCTTCTCGTTGACGGTCACCATGGTTCCGATTTTGAGTTGTCGCGGAGAAAGCCAGGATTTGATTTATTGATCAAGGACACAGAGCAGTTCCTCCCCTGTGTGACTCCGTTCACCCAAGCAAACGAGGTGCAGAACAACGTGACACCGCCGTGCCCTGCACATGTGGTATGCTGGAGGGGCACTGTGAATTGTCCCTGCAGTGGAAGTTGAGGACATGGTGGAGAATGAGGAGGCAGAGGCAGACATTGTCGCAGAACCAAAGGCGTGAGAACATGGAGGCGGAAGCCGCGTCACCTGGCCAAGTTGCTGGTGTGGCTGGGAAGGAATCACATTCACCCAGTGGGCCGTAAAGGACTTGTATTGTCCCTGACTGTAGTTACAGCTCCACACATCAGCGCTGCCGTGCACTTTGGCAGACACCGAGAGGCTCAAGGACTGGCCCACCTTCTGTTCTACATATGTGTACAGGGCTGGTACTGCCTTTTTGGCAAAGAAATGACAGCTTGGAACTCTCCACCTAGGTTCGGCACAAGCCATCAGTTCTCTGAAAGGTGCAGAGTCCACCACTTGGAAAGGGAGGGACTGCAGCACCAGCAACTTGGCCAGGAGCACATTTAGCTTCTGTGCTGTTGGATGAGTGCACGCATACTGTTGCAACTGCTTCGGTGATCGATTGCTGACAGAATGACTGACGAGGTGTAGGAGGAGGAGCAGGAGCATCAAGACCAGCAGATGATGGGAAGGACAGACAGCTCCCTTCGGCTGAGGTGGTGGAGCCTTGACTGCTTAAAATCGGGTGCATGCCACTGGGTGATGCAACAGTTGCCGCGGCAGACTGGACCACAACATCAGAGCCACAGTTCTCCCAGGCCACTTTATGGTGACGCTACATATGTTGACGCAGGGCCGTGGTGCCAACATTGGCACTCTGGCCACATTTTACCTTCTTCACACAGATTTTACAAATGGCCATGTTCACCTCCTCCGGAGATTTAACAAAAAACTGCCACACCGCCAAGTAGGTGATTTTACTCCCAACACTCCGCACTGACTGACTGCTACCGCTGCTGCTTCTGTGAACCTCTGCACTACTACGTTCCGGGCAGGTAGGCTCCTGCAAAGCGGGTGGTCTACCCCGGGCACGTTTGGCTCCCGACCTCCCACTGCTGCCACTCTACTGACTCCCGGCCATGCTAGCTACTTGCTGGCTCCGCCGCTAACTCACGGACAAGCTGCCACCCTCTTCTCCCGGAGATGATGAAGCCCCTAATTCACCCGGCTTCCAAGTGCGATCAGCTACATCATCATCATCGAATACTGTCTGCACATCACTGATGTCCACCTCAACAGTCTCTGGGTCAGGAGCTCACAACACCAGCTCCCACGCCACTCTCCTCATCATTACTTGCCTGCCTACCGGAGGAAGCAGAGGATGTCTCCTCCACATCTTGGCTGGCCAGTAGCTGCTAACTGTCCTCTAGTAGCTCGTCCTCGCTGTATAGTAAAGCTGAGCCCACAGCATATATTACTTGTCTGGCTGAGAGAACAGAAAAGGACAGAGGCAGGTTGAGGACAGGTGAGGGCACAGGGCCTGCTCCCAGGTCCTGCCAACTAAGGGTTGTGTCTGACGAACCCACCGACTCTTGGCTGGGGGTGTCTTATGTCACTTGGGACGAAGTGCATGACTGAGTCAGCCATTCAAGAACCTCTGGGTTGCTGGTCAAGACACGACCACTAGATGACACCGGGAGCTCAGGCCTCTCACTGCGAGTCCTGCTGCCATTCCCCTTACTCTACTGTTACCTGTGCCTGCGCCAGAAACATTTAGGCCTCTGCCACTCCCCTGTGCAGGGACTGGCACTTCTCTGTCTGACATACTGTTAGATCAAATAAACAAATAAAAAAGAAATTTAAAACACCACAAAAAAGTCTGCAATTTTCTCACTTCACCACATAATGGATAATAAGCCCTGTTCTTTCCACTAATACATGCCAAAGAAGGCTTTATAACATATAACTGCACCGCTGAACAGCAAATGGGCCCTTACTTTTTTCCACTTATACATGTTACAAAAGGCTTTAGAACAAATAACTGCACCCCTGAATGGCAAATAGGCCCTTACTTTTTTCCACTTATTCACGCCACAAAAGGCTTTAGAACATATAACTGCACCGCTGAACGGCAAATATCACCACACAACGCAAATACTTTTTTTGTGCCACTAATACAGACCAAAAAAAGATTTAAAACATATAACTGCACCGCTGAACGGAAAATAATATATATTTTTTGCCACTAATACACACCAAAAAAGGCTTTAGAACATATAACTGCACCGCTGAACGGCAAATAGGCCCTTATTTTTTTCCACTTATACACGCCACAAAAGGCTTTAGAACAAATAACTGCACCGCTGAACGGCAAATAATATATATTTTTTTGCCACTAATACACGCCAAAAAGGGCTGTAAATTTCTAATTTCACCACACAACGCAAATAATTTTTTTTTGCCACTAATACACGCCAAAAAGGGCTTTAGAACATATAACTGCACCTCTGAACGGCAAATAATATATATTTTTTGCCACTAATACACGCCACAAAAGGCTTTAGAACATATAACTGCACTGCTGAACGGCAAATAATATATTTTTGTGCCACTAATACAGGCAAAAAAGGGCTTTAAAACATATAACTGCACCGCTGAACGTCAAATAATATACATTTTATGCTACTAATACACGCCAGAAAGGGCTTTAGAACATATAACTGCACTGCTGAACGTCAAATAATATATATTTTATGCCACTAATACACGCCACAAAAAGCTTTAGAACATATAACTACACCGCTGAACGGCAAATAATATATACTTTTTTGCCACTAATACAAGCTAAAAAGAGCTTTAGAACATACAGTATAACTGCACCGCTGAACAGCAAATAATATATTTTGTTTTGCCACTAATACATGCCAAAAAGGGCTGTAATTTTCTCACTTCACCACACAACGGCTAATAAGCTCTTTTCCACACTAATACAAGCCAAAAAAGGCCGTAGAACATATAACTGCACCGCACAAGGGAAAATAAGACGTACCGTAGAAATATTTCCTTGTAATAAACCCTGCTAATGGCTGTTTCAAACAGCACTTGCACCCTAATAACAAGAACGGTTTGCTGGAATTACAGAGCTGTATAATGGCAATTTGGATCCCCAGTCAGTGCAGCAAGGTGTAATTGTTCCTATTAACCAGGCTGTAAACCCCCCTACTAAACCCTGTTCTGCTTTAATACTGTGGAATGATTCCTCCCTATTCTTTCCCTGAACTTCTATACAGCAAAATAAAAGTTTTAAAGTCTTTTCTAACACTGTCCCTAGCGCCTGATGACGTCTCTCCCAGCACTAAGTACCCTGGAAAATGTCTGAATCCAAGATGGCTGAGGCTATTTATAGGGCTGTGAAATAACAGGGCTGGCTGGCTGCTGATTGGCTGCATGCATGGCATTATGGGTGATCCCTCATTCCCAAAGTTCCTTGCTCCATGTCCTAACACGTGCAGCAGCCATTTTAGGAAAAAATAGTATTCGTTACCATGAAGCGTGAGGAATTTCGGATTCGGTGCAAATCAAATTTTTCCTGAAATTCGGATCGAATTCTACTTCGTTACCTTCGGTTCGCACATCTCTAGTCATCAGTATCAAAATCTCGGAAAACCCCTTTAAAGTGCCCCCATAAAGTCCAGATGCCCCCTTAGTGCCCCCACACAGTTAACATAACCCCTTCAGAATTTTTTTTAAAATACTTACCTGACCCCGTTCCCACGATAGTCAGAATAGCTGAGGCTACAAGCTTTTTCCAGCCTGTGGCCTGTTCTGTTGGAGGTATGGAGCTATAATGTCACTGCATTGCGCTTATCTGGGGCCTTGTAGGTTGCAGGCCTGAGGTATAATGGAGCATGGAGTCGAACACTACCTGCTTTGCCATAGTATGCAACTGTATTCATGTCCTGAAGGGCGCATTTACAGTTTAAAGGAGAGCAAAGAGGTGTTTTAACGAAGTTTTTAAAAGCCGCCTTGGGTACTCTCCTGACTGGGCTCCCCAGGGCTGTACAGATTCCACAATTGGAAAAAAACAAGGGTCCATCAGCCATTTTACTTCTTAAGATGCAGTACTGTGCCCCAAAATGGGCCAAAATGTTGGCATAAAGTAAACCAACTAATAACTGATATTATTATACACGAGACAGTCTAAAGGTCAGCCAGAATTATTATGCAGCATCAGCCAGTTGAATAAATCTAAAAAATAGGAATAGTAAATCTGCCCCAATATGCTGTAAGCTCCTGTGCCCCCAGAATTCTATGATTTTATGATTTAACTCTATCTATTTCGGCAATTTGGATCCCTCTATCAGAAAAAGAGAGCGTTGATTGCTGTAGGTCTATACAGTATACAATGAGTAATTACTCATCATAGAAATTTGGACCTTTATACATAAAATAGCAAACAGGTGTTCAAGTGTGGATATTTACAAACCGGATTCCAAAAAAGTTGGGACACTATACAAATCGTGAATAAAAACTGAATGCAATGATGTGGAGGTGCCAACTTCAATTTTTTTTTTCAGAATAGAACATAAATCACGGAACAAAAGTTTAAACTGAGAAAATGTACTATTTTAAGGGAAAAATATGTTGAATCAGAATTTCATGGTGTCAACAAATCCCCAAAAAGTTGGGACAAGGCCATTTTCACCACTGTGTGGCATCTCCCCTTCTTCTTACAACAGACGTCTGGGGACCGAGGAGACCAGTTTCTCAAGTTTCTCAAGTTTAGAAATAGGAATGCTCTCCCATTCTTGTCTAATACAGGCCTCTAACTGTTCAATCGTCTTGGGCCTTCTTTGTTGCACCTTCCTCTTTATGATGCGCCAAATGTTCTCTATAGGTGAAAGATCTGGACTGCAGACTGGCCATTTCAGTACCCGGATCCTTCTCCTACGCAGCCATGATGTTGTGATTGATGCAGAATGTGGTCTGGCATTATCTTGTTGAAAAATGCAGGGTCTTCCCTGAAAGAGATGACGTCTGGATGGGAGCATATGTTGTTCTAGAACCTGAATATATTTTTCTGCATTGATGGTGCCTTTCCAGACATGCAAGCTGCCCATGCCACACGCCACACGCACTCATGCAACCCCATACCATCAGAGATGCAGGCTTCTGAACTGAGCGTTGATAACAACTTGGGTTGTCCTTGTCCTCTTTGGTCCGGATGACATGGCGTCCCAGATTTCCAAAAAGAACTTCGAATCGTGACTCGTCTGACCACAGAACAGTCTTCCATTTTGCCACACTCCATTTTAAATGATCCCTGGCCCAGTGAAAACGCCTGAGCTTGTGGATCTTGCTTAGAAATGGCTTCTTCTTTTCACTGTAGAGTTTCAGCTGGCAACAGCGGATGGCACGGTGGATTGTGTTCACTGACAATGGTTTCTGGAAGTATTCCTGAGCCCATTCTGTGATTTCCTTTACAGTAGCATTCCTGTTTGTGGTGCAGTGTCGTTTAAGGGCCCGGAGATCACGGGCATCCAGTATGGTTTTACGGCCTTGACCCTTACGCACAGAGATTGTTCCAGATTCTCTGAATCTTCGGATGATGTTATGCACAGTTGATGATGATAGATGCAAAGTCTTTGCAATTTTTCGCTGGGTAACACCTTTCTGATATTGCTCCACTATCTTTCTACGCAACATTGTGGGAATTGGTGATCCTCTACCCATCTTGGCTTCTGAGAGACACTGCCACTCTGAGAAGCTCTTTTTATACCCAATCATGTTGCCAATTGACCAAATTAGTGTTAATTGGTCTTCCAGCTCTTCGTTATGCTCAAATTTACTTTTTCCAGCCTCTTATTGCTACTTGTCCCAACTTTTTTGGGATTTGAATCAACGTGAAATTTTGAATCAACGTATTTTTCCTTTAAAATGATACATTTACTCGGATTAAACGTTTGATCTGTCATCTACGTTCTATTACAAATAAAATATTGACATTTGCCATCTCCACATCATTGCATTCAGTTTTTATTCACAATTTGTTTAGTGTCCCAACTTTTTTGGAATCCGGTTTGTAGTATAAAAGGGTTATTTCATGATTAATGCAAAACATCAGACCTCATACAGTACATGACAATCACTTTCTAACAAAGCTAGAACCAGCCCTGTACCTCACATGGGTCCAGAGATCTCCCCATTTATTGCAGAATGTGAATCTGGCCCAAGTGTGATGTATTAAAAGTGGTATTCTGCCAGGTCCTTGACAACTCACCAGCTGACTACAGATAACTGCCACCTGTCTGAAGCAGCGCTGTCAATCCTGTGCCGATAATGGTAATAACCTATCTACTGACACATACAACATCGCAAGACACAAGGCAACAGTTGTTTAAAATCCAAATAAACTCACACATTGTATCCTTTTTCATTCATTCTCAATTCATAACAAAAGATTTAATGATGACTTTGTTACGTTATTTATGCAGTCACAGGTTATCACCCCCTCCCCGAGGCCCGCTGTCAGATTATTTACAGATGTCACCTCCGAATCAAGTTAAGCAGAAAATGCCTTTCTGAAGACTGTATTGTTTGTTCTTGTTAAGCACATCAATTATCTTCACTACTAATTAAACAGATGTTAATGTCACATGGATGAGATTTCACGATTTCCCTGACGTTAACGCACAGTAGATTACACACCAGAAGTGGAATTTCTGGGTAGCAAAGCACTGTTCACACTGTTCAAAGCTTAAATGATACCAGACTGGACAGATATTCAGACTTTATTAGAGCATGATGAAAAAGGACAGCCCTAGAGTTGTGAAAATTATAAAGGCTTCTTCAGAGTATTGGGGTATATTCACAAGCCCCAGATTTGTTGCAGAAACTTCTGCAACAATTCCATTCATCTGAATGTTGTTTGCAGACTTCCGTGCGCAGAAACAACCACAGTCAGATGATAAGAACTGATTTGTGGTGACAATTTTCTACAAAAATTTGTGACAGCCTTGTAAACTATGTTACTATGTGAATGTACCCTGTAAAAAAGTACAAGCAAAAAACAAACAAACAATGCACCCGCACTCTGCAAACAAACAGTATAAAGTAAATACAATCATGCCATACTCACTATAGAAAATGTACTAATGCTATGTTATAAAAGAGAAAATGAGATTTTGTACAAAATCATTTGTGCCTGTCTGCCAACGGCATGGTCATCTCCAGGGCATTGCTAGGGCCTCAAAAGATCCGGGGCCCAAGCTTCTAAGTCGACCATTAGCCCACCAGCCACCATAACCCCCCCCCCCCCCCACAAACACTAGCACTGAAGACATTTTGCTGTACTTGCTATACAGCAGCACATACCTGTCACATCCAGGGCCTCCCAGCTGACGTCTTCTCCGATGTAGATCTTCTCTGTCATCATCTTCTCCATTCGTTCCGGGCAACTTCTCTCAGCCGCCTCTTCTCTGCAGAGTGTGAAGCACAGACATCTTAGCTTCCTCATTTTTCTGTACCCCCAAATACTATCCTGTGAAAAATGAGTGTCATATAGATAATCTTACCCATAGTAATAGTGCTCCTCGTAGTCCCACCAATAGTAATTCCCTTCACCCTCATTAGTAATATTGCCCCCTACAATGCGCCCAACAGTGATAATGCTCCCCAATAGTGCCATTAGTAGAAGAGCCCTCCAGTATTAATACTGCCCTCACAGAGCCCCCAGTAGAAATAAGGCCCCCCCTATTGTTTCCCCAGTGGTAATAACGCTCTCTACAGACACCTCAGTAGTAATAAGGACCCCCATAGTGCTTTTAGTAGAAATAAGGCAGATCTATAAGTCCCTCCTATAGAGCCCCAGTAATAATAAGAATGCCTATAATGTCCCCTGGATTTATAATACCCCTACAGTGCCCCCAGTATTTATACTGCCTCCTACTGTTATAATTCTCACCCTGAATTGCCCCCAGTATTTATTTTGCCCCCTTCTGTTATAATTCTCGCCCTGGAGCCCCCCTAGTATTTATAATGCCCCCTATAGTTATATTCCTCAGTTTACTGTCCTCAGAAATTATAATTCCTCAGCTCCTTCACCATACAGTCCCATGTAAATAACATTATTTCCCTCCCTCCGCCATAGAATCCCACGTAAATACCATCACACCATCTCTCTAGCCCCTCAAATATACAGTCCCATGTAAATAACATCCCTCTCTATCTACAGCCCCCTCCAAAATACAGTCCCACATAAATAACAACCCCCCCTCCCCAGCCGCCTTCAAAATACAGTCCCTTGTAATGAACATCACCCTCTCAATATTCAGTCCCATGTAAATAACATCAATCCCTCTCACAGCCGCCTTCAACATATAGTCCCATGTAAATAACATCACCCTACCCCAGCCACCTCCAGCATGCATTCCCATGTAAATAACATCACCCCCTCAACTTTCAGTCCCATGTAAATAACATAACTCCACCCCACTGTCCCATGTAAATAACATCCCTCCCTTCAGCCCTAACATACAGTCCCAGTTAAATAACTACAACTCCCAGCATTGCTCTGCCTCTCCCTTCACTTACCTCTCCTCATGTAGCAGACCTCACCTCAGCTTCTTCCATGGACTTCTCTTCACTGCTGAGCCATCCTCTCCTGCACTGGTCACATGATGGTGACATCATCGCAGGTCCTTTTCAGCTACTGCATTTAGAACTGATCACATGGACTGTGATGTCATCACAGGTCCTTCAGCTCTTGCAGGGCATTAGATTTAATTTTATTGCCGTCCTGAGGATGGCAATACAGTTGGATCTGTCTGGCAGGCAGGACATTCGGGGCCTGGGACAAAACATCAGGGGCCCAGGCCCCGAATGTTTTAACCTTGCAACGCCCTTGGCCATCTCTTTAGTATAATTTCTACAACGAGTATGCCACTACTGTATTTACTTTATTATCTGTGTTTGCAGAGTGCTGTTATATAGTGTTATATTGTGTTTGTTTTTGCTTTTGTGCTTTCAGCCATGGCGACATGCACCTGCGCACTGGGATGTGCTGACTAACCCCCTTCTTTTCTTTGCAATCTGCGTTGAAGGTGTGGCTGACTCCATTGGTCGTGCACTCCTAACTAACCTGTCTGTCCCACAAGCTGGTTTTAATTAGTATAGAGGAGATGACTGGGCACACCTAAGATATTGGTAACTAATATTTATTATAGTGATTGAAAGTAGTTAAAATAACAAATACGATACAAAAATATGATATCAGAAATATACAGTACGCCAATGTAGGCTTAAATCGCTTCCACGTTACAAGCGGCACTCATGCAAAAATTCTATATGTTTGTGGTTGAAGTAGAAATTAGTCACTGATGGATAACGGTATATGATACCTGTGACTAATAACCTCGCTCCAGACACAATGCAAGTGGATGAAGTAAATGCATAGTGATTATAGAATTTGGCATAAACTAGCAATAAAAAGTGGCAGTCTGATACCAGTTAAAACGCAGTATTGACAGTAATCATCTTATAAAAATACATGCCGAAATCATCTGATAAAAATATAAACATATAATAATGAAATGAGATGAAAGTTCACTGGCCCTGATAGGTCATAAATATCCGGGTACAACAGATAAAAGTCCCTCCAATACTTAATGCCGATTTAAAATAGCGAACTAGCGCTGTATGGAAAAAGTGCAATAGTCATAAATGATAACTTGCTCCGTAGCTGACCCAGCGGCGTCCCGCTTTCGGTCAGAGAAAGATCCAGCAGTAAAGCAGTAGTTAGTTAAGGAACACTCTTACCGGTGTTGGAGGGTTCTCACACATAGGAGAAACCTCTGCCGTCTATCGGAACTTACTCCCGGTTTTCTTATTGCGGTCGGGTGAATCCCACGGTTGGTAATATGGGTCACCTGTTAGCAGTTAGGTTGCTGCACGCGGTCCCGCTTGTTTGGATCCGATTGCGATATCACAACCTTCCGGGCAGAAGTTTCAGGCCGGCTGTTCTTTGCAAAACGGTTCAGAGTTGTTCCTGAATAGGATCGATGTGGTGCACTCACATAAAGTTGTACTTGGGGGGTCAGACCAGATGCGTTTCGGGGCTAAAGTGTCCCCTTCCTCAGTGTCCCCTTCCTCAGTGGCTATCTGAGGAAGGGGACACTTTAGCCCGGAAACGCGTCTGGTATGACCCCCCCCCAAGTACAACTTTATGTGAGTGCACCACATCGATCCTATTCAGGAACAACTCTGAACCGTTTTGCAAAGAACAGCCGGCCTGAAACTTCTGCCCGGAAGGTTGTGATATCGCAATCGGATCCAAACAAGCGGGACCGCGTGCAGCAACCTAACTGCTAACAGGTGACCCATATTACCAGGTGACTGATATCATATTTTTGTATCGTATTTGTTATTTTAACTACGTTCAATCACTATAATAAATATTAGTTACCAATATCTTAGGTGTGCCCAGTCATCTCCTCTATATTTCATTCTTTTCCAGCAGCGGGGTGACGCTGCAAGACTGAGAGCACCTTTTTGGTGTGTCAACCACCCTGTGCATCCGACTAATATACTATTATTGGTTTTAATTAGTGCAAGTGTACAGCTAAAGCCTGCTCTCCCTGTATTCATCGAAGGCCATTGGCAGACAGACACAAAACATTTTGTATAAAATGTATCTGCCAAGAATCTTTATACATTTGTGGCTATCTGAGGAAGGGGACACTTTAGCCCCGAAACGCGTCTGGTATGACCCCCCAAGTACAACTTTATGTGAGTGCACCACATCGATCCTATTCAGGAACAACTCTGAACCGTTTTGCAAAGAACAGCCGGCCTGAAACTTCTGCCCGGAAGGTTGTGATATCGCAATCGGATCCAAACAAGCGGGACCGCGTGCAGCAACCTAACTGCTAACAGGTGACCCATATTACCAACCGTGGGATTCACCCGACCGCAATAAGAAAACCGGGAGTAAGTTCCGATAGACGGCAGAGGTTTCTCCTATGTGTGAGAACCCTCCAACACCGGTAAGAGTGTTCCTTAACTAACTACTGCTTTACTGCTGGATCTTTCTCTGACCGAAAGCGGGACGCCGCTGGGTCAGCTACGGAGCAAGTTATCATTTATGACTATTGCACTTTTTCCATACAGCGCTAGTTCGCTATTTTAAATCGGCATTAAGTATTGGAGGGACTTTTATCTGTTGTACCCGGATATTTATGACCTATCAGGGCCAGTGAACTTTCATCTCATTTCATTATTATATGTTTATATTTTTATCAGATGATTTCGGCATGTATTTTTATAAGATGATTACTGTCAATACTGCGTTTTAACTGGTATCAGACTGCCACTTTTTATTGCTAGTTTATGCCAAATTCTATAATCACTATGCATTTACTTCATCCACTTGCATTGTGTCTGGAGCGAGGTTATTAGTCACAGGTATCATATACCGTTATCCATCAGTGACTAATTTCTACTTCAACCACAAACATATAGAATTTTTGCATGAGTGCCGCTTGTAACGTGGAAGCGATTTAAGCCTACATTGGCGTACTGTATACAGGGAGTGCAGAATTATTAGGCAAGTTGTATTTTTGAGGATTAATTTTATTATTGAACAACAACCATGTTCTCAATGAACCCAAAAAACTCATTAATATCAAAGCTGAATATTTTTGGAAGTAGTTTTTAGTTTGTTTTTAGTTTTAGCTATTTTAGGGGGATATCTGTGTGTGCAGGTGACTATTACTGTGCATAATTATTAGGCAACTTAACAAAAAACAAATATATACCCATTTCAATTATTTATTTTTACCAGTGAAACCAATATAACATCTCAACATTCACAAATATACATTTCTGACATTCAAAAACAAAACAAAAACAAATCAGTGACCAATATAGCCACCTTTCTTTGCAAGGACACTCAAAAGCCTGCCATCCATGGATTCTGTCAGTGTTTTGATCTGTTCACCATCAACATTGCGTGCAGCAGCAACCACAGCCTCCCAGACACTGTTCAGAGAGGTGTACTGTTTTCCCTCCTTGTAAATCTCACATTTGATGATGGACCACAGGTTCTCAATGGGGTTCAGATCAGGTGAACAAGGAGGCCATGTCATTAGATTTTCTTCTTTTATACCCTTTCTTGCCAGCCACGCTGTGGAGTACTTGGACGCGTGTGATGGAGCATTGTCCTGCATGAAAATCATGTTTTTATTGAAGGATGCAGACTTCTTCCTGTACCACTGCTTGAAGAAGGTGTCTTCCAGAAACTGGCAGTAGGACTGGGAGTTGAGCTTGACTCCATCCTCAACCCGAAAAGGCCCCACAAGCTCATCTTTGATAATACCAGCCCAAACCAGTACTCCACCTTCACCTTGCTGGCGTCTGAGTCAGACTGGAGCTCTCTGCCCTTTACCAATCCAGCCACGGGCCCATCCATCTGGCCCATCAAGACTCACTCTCATTTCATCAGTCCATAAAACCTTAGAAAAATCAGTCTTGAGATATTTCTTGGCCCAGTCTTGGCGTTTCAGCTTGTGTGTCTTGTTCAGTGGTGGTCGTCTTTCAGCCTTTCTTACCTTGGCCATGTCTCTGAGTATTGCACACCTTGTGCTTTTGGGCACTCCAGTGATGTTGCAGCTCTGAAATATGGCCAAACTGGTGGCAAGTGGCATCTTGGCAGCTGCACGCTTGACTTTTCTCAGTTCATGGGCAGTTATTTTGCGCCTTGGTTTTTCCACACACTTCTTGCACCCTGTTGACTATTTTGAATGAAACGCTTGATTGTTCGATGATCACGCTTCAGAAGCTTTGCAATTTTAAGAGTGCTGCATCCCTCTGCAAGATATCTCACTATTTTTTGACTTTTCTGAGCCTGTCAAGTCCTTCTTTTGACCCATTTTGCCAAAGGAAAGGAAGTTGCCTAATAATTATGCACACCTAATATAGGGTGTTGATGTCATTAGACCACACCCCTTCTCATTACAGAGATGCACATCACCTAATATGCTTAATTGGTAGTAGGCTTTCGAGCCTATACAGCATGCATAAAGAGGATGATGTGGTCAAAATACTCATTTGCCTAATAATTCTGCACGCAGTGTATTTCTGATATCATATTTTTGTATCGTATTTGTTATTTTAACTACGTTCAATCACTATAATAAATATTAGTTACCAATATCTTAGGTGTGCCCAGTCATCTCCTCTATATTTCATTCTTTTCCAGCAGCGGGGTGACGCTGCAAGACTGAGAGCACCCTTTTTGGTGTGTCAACCACCCTGTGCATCCGACTAATATACTATTATTGGTTTTAATTAGTGCAAGTGTACAGCTAAAGCCTGCTCTCCCTGTATTCATCGAAGGCCATTGGCAGACAGACACAAAACATTTTGTATAAAATGTATCTGCCAAGAATCTTTATACATTTATAATGTAGCATTATATTCACTACGTAGATTGTATTTACTTTGTTATTTGTGGTTTCAGAGTGATGTTGCATTGTGTTTTTTTTTTGCCATGGCATGTGCTGACTAACCCCCTTTCTATCCTGTCAAAAGGGCCTTGAAACCCTCCCACACAGCCTCATATAGGCCATGCACTATTTGTTTGGAAAACAGGTTTTAGTTTTTCTGCTTATATCTATTCATTTAATGTATTTAATGCTATATTGATGACCTAGCCTCAAGCTACAGTAGGTCATCAATATCAGATCGGCGGGGGTCTGACTGTATGAATAGAATAGTGCTGTGTTCTCTTCTCTGTTTACCTGCTTGCCGTTGACATCGCAGCGGTGAGCAGGTGTAATTGCAACCCTTCAATGGGACGGCTCCTTCCAGTTCAAGTGAAAAAGGGAGAAGCTGTGCCATTGAAGTAAATGGGACAGAGGAGATGTAAATTACACCTGCTCTCCACTGCAATGTTGATGGCGAGCAGGTAAACAGCTGATCTGCAGGGGTGCCAGCAGTCGGACCCCCATGATCTGATATTGATGACTAGAGAGGAGCGAAGTTTAGAAAAATTTGATTCAGATGATTCGCCGAAGTTCTTCTAGAAATTTGATTAGTTCCAAATTTATTTGTCACAAATCAAATCTGGTCTTTCAGTAATCAAATTGATCCCACTTGATGGCCTAATCTCCGTGTGAAGGCTTGGAACTTAAACTATGCAGGGGGAGGTATTGCTGTGTGCACTCACATTCATAGTTAATCCGTTCTATAGGTACTGTGCCGTCAGTATTACAGGCAGTTGTCATTTATTACCGTCTACATCAGTGTGCAGGGCACCAAGATTCATAGCTGCCGTGTGCTGCCCAAATTGTAGTCCGCAATGCACGGGCACCGACTGTGGGGCAGCCGCAAGCGCATCGCAGACCCATTTACTTGAATGGGTCCACGATCCGTCCGTTCCGCAAAAAGATAGAGCAAGTTCTATCTTTTTGCATGGCAGAAGCTCGGAACGGAACACCATAGAAGCACTCCGAAGTGTTTCTGTGGGGTTCCGTTCCGTACTTCCGTTCCGCACCATTCCACATCTCCGGATTTGCGGACCCATTCAAGTCAATGGGTCCGCATCCGTGATGCGGAATGCACACGGAAGGGTGCCCGTGCATTGCGGATCCGCATATGCGGTCCACAATACGGCAACGGGGCACCTACGGTCGTGTGAATGAGCCCTAACTGTGATACTATTGTGCGTCAGTATTACAGGTTAATAAAAGTGTCAGATCAAATTTATCGCCGTGGGCTTACCTGTGCAGTGCTCCAAGATTCAAGTAGTAGCCCCATGACAGAGTTGGGACAGCGGCAGCAGTGGCAGTAGTGGCCCCATGACAGAGTTGGGACAGCGGCAGCAGTGGCAGTAGTGGCCCTATGACAGAGTGGGGAAGGTGGCAACAGCAGCAGCGCCGTTAGTGGCCCCCTGACAGTGGGGAGGGTGGCAGTAACCGTGGCAGTAGTGGCCCCATTACAGAGTGGGGAGGGGGCAGCAGCAGTGACAGTAAGGCTGTTTATGTTTCCGTTCTGTTGATCCGTCAGAAGTACATAAAAAAATAAACAAACACACACTCCTGTATTTTGAGCATCCATAAAGCCTCTTTCAGACGGTCAGTATTTGTTCAGTAATTGTAAGCCAAAAACAGAGAATAAAATGTAATAGAATTATTTGCATCTCCTCTGTGTTTTGGACCCACTCCTGCTTTTGGCTTACAAATTCTGATCAAATACTGATGCAAAACGCTGACAAAACACTGACTAAAGCCTCATGCACACATCCGTGAAACACGGACCGTGTGATACCGGCCTGGATTCCTTCTGAGTGCAGGAGCGCACGGCGTCATTGGTTGCTATGATGCCGTGCGCTTCCTGCTGCCGCCGCAGTACAGTAATACACTGGTATGATCTATGCCAGTGTATCACTGTACTGCGGTGGCAGCAGGAAGCGCACGGCGTCATAGTAACCAATGACGCCGTGCGCTCCTGCACTCAGAAGAAATCCAGGCCGGTATCACACGGTCCGTGTTTCATGGACGTGTGCATGAGGCTTAAAAGAATGTATTAGCTCCCATGAATTTTGTTTGAGTTTTTGGAGCGATTTGTGTGGTTCATTCCAATAACCAACGAGACTCCTCCCGTATGGCAATAATCCATTTTTACTTTTTTTTTCCATTTCACCGTACGGGGGTTAATACTTTAATAGTACAGGTGTTTTCACGCGCAGATAAAAGGGGGGTGATTTGAATTTTTATATTTTTAACTTTTTTTGCTACAAATGAAACACTCAACAGGACTTTGATGGAGGGCAGGCTTAAAAAAAATTACTTAGTAAAGGAGAACCCAAGCAGATTCACTACTCACAAAAAGTTAGGGATATTTGGCTTGTGGGTGAAATTTCAGGATGAGCGTAAAATCCACACTAACCTTTACAGGTGAACTTAATGTGACCTTCTCTAAACTTTTGAATGCACATGTCCAACTGTTCAGTATTTCAGTAGTTTTTGCACAACTTGATATTCTCTAACAAGGAGCTTAATGGCAAAATTCCCAACAGGTGTTTGATCCATGAATCGTCCAATAAATTTCCTGGTTCAATCAGAATTGGTATTTAAACAGTTCTCCTCCTCATGCTGTTCACATTTTGACATCATGAGACCAACACGACACCTAACAATTGATCAACAGTACCTCGCCATTGTGAGGCTTCAGGCAGGATGTTCTCAGACGGAACTGGCCACTGAGCTTAGAGTGTCATCAGCAGGTTGCAACAGAGAGAGAGAGAAGAGAGACTGGAAGAGTCACAGAAAGGCAGAGAAGTGGACGTCCTTTGGCCGCTTCATTGTGGACAATGCCCTGCCGAACGATGAATGCCACACAACTCCAGCCACATTTAAAGGGCTTCTGTCACCCCACTAAACATTTTTTTTTTTTTTTGGTTACTTATAATCCCTATACTGCGATTTATGCATACATACTGTAATTAATCATTTTCGTTCAGCAGATTCTGTTAAAAACTTACTTTTAAAAGGTAGCAAATTACCTTGCTACCAGCATGATGAGGAGAACCAATGGCATATATCGCTGCTGTGACAGGACAACCAGCTTATAAAGTCCACACTCAGGGTTCAGTAAGGCATATATTAAGGAACTCAGGTTTTGTAAATGGGGCGTCCCCCTCTTTATCAACCCTCTTACCTTGCCGTCAGAATGCCCCTCTCTTGTGTAGTTGCTGCTTTGCTGATTGCTGAATCCTTTGTATCTCTCAGTATGAGATCCGATACTTTGTATTTGCTGCTTGGTCTCGGCGTTCCACGTGGTGCTGTTGCGTATCACTTGGAAGCACTCAGCAGGAATCGCGTAGTCTCGCGATAACTTGAGCCAGTTTCACTTTCTCTGGCGTCCGGATCAGCAGTAAATAACTTGATCTTTGCTCGGGTTCAGGTGGGTAGTTTGTCTCTCGCAGGATCAGCCAGACATGTTTCGAGGGACCTCCCTCTTCCTCAGTAGTTAGCTTCCAGGTGATACGCAACAGCACCACGTGGAACGCCGAGACCAAGCAGCAAATACAAAGTATCGGATCTAATACTGAGAGATACAAAGGATTCAGCAATCAGCAAAGCAGCAACTACACAAGAGAGGGGCATTCTGACGGCAAGGTAAGAGGGTTGATAAAGAGGGGGACGCCCCATTTACAAAACCTGAGTTCCTTAATATATGCCTTACTGAACCCTGAGTGTGGACTTTATAAGCTGGTTGTCCTGTCACAGCAGCGATATATGCCATTGGACACAGCATTTTGCAAGATAACTTACAGCCATATTAACGCTATACTGTATGGATATAATATCCTTATAAGAAGATACTATACTTCTGCAAGTTTTTTCACTTCTGCAAGTTTTTTTCACAAACTTTTTTTCACAGAATATTCCACAGAAATATTTAAGTAGAATTACTTTCCACAGGACATTATATATTTTTTCACAGGATATACTTTTCCACAGGACATTTGTTCACTTATTTTATTACAATTATACATTTTTTATTACTACTGTATATGCACAGACTTGTTTGAAGTATATTGTTATCCTGCAACATATCTTATGTGATAGCTATCTGCACTCAGATTATCGATCCTAGTGCACATGTTTTTATGATATATTGTGTTTTATATTCATTATTTTATGGGATTTTACCATTATTAAATAATCTACTATAGACATACCAGTTGGTGAGTGCCTGTTTTTATCTTTTTCTTATCTGTCACATTTGTCATATTGGATGAACAGGTGAATCATCCAAAAACAGAGCACTTTAACCATACTAGCTGATACGGGTGAGCCACGATATAAATATATCCAGGCATTATAAGTAACCAAAAAATAATAATAAATGTTTAGTGGGGTGACAGAAGCCCTTTAAGGGAGGAGAGAGGCACCCAAGTGTCATGTCAGACTATTCAAAACCATTTATATTAGCGTGGTATGCATGCTAGATGACCTGCAAGGGTACGTAACCACAGGCGTCATCATCTTGCATGGGCCAGGGAGCATCTACACTGGATGAGGGACTAGTGGGCCTCACTGCTGTTCACTGATGAAAGTCAATTCAGATTGAGCAGAAATTATGGCCACCAATGATGTTGGAGACGTCAACGAGAGCACTATGCATCAGCCACTGTTGCCATCAGACGAGCCTTTGGTGGTGGTGGTGGTGCTACAGTGTGGGCAGGTGTGTCTAGTCAATACAGAACTGCACTACACTTTGTAAGTGGTACAGTAACAAGCCCCATACTACTTAAATAACATCATTATTCCAGTCATTGTAACTCTGCATGAACGAGGCCTAATTTTATCTTCATGGACCACAATGCGCCAGCTCATCAAGCCCTGATGAGACGAGTGGCCTTAATGTCCGTCACTGGGACCCACATCCTCTCCTCAGGACCATAACCCTCCCAATGAACGAGGTACTGGAGGGAACCGCGGACAAGACGAGAATCCACAATCCTAGAGACCTGAAATTCAAGATTTCCATCAAACATAATCGGAGGAGGAGGCAAAGGCGAGGGTACAATAGGTTGAACATAAGGTTTCAATAAGGACTTATGAAAAACATTATGGATCTTCCAAGTCTGAGGAAGATCAAGACGGTAGGCAACAGGATTGATGACAGACAGGATCTTGTAAGGCCCAATAAACCTAGGACCCAACTTCCAGGAGGGAACCTTCAATTTGATATTCTTGGTAGACAACCACACCAGATCACCAACATTCAGGTCCGGACCAGGCACACGTCTCTTATCTGCCACACGCTTATATCTCTCACTCATGCTCTTTAGATTATCCTGAATCTTTTGCCAAATAGATGACAAAGACGAGGAGAATCTGTCCTCATCAGGTAAACCAGAAGACCCCTCTCCCGAGAAAGTCCCAAACTGCGGATGAAACCCATATGCACCAAAAAATGGTGACTTATCAGAGGACTCCTGACGACGGTTATTTAAAGCAAACTCAGCAAGGGACAAAAAAGAACACCAATCCTCCTGATTCTCCGCCACAAAACAGCGCAGATATGTCTCCAGATTCTGATTGACGCGCTCTGTCTGGCCATTCGACTGCGGGTGGAAAGCAGAAGAGAATGACAACCGAACCACCAAGCGAGAACAGAAAGCCTTCCAGAATCTGGAAACAAACTGCGTGCCCCTATCAGAGACTATGTCTGAAGGAATACCATGCAATTTGACAATGTGGTCAATAAATGCCTGCGCCAGCGTCTTAGCATTGGGCAAACCAGGAAAAGGGATGAAATGCACCATTTTGCTAAAACGGTCCACCACCACCAGAATCACAGTCTTCCCCGAGGAACGAGGCAAGTCCGTTATGAAGTCCATGGACAGATGTGTCCAAGGACGGGAAGGAATGGGTAAGGGAAGGAGAGGACCTGATGGCCGTGAATGAGGGACTTTGGCACGAGCACAAGTCTCGCAAGCTGCCACAAAACCCTCAACCGACTTACGAAGCGCAGGCCACCAGAATCTCCGAGCGATGAGATCCAGTGTGGCTCTTGCCCCCGGGTGCCCAGTAAGGACCGTATCGTGGTGTTCCTTAAAAATCTTGTGTCTCAAAGCGAGAGGCACAAACAACCTCCCAGGAGGACAAAGATCAGGAGCCTCTGACTGGGCTGCCTGCACCTCTGCCTCCAATTCAGGAAAAAGAGCAGAGACCACCACACCTTCAGCCAAAATGGGACCCGGGTCTTCAAAATTCCCACCTCCCGGAAAACAACGTGACAGGGCATCTGCATTCACATTCTTAACCCCAGGGCGGAACGTGACAACAAAATTAAACCTTGAAAAGAACAAAGACCATCTGGCCTGTCTCGGGTTCAGACGCTTGGCTGACTCCAAGTAGGCCAGATTTTTATGGTCAGTAAACACAGTAATAGGGTGTCTGGCTCCCTCTAGCCAATGGCGCCATTCTTCAAAAGCCAACTTGATGGCCAACAATTCCCTATCTCCCACATCATAATTTCTCTCTGCGGAGGAGAGTTTCTTTGAGAAAAAGGCACACGGTTGCCATTTGGCAGGAGAGGAACCCTGAGACAAGACCGCACCCACCCCTACCTCAGAAGCATCAACCTCAACTATGAAGGGTAACGAAATATCAGGTTGTACCAGGATGGGAGTGGAAGCAAAACTCTCCTTGATATTAGAAAAGGCCTTACGCGCCTCTACCGACCAGGAAGAAAAATCCACCCCCTTTCTGGTCATATCAGTGAGTGGTTTAACAACAGAGGAATAATTCAAAATAAATTTCCTGTAATAATTGGCAAAGCCCAAAAAACGCATCAGCGCCTTCTGATTCTCAGGAAGCTCCCACTCAAGCAAAGCGCGGACCTTCTCGGGGTCCATGCGAAAACCAGAAGCGGAGAGAAGAAACCCCAGAAATTGAATTTCTGGAACCGCAAACACACATTTTTCCAGTTTCGCGTATAATTTATTCTCCCGCAGAATGAGCAAGACCTGACGTAAATGTTCCTTATGAGTCTTGAAATCAGGAGAAAAAATCAAAATGTCATCCAAATACACTAATACAAATTTTCCCATTAAATGATAAAAAATGCTGTTCACGAAATGCTGAAAAACGGCTGGGGCATTCATCAAACCAAAAGGCATAACCAAATTCTCAAAATGGCCCTCAGGGGTATTGAAAGCAGTCTTCCATTCGTCTCCTTCTCTGACCCTGACCAGGTTGTATGCCCCTCTTAGGTCTAATTTGGAAAAGACTTTAGCCCCAACAACCTGGTTAAACAGGTCCGGGATCAGAGGAAGCGGATAAGGGTCACGAATAGTGATACTGTTCAGCTCCCTGAAATCCAGACAAGGTCTTAAAGAACCATCTTTTTTGTTAACAAAGAAAAAACCAGCGGCAACAGGTGACTTCGAGGGTCGTATGTGTCCTTTTCTCAGACTCTCAGAGATATAAGCACGCATAGCGACCCTCTCAGGTTGGGAAAGATTGTATAAACGAGATTTAGGCAGCTTGGCGCCTGGGATGAGATTAATAGGGCAATCGTACTCCCTGTGCGGGGGCAAATCCTGAACTCCACTCTCAGAGAAGACATCCCGAAAATTCAGAGAGGAAAGGTGGTACAGTCTTAGTAGAAACCTCAGAAACAGATGTCATGAGGCAATTCTCTCTGCAAAAGTCACTCCAACCATTTATTTGCCTCGCTTGCCAATCAATGGTGGGGTTATGTTTAGTAAGCCAGGGTAGCCCCAACACTAGAGGAGTAGGCAAACCGCTAAGGACGAAACATGACACATCCTCAACATGAGCATCACTCACAATTAAACGGATATTGTGAACTATGCCCTTTAATGATTTCTGAGAAAGTGGAGCGGAATCAATAGCAAAAACAGGAATATCCTTTCCCAAAGTGCATACCTGGAAACCATGAGTTATTGCAAATTGATTATCAATGAGATTGACAGCTGCTCCACTATCCACAAAAATCTCACAAAAAATGCTTTTGCTCTCTAGCGCCACCCTAGCAGGCAGGACAAAACGGGAACTACAAGCAAACGGAAAACCTTCAATTTCCGCCTCAACCCTGCCAATAGTAACAGACGGAACATTTTTAAAAGATTTTTTCCTTTTTGTTTCTTTATTACTCCCAGAAAACTGCCTGAATCTCCTAGAGGGACAAACATTTGCCAAATGATTTATACCTCCACAACAAAAACAAACCCTCCCATGCGGGCTGAATCTTCTATTGTCAGAGGCAATCAACCCCAGCTGCATGGGCTCCTGCTCAGAAGGGACTGACAGCGACTGAGACCCCTGCGCACAGAAAGAGACCGTTGCACTGTCCCGGGACTGAGTATGACAGGAAGGAGAGATCTCTCCTCTCTCTCTAAGACGCCTGTCAATACGAACGGCCTGAGACATAGCAGAATCCAAGGAGGTAGGTCTCTCATGAAAGGCAAATGCATCTTTCAATCTCTCTGAAAGACCATGGCAAAATTGACTTCGGAGTGCAGCATCATTCCAACCAGTATCAGCTGCCCATCTCCGAAATTCTGAGCAGTATATCTCTGCGGATTGTTTACCCTGGCATAACAGACGTAGTCTAGACTCAGCCAGAGCAATACGATCCGGATCATCATATATCTGACCCAGGGCTAAAAAGAATTCATCCACTGAACGGAGGGGCCGTGCCCCCTCCGGCAGCGAAAAGGCCCAGGATTGAGCATTACCCCTGAGCAGCGATATAATGATCCCCACCCTCCGTTCTTCATCACCAGAGGAATGGGGAAGAAGGCGAAAATGGAGTTTGCAAGCCTCTCTAAAACGCACAAAATACTCACTACCCCCGGAGAACGTATCCGGGAGCGAGATCTTAGGCTCAGAACAAACTCCATGAACGCAAGCTGAACCGGTCACTTGAAACTGAGAAAAAGTCTTACGGAGATCAGCTACCTCCAATGAAAGACCCTGGAAGCGCTCAGCCAAAAGTGAAACCGGATCCATGCTTGAGATGGTTTTGGCGGCTTATAATGTCACGGATGGTGTACAGGAAACAAGACAATACAATATGAACAATGACTCACTGGATCCACAACTAAGGAACAAAAGGGAGACCCCTGCAAGAGACCTGCCGCTCTCCCTTATTGCTCAGCCTATGCGACCACCCCAAAGGTGGATGGGCGCATATCCACGTACCTCGACTATCTTACACCTGATGACCCTACAATAGTGAGGGGACAAGACCACCGGCTCCCTACACAGACACGGAGGGAGTCAGGGTCACCTGGATCCAGAAAACAGAAAATCATAAATACATAAACAGAACTTATCTTGCAGACGACTGGGGACTGTGGACTGAGAACTAAGAACAGCATGCACACACACTCCAGGAAGTTGTATAAGCCGCACACTACTGCATTCTGGGGAGGAACTTAAAGGGCAGCAATCAGTCCAACTGCATGACAGCTGAGATAGACTAACGAGATGAGGAACTTAACCAAAAAGAAGAAACTCAAGGAGGAGGATCTGGAAAGCTCCTGTCAGAGCTTCTCAACTGTCTGGTTGTGACACTTCCTCAGTGGTACAGCAGCCCCACTGAGGAAGGGGCTACTGTACCCCGAAATGCGTATGGTAAATAGACAGTGAGGGACGACATAAGGAAGAAATTTACAACTATAATCGGATGCCGAACAAGTTTGAAAACCCCGCCTGGAATTGAAAGTCACCTGACCATCCAGCGAAACCACGTGGGACGCCACAAACAGGTCCTGGAAGGTCAGAGCTACAAAGAACATTGCAAAGCAATATTCAGCAATACGGGGGACTTACTATAGAAAAGACCGGATCCACAGGTCCTTGCAATTCACAGTAGAGCAGTCGCATTTCGAAGGACAAGCGATCTATAGGAGTGGTAAAGTACCTTTACAACTAACGCTAAAGTACCTCGCGGTTTTTACAACTAACACCAGCTCCATCTTGGTGATTATTATATGTACTTTTTGAATATAAACTATCAAGGACAATGATACATTTTGGACTCTAGAGATTCAATATAGTGATCTCTAGGAGGCTATAGGTGTGATTTTAGAGTATTTTATGCATTTATGTCAATTTTATTTGTAAATTTTATGCAACATGTTGTAAGTGTGATATAAATACAAGATTTTCAGACACTATTTTCTGTTTTTGTCTATTTGATGCCTGATACTGAGTGACGCCCAACTCTACCTCAAATTTTGTATTCTACCAGCAACAGGGAGTGCTGTGCGGCAGTGCACCTATTCCACTAGTAAGCAGTGAGTGAGCCACCAAACCTTTCATACTATTTTGCAAGTAAGTTCAGTCAGTTTTGTCTGCGATTGCGTTTAGTTGTTCAGTTTTTTCTGCGCGGGTGCAATGCGCTTTGATGCGTTTTTCACGTGCGTGATAAAAAACGGAATGTTTACAAACAACATCTCTTAGCAACCATCAGTGAAAAATGCATCGCACCCGCACTTGCTTGCGGATGCAATGCGTTTTTCACGCAGCCCCATTCACTTCTATGGGGCCAGGGCTGCGTGAAAAACGCAGACTATAGAACATGCTGCGATTTTCACGCAACGCAGAACTGATGCATGAAAAACAACGCTCATGTACAAAGCACCATAGAAATTATTGGGTCAGGATTCAGTGGGGGTGCTATGCGTTCACATCACGTATTGCACCCGCGCGGAAAACTCGCTCGTGTGAAAGGGACCTTAGGGCTGTTTCACACGAGCGAGTCCATTGCGGGAATCACGCTCCGTGTGTGAGTGTGATCTTCCGCTCTGGACTTGCAGGAGCGCACGGCATTATCATGATTTATAATGCTATGTGTCTCTGCATGGCCTTATTTCTACAGAATCATACCGACAGCTTTATGTCACTATGATTCTGTGGAAAAAAGGCCATGCAGAGACACATAGCATTATAAATCATGTTAATGCCGTGCGCTCCTGCAAGTCCAGAGCGGAGGATCACACTCACACATGGAGCGTGATTCCCGCAATGGACTCGCTAGTGTGAAACAGCCCTTAAAGGTTCCTTTAAGCCTCATTCACACGCCAGTGTTTTCCCATCAGCAATTCTGAGCCAAAACCAGGATTGGAGCCTCTACAGACATAAGGTATAAGGGAAATATCTGCACCTGTTCTGTGTTTAGAGCCGCACCCGGTTTTGGCTCAAAATCACTGACCGAACACTGATGTGTGAATGAGGCTTTACATGAGACGACAGAGCAGTAGATTATCATTAAAGGGATTCTGTCACCTCTCATAACCCAAATTCGGATTTTAAACCAGTCATGCTCCACAGCTTACCTTGAATCGGCTGTGCTGTTCTATATTGTAATCCGTCCAGTAGTTTTGCAGAAAAACGACTTTTATAATTATGCAAATTAACCTTGAAGGTGCCCAGAGGGGCGTTATGTTCCCCTTTGTGTGCCCAGTAACGCCCCTCTTACAGTGCCCAAAACACCTTCCTCCAGAATCCCTAACCGCCCACAGCGTCTCATCCCTCTCCTCCCCCTCCCTGACAGCCGAGCGAAGTCTCGCGCAGACGCAGTACCCACTGAGGGCTGCGCCAGTGCGATTTGCTGGAGACTGAGGGATGAGTGGGCATCGGACGTCATTGGGCTCGGCGCATGCCCAGTGACGACGATGAAGCTCCTGCCCTCAGTCTCCTGCAGATCGCACTGGCGCAGCCCTCAGTGGGTACTGCATCTGCGCGAGACTTCGCTCGGCCGTCAGGGAGGGGGAGGAGAGGGAGGAGAGGGATGAGACGCTGTGGGCGGTTAGGGATTCTGGAGGAAGGCGTTTTGGGCACTGTAAGAGGGGCGTTACTGGGCACACAAAGGGGAACATAACGCCCCTCTGGGCACCTTCAAGGTTAATTTGCATAATTATAAAAGTCGTTTTTCTGCAAAACTACTGGACGGATTACAATATAGAACAGCACAGCCGATTCAAGGTAAGCTGTGGAGCATGACTGGTTTAAAATCCGAATTTGGGTTATGAGAGGTGACAGAATCCCTTTAAGGAAGTGTAGTACCCCAGAGCGGCACCACCATTTCTACCCCCTGCTACTGTCTCTAATGGCTAACAATAATGTTATCTGTGTATTTATTCCAGGTCCTTTTACATTGTGCATTGATGATGTTGCTATGAAACTGTTATGTTCATGTAATGTGCCTGGTTCATAAGCATATGTCAGCAGATATGGCAGAGAGATTAGAATGGAACTTACCATTCCATTCGCCCCCTTTTGGGCATAAGAGTTCTAGTACTGTTTCCTACCAAGGGAGGGGCTGCATGAAGTGTTTAGTTAGTCTTCGTGGATGCTAGTGTTGGAAGCAGTCATGTCAAGATGTGGCAGCGAGGGGAAGGCCCCCCGTCCTACAGCAGGAGTTTCTCCTGATGGAAGCAGCTCGTAGAGCAACCTGACTCCTTACAGATTTACAGATAGAGTATCAGGAGGAAGTCAACAGCCAAAGGCACCACACTCCAAAGGTACCAGAATCACTGCAGAGTCCAGCTACCTGACTAAAGCCGAGTTTAGCACAGCAAAGAAGGAGAAAGTAGGATATTCAAGTTTACGGAAGGGTTCCTAGTAGGGATATTACAGTTACGGATCAATAAGTCCTAGGCTTGAACTACATGGGCTGAAGTAGCTTCACTCTCTGGGGCAATGCCCAGAGGACACAGCCAAGCCTGGCTCCTCTTCTCTCCTCCTAACTCCTCACTCCTAAACTCCCATTTCTAATCTCCTGTCTCTTCCTGTGTGCTAACCTATATATATGGTGTGAGGGTGACACCTAGTGTTGGATGTGTGTAGTTCATCCACCAGCCTGTAATAGAAACTTAGCAGCTGTGACAAAGGAAAAATACATTCAACAGTGAAAAATGACATAGAATGGCATATAAACATTTTGGAGTGGCCCATTCATACATATGTGGGACACTACATTTACACCCCACGATCTGCTGCTGGAATGCAACGATTTTTGTGTGTGCATAAATGATTGGATTAACCGATGAACGAGCCTTTCACCAGATAATCGCTAACAAGCGTTGCGAAAGATGCTCGTTGGCAATTATCTTTAAGATTCTCAGCCCATGTAAAGGGCTCTTAACTTTGCTACATCTGTATAAATCTTGAGTTTCATACAACAAGTGTGGACAGGTCAGTACTGTATGAATACTTATGTAATCATATACAGAGCATGGCAGCCCAGTTGAACCTTCTGGACAGGGAGCCATGCAAGTTTAAAAGTTGCATTATATTACTATTATGTTTAAACATATTTATTTAGAATCCACATTAATATGTGTTGTATTTGGAATATTGGAATTGTTCCATTTGATTATTAGAGTAGGAATCATCTTCCAGGACTTCAGAAGTCTTTCCTTCCAGGACAAGCTACACCATGGGCACCCAACACTTGTATCTTTGTCAGCCAAGTAGAGAACCTGTTGTTAAAATTTACTTTACCACTAGCAAGCAGACACTAGCTCAGTATTTCCCCTTCCAAGGATTTCTTATGCTGTCCTAGTGAATCCCAACACATTGCATAACATGATCCTATGTCTCTACATAAAATGGAATTCTCTAATGGCTCTTCAAAATAGTGGTCCACTTCTGGTAAACTCCAAGGGCTACTAGGCTTTCATATACATCGGTCCTCCCCAGCTTTCTACTATGTTAAAAAGTTCCAAATAAAGTAATTTCCCTTCCAGTGTAGTAATCTATTCGGCCTTACCTTCCAACCTATTTCAATCAGATTAAATATAATAAATTCACAAAACATTTTTTATTTCATTTTATCAAATATGCCAGCAGATGGGAAGACGTGCATGGGCACTTACCTCATCTGTATTTTGTGGTGCTAGAAAGTCAGGTTTGTTCCTGTTTCCAGAAGTGTTTTATTTATTTTTTCAAGGGCCTCCACCAACCTAAAGGTATAATTATAGATCTTAACACCAACCCCCCACCCCAATGCTGACCATACTTATCTGGTCCCCACTGCTGGTTTACTACCTAATCTCTCCACAACCATCTCCACACCTCCCCTGTGTGCAGATAACAACATTCATCAATGGGTGGGGGGAATTTTACCTGACTGCTGCAGTCAATAGCCGACAACACACATAACGCAGGGGCAGAAGGTCATGGTTGTAGTCGGCTATTGCCTGCAGTGGTCACTTTTCCTTTACATCTTCTCATTTACCTACTCAGTATTTCATGCCTTCCTTATATTCAGGGATTTATTAGTCTCTTTATTTCCATGGGTTTTTCGTTTCAATGACAGCCAGAGGCTATATCCTTCATGTCGACAACTTACCAGATCAGTCCCTCTCATATAACCATATAAAAGAGAACATTGCGGTATTGTATTCCTGAGAGCATTCTTGGATTAGATGAAGGACATAGACCCAAAATGACAAGGCACTTACTGCCGAAGGTCTCCATTGTGAATCTAGATGTCCCTCATGGCTTCTATTATATTTCTTAGGGATAAACATATTAGCATTGTTGTCAGCATCAGTAAACAGTGAGTACAGATATAATGTGACAGCCCATTGAGTATAACGAAATATCTTGAGCCAGGGACAATATTTAACACCTACACGGCAAGCATTGAGGATCTCATGAAGGTCTGATAGGAATCCAAAATGGCTTTTTGAAAGAATGTAAAAAAAAAACAACCTAGAAAAGTAAAGTTCTGTCCACATCTGCGTCGTGGCGTACATTTGGCAAATTAAATTCTTAATCATGAGAAAGGAGGCCCTGATTTCTTGGATGAAGTGGTTGTCACATGCATGGTGATGGGCATTCAATGGAAATAACAGAGTACAAGAGGCTGTCATTCTCCAGTAGGAACCCAATAAGCATCAAATAGCAGCGAGTCTATGGGGTAAAGATGAGCAAATTTTAGGAAGGAGGGAAAGAGAAAGACTACTATGCTAGTCGAGGCTTCTCAGTAATATATATGCATTGTCTGGGCGTTAGTATGATGGAGTCCAGTGAATATACAGTCAGGTCCATAAATATTGTGACATCAACACAATACTAACATTTTTGGCTCTATACACCACCACAATGGATTTGAAATGAAACGAACAAGATGTGCTTTAACTGCAGACTGTCAGCTTTAATTTGAGGGTATTTACATCCAAATCAGGTGAACGGTGTAGGAATTACAACAGTTTGCATATGTGCCTCCCACTTGTTAAGGAACCAAAAGTAATAGGACAATTGGCTTCTCAGCTGTTCCATGGCCAGGTGTGTGTTATCCCCTCATTATCCCAATTACAATGAGCTTTAATTTGAGGGTATTTACATCCAAATCAGGTTAACAGTGTAGGAATTACAACAGTTTGCATATGTGCCTCCCACTTGTTAAGGAACCAAAAGTAATGGGACAATTGGCTTCTCAGCTGTTCCATGGCCAGGTGTGTGGTATCCCCTCATTATCCCAATTACAATGAGCAGATAAAAGGTCCAGAGTTCATTTCAAGTGTGATATTTGCATTTGGAATCTGTTGCTGTCAACTCTCAAGATGAGATCCAAAGAGCTGTCACTATCAGTGAAGCAAGCCATCATTAGGCTGAAAAAACAAAACAAACCCATCAGAGACATAGCAAAAACATTAGGCATGGGCAAGTCAACTGTTTGGAACATTCTTAAAAAGAAGGAACGCATTGGTGAGCTCAGCAACACCAAAAGACCCAGAAGACCACAGAAAACAACTGTGGTGGATCACTGAAGAATTCTTTCCCTGGTGAAAAAAAACACCCTTCACAACAGTTGGCCAGATCAAGAACACTCTCCAGGAGGTAGGTGTATGTGTGTCAAAGTCAACAATCAAGAGAAGACTTGACCAGAGTGAATACAGAGGGTTCACCACAAGATGTAAACCATTGGTGAGCCTCAAAAACAGGAAGGCCAGATTACAGTTTGCCAAATGACATCTAAAAAAAGCCTTCACAGTTCTGGAACAACATCCTATGGACAGATGAGACCAAGATCAACTTGTACCATAGTGATGGGAAGAGAAGAGTATGGATAAGGAAAGGAACTGCTCATGATCCTAAGCATACCACCTCATCAGTGAAGCATGGTGGTGGTAGTGTCATGGCGTGGGCATGTATGGCTGCCAATGTAACTGGTTCTCTTGTATTTATTGATGATGTGACTGCTGACAAAAGCAGCGGGATGAATTCTGAAGTGTTTCTGGCAATATTATCTGCTCATATTCAGCAAAATGCTTCAGAACTCATTGGACGGCGCTTCACAGGGCAGATGGACAATGACCCAAAGCATACTGCAAAAGCAACCAAAGAGTTTTTAAGGGAAAGAAGTGGAATGTTATGCAATGGCCAAGTCAATCACCTGACCTGAATCCGATTGAGCATGCATTTTACTTACTGAAGACAAAACTGAAGGGAAAATGCCCCAAGAACAAGGAGTAACTGAAGACAGTTGCAGTAGAGGCCTGGCAGAGCATCACCAGGGATGAAACCCAGCGTCTGGTGAGGTCTATGCGTTCCAGACTTCAGGCTGTAATTGACTGCAAAGTATTTGCAACCAAGTATTAAAAAGTGAAGTTTGATTTATGATTATTATTCTGTCCCATTACTTTTGGTCCCTTAACAAGTGGGAGGCACATATGCAAACTGTTGTAATTCCTATACCGTTCACCTGATTTGGATGTAAATACCCTCAAATTAAAGCTGACAGTCTGCAGTTAAAGCACATCTTGTTTGTTTCATTTCAAATCCATTGTGGTGGTGTATAGAGCCAAACATGTTAGAATTGTGTCGATGTCCCAATATTTATGGACCTGGCTGTATATATAAAGACACATGTAACACCGGTTCTTTAACGTTTCATTCAACAATAAGGCAGAGGCCTCGGAGACTCACCACTACCTCATAGGAAATATAGGACAGAGAGGTCTCCTATCCAGTCCTGTATCTCCTCGTAATTATTCCATAAACTCCTCACGCTGTCTGAGCAGACGTCTCTCAACACAATCACTGCTGTTCACACTATCATTAGTGTATGCACCTGAAGAAGCCGAGAGCTGGCGAAACCCTGGGTCAGGCGTTTTTAGCAGTGCTGATTACATGCTTTTATATTTTGGATACTTTATGAGTATGGAACCAATGGTATTAACATTGGTATCGTGTGAATAGTGGCTTTTGGACTTGCTCCTAGTTTATACACGCTCCGCTTCATCTATGCAGCTGCCCAACTATATATATATATATATATATATATATAGTGGCAAAGTGCACAGTAGAGGTGTGGAGGGGGTGTGTATGTGAGATAACAGAAATCCAGAGATGTTTTACTTCAGTAAGGCATAGCTTGCTGGAGATGGATTGTTTAGTTTGTATTTATGCTTTGTGGTGCTGGAACCTCACCCAGTGATGTTATAACTGGAAAAATCATCTGTACTGCCGAAGTGACACAATAAAGCACCATTTGTACTTTGGAACCCCCTGTCTGTCATTACCGACTCCCTGTGAGAGAGCAATCTCTTACAATATATATATATATATATACAGTACAGACCAAAAGTTTGGACACACCTTCTCATTCAAAGAGTTTTCTTTATTTTCATGACTATAAAGGCATCAAAACTATGAATTAACACATGTGGAATTATATACATAACAAACAAGTGTGAAACAGCTGAAAATATGTCATATTCTAGGTTCTTCAAAGTAGCCACCTTTTGCTTTGATTACTGCTTTGCACACTCTTGGCGAGCTTCAAGAGGTAGTCCCCTGAAATGGTCTTCCAACAGTCTTGAAGGAGTTCCCAGAGATGCTTAGCACTTGTTGGCCCTTTTGCCTTCACTCTGCGGTCCAGCTCACCCCAAACCATCTCGATTGGGTTCAGGTCCGGTGACTGTGGAGGCCAGGTCATCTGGCGCAGCACCCCATCACTCTCCTTCACTGTCAAATAGCCCTTACTTTCAAAGTTTTCCCAATTTTTCAGCTGACTGACTGACCTTCATTTCTTAAAGTAATGATGGCCACCCGTTTTTCTTTACTTAGCTGCTTTTTTCTTGCCATAATACAAATTCTAACAGTCTATTCAGTAGGACTATCAGCTGTGTATCCACCTGACTTCTCCTCAACGCAACTGATGGTCCCAAACCCATTTATAAGGCAATAAATCCCACTTATTAAACCTGACAGGGCACACCTGTGAAGTGAAAACCATTTCAGGGGACTACCTCTTGAAGCTCATCAAGAGAATGCCAAGAGTGTGCAAAGCAGCAATCAAAGCAAAAGGTGGTTACTTTGAAGAACCTAGAATATGACATATTTTCAGTTGTTTCACACTTGTTTGTTATGTATATTATTCCACATGTGTCAATTCATAGTTTTGATGCCTTCAGTGTGAATCTACAATTTTCATAATTATGAAAATAAAGAAAACTCTTTGAATGAGAAGGTGTGTCCAAACTTTTGGTCTGTACTGTATATATATATATATATATATATATATATATATATATATAACACAATCATAGAATGAGGCAGCACTCCAGTTCAGTGAAGTGATTTTGACTAGTGCTGCTGTTCTTTTGTTTTATATACATAAATATAAATATATATACAGTACAGACCAAAAGTTTGGACACACCTTCTCAACCAAAGAGTTTTCTTTATTTTCATGACTATGAAAATTGTAGATTCACACTGAAGGCATCAAAACTATGAATTAACACATGTGGAATTATATACATAACAAACAAGTGTGAAACAACTGAAAATATGTTATATTCTAGGTTCTTCAAAGTAGCCACCTTTTGCTTTGATTACTGCTTTGCACACTCTTGGCATTCTCTTGATGAGCTTCAAGAGGTAGTCCCCTGAAATGGTTTTCACTTCACAGGTGTGCCCTGTCAGGTTTAATAAGTGGGATTTCTTGCCTTATAAATGGGGTTGGGACAATCAGTTGCGTTGAGGAGAAGTCAGGTGGATACACAGCTGATAGTCCTACTGAATAGACTGTTAGAATTTGTATTATGGCAAGAAAAAAGCAGCTAAGTAAAGAAAAACGAGTGGCCATCATTACTTTAAGAAATGAAGGTCAGTCAGTCAGCCGAAAAATTGTGAAAACTTTGAAAGTAAGGGCTATTTGACCATGAAGGAGAGTGATGGGGTGCTGCGCCAGATGACCTGGCCTCCACAGTCACCGGACCTGAACCCAATCGAGATGCAGGGTAAGCGGATGCAACAAGAGGCAAGACCACAGTTGAAAAACAAAAGTTCAGTGTTTATTCACACCAAAAGAAGCAGAAAAGGAAAAAACAACACTTTACAGGGTCTTGGTGTTAATTCACACAGCAAGATTCCACAAATCACCTGGCAGTCCACAGCAGGCTGCTCTCATGCGGCTCTTAGCCTGGCAGCGTGGCAGGTCTCCTCAGCTCCCAAAACCACAGAGATTCCACTGCTCCAGTATCACTTGGAGAATCACACCACACCCAGCTGAGCTGCTGGCTGGGTTTTTAAACCCCAGCCCAAAACGTGGCCTGGACGCGGGGAACAGCCACCCACCCTGCTCTTTGGCTTCTCCCAATAAGAACCGGCCCGGATTGGCTTTACAGCCATACTAAGTACAACAGTGTCAGCGAGCACTAGCTGCCGCTGACACACAAAATTACTGGTTCATATCTCACCGAGGCCAGGAACCTCAGTGACACGTACTTTCCGTTAATGATGGACCCCTGCGCGTTCCTACAATATATATATATATATATACTGTATGATATTTATACATACCAACTTCTGCTTCATAGATCAACTGTACCCCTTTTTTCCACTAAGTTTTTGGTGGTAGCCTCAAACTGTTCAATCACTGCTTTTTTATAATATAATTTTCTCTTGGTGGTAGCCTCAAACTGTTCAACCAGTGCTTTTTCATAATAACACCTTTTCTCTACTACAGTGCTTGTGTCCCCACATAATGCTTCTCTGGAAAAGAGACATAGAAGCTAGTCTCTTTTCCAAAAAAAAAGGAACTCTGTCTCTCGGTTCATTACAAATCAATTCACTTATGCTTTACATATATATAAGTACTGTACTGTAGCTTACGAAAGTTTGGTCATGTCCTGCATAGAACATAGGTTGGGGTTAGCATAGTGTAAGAATACCTGTAAGGCATGTTCACAGCAGAAACTAAAAAGCTTTCTTTTATACTTCTAACCCCTTATGGATCCGCTCCTGGCCTTGACCACACCAACCTGCCTGGTGTGCACCAAGCTAGACATATAGTGTTAGTTGGTATCAGAGTTCATATCAGAGTATGTAGAGTTGGTATCAAGGGTGGAAACGGACAACAAAAGGGCCCCTTTGTGCATATGGGATCCTCTTCCTTCTATACCACCCAAAGCAAACAAAGGAATAGCAGTTAATATATCTAAAAAAAATGAACACATGAGCAACCACTGTACAGATGCTACACACTTCTTTTACCTATATTGCTCCCATCTTTCGTTCTGGGCTGAGGTCACATGACCATGTCCATGCAGCTCTTTCTTATGTCTTGTAATGTTATGTCCATGGGCGGGGCAATGATAGGGGAGTGTCTATGTAACTAGCTGGGTGGGAGGAGCTATAAACTAGTTGGGCGTTTTTAGTGGTGGGGCTGGAGCTGAGAAAGGAGAAGTGCATCATGGGTTTGGTTCGATACAGCAACAGGAAGTGGAGATGGAACTATAGTGATTGGTTTACATGGTGAAAACGGGTCAGGAGAGTCCAAATTGAGGGGTTAATTGTGCGGATCACAGCCCCCTGTAAGAGATCGGGTGCTGCCAGGCAGCAGGGGGCCGTTATGTACACAGTTCTTAGTATATTCTAACTTGAAGCTTCCCCATCACCATGGGAGCGCCTCTGTGTTAGAATATACTGTCGGATCTGAGTTTTCACAATGTGAAAACTCAGATCTGAAAATTTATGCAGACGGATCCGTTCTGAACGGATGCAAGCGTTTGCATTATAGGTGCGGATCCGTCTGTGCAGATACCAGACGGATCTGCACCGAACGCAAGTGTGAAAGTAGCCTTAGAAGTAATGGTTTCAGCAAAAAGTTTTCAATGGCATTAATAGAATAAGACTCTGCTGGATACAAAGTCATTACACCTGTAGTTTAATTCTTCTGGAAAGAAATGAGCTCTTCCAGAATACAAATTCTTCTAAGTGCAGCTTTTGTAGCTTGATTGTTTGGCGTCTCATTTAAAGTAATTATTCTTAGCCATATTACTAACTCTTTTTCTAATTGACTTTGTTAACTTGGGAGTTATTTTTATTATTATAATCTATAACTATATTAAAACTTTAATTAATTCCAGCAATTCATGAAATATCCCTCAGTACAAAATATGGTATGAAAGGTGACAAAATCAATTCCTGTAGTATAAAGTAAAGTTAATACAGTTACACAGCATGGAATATATAATTAATGCTGCAAAATATAAAGTTTGTTTCCCGGAAAAGAAAATTAACCACCTCCGGACCGCCTAACGCAGGATCGCGTTCCGGAGGTGGCAGCGCTGCGCAGAGTCACGCATATACGCGTCATCTCGCGAGACGCGAGATTTCGCTCAAAGCCGGCCCGCGCATGCGCATCGCGGGCCGGCAAAATTAAAAGAAGTATTTCGTCACCAGCCTGCCAGCAACGATCATTGGCTGGCAGGCTGGCGATTTTCAAAAAATCCAATCAAAAGTCATATAACAGATCATATTAGTAAATATGATCTGTTATATGGCTTGTCTGCTCCTCTGCTGGTCCTTTTCGTCGGTTGGATCCAGCAGAGGAGCAGACTTCACTGTGAGTACCCACCAACACCACACTTAGCCCCAGATCACCCCCCTGCACCCCAATTAACCCTTTGATCACCCCTTTGATCGCCCCTGTCAATCACTAGTGAAAGGAAAAAAAGTGATCAGTGTAAACTGTCACTTTTTTTTTTCCACTGGTATTGGCTGTTAGGTTTTAGGGATAGTTTAGGCCCCTTGGTTAGGTAGTTAGCGTCAGTTAGCGCCCACCCCACCGCACCGCAGTCACTTTTATTCGCTGATTAGTGAATCGCTAATCAGCATTTGTACTTTTATAGTATCTGTAAGTGATCAAAACTGATCACGGTCAGATCTATAATAGTATTAGTGTCACTTTAGTTCGCCCTCCACCCAAAACGCAGTGTTTGCCCGATCAGGCCTGATCGGTCGCCCACACGTGCGTTCACCCACGCCCGCCCCACCGCAGTGACAAAAAATTTTTTTTTTTTTGATCACTGCACATTCATTTTACACGCACTGCGGCGATAAAAAAATCAGTTTTGATATTTTTTATCAACCGCAGCAGCCTCCGGTACTTCGCTAGCCTCCCCTTTGTAAGACAGGTTTGCTTTTTTTCTTGGGTAGTCTCAGGGAATACCCCTAAATTTAGTAGTCCAAAATGTCAAACAGGGGGTATTCTTCTGAAGAGGCCTACAGGATTCTGACCCAGTCGGATGAGGAGTGGGAACCCTCATCTGACGAATCTAGCGGGTCAGAATATGAACCTGTGGAAAGCAGTGGCTCTCTGACCCAAAGTTCGGACGAGGAGGTGGAGGTCCCTGATAGCACCAGGCGTACCAGGCCCCGTGTCGCTAGACCACAGGTTACGCAGGATCCGCTTCAAGAGCAGCAGAGTGGGGCTGTCGCTGCCGGATCACGTGGTGAGGCATACACCAGCAGCGCAGCCCTTCCTGGACCTAGTACCAGCACTGCCGTACAACATGGTGAAGTAGCGAGCACCAGAAGGGCAGTTGAAGCTGGTACGGTGGCACGTGCAATAGTTACCCCGTCGCAGCCACCGCACAGACAGGCCCGTAGACCCCCTAGAGTCCCTGAGGTGCTGGCAAATCCTGATTGGCAGTCACCAACTTCAGCCGCACCAGTAGTTCCCCCTTTCACCGCCCAGTCTGGAGTTCGGGTTGAGACGGCTCAAATCGGTTCGGCCCTGGGATTTTTTGAGCTGTTCTTGACTGCGGAGCTCTTGGACTTAGTCGTGGCAGAGACAAACCGGTATGCCACACAATTTATAACCGCAAACCCGGGAAGCTATTATGCCCAGCCTTTCCGGTGGAAACCAGTCCAAGTTTCCGAACTTAAAATTTTTCTGGGCCTTCTCCTCAACATGGGCCTGACAAAAAAGCATGAATTGCGGTCATATTGGTCCACGAACCCAATTCATCACATGCCCATGTTCTCTGCTGCTATGTCCAGGACACGATTTGAGACCATCCTCCATTTTCTGCATTTTAGCGACAACACCACCTCCCGTCCCAGAGGCCACCCTGCTTTTGACCGGCTCCACAAAATTCGGCCCCTCATAGACCATTTCAACCTGAAATTTGCAGATTTGTATACCCCTGAGCAAAACATCTGCGTAGACGAGTCCCTAATACATTTTACTGGGCGCCTTGGCTTCAAACAATACATCCCAAGCAAGCGTGCCCGGTATGGGGTCAAATTGTATAAGCTCTGTGAAAGGGCCACAGGCTATACCCACAAATTTCGGATCTATGAGGGAAAAGATCAGACCCTGGAGTCGGTCGGTTGCCCTGACTACCTGGGGAGCAGTGGGAAGACAGTCTGGGACTTGGTGTCACCCTTATTCGGCAAGGGGTACCATCTTTATGTGGACAATTTCTACACAAGTGTGGCCCTCTTTAGGCATTTGTTTCTAGAACGGATTTGCGCCTGTGGCACCGCGCGAACTAGTCGCGTGGGCTTCCCCCAACGGCTTGTAACCACCCGTCTTGCAAGGGGGGAGAGGGCTGCCTTGTGTAACGAAGAACTGCTCGCGGTGAAATGGAGAGACAAGCGTGACGTTTACATGCTCTCCTCCATTCACGCAGACACGACAATCCAAATTGAAAGGGCAACCCGTGTCATTGAAAAGCCCCTCTCAGTCCACGACTATAATGCGCTCATGGGAGGGGTGGACTTCAATGACCAGATGTTGGCTCCCTATTTAGTTTCCCGCAGAACCAGACGCTGGTATAAGAAGGTGTCTGTATATTTGATTCAATTGGCGCTGTACAATAGTTTTGTTCTCTACAGTAAGGCTGGGAGAACAGGATCCTTCCTCAAATTCCAGGAAGAGATCATCGAGAACCTCCTTTACCCAGGAGGTTCCGTGGCCCCATCCACCAGTGTAGTTAGCCGTCTACACGAGCGACATTTCCCCAGTGTCGTTCCTGGTACCTCAACCCAACCGTCACCCCAAAAAAGATGTCGTGTCTGTAGCAGGAGTGGAATAAGGTGTGACACCCGCTATTTCTGTCCTGACTGTGTTGACCACCCTGCCCTATGCTATGGAGAGTGTTTCCGGAAGTACCACACACAGGTACACTTAGCATAGGGATTGCATCTCACAGGACAGGCACACAGGGCTATTAGGGCCCATTCATTCACAGCTGCTGCAAACCTCTCCTTTCACCTGGGATAAAGTGCATAACGTACTTCGCCACATCTTTGGGCGATTTGCGCTTTGCACATTGTCCCATGGGGAAGGAGAGGTTTGTTCTATAAAGGTAAAAAAAACTAAACAAAATAAAAATTACCGGTAAGTAAAAAAGTTAACGTTGCGCTGCTGTCAGATTACACGCAAGTCGGTGTATGCGGCGCTGCAAGACGAGATTTCTCCTCTGCAGTAAAAGATATGTTTGCCGAGGCATATGAGCTGAGAAGGTGGCGGTGTTCATATACTTTGGCAAACACTTTGTATGTATAAAAAAAAAAAAATCCCGGCAATGATTTATTCATCCACATCGATTGATGTGAATGGAGAAATCTGGTTTGCCAAGGCATACGAGCTAAGTGGGTATGGATGTTGGGCGGAGCTCCTATGTCCTGGCAGACGCCTTTCCCCTCCTTTTTCTTTTTTTGGCAGAGATTTTTTCATCCACATTGATCGATGCGAATGAAGAAATCTGTGCCGTTCATTTTTTTCTTTCAGCCCAGAGGCTGAACGGAAAAAAAAAATCTCATTACCTGTATGCTCAATATAAGGAGAATAGCAGAAACTCCTAATGCTGGCCATACATGTAATGATTGCGGAGACCCTCAAATGCCAGGGCAGTACAAACACCCCACAAATAACACCATTTTGGAAAGAAGACACCCCAAGGTATTCGCTGAGGGGCATATTGAGTCCATGAAAGATTGAAATTTTTGTCCCAAGTTAGCGGAAAGGGAGACTTTGTGAGAAAAAAATTTAAAAAATCAATTTCCGCTAACTTGTGCCAAAAATTTATTTTTTTCTATGAACTCGCCATGCCCCTCATTGAATACCTTGGGGTGTCTTCTTTCCAAAATGGGGTCACATGTGGGGTATTTATACTGCCCTGGCATTTTAGGGGCCCCAAAGCGTGAGAAGAAGTCTGGTATCCAAATGTCTAAAAATGCCCTCCTAAAAGGAATTTGGGCCCCTTTGCCCACCTAGGCTGCAAAAAAGTGTCACACATGTGGTATCTCCGTATTCAGGAGAAGTTGGTGAATGTGTTTTGGGGTGTCATTTTACATATACCCATGCTGGGTGAGATAAATATCTTGGTCAAATGCCAACTTTGTATAAAAAAATGGGAAAAGTTGTCTTTTGCCAAGATATTTCTCTCACCCAGCATGGGTATATGTAAAATGACACCACAAAACACATTCCCCAACGTCTCCTGAATACGGCGATACCAGATGTGTGACACTTTTTTGCAGCCTAGGTGGGCAAAGGGGCCCATATTCCAAAGAGCACCTTTCGGATTTCACAGGTCATTTACCTACTTACCACACATTAGGGCCCCTGGAAAATGCCAGGGCAGTATAACTACCCCATAAGTGACCCCATTTTGGAAAGAAGACACCCCAAGGTATTCCGTGAGGGGCATGGCAAGTTCCTAGAATTTTTTATTTTTTGTCACAAGTTAGTGGAAAATGATGATTTTTTTTTTTGATTTTTTTTTCATACAAAGTCTCATATTCCACTAACTTGTGACAAAAAATAAAAACTTCCATGAACTCACTATGCCCATCAGCGAATACCTTGGGGTGTCTTCTTTCCAAAATGGGGTCACTTGTGGGGTAGTTATACTGCCCTGGCATTCTAGGGGCCCAAATGTGTGGTAAGGAGTTTGAAATCAAATTCTGTAAAAAATGACGAGTGAAATCCGAAAGGTGCTCTTTGGAATATGGGCCCCTTTGCCCACCTAGGCTGCAAAAAAGTGTCACACATCTGGTATCTCCGTATTCAGTAGAAGTTGGGGAATGTGTTTTGGGGTGTCTTTTTACATATACCCATGCTGGGTGAGATAAATATCTTGGTCAAATGCCAACTTTGTATAAAAAAATGGGAAAAGTTGTCTTTTGCCAAGATATTTCTCTCACCCAGCATGGGTATATGTAAAATGACACCCCAAAACACATTCCCCAACTTCTACTGAATACGGAGATACCAGATTTGTGACACTTTTTTGCAGCCTAGGTGGGCAAAGGGGCCCATATTCCAAAGAGCACCTTTCGGATTTCACTCGTCATTTTTTACAGAATTTGATTTCAAACTCCTTACCACACATTTGGGCCCCTAGAATGCCAGGGCAGTATAACTACCCCACAAGTGACCCCATTTTGGAAAGAAGAGACCCCAAGGTATTCGCTGATGGGCATGGCGAGTTCATGGAAGTTTTTATTTTTTGTCACAAGTTAGTGGAATATGAGACTTTGTATGAAAAAATAAAAAATAAAAAAAAATCATAATTTTCCACTAACTTGTGACAAAAAATTCTAGGAACTCGCCATGCCCCTCACGGAATACCTTGGGGTGTCTTCTTTCCAAAATGGGGTCACTTGTGGGGTAGTTATACTGCCCTGGCATTCTAGGGGCCCAAATGTGTGGTAAGGAGTTTGAAATCAAATTCTGTAAAAAATGACGAGTGAAATCCGAAAGGTGCTCTTTGGAATATGGGCCCCTTTGCCCACCTAGGCTGCAAAAAAGTGTCACACATCTGGTATCTCCGTATTCAGTAGAAGTTGGGGAATGTGTTTTGGGCTGTCTTTTTACATATACCCATGCTGGGTGAGAGAAATATCTTGGCAAAAGACAACTTTTCCCATTTTTTTATACAAAGTTGGCATTTGACCAAGATATTTATCTCACCCAGCATGGGTATATGTAAAAAGACACCCCAAAACACATTCCCCAACTTCTACTGAATACGGAGATACCAGATGTGTGACACTTTTTTGCAGCCTAGGTGGGCAAAGGGGCCCATATTCCAAAGAGCACCTTTCGGATTTCATTCGTCATTTTTTACAGAATTTGATTTCAAACTCCTTACCACACATTTGAGCCCCTAGAATGCCAGGGCAGTATAACTACCCACAAGTGACCCCATTTTGGAAAGAAGAGACCCCAAGGTATTTCGTGATGGGCATAGTGAGTTCATAGAGCTTTTTATTTTTTGTCACAAGTTAGTGGAATATGAGACTTTGTATGAAAAAATAAATAAAAAAAAAATCATCATTTTCCACTAACTTGTGACAAAAAATAAAAAATTCTAGGAACTCGCCATGCCCCTCACGGAATACCTTGGGGTGTCTTCTTTCCAAAATGGGGTCACTTGTGGGGTAGTTATACTGCCCTGGCATTCTAGGGGCCCAAATGTGTGGTAAGGAGTTTGAAATCAAATTCTGTAAAAAATGACGAGTGAAATCCGAAAGGTGCTCTTTGGAATATGGGCCCCTTTGCCCACCTAGGCTGCAAAAAAGTGTCACACATCTGGTATCTCCGTATTCAGTAGAAGTTGGGGAATGTGTTTTGGGGTGTCTTTTTACATATACCCATGCTGGGTGAGAGAAATATCTTGGTCAAATGCCAACTTTGTATAAAAAAAATGGGAAAAGTTGTCTTTTGCCAAGATATTTCTCTCACCCAGCATGGATATATGTAAAATGACACCCCAAAACACATTCCCCAACTTCTCCTGAGTACGGAGATACCAGATGTGTGACACTTTTTTGCAGCCTAGGTGGGCAAAGGGGCCCATATTCCAAAGAGCACCTTTCGGATTTCACAGGTCATTTTTTACAGAATTTGATTTCAAACTCCTTACCACACATTTGGGCCCCTAGAATGCCAGGGCAGTATAACTACCCCACAAGTGACCCCATTTTGGAAAGAAGAGACCCCAAGGTATTTCGTGATGGGCATGGTGAGTTCATAGAACTTTTTATTTTTTGTCACAAGTTAGTGGAATATGAGACTTTGTAAGAAAAAAAAAAAAAAAAAAATCATCATTTTCCGCTAACTTGTGACAAAAATAAAAAGTTCTATGAACTCACTATGCCCATCAGCGAATACCTTAGGGTGTGTACTTTCCGAAATGGGGTCATTTGTGGGGTGTTTGTACTTTCTGGGCATTGTAGAACCTCAGGAAACATGACAGGTGCTCAGAAAGTCAGAGCTGCTTCAAAAAGCGGAAATTCACATTTTTGTACCATAGTTTGTAAACGCTATAACTTTTACCCAAACCATTTTTTTTTTTTACCCAAACATTTTTTTTTTATCAAAGACATGTAGAACAATAAATTTAGAGCAAAATTTATATATGGATCTCGTTTTTTTTGCAAAATTTTACAACTGAAAGTGAAAAATGTCATTTTTTTTGCAAAAAAATCGTTAAATTTCGATTAATAACAAAAAAAGTAAAAATGTCAGCAGCAATGAAATACCACCAAATGAAAGCTCTATTAGTGAGAAGAAAAGGAGGTAAAATTCATTTGGGTGGTAAGTTGCATGACCGAGCAATAAACGGTGAAAGTAGTGTAGGTCAGAAGTGTAAAAAGTGGCCTGGTCATTCAGGGTGTTTAAGCACTGGGGGCTGAGGTGGTTAAAGATTTTTTTTCAATTATTATTTACTGTTTTAGATTTTAGAGTTTGTGGCTGTGACTAAATATAAACCTGATAAGGGAGTTACTCGTTCACTAGCATTGTACCAGCAGTTTGTGCCTGCTGCCATCTCCCACCTACCAGCAGGCATGACAACCAGAGTGCTCACCTTCGTGCCTGCTGGTGTCTGTCTGTTCCTACCCAGTAGGTATGACCACCGAAGTAGCACTGCTTGGTCCATTCCATACAACGTAAGACCTGTTTCTCACCAGCTCTGCCTCTCGCTGACCATATGGAACATGCACATGCTCCTTCTGGCTCTTAAAGGGCCAGTGTGCATGCATCATAATTTTCCCCAATTTATGGCATAGCATCAACTCCTTAGCAGTAAACCAATGGGTCACTGCACATTGAAAAGAATTTTTTCAATGGACAAAAGGTGCATTTTTTAACTTGGAGATGTGTTTAATCAAACTTTTTAAAATTCTTTTTTTAACCATTTATTAGTCCCACAAGAAGACTTTGACTTTGAAGCCAATGAGTGCATCCATAATATACTTTACTACTTATGTAGTACAGTGTATTATGCTGTTAGAAGGATATTGACAGGCAAGCTATTAGGGCTCGTTCACACGAATGTTTTTTGCATTCTGTATACAGGCTGTTTTTTGAGTTCCGTATACCGTCCGTATACGGAACCATTAATTTCAATGGTTCCGCAAAAAAAAAACGGAATGTACTCTGTATGCATTCCGTTTCTGTATTTCTGTTTTTATGTTCTGTTCAAAGATAGAACATATCCTATTATTGCCCGCGAATCACGTTCTGTGGCTCCATTCAAGTCAATGGGTCTGCAAAAAATGTACTCCGTATGTCTACCATATCCGTTCCGATTTTGCGGAACCATCTATTGAAAATGTTATGCCCAGACCAATTTTTTCTGTATAATTACTGTATGCTGTATATGCCATACGGAAAAACGGAATGGAAAAACAGAATGGAACCGGAAACACTACTGAAACAAAAAACAGAAAAATGGATCCGTTAGAAAGGCCTGCAAAACACTGAAAAAGCCATAATGTCGTGTGATCAAGCCCTTCATTGGACCCCCGGTTGCCATGTACAGACATCGGCCATGTACAGTGGTGCCGATGCTTGACCCTTCCCTCTGAAACTGTTCTGGTTCTGGCCAAGCTGCCAGTTCGGTTGATGTACTGCTCCAAATTAATTAATTAATGTACGTGCACGGAGAGATCAGACTGAGACAACTCACAGCAAGGAGTTAAACAGGATCTCTAGTTTATTTCGTAAAACAACACACAATACATAAGTTTTACGACAGGGAGGGGGGGTGAAAGATAAAGTATATCTTTTCTATTGGCTACAAACACTCTATGCTTCTCTGTAACCTTGACGGCCAGAAGAAGAAATTCCTCCACCCTCCCCCCTTGCTCGTGGGAGATACCGTTACTTCTTATTCTTTGTAACTGCTTGCTTGAGCTGAACGGAAACCACAAAGAAACACATGATAAAACACAAAATAAGATTCTAGTTTATAGGTGTTGGCTGAATGCCTGGCCGCCATTTTAGCTAAACATAGTCCTCAACAAGCAAGTATCCATTTTGTATTAATAGTCCATAACAAAACCACTCAGATGCTGCAGTCACTATTGACTGCAGCATCTAAGGGGTTAAACAGCTGGGATCTGTGCTTCTACCAATCCAGGCCATTAGAGCATGAGCCAGGCTGTCATACAAGAGCTGAGCTCGTTCTCTTCGCTGCCCGGGAGACCCTCAGTTTCACTGTCCACCATCCGTGCATAGTTTGCACCTTCATTACTTACCCTGTCTCTGCCCAGACCACTTTCAGGCACTTAACAGAAGGAAATGTGGTATTATAGGGCCCATTACGTGTCCTGCCATTGACAGCCTGCCACAGTCTTCTTCGTCTGCAGTGGTGTTGTAAAAGAGAAACCTGAGCTGCTATAGACTGGAACCATATCTCCTTTAGTGACGACTCCAGGTTCTGTTTGGGATCCCATGAAGGTCAAGTATGAAGGCCTCATGGTGAGAACTTCAATCCTATCTTTGCTGTGGGGTAACACACTGCCCCAACTGCTGGTGTGATACTCTGGGGGAACATCAAATATGTCAGTCGGTCACCCAAAGTTATACGAAGAACACTAACAGCTCAGCAACACGTGTTCCTCTCATGGCAGGGCTTCCAACTGGCATTTATTGGTCCTCCACACACAGCAAGGTTTTCCCAGTAATGTCTTGGACAGATTCCAATACTTGCTTGGCCGCTCAGTCACCATATTTATCGTCAATTAAGTATTTATGGGACCACCTATGAGTGCTGCAGGATACCATAGAGAACCCGTATTCCTCCATGCCCAACTGTATGTAACATAGTAACATAGTACATAAGGCCGAAAAAGACATTTTTCCATCCAGTTCGGCCTGTTATCCTGCAAGTTGATCCAGAGGAAGGCAAAAAAAAACTGTGAGGTAGAAGCCAATTTTCCCTACTTTAGGGGAATAAAAAATTCCTTCCCGACTCCAATCAGGCAATCAGACTAACTCCCTGGATCAACGACCCCTCTCTAGTAGCTATAGCCTGTAATATTATTACACTCCAGAAATACATCCAGGCCCCTCTTGATTTTCTTTATTGTACTCACCATATCACCACCTCCTCAGGCAGAGAGTTCCATAGTCTCACTGCTCTTACCGTAAAGAACCCTCTTCTATGTTTCTGTACAAACCTTCTTTCCTCCAGACGCAGAGGATGTCCCCTCGTCACAGTCACAGTCCTGGGGATAAATAGATGATGGGATAGATCTCTGTACTGACCCCTGATATATTTATACATAGTAATTAGATCTCCCCTTAGTCATCTTTTTTCTAAAGTGAATAACCCTAATTTTGATAATCTTTCAGGGTACTGTAGTTGCCCCATTCCAGTTATTACTTTAGTTGCCCTCCTCTGGACCCTCTCCAGCTCTGCTATGTCTGCCTTGTTTACAGGAGCCCAGAACTGTACACAGTACTCCATGTGTGGTCTGACTAATGATTTGTAAAGTAGTAGGACTATGTTCTTATCACGGGCATCTATGCCCCTTCTGATGCAACCCATTATCTTATTGGACTTGGCAGCAGCTGCCTGACACTGGTTTTTGCAGCTTAATTTGCTGTTTATTGAAATTCCTAGATCCTTTTCCATGTCAGTGTTACCGAGTGTTTTACCATTTAGTATGTACGGGTGACTTGCATTATTCCTTCCCATGTGCATAACTTTACATTTGTCAGTGTTAAACCTCATCTGCCACGTATCTGCCCAAGCCTCCAATCTATCCAGATCCCTCTGTAGTAGTATACTGTCCTCTTCAGTGTTAATTACTTTACACAGTTTAGTATCATCTGCGAAAATTGATACTTTACTATGCAAGCCTTCTACAAGATCATTAATAAATATATTGAAGAGAATAGGGCCCAATACTGACCCCTGAGGTACCTCACTAGTGACAGTGACCCAATCTGAGTGTGTACCGTTAATAACCACCCTCTGTTTTCTATCATTGAGCCAGTTACTTACCCACATACAGACGTTTTCTCCCAGTCCAAGCATTCTCATTTTATATACTAACCTTTTATGTGGTACAGTGTCAAATGCTTTGGAGAAGTCCAGATATACGACATCCATTATATTGCGGGGCAACCCAAAGTTGAATGAACCTCTCCTCTGTCTGGGTGCCGGGGCCTAAAAATATCTGACAATGGCCTGTTCCAGTGGTGGGTGACGTGAAGACTGATTCTCTGCTGACATGAAGCCTGATTCTCTTCTATGACATGAAGACTGATTCTCTGCTATGGGACCTCTCTCCAATTGATATTGGTTAATTTTTATTTATTTTATTTTTATTCATTTCCCTATCCACATTTGTTTGCAGGGGATTTACCTACATGTTGCTGCCTTTTGCAGCCCTCTAGCTCTTTCCTGGGCTGTTTTACAGCCTTTTTAGTGCCGAAAAGTTCGGGTCCCCATTGACTTCAATGGGGTTCGGGACGAAGTTCGGGTCGGGTTCGGATCCCGAACCCGAACATTTCCGGGAAGTTCGGCCGAACTTCTCGAACCCGAACATCCAGGTGTTCGCTCAACTCTACTTATATACTATCTGACCTGCTTTTTCTCTCTTTCTTGTATATTTTAATCCTTTGGCTACCGGAGGTTTTTTCGTTTTCATTTTGCTTCCCTATTTTCTGTGAGCCATAACTTTTTTATTTTTCCGGTCACGTAGCTGTATGAGGGCTTATTTTTTGCGGGACAAGTTGTACTTTCTAATGCCACCATTAATTATGGCATAAAATGTTGTGAGAAGCGGTAAAAAAATTCCACATGGGGTGGAATTGGAAAAGAAAATGCAATCCCTCCACCGTTTTAAGGGTTTTGTTCCCACAGCGTTTTGTTTATGGCAAAACTGACCCATGCCCTTCATTCTCTGGGTCAGTACGATTACCGGCATTATTGCTGGTCACGGTAATTAGCCGCAGGTCTCTGCTGTATGAAACAGCAGAGATCTTCCGGCCATGACGCCCGCTGCACGTGCGAGCGGGCGTCATGTTTTCATATCGTACGTGTACGGTGCTGGTAGCCTGAGGGTTAATTATTATAATGTGATGTAATATTTATACTATATATAGAAACGAGCGAAGTATTACAAATTTTTATTCGGCTGCTTTGTGAAAAAAAAGTTTAATTTCTTTGTAAGTAGTGGGTGCAATGACAGGGAGCTGCAATTCCGGCGCTCCCCATCATTGTACCCCTCAGATACCGCGTTCATTCCTGACCGCGGCATCTGACAGTAATAACACAGTGTAAAATAAAAAATAAATACATTTAAAAAAATCATACCTCATCCATTTGCTCGCGAAGAGCAGGCCGCCACCATCTTGATTGAAGATGTAGTGCGAAATCTCACACGGCCCATGATGACGTCATATACGTCACCTTGCATTTCGTGCGAGATATTCCATCAAGATTGTGGTGGCCGGCCCATCGCGAGCAAATGGATGAGGTAAGTATGATTTTTTTTAAGTTTTTTTTACCGCCATTCAGGGAAAATCGATTTGCTACCCTGAAGCACGAGGAGATTTGGCTTCACGGAGAATCGAATTTTCCCTGAATTGGACTTTGATTCGCTCAACACTAATTATATACTTATTTTTCTATTTTTGTCAGCATATTCCTTTATTTTTGTAAAAAAACAAACAAATATTGACAAATATTGCACCAAGAAGTAGCTGTTGGAATGTAATGAAAATTATGTGATTACAATATTAGAGCGAAAGAATATGTTTATTGGGTAAAATTGTACAACTGAAAGGAGGCTCTAGGACTCTGTTAGTCCACCTCTAGCCTGGATACAATGGTAAAATGAAAATAAAAATAGGATTGAATGAGGAAGTGCCCTGGAGTACAATAATATATGGTTAAGGGGAGGTAGTTAATGTCTAATCTGCACAAGGGATGGACAGGTCCTGTGGGATCCATGCCTGGTTCATTTTTATGAACGTCAGCTTGTCCACATTGGCTGTAGACAGGCGGCTGCGTTTGTCTGTAATGACGCCCCCTGCCGTGCTGAATACACGTTCAGACAAAACGCTGGCCGGCGGGCAGGCCAGCACCTCCAAGGCATAAAAGGCTAGCTCTGGCAACGTGGACAATTTGGAGACCCAGAAGTTGAATGGGGCCGAACCATCAGTCAGTACGTGGAGGGGTGTGCACAGGTACTGTTCCACCATGTTAGTGAAATGTTGCCTCCTGCTAACACGTTCCGTATCAGGTGGTGGTGCAGTTAGCTGTGGCGTGGTGACAAAACTTTTCCACATCTCTGCCATGCTAACCCTGCCCTCAGAGGAGCTGGCCGTGACACAGCTGCGTTGGCGACCTCTTGCTCCTCCTCTGCCTTCGCCTTGGGCTTCCACTGGTTCCCCTGTGACATTTGGGAATGCTCTCAGTAGCGCGTCTACCAACATGCGCTTGTACTCGCGCATCTTCCTATCACGCTTCAGTGCAGGAAGTAAGGTAGGCACATTGTCTTTGTACCGGGGATCCAGCAGGGTGGCAACCCAGTAGTCCGCACACGTTAAAATGTGGGCAACTCTGCTGTCGTTGCGCAGGCACTGCAGCATGTAGTCGCTCATGTGTGCTAGGCTGCCCAGAGGTAAGGACAAGCTGTCCTCTGTGGGAGGCGTATCGTCATCGTCCTGCGTTTCCCCCCAGCCACGCACCAGTGATGGGCCCGAGCGGCGTTGGGTGCCACCCCGCTGTGAACATGCTTCATCTTCATCCTCCTCCACCTCCTCCTCATCCTCCAGTAGTGGGCCCTGTCTGGCCACATTTGTACCTGGCCTCTGCTGTTGCAAAAAAACTCCCTCTGAGTCACTTCTAAGAGACTGGCCTGAAAGTGCTAAAAATGACCCCTCTTCCTCCTCCTCCTCCTCCTCCTCCTGGGCCACCTCCTCTTCCATTATCTCCCTAAGTGTTTTCTCAAGGAGACATAGAAGTGGTATTGTAACGCTGATAACGGCGTCATCGCCACTGGCCATGTTGGTGGAGTACTCGAAACAGCGCAACAGGGCACACAGGTCTCGCATGGAGACCCAGTCATTGGTGGTGAAGTGGTGCTGTGCCACAGTGCGACTGACCCGTGCGTGCTGCAGCTGAAACTCCACTATGGCCTGCTGCTGCTCGCAGAGTCTGTCCAGCATGTGCAAGGTGGAGTTCCACCTGGTGGGCACGTTGCATATGAGGCGGTGAGCGGGAAGGCCGAAGTTACGCTGTAGCGCAGACAGGCAAGCAGCGGCAGGATGTGAACGCCGGAAGCGCGAACAGACGGCCCGCACTTTATGCAGCAGCTCTGACATGTCGGGGTAGTTGTGAATGAACTTCTGCACCACCAAATTCAGCACATGCGCCAGGCAAGGGATGTGCGTCAAACTGGCTAGTCCCAGAGCTGCAACGAGATTTCGCCCATTATCGCACACCACCAGGCCGGGCTTGAGGCTCACCGGCAGCAACCACTCGTCGGTCTGTTGTTCTATACCCCGCCACAACTCCTGTGCGGTGTGGGGCCTGTCCCCCAAACATATGAGTTTCAGAATGGCCTGCTGACGTTTACCCCGGGCTGTGCTGAAGTTGGTGGTGAAGGTGTGTGGCTGACTGGATGAGCAGGTGGAAGAAGAGGAGGAGGAAGCCGAGGAGGAGGAGGAGGCAACAGGAGGCAAAGAATGTTCCCCTGCGATCCTTGGCGGCGGAAGGACGTGCGCCAAACAGCTCTTCGCCTGGGGCCCAGCCGCCACTACATTTACCCAGTGTGCAGTTAGGGAGATATAGCGACCCTGGCCGTGCTTACTAGTCCACGTATCTGTGGTTAGGGGGACCTTGCCACAGATGGTGTTGCGCAGTGCACACTTGATTTTATCGGATACTTGGTTGTGCAGGGAAGGCACGGCTCTCTTGGAGAAGTAGTGGCGGCTGGGAACAACATACTGTGGGACAGCAAGCGACATGAGCTGTTTGAAGCTGTGTGTGTCCACCAGCCTGAATGACAGCATTTGATAGGCCAGTAGTTTAGAAATGCTGGCATTCAGGGCCAGGGATCGAGGGTGGCTAGGTGGGAATTTATGCTTTCTCTCAAATGTTTGTGAGATGGAGAGCTGAACGCTGCCGTGTGACATGGTTGAGATGCTTGGTGACGGAGGTGGTGGTGTTGGTGGTACATCCTCTGTTTGCTGGGCGGCAGGTGCCAACGTTCCTCCAGAGGCGGAGGAAGAGGCAGAGGCGGTGGAAGCAGCAGAAGAGGTAGCAGGGGGAGCCTGAGTGAGTTCCTTGTTTTTAAGGTGTTTACTCCACTGCAGTTCATGCTTTGCATGCAGGTGCCTGGTCATGCAGGTTGTGCTAAGGTTCAGAACGTTAATGCCTCGCTTCAGGCTCTGATGGTACAGCGTGCAAACCACTCGGGTCTTGCCGTCAGCACATTGTTTGAAGAACTGCCACGCCAGGGAACTCCTTGAAGCTGCCTTTGGGGTGCTCGGTCCCAGATGGCGGGGGCCAGTAGCAGACGGACTCTCTTGGCGGCGGGTGTTCTGCTTTTGCCCACTGCTCCCTCTTTTACTACGCTGTTGGCTCGGTCTCACCACTGCCTCTTCCTCCGAATTCTGAAAGTCAGTGGCACGACCTTCATTCCATGTGGGGTTTAGGACCTCATCGTCCCCTGCATCGTCTTCCACCCAGTCTTCCTCCCTGACCTCCTGTTCAGTCTGCACACTGCAGAAATACGCAGCAGTTGGCACCTGTGTTTCGTCATCATCAGAGACGTGCTGAGGTGGTATTCCCATGTCCTCATCAGGAAACATAAGTGGTTGTGCGTTGGTGCATTCTATCTCTTCCACCCCTGGGGAAGGGCTAGGTGGATGCCCTTGGGAAACCCTGCCAGCAGAGTCTTCAAACAGCATAAGAGACTGCTGCATAACTTGAGGCTCAGACAGTTTCCCTGATATTCATGGGGGTGATGTGACAGACTGATGGGCTTGGTTTTCAGGCGCCATCTGTGCGCTTTCTGCAGAAGACTGGGTGGGAGATAATGTGAACGTGCTGGATCCACTGTCGGCCACCCAATTGACTAATGCCTGTACCTGCTCAGGCCTTACTATCCTTAGAACGGCATTGGGCCCCACCAAATATCGCTGTAAATTCTGGTGGCTACTGGGACCTGAGGTAGTTGGTTCACTAGGACGTGTGGCTGTGGCAGAACGGCCACGTCCTCTCCCAGCACCAGAGGGTCCACTAACACCACCACAACCATGTCCGCGTCCGCGTCCCTTACTAGATGTTTTCCTCATTGTAACCATTCACCACAATAAGAAAAAAATTATTCGGCCCAATGTATTGAATTCAAATTCAGGCCTTTTTTTACAGGCACCTAACACTATCTGGCTATCTATTTAGGTACTGTATTACACTAATACAGGCACAGCAGTAACAACAGATTTAGCTGAATATAAATTGTAGGCCTAGTATTTAGGCCCTGGATGACAGGTATCCCTTTTACGGACACAATTAGACTTGGAAATGCACGGTAGCGTGTGAAGTTATTGAGAATGACCCTATCCGCACCTTCAATCTAATATACCCTTTTATGGATAGATTTAAAGTTGGCCTGATACAGCAAAAACCCACTGATTTAGGGAATTGCTAAGTTAGGAATTGTATTTCAACCCAGAACAAAAACAGTGCTTTGGCGGACACTAAATGAATTGACCAGCCTCAGCAATAAACACAGATTTAGCTGAATATAAATTTTAGGCCTATTATTTAGGCGCTGGGTGACAGGTATACGTTTACGGACAGAATTAGACTTGGAAATGCACGGTAGCGTGTGAAGTTATTGAGAATGACCCTATCCGCACCTTCAATCTAATATACCCTTTTATGGATAGATTTAAAGTTGGCCTGATACAGCAAAAACCACTGATTTAGGGAATTGCTAAGTTGGGAATTGTATTTCAACCCAGAACAAAAACAGTGCTTTGGCGGACACTAAATGAATTGACCAGCCTCAGCAATAAACACAGATTTAGCTGAATATAAATTTTAGGCCTATTATTTAGGCGCTGGGTGACAGGTATACGTTTACGGACAGAATTAGACTTGGAAATGCACGGTAGCGTGTGAAGTTATTGAGAATGACCCTATCCGCACCTTCAATCTAATATACCCTTTTATGGATAGATTTAAACTTGGCCTGATACAGCAGAAAAAAAATATTTAGGGAATTGCTAAGTTGGGAATTGTATTCAACCCAGAACAAAAACTGTGCTTCGGCAGACAGCAGACAGTATTACAATTGGCTAGCCACAGCTGAAACACCAGATTTAGGGTACTGCTATTTTGGCAATTGTATTTTACCCCTCAATAAAATAGCAAGCACAGCCAAGCCCCTGATGTAGGATATAGCAAAAAAATAACCACACTACTGATGGTTAAATGGACTTGGTGGCAGCTTGTGCTGGCGCACCACAAGACACAAAATGGCCGCCGATCACCCAAGAAAAAAGTGACATAAAAACGCTCTGGGCAGCCTAAAAACAGTGAGCAATTAAATAGCAGCAGTTCAATGATCCACAGCTGTAGATCGATCACTGAATTAAGTGTTTTTGCTTAGTTAATCACTGCCTAATCTCACCCTAACAGCAGCTGCAACCTCTCCCTACACTGATCAGAGCAGAGTGACGTGCGGCGCTATGTGACTCCAGCTTAAATAGAGGCTGGGTCACATGCTGCACTGGCCAATCACAGCCATGCCAATAGTAGTCATGGCTGTGATGGCCTCTTGGGGCAAGTAGTATGACGCTTGTTGATTGGCTGCTTTGCAGCCTTTCAAAAAGCGCCAAGAATGCGCCGAACACCGAACCCGAACCCAGACTTTTACTATACAGTTCGGGTTCGCTCATCCCTATATATAAGCAACAATGCAGGAATCAAATCTCGGCCACTCCGAGGATCAATGCACGTACAACAATATAGAAAATGAGCTTTACAAAGGTACAACAATGGCAATGAGTGATGAGCAATAGAGCAGAGATTCAGAATTCATCCCGAGAAAGAGAGAAATTATTTTTGCCATATCCAGGTGTACTGTGAAAATAAGACAGATCACAAATTCCCTACACACATCCAAGATTTTTCTATTAGGTTTTCACAGTGGGACACTCATCTGAAAATAACACTACAACGTGTCGATTTCTGAAGAAGGAATAAAACTAGAATCACACTGGACTTCGATGGAGATGACAGAAAATTTACAGAAAGGCGTAGAAGAATCTAGTCATCACATCTGATTGAATGTATTAAGAAAAGACTGAAAATTATAAAGTAAAATGATCTAAACTGGAAAGAAATTTGAAGAAATGGTGATTGCAAATTGCACAGATAAATAAAATCTACAAGTGTACTAATGTACTAAATATGATTCATGTTTTCTCTTTCCTTTCTTCTAGTGATGGATGAAATTATGGCTAACTCTCAAGAGCACCATGTTGTTAAAAAAATAATTAAAAAAATCTAAAAGTATTCTTTTCAAAACCCTTTTTCTAGATTTTTTCAATAATACATTACAATGTATCAGTATTACACTTAGACACATCATGTAAGTAGAGATGGCCTTGCGGTTCACCCGGCGGTTGTTTCGCGGCAAACTTTGCTCGTTCGCGGTTCCCTGAAAGGGCGAACATATGGAGATGTCCACCGGCGCCATATTCTTTTACATTGTGAAGAACTTTGACCCATGACACATCCATCAGGTGGTACAGGACAGACAATTGAGACGTTTCAACACATGGACATACCCCCTACCTTATAAATAAACCTGATCTGGGCGCCATTTTACATTCAGTCTTTTGCCAGTGTAGGGAGAGGTTGCTGTGTGGAGCAGGGACAGACTATTAGGGACACCAAATGCTAGCTAATAGGGCCACACAATTTCTTTTTAAGGACTGGTATAGGTGTGCTATGGATAGTTGTGATATACAGAGGGGTGTGATATACTTATAATATACTTTGTATATAGTGCATTTGTATTGTGCAGCAGTTGTGTGCGGTTCTGCTGAGATACCGCAGCTATACAGAAGGACAAGCGCTCTTGGAACAAATAATTTCTACTGGTGTGATTTACCAGTTGCCCCACAAAAAAACTGATTGAAGCAGGAGTGTTATATACCAAAATTATACTTTCTATATAGTGCATTTGGGTAGTGCAGCATTTGTTTGCGGTTTTGCTGTTTTACCTCAGCTACCAATAGTGACAAACGACAATGGAACAAATAATTTCTACTGGTGTGATATACCAGTTGCCCCCAAAAAAACTGATTGAGGCAGGGGTGTGATATACCTATAATATACTTTCTATATAGTGCATTTGGGTAGTGCAGCATTTGTGTTATTGAATTTCAACTATTATTATTAGGGGATTTCTTTAGCCATGTTTTTAATCCAATTTTATATTTTTAGTTATTTTAAACATATGTATTTGACATGTATTTGTACTGGTCTGCAGTAAAATTGATATCCATTGACCGTGTAATATACCTCCGGCCACATAATCACTTGATCTTTTCTGTCTGGTGAATACCTAATGTTTGGGGCCTGTAGTCCAGTGGCCTACAGTACAATTTTTATCCATTAACCGCATATGTACCTCGAGCCACATAATCAGAATTTCTTTTATTTCAGGTTAATGCCTAATTTTTAAGGCCCGTACTCCCATGGCCTAAAATTATTTTTTTCTAGGCTCCAACAGGGCACATATCAGAGAATTTCCCTTTAAGACGCATAAAAATGTCCCCTGATTAAGATTCATATTTTTTGTTGGAATTTTTGTCATTGATCCCTCTCTAGTATGTCACTGTCCATATTGTGGGACTATTTGTACACTTCTACTAAGTATTTGGTGACTGCAAATATGAGCTGAAGGTTTTTCAGGTTCGCCTGCCATTAAAGTGAATGGGGTCTGCCGCGAACTTGCGCTTCGCGAATATTTGATCGCGTTCGCAAACCGTCCCGGGCCGATGTTCATCCATAACTACATAGACACTTCCCCACTTAACGCACCCCCCTTTCCTTCTTCTCCATACCAATCACACTGCTTTTCCTCATCTCCATATCCTCGCACGTCCTATATTCTAAGACATAAACTCTCGCATCTAACTTTATTCAATATGGATTCTTATATATACTATTACCACAAAAAATCTCGTATTCTGAGTGGGTATTATGATGTCCTTTTGCATACTGAGCATCTCAGAAAAAAAAAAGATGTTGTCTACCAAGCGAGTTTTAAGCTGGCCATACACGAAGACTCCAGCCGAAGTCAACCATCTAATATAAGTGGAGGCCTCCTTATTCTCCGTCAACAGCACATGTTGGGTTAGAAAAGGATTGGTCTGTTGGATTTCAGCATACCTGATCCTTTCGTACCCAAGGCAGATACTGTAAGTCAGTGTGAGAGAAGTCTGCCATAACCTTACTACCATCTCCACAGAGAAGAAATATTTGTCCCTGGTTACGTATTTTCTTATTGACATAGAAAGAAAAGCAGTACCCCTTGTACTGACAGTAACTGTTTGGAGGGATAGACAGAGAAGCAGTACTACCTGTACCTACAGGTACTATTTACAGGGATAGACAGGCTGCAGTACTATCTGTACCTACAATACGTTTTTACAGGGATAGACAGGCTGCAGTACGATCCCTACATTCATTCCATGGAGATACAGGAATGAATTACTATCAGTGCCTACATCACTTACAAATGGCAATAGAGAGGTAATACTATCTGTGACTACATTATTTTCAGGGACAGACAGTACCTATATCATCTGAATCATCTATATCATCTGTGCCTACCATTGTGACCACTTTATTTACACAGACAGGTAGTACTATCTGTATGTACATTAATACTGGAAGAGACAAGGAGGCAAAACTGCAGTGACCCAGTGGCTTACCGCTAAAGGGTTCACGCTAAAGTAAGTTACGCCACTCTGTTAGGCTGGGTTCACACGTGACTGATTAGCTGCAGACTTTCTGCAGCATTTATTCTTCTAATCTGCAGCAGAAAAAAACATACCAAAGGGTGGGTGCACACACTGTGGATTTTGTTGAAGAAAAACTGCAGATTAGACTCTGGTTAGTTGTCTGGTTTATGAGAGAAGGAGCTTATGAGTCTTACTGCAGCCTGTTAGAGAGTTCCTAGCAAGCAGAGCTAGAGACAAGACCTGCTTTGGCGTACTCTGCCAAGTGAGCCCTAAAGATAAGCCTTGTTGAGGAAAACACTATTCCTCAGAGTGGAAAACTGCCAGAAAGCAACCTTGCTAAGGATTATTCCCCTGAGAGAAAGAAAGCATTACAGAGGGTTTAGGACCAAAAATGCTCTGTTGGACTGAGACAGTAAGGTAAAAACACATTAATGCCAATAGACTTTACTGCATATGAAAAGGGTTAGCTGCCTCTGGCACCCACCACACTTATGAGATGGACTGGCCATCCGATGAAGTTCTGCACCCTGAAGCTTGGAGCTGCAGAAAGTATATTGAGAATAAATGCAAACCTGTGGTTAATTCGGTAAGACTGCATAGTGTATCTAGAGAAAGACTCAGGGAGTACTACTGCCTTCATTGCCACCTCGTATATACAGCCTTTGGGAAAAGCCTGAGAACTGTGCTTGCGGCTTATATTTGTACTTCAATAAAGAGACTGTTCTTTGTTATAATTAACTATGGCCTGGTTATTGCCTTCACCATCCATCTGCCTAGTCTCCTGCCAGGGACCACATGCTACACATCCACCCAATATGAAGGGCACACCATCCTCCACCAGGCAGGAGCCCACAAAAAGTCTGCCCTAAGGGGAAGAAGGGTTGCACACCTCCATTCACTGCCTGCATGGCCCAGGCAGTGAATTTGAGGGCTTGAGGACTACAACCACCGTAACTGCTGCAGCCACCTGTCTACCTCATATCTCCCCTGTGGGCCGATTGCTGCAAAACCACTGTGCCTACATCATTGTGACTACATTATTTACACAGAGAGCAACACTACTATCTGTATGTAAATTATTGCCTGGAAGAGACATGGAAGCAAAAACATCTTTGCCTACATCATGTTGACTACTTTATTTACACATAGAGAGAGAGAAGGGGAGGCAGTACTATCTGTGCCTACATTATTTACTTGGGGAGACAAGGAAGCCAAACCATCTGTGCCTAAATTATTTACATAGAGAGAGGCAGTAATCTCTGTAAGTATATTACTTACTAGAGGAGACAAAGAACTAAAACCATCTGTGGCTGCGTCATTGGGACAATTGTATTTACAGAGAAAGAGAGGGAGGCAGTACTATATGTACCTACATTATTTACTGGAAGAGACAAGGAAGCCAAACCATCTGTGCCTACGTCATTGTGTCTATATTATGTACACAGAGGGAGAGAGAGGGAGGCAGTACTATCTGTACCTACATTACTTACTGGAGGAGACAAGGTGAAAAGAAAACATCTGTGTCTATGTCATTATTACTTTATTATTTACAGAGAGAAAAGGGGGCAGTACTACCTGTACCTACTTTATTTACTCGAGCATACAAGGAAGCAAAACCATATTTCCCTACGTCATTGTAAATACATTACCTACACTGAGAGAGAGGGAGGCAGTACTATCTGCATCTACATTATTTATTGGAGGAGACAAGGAAGCAAAACCATCTGTGCCTCCATCATTTACATGGAGAGACAAGGTTGCAGTACTATCTCAGCCTACATTAATTTACAGAGTGGTGGGTCGCACACATGTTGCCACATGGACTGTTGCTTTTTTCCCCCAGTGCATATTTACTCCTCAGCAGTTCACACCGGACTCATGTTAGTTATTACCTTAGGGCTCATGTACACGACAATATGTATTTTGAGGTCCACCCAAAAAAAAATGACATCTGCTAGACGTCTGAGTTACATCCGTTTTTTTGCAGATCCATTATAACAATGCCTGTTCTTGTCTGCAAAACGGACAAGAATAGGACATGTTCTATTTTTTGGTGGAACGTTCTTGCACACATACGGACACTGAATACACAGAGTCACTTCCGTTTTTTTGCGGCCCTATTGAAATGAATGGTTCCGCATAAGGGCCACAAAAAACGGACATGGACAAAAAGTATGTTCGTGTGCATGAGCCCTTAGTCAGACTTTGTGCCATAAGCTAATGCATTTTTCATACTTCACAAATAACAAAAAAAAGATCTCCTGTTCATGTTCGTCATCTCCACCATAACGTTCGCCCCCGAGCAAGATACTAAGTTATTATCCCGCTATGTAGACATCTTTACAACTATCTTATTTCAGCAGTGCTTATTATTGCCTGCAGTTAACTCAGTATTAGGAGAAGCCGTGCGGTAACTTTAGGGAATAAAAATATAACAATTTCCATGGCATGAAAAAAAAATGAAGCAATCACCTTTCTGAATAATCCGAAATGCAGTGTATGATGTATGCACATAGAAGGTAGAGGCTTCAACCTCCCCTATTGTGCTTTTTGTATCAGCTCTCCCACAATTGCAATCATTAAGTAAACCTTTTCAATTCAGTTCTCTTTATTCAGACTTCAATCCGGCTGTTCTGTAAAGGGGCAGATGCATTTTACTTCGTAATATTATTTGTAAAATAGCAGCAGGACAAATAAATCCACCTACTTCCAGCATAGATTTGTAGCAAGGCTATCTGATCATCCAGTGTCGAGGATGCAGTACACTGACCTGGTGAACTGGGCCCTTGTCTGTAAGGGCCGCAGAGCCCTTGTTACCAGTGTTGGTCACGCTACACATGCCCTTGTTTTACAAGTTATTGCACATTATTTAACATACTTGTCTACATTTGAATAATGTTTTGGTACCTCGGAACGAAAGCTGAGTTCGGTTCAGAGTTTAATGTGGTCTAAAAATCAAGTACCAAAGTTATTCAACAAAGTTTCATGTGACTTCACGAATAACTGACTTTACCTCATCGGAGCCCGTACATTTTAATGCTGTGCGGAAATGGATCTCCGTACAGCATAATCCAAAGTTTTGAGCGAATCGACTTCGGATGTAGCACCCGAAGCTCACTTTGCTCATCACTAATTATAAGCACAATTATGAACTACCGGTAGATCAATATTTTCCTGTAAATTCTGCTACAAATTTGAATTAGATGTATCTTCAATAAATATACAATATTTTTATAAGAAAGCTGAGTCCTCCTGCTATATTTGATATGTAGGGAAATTACGGAAATTTACAGATATTTTACAGAAGTAAGTTAAAGGTTCAAGCCTGGGAAACGCGGTCTGTATGTCAGCCGCAGTTCCCCTGACCTGAAATGACTGTATCATAATAATCTCCTTTTATCACCTCTTTCCACAATCGCCTCCAAGACTTCTCCCGTGCATCCCCCATATTTGGACGCGCTACCCCAAACATATCAGACTCTCACCTACAGTGGAATCCTTCAAAAGAAACCTGAAAACCCACCTCTTCAGACAAGCATACAACCAGTGACCCTGCTGCTCTATACTGTCATGACCAACTTTACCCGCACCTACTGTGTCCTTCACCCATACCTTGTAGGTTGTAAGCCCTATGGGCAGGGACCTCTCTCCTTCTGTACCAGTCTGTAACTTGCCTTTTTCATGCTTAGTGCAATTGTCTGTATTATGTATGTATACCCCTTTTCATATGTACAGTGCCATGGAATGAATGGCGCTTTACTAATAAATAGTAATAATAATCGCTATCTGATCACGGGTCTTCTGCAGTATAACTCATGTACTGGGGGTATCTGCAAAGTTTGGGATGTTATGTATTGTTGTAATGCTAATGTGATATACTGCACACTCAGTATCTTCCAGCATGAGCCAGAGTTAACAGTGCTGTTCCAGCCTCTCTGGAGCTTAGGGTGTGGGCTGGCTCTACCCTCTGGTCCCAGAAGATTCCAGTCAGTGTAGCTGTACAGAGGGAGGAGGAAAGGAGCAGACTGCATGTGCTTCTGTCCCCCAGACTCCAGCTTTAAGCCCTGAAGCCTCGGTCAGCTCCACAAGCTCCAGCAAGAAAGAACTAGAGGAGAAGGATTTGCATGGCTACAGCAAGAGAGAGAGACATCAAGTTAACCCAGCTTAGAGCGTTCCAGACCCTGCTTATGCAAAGGAGAAACAAGTTAAGACACCCATGCACCCCAGACTAATGGACACTACAGCCACAGTTGCTATAATTGCAGTTGCTAGACAGAGAACCTAATAAAAAAGACTTAAGCAAGAGAACAAGTAACTAGATAGCCATTGCTGTAACAAACTAACTCATGATTGGACATCGTGAGGGAATTTTCACTGTGTACAGATAACTGCTGGATATACTACAATGTCCTATTGTGCACACAGTAAACAGGGACTTCTGGCCTGGTCTCTGACTCTCTTAACACCACATGCTGGCCATTGCATTTCTATCACATGCCCTGCCTAGCACCCACATGGACTTTAATAAGCAACCATCAGGCATGGAGCACCAGCTATAGGAAGTGCCCCAAGGGAACAAAGGGTGCCCCTACTTCATTACATCGACCCCAAGAAGTGACAGCCTGAGTAAGTAAACTGAGACACATCATCATCATCATCATCAGGGTCACTAACTGCCCCATCCTCTGCTTTGGCTCCTCAGGGGCTTGTTGCAAATACACTTCAATAGCCCTGTGATCCGATACAAACTGACAGTATGATAATTAATGATAATTTACTACAGTTGGCCTGGGAGATCTGGCCAACACACATATCTTGTTCTTCAGCCGATCAGCCCTGAGGTTAAGCCGGGTACTAAAGCACACGGCAAAGGCGCAAGACTAGGAGAAGTCATGGTCAGACGAGATGACGTTTTCACTTCCTGGGCCTGTCAATCAAAGCGCAGGGGGCACTCTTTAGTAGTAATGGCAATGGCCCTGTTGCTCCTAGACAGGGACATAGCTACCACGGAAGCAGGAGAAGTGGCTGCTACAGGGCTTGAACTCAGGAAGGAGCCTGAGAGGAGGACAAATAGCACTGGTATTACTCACCGCTCCCTGTTCTTCTTCTCATGGCGTCTTGCAGAGCACAACTTCAGGATGTAATTTGGTATGTGTAGGAGTGCACTAGGACCTGATCCTGTGCAATATCAGGTCACAGTGTAGTGTGTACCTAAACACAGCACTGCATGAAGAGCAGAGGCACCCACAGAAGGAGAAGAGAGATGAGTATTTTTTTTTCCGTCTAAGGTCTGCATTAAGGCGACCCATGGTGGGTTAAAAAGTTAGCTGTTGGCTAGGTCAGCTCTAGTTAAGTCACTGCTCCGAGAGGCCCATTTGTATATTTTAAAAGTTCAGTTTTCTCAGAAATAAAGGGACCAAGACTGCTAGCTTTGACGTGTGTGCACAGGTCAGCCTTTTTCACTACAATGATTCTGGTGAGAGAAGCCCTTTAAAACATATATGACCAACACCATATAGTTTAAAGGGGCGGTAATCGCTAATTGCTTAACATTGAGAAATGACTCATCTGTTGTGAGTGATGATATCTTGGCGCTATATAAATAAATGCGTAGAGTAGGCAACAAAAAGGAATTAACATTTCCATATGCAGTATGTGTGAATGCATAGTACAAATTATTTTCTTCAGTGTCAGGAGCTGGCTGGTAGGACAGGATCAGAATTACAAGTATCTAGGAAAGTGTTGAAAGTAATAAAGGAACTTCTTATAATGCAATTCCCCCATCTAAAGTTTATTGTCTCTTCAATGTGAAGCTTTACTTTTGACAAGGCATCCTAGGATGATAGATTCTCTGTAGAGACATGTGGTAATCAGTCGGGGTCCTCCATATCATGGTGTCCTGGTCATAATAATGCTTGGAGTCTTCTATCCAGGCTTCATATACTGCATTACAATTCTGCATCCATTGTTCCATCAGCTCTTCCCATCTGTTAATGCATTGGCACGACCTAGGAGAGAAGCACACAATGTCCTCACAGAGGAACAGCCATACCTAAGTAGTATCGCTGAACATTCAAAGGAAGAAGAAGCCACTTGTAAGAATGCAAAGAATGTAACATCATTGAAATCTCCAATATGATATTACAGCAACCAATTAGGGTACCAGAAGCCCGTTTGATCCGTCATGCTATTATAGCGAAGTCAGTGTTTTAATTCATATGCAATTTGGGGTTTGAGCGTAGCAAGGGTGGTTCCACTTGTGGAGGCGGTGGAGAGGATGGGAGTAGTCATACCCCTAGTGACAGGTTTCATGATGGTGCTTCTTGGGCAGTGCAGTGATAGGAGGGTGTACTCGCTCTTCCCTCCATGCACACTCAGATTTTGGGGTCCTCTGACGGATGACAGGGGAGGTGCCCTTGGTGTAAGTGGTATGGGGGTGCAAGTCAGGGGTCCTGCAGACAAGCTGGTAATGCAGTGTGCAGGAGGCAGCGTGGTACAATAAGGGGCAGATGGATCACATAGGCCACTGATGGTGAACCTTTTAGACACCGAGTGCCAAGTGCCACCCAAAACCCACTATTTATCTCCAAAGTGCCAACACAGCAATTTAACCTGAATACCCATATAGTATATCTTCCATTACTTTATCATTTAGCTATAATAGCCTGCTACATTCAGTGTGCTGCCTGTGGTGTTCATAGGCGCCCTGGCCTGATCAATGGCAGCAAAAGTCTAAGGCATATTGGTACACCATAGACGTAAGTACAGGGTGCAGGTGCCCACAGAGAGGGCTCTGAGGTGCCACCTCTGCATCCGTGCCATAGTTCGCCACCACGACATAGGCTCTGAGTATGTCAAGCACAGTCTTTACAGTCACTATGTGGAGTTTCTCAGACTATGTATAAGGAAGCAGTCGGTAACTCTCTTTCTTATAATCTGCTCAATATTTCCCAGCTTGATTAAGGAATGAACCTTGTTCCAATGACTATATTGGTATCTCCTCAATATAGCACTGTCTCTAAGCAGGTGAGCAGGTTGGTCTTTTAGTATGATGGGAAACTTGAAGCTTATTCGATTCCAGCACATGCAGGGAAGTCTGTAGCCAAGGTGCAGGGCATTAATCTGTGACAGAATGCTTTGCACTCACGCTTGAAGAACTTTTACACTCTCTGTAGAACCCAGTAACTGTTAGTACAGCTCTGCTTCTTAGCTGCTTACACATCCACAGCTCACACTACACTGACTCACTTCCTCCTAGAGAGGAAGGGGTGGTGCCAGCCCTACCTAGCAAAAGTAGCGAGGAACCCACTGCTCTGTCTATGAGACATATAGTGCACAAAATACAAGCACATTTGCAGTAGGGACACTGCATTAGCTCCTCTGCTCAGCAGCACTAGACACTCTCCAATTTGCTTGATAGACAGGTCATCAGAAGCAACATCTGCCTCAACACAGGACCAGGCGTGATGACGCACTTGGGAGAGTGTCTAATGCTGCAGAGCAGAGAAGGTGAGGTGCACTGAGTATTTAATCTTTGTGACAAATAATAACCCCTTTTTCATAGAGGAGATGGAGGAGGGGGAGGTAATAGGAAAGAACAACTTGAGTTAAAACTGGACCAGTTGGTCATCGAAAGGAATGAAAATCACTTGTAAGAGGGGACAGAAGATGGGGAGAATGAAGGCCTTGGTTCCAGTAATGACTTTAATTAGATATCAGGGTAAAAATGCAGAAAAATATTAAAATGTTGTCCCAGAATGAGGGGAATTAATTTTTCTGCTTAAGAGAGAGGGAGTCAATATTACTTTATTACAAGAGACATCTATTACAAAAAGAGTTTGACATCTTAAGAAGGAACTGTGTAGGATCTGCTGTAGGTATTGAAAAAAGAAAACCAAGGAAAATCAAAATACTTAAAAAAAAGGGAAAAATATGGAAGTAGATACTACAGTGAATATGAAAGAAATCATTTGAAAAATAATAAACCGTACTCACTAGGGATCGCATACCCGCTCTAGTGTTTGTCCCACAAAAAAATATGCTACATTTTTCCACCCCATACCTGGAGCTGAATGCTTTTGTAATTGTAAGTAAGTAAAAATTTTGCATAGCCGTTGAGTAATCCATCTATATAGCACCAACTGCTGTCGGTTATTTTTCTAATCTCTGTGTCCACCTCACTGAGGTGGACACACATGCTTAGTTCCATTCTTTTACTGCCACCGGCTGCAGCAGAAATGATATGCCCCTGAAAAAGGACATACCCCTGAGCTGCCAAGTTAAAAAATAAATCTAGCAGAGTAACTGAAGCAATAAATGGGAAGATCTCTGGATCCATGTGAGGTACAGGACTGGTTCTAGCTTTGTAAGATTGTCTTGTACTATATAATGTCTGAATTTCATGTTTTACATTAATCATGGGATAATCCCTTTAACTTTTACTAACTTGGGTTAGGAAAAGTACATTAAAAGTAAAACAATAAACAAAATAACTTTTTTTTTTGCCACAAACATACTGTCATAGTGGAAGTGGACTGTACAGTAAGTTACAGAGGACTCTGAATAAAGAGAGTTAGATGAGGCTGGAAAATCAAAGACGGTTGTTGAATTCTGTAATTAGAATCAAGAAGAAACAAAAACTCCTCAGGTTTGGGATCAGGCTTTACATTTTCTTAAAAATTAGCCTCCTGGAGAATTTGTAGTCATGAGTTAGGGTAATATAATGGCTTGAACAGGGGGACATATCCATCACCCAAATTAATAAATATTGGACAATCCAATATTTATTGTTTTTTTTAGGTCTGTATTTCTTAAAGGGGTTGTAAGACGCGCTGCTTTCTCTTCAAACAGCTGATCGGCAGGGATGCAGGCAGTTCCCCCCCTCCCCGATTTGAGGATAGGTCATCAATCTAAATAAAAGCGGACAATCACTTTAAGGGGTCTGGTTTGAGGTCTGAATTTATTTCTGATGCTATATAGACTTGAGATCACCGCAGATGCGAGGGCCAAAGATGTCACAAACTTTGAGGCCTTAGAAGAAGTTGTCATGGTGGTCTGGGCCAGATGGCACAGAAAAGGAAAGAGATTATGTACATTTATCGGAGATGCCACCTGGGGGATCACTAGATTTATAAAGAATCTGTCACCACTCCTGTTATAGGGAATCCTGATATCCCTACACAGTCTAATACTGTCGGAGATGATTGGGGACTGCCAGTATGCGGGGATACAGCTCTTTTTACAAGGGGAATGGTAACACCCAGCTGTCAGTACTAGCACAGAATGGTGATGTTGACTATTGACACAGCAAGGCAAGCGACGCTGTGGACAACCCCTGTAACTTGAGGTCTGGATGATGATATGGATAGATGCTAAAAAAAAAATGGCCAGGAAGCCAGGACCAGTAGGTGTAACTTGAAGCTCCTGGATCCAATGGGGAAATCTGTAAACCTTTGTGCTATAAGTTGTTTATAATACTGCTATCTTCCCATGTAGCAGAGGGGGCCTTGGGCCATCTCCGGCACCAGGGATGGGGGTGACTGGTACCCTTGCATCCCCTATGGAAATGCACCCGACCAGCACCAAATAAGGACATACATTAGAGCACTGCTCATGGTGTGCCTAAAAAAAAACCCAAAAAACCAAAGTATTATAAATAAAAACTTAACAATTTTACATCTTTCTTCTTATTTTCTTCTTTTTTTAAAGCTACAAAGAAAATAAAACTCATCAACTAAGATTAATGAATTATTAAATATCGGCTACAACATTGCAGGCCCATCACCATATAAAAGTTAATTAGCTGCCTGTCCGCATCCTCTCACCATAACTTAATCTAAGTATTTGCATCTTTCATTAGTGATTTCTGATTAGTAATTTAACTGATTTCACACAAAACTCATTTCTATGCCTGGAATTACATCTGGTAAAAAGTGTAGCTATGCTGAAATGGTCATGGGACTGTTATAGATAATGCCAGTGACCTTCAGAGCGATCTCATGTAAATGAACACTGATTTGTGTTTTTTTTATTTTCGAGAGTTACCGTAATTTAACATAAAAAAACAAAGTAGATCTATTGAGAAACTTAAAAGTCCAGCTTTTAGATTGAAAGAGCACCTCTGGTGCCACTTATTTATTGTAGGAACAAACGATTGAACAGGTTTTCAGCAACACGTAGTCTCCATACATGGATTATTATCTGATCTTTGGTTGGACTCTTAGTTACACCAATATCAATGGATGAGGGTCCTGATGAAGGATTCCCTTCTAGTTTCCCAGAACTAATATAAAAAATTGGGTTTTCTAAGGGTTAGTGTTGAGCTCGAATATTCAAATTACGAATATTTATCTTGAATATCATACTTCGAGAATTCGCAAATATTTCGAATATAGTATAATGCTATATATTCACTACATCGAATATTCGTCATTTTAACGGTCTGAAAACACGATTCCTCAACTGCTTCTTGCTTGAGGGCCAATGAGTCATTAGCCACAAGCAACTTAAGCAGGAGGAATCATGTTTTTCAGATGTTAGAAAATGACGAATATTCGATTATAGCGAATATATAGCACTATATTCCAATATAGTGCTATATATTTGTTTTTTTAGAATATTCTGCATTATTTTCCTACTTAAGTCATGATCCCTCCTGATTAAGTTGCTTGTAGGGCCAATGACTAATTGGACCCACAAGCAAGAAGCAGTGAGGAATCATGTTTTCAGATTGAAAAAATGACAAATATTCCAAAAACGAATATATAATACTATATTCTAAATAGTGCTATATATTTGTTTTTTAGAATATTCGTAATTTTTTTCCATCTGAAGTCATGATTCCTCCCTGATTAAATTGCTTGTGGGACAATGACTGTTCACTTTAGATGGAAAAAAATTACGAAAATTCTAAAAAAGTTATATATAGCACTATATTCTATAGTGTTATATATTCGTTTTTGACCCACTTCGCATTACGCAATTTTTACATTGCAGATTTTTTGCAATCGCCAAATAATCTCGAATACGAATATTTGCGAATATGTGACGAATATTCTACCATATTCGCTAAATATAGCAAATTCGAATATGGGACCTGCCGCTCATCACTATTAAGGGTATGTTCACATCTGCGGCAGTGGATCCGGCATGTTGATCAATCAGAGAGTAGCCTGACTGTTTTTGCCGGATTCGGTATTGCCAGATTCTGCAGGTCACTGCCGGATCCCAATTCACTATAATTCTGTTTAAATGCTGGATTTCGAATGAACAAAAAACGTTGCAAGCCGTCAATTGTGCCGGATCATGTATGCTGCAGAAGTGAACATTTCCTAAACTGGACGATCATCTAAGGTCAATGGATGCAGAATAGACAACAGAAAATAATAAGGTCCACAAATAGTGTGCCCACTCTTTACATGTCCACATAGATGTTTTGTTAATATGTCTATTGACACTTGTTTAGTCTCATTTTTTAAACAGTGGACACATTGCACAGGAAACATAAACTTTACATGACACTTTTGTTCTTTTGTGTTCCAAAATCTTGTTCACCTTCTGACATCCTCCACACGTCTCAGGAAGATTTGCTGAATTTCTTCCTCCAGGCTGTCATATCTGGATGTCAAATATCATCATATTACAACCCGTTCGTGGCGGCCCCTCTATCTATATGAGCTCTAGATACAGGTGTGCAGACATAAATCTCTCATCACTGTACAGCTCCCTGCTGACCCAGTTTTCTGAAGAAATACTTAGCTTAGCTTTTAATGAAACAAGAACGACGTGTTGTATGAACCTTTCATTTATTTTCCCCAGAGATGATACTGCCTGGTCTGGAGTATGGTAAAAATAGTCCCGTTTATGGAGGCATTTTTTATCCTGTTCTTCACTGTATGGTTCCTCTAAATGAACCTCAAAGGGAAAGAAGCTTATGCAAGTGCATCAAGAGGTTGTCCCTGGTCAGCAAAAAGGGTAGGACTTATACTTGTTCTCCAAAAGGGTATTAAAACTTTGACTTCGACAATCAACTTTCTTTGGCAGCCATCGGTGTCAGAAACAAAGCAGTGGATGAAGTCAGAAACTGAAGGTTCCATCCAGTGTGTAATGGCCGTGCCAGCATATTGCAGCTAATCTTATTCACTTGATAGTCCTGAGGATAGGTCATCAATATAAAAAAAAAAACGAATATACATTATGAAATCAAAAATGGGCAGCACTACTACGTCAGGTTCCCCGGATGGGTGCTCTGAGCCAACAGATTCACCCAATCTATAAAAGCTAAAATGTATCAAAAGAGGCTGGGCACTCGCTATATCTGGAGTAGGTGGTACTTAATTTAGTAACTATAAAACCATAAACTCTTGGAACAATATTAGGACAATAATACATACAGTTGTGTTAAAAATTATTCAACCCCCACTGAAATTGAGTGTTTTGGCCAGTTTGACATTGATTTTGATAATTTCAGTCATCTTGTTTACAATTAAATCAAAGAGGCACTTGTAAGTCAGACAAATATAACAACATTTATAATGAAATAACCACAAATGTCTTTTCTGTGCTCACATCATTATCAGTTTTATTCAACCCCCAAGTGACATTCAATCTTAGTACTTAGTACAACATCCTTTTCCAGTTATAACAGCTTTTAAACATGAAGCATAGCTTGACACAAGTGTCTTGCAGCGATCTACGGGTATCTTCGCCCATTCTTCATCGGCAAAAGCCTCCAGTTCAGTCACATTCATAGACTTGCGCGCTGCAACTGCTTTCTTTAAGTCCCACCAGAGGTTCTCAATCGGATTTAAGTCTGGTGACTGCGATGGCCACTTCAAAATGTTCCAGCCTTTAATCTGCAACCATGCTCTAGTGGGGAGGTTGGAGGTATGCTTGGGATCATTGTCCTGTTGAAAGGTCCAACGTCTCCCAAGCCTCAGGTTTGTGACGGACTGCATCACATTTTCATCCAATATCTCCTGGTACTGAAGAGAATTCATGGTACCTTGCACACGCTGAAGCTTCCCTGTACCTGTAGAAGCAAAACAGCCCCAAAGCATGATTGACCCCCCACCATGCTTCACAGTAGGCAAGGTGTTCTTTTCTTCATAGGCCTTGTTCTTCCTCCTCCAAACATAGCATTGATCCATGGGCCCAAACAGTTCTAATTTTGTTTCATCAGTCCACAGAACACTATCCCAAAACTTTTGTGGTTTGTCCACATGACTTTTGGCATACTGCAGTCGACTCTTCTTATTCTTTGGAGACAGCAAGGGGGTGCGCCTGGGAGTTCTGGCATGGAGGCCTTCATTACGCAGTGTGCGCCTTATTGTCTGAGCTGAAACTTCAGTACCCACATCTGACAAATCTTTTTTCAGTTCCTCAGCAGTCACACGGGGACTTTTCTCCACTTTACGCTTCAGGTAGCGCACAGCAGTCAAAGTCAACATCTTCTTTCTGCCACAACCAGGTAGCGTTTCAACAGTGCCCTTTGCCTTGAATTTGCGAATGATGCTTCCTATGGTGTCTCTTGGTATGTTTAACATCTTTGCAATCTTCTTATAGCCATTGCCCTTCCTGTGAAGAGAAATCACCTCTTCTCTCGTCTTCCTGGACCATTCTCTTGACTTCACCATGTTTGTAAACACACTAGTAAATGTCTAGAAGGAGCCGAGTATCACAGTCCTTTTAAATCTGCCTAATTGGTGCTTATTATGCTTGATTGCTGCTCCTTGACATCCACAGGTGTTTTCAATACCTGATCAAAAACACTTGAATGAACTCTGTTCTTAAGAGTGGTAGTCTTTAAGGGGTTGAATAATTGTGTCAATGAAGAAATCACAAAAAAACCCATTTAATACTGTATTACAAAAACAATTGATGTCATTTTAGTTGCATTTGGTTCTTTAAAAAGTCCTTGTAAGATTTAATTCTGAACACAATTACAAATGTACACTAATTCCCTAAAACCCTTTACAGCATTGGGGGTTGAATAATTTTGAACACAACTGTAGGTGAGGATAAGTCTGGCCAGACTAAAAAGTAATAAATAAATAATGTTAATAAATAATAAATATAAATGGTACAGTATACAATACAATTATGAAGTTAAAATTGTGTAGGTTCTCCAGTAGAACCCGATCTGTGAGGATTAATAAATTCTAACTGCAGTATAACTTTCGATCCAATAATCACATATGTTTGTATTTCACATAAGTTGTCTTGCATTAATGCTGTTGTAGCAATATTCGCATGTAATTTTGTATGTTTCCACAATAATAAATGTTTGCAATTAAATTCGAGTGTATTTATGAAATTTATGCAATGTCCACCATCAAATTCGAATGTTGTCAGACCCGTATCATTCAGTTGTGATATTAAATTATATTGTTTGATTCGAACTAAACAATCGATTGAGCCCCCATCACAATTACTTTGATTAACCTCTATACAGTGTGTCTACTCACAAGCCAGATCGATATGGGCGGAATCCAGTGGATAGTCCGCGACGTCCCGCGTGTTAGCTGCACCAGGTCCCCCACTACTGCTTACTCACGTGAGTATCGAATTTCACCACAGGTTAATAGTAAATCGGAAAAATGTTGGTTTCTGCTGCGATATCGAGGGCGTCTCGACTGTGATGTTCTTTATCGTCCACTTTTAGCGAATGTAGGTGTATCTCACTGGCGCCAGTGACTTCTTTGCGTATTTAAAGTTCTCAGGATGACACAAGCTTTAAAGTCTGGTTGCGATTTTTCTACCCAGAATATTCGTAGCTGTAAATAACGGTGGTCTTTGTGTTTAGCAGGGGGATCCAAAACCAAACGCGAAAAAAAAACACTGAGGAAGGTGCCACTTAGAGCCCCGAAACACGTTTAGTTTTGGATCCTCCTGCTAAACACAAAGACCACCGTTATTTACAGCTACGAACATTCTGGGTAGAAAAGTCGCAACCAGACTTTAAAGCTTGTGTCATGCTGAGAACCGGAAATACGCAAAGAAGTCACTGGCGCCAGTGAGATACACCTACATTCGCTAAAAGTGGACGATAAAGAACATCACAGTCGAGACGCCCTCGATATCGCAGCAGAAACCAACATTTTTCCGATTTGCTATTAACCTGTGGTGAAATTCGATACTCATGTGAGTAAGCAGTAGTGGGGGACCTGGTGCAGCTACCACGCGGGACGCCGCGGACTATCCACCGGATTCCGCCCATATCGATCTGGCTTGTGAGTAGACACACTGTATAGAGGTTAATCAAAGTAATTGTGATGGGGGCTCAATCGATTGTTTAGTTCGAATCAAACAATATAATTTAATATCACAACTGAAGGATACGGTGCTGACAACATTCGAATTTGATTGTGGACATTGCATAAATACACTCAAATTTAATTGCGAACATTTATTATCGTGGAAACATACGAAATTACATGCGAATATTTCAGCGAATATTGCTACAACAGCATTATTGCAAGACACTTTATGTGAAATACAAACATATGTGATTATTGGATCGAAAGTTATACTGCAGTTAGAATTTATTAATCCTCACAGATCGGGTTCTACTGGAGAACCTACACAATTTTAACTTCATAATTGTATTGTATACTGTACCATTTATATTTATTAACATTATTTATTTATTACTTTTTAGTCTGGCCAGACTTATCCTCACCTACGTATTATTGTCCCAAGATTTAATGGTTTTATAGTTACTAAATAAAGTACCACCTACTCCAGATATAGCGAGTGCCCAGCCTCTTTTTGATACAAATATACATTATGGCCTGCCAACTTGCCTACATGCAACCAGGGTTGCTCCCTCTGGGTGTCCTGAAGTGGAAAGTGGCAGAATGCAGCTTGGTGCCTGCTGTATGACGATGGTTAAGTCATCACCTCCACAGCTGAAGTTCAGTTGTCCTTCTTGAGCAAGGAGAAAGCTGAGACAAGTAGAGCCATCCTTGAGATTGTTGTGTATGATTGTGCACTGTGATGTGCACAGTGTGGGCCAAGAACGCTGTTGTTTGGAGCAGTGAGAAGGTGAACAGCAGATGTAGTGGTGAGACTTGGCCTTCAAACAGCTGCCTCATGCAACCAACATCTTCACAAATGATAAGGTGTGGCGAGACATTGGCAAAAAGAACAGCCTGCATATGTCCTTGTTCACACTAGGAAGTCTATACTCCTTTGCTTTTGTGTGATTAAAGGAGTATTCCAATTGGTAAGAGTTGGGTGGGGATAACTATTAGATTGGTGGAAGTCCGACTGCTGGGACACCCACTGATCACGAGAACGGATGACCAGTACCCTTTGGAGCCCACCGAAATGAACAGAACAGCAGGATCTTGCCTGTGGAGCATACGCCTTCACTCGGTCAGTATTTGCCCAATAATCCATCAGTATTGCTAATGCCCAAAAAAACAGGACTGGATCTAAAACAGAGATGACACATGAATGGAATATTTGCATGTCTTCTGTGTGTTGTACCCACTCCTGCTTTTTGCTACCAAATCATAAGCCAATTCTGATGGGACCATACAGGCCTTACAGCTGCTACACAGACAGGATCCGTTGTGTGTCTCATTTTTCCTTCCTTCTGACAGATCAGATGAATCCCTGACGAAGGCACACCGAAACGTGCGTTGGGGTGGCGCCATACTGGGTTGTTAGTCCACACAAGGTCCACTTTAGGTAAGCTTTCGGTCATAGTCTTCCTCCCACGGCTTTGTGCTGCCGATGTTGAGACTTCTCACCTGGCTTTTTTATTCTTTTGCTGGCTATATACATATACTTTTCATTATTTCTTTGTTCAGCATACTATGTACTATAGCCGTGGTTGGTTTTCTTATTGACCTTTCCTTACCCTATATCATCTTACAATTTCTTGTCATATTTGCCCCATGGGCTGGTCATTGTATCTAGTATTTTCCCATGACCATTATTATTTTTGTACCATGTACTTTGTGACCTGTGGGTTCTCCCAGGGTGGCGCCTGTTTTCTCCTTTTCCCTGCTCCCACCATCCTGTCCATGGCATCACCTGTATGTATTTTTAATCATGTTTTGATAAAATCTTAATAAAATATTTATTTATTAATTACTTATTAATTTTATTCTTTTTGGTACCTTGAGCTTCTTTTCTCCTTCTTTGTCAGATCAGAAGAAGGGTCAAATAAATCATGATGTCAGCCAGACCAAAAGGCAAAACAGTGGCCAGTCATGAAGTGGGGAGGGTCAGAACAATATATGAAGTCCGCAAAGTTGCCCTATGACATATTCATGAGGTGAAAGCAGCATCAGGATACCACAGAGTGGCAAGGTGACATAGTGTGGATATGGCAGCAGCATCAGGAGACCACAGAGTGGCAAGGTGACATAATGTGGATATAGCAGCAGCAGCATCAGGAGACCACACAGTGGCAAGGTGACATAGTGTGGATAGGGCAGCAGCATCAGGAGACCACAGAGTGGTAAGGTGACAGTGTGGACATGGCAGCAGCATCAGGAGACCACAGAGTGGCAAGGTGACAGTGTGGATATGGCAGCAGCATTAGGAGACCACAGAGTGGCAAGGTGACAGTGTGGATATGGCAGCAGCATTAGGAGACCACAGAGTGGCAAGATGACATAATGTGGATATAGCAGCAGCAGCAGCATCAGGAGATCACACAGTGGCAAGGTGACATAGTGTGGATATGGCAGCAGCATCAGGAGAACACAGAGTGGCAAGGTGACATAGTGTGGATATGGCAGCAGCAGGAGACCACAGAGTGGCAAGGTGACATAGTGTGGAGATGGCAGCAGCAGGAGGATACCACAGAGTGGAAAGGTGACATAGTGTGGAGATGCCAGCAGCAGCATCAGGATACCACAGAGTGGCAAGGTGACATAGTGTGAATATGGCAGCAGCAGGAGGATACCACAGAGTGGCAAGGTGACATAGTCTGGATAAGGCAGCAGCAGGAGGATACCACAGAGTGGCAAGGTGACATAGTGTGGAGATAGCAGCAGCAGCTGCATCAGGAGACCACAAAGTGACCCGGTGACAGAGTGGGGCGGTGGGTGGCAATACCAGTACCCGCTGATAAAGGTGGCTGAAAGAAGGAGCACTTGGCATCAGATGTGTGGCATCAGGCGGGTGGCAGCATTAGAGTAGTAGCTGAGGCAGGTAGTCAGAAGAAACCGGTCTCTTTTATCAAAGTGTTTGTGTGGCACCATGGATGATCTAGTCTGATGCATCAGTATTTGGTGGTTGGAAATCCTGGCTGATCCATGCCTGATTCATCTTGACAAAGGTCAGTCTCAACACATTTTGGGTGTACAGGCGAGTTATCCTTGGGGTAACTATGGCCCCCGCTGCACTAAACATCCGCTCTGATGCCACACTACTGGCCGGGCAGGACAGCTTTTCCAGGGCAAACTCTGCTAGTTGCGGCCACAAATCCAGTTTGGCTGCTCAGTAGTCCAATGGATCTTCAATGTGGGTTGGGAGGGTGCTGTCCAAGTATGCCACCACCTGCTGGTTCAGGTCCTGCTCCAGGTCTACCTTCTGCTGCGGGTGAGTAGTTTCTTCACTATGCGGGTGAATAAAGCTACTCAGTGACTGTAGACTCAGGCTAATCCTGATGGAGCTGGTACTGCTCCTACCACCCCACCCCTCCCCAGCAGCCATGGCAGTGGAACGTGAGCGCAGAGGGCCCCCCAGGTCAGACCTGCGAGATGATGGATGATAGCGCAGATAGGCCGTGGCCAACTGACTACATAGGATGTCTCTATAGTAGTTCAGTTTGTCCTCCCTCTCAGTCTGGACCTGTAGCGAGGGTCCAAGAAGGTGGAGAGCCAGAAATCATCCGTCTACCGAATGGTGACAATTGGACTGTCACTACGCAAGCAAGTGAGCATGGATAGAGCCATTTGCGCAAGTTACTCGGAAGGACTCCTTGCCTCCATTTCTACTGCATACTGCCACGGTGTGTCTGGGTCCTCTGGCTCATCTTCCTCATCGCCCTGTAGCTCCTCTGGCTTCTCCTGCTCCTCCTCTCCTGTCACCTGAGTAGAAAAATCACCCATTTTGCTACACATTGCCTGTGCTCCAATATCCTCCTCACCCTCCTCTTCCAGTTCAGCCCCCACAGGGCTCATGTGGCCGTGAGATCTAGGCGCCACGTCTCCAGTCCCCTGACCAGCCATTGTAACCAGCATCTGCATCAGGACATGAAGCAGTGAAATGACGTCGTTCAGCCCGTAGTCCTGGCGACTGACAAATAACTTGGCGTCTTCAAAGGGCCTGAGCAAACGACAGGTGTCACGCATGAGCTGCCACTGGCTGACATCGAAGTTACACAGGGGAGTACTCCTATCCGCTTGCATCATCAAGAAATCGTTAATGGCCTTTCTCTGTTCGCATAGTCGTTCCAACATATGGAGGGTGGAATTCCATAGGGTGGAAACGTCGCATATCAGCCTATGTTGGGGATGCCGTTCTGCCACTGCAGCTCAAGGAGGGTGCACTTTGCGGTGTACGAGTGGCTGAAGTGCATGTAAAGTTTCCTGCCCATTTTTAGGATTCTTGCAGATGGGTGGAAGACTTCAGGAACCGCTTGACAACCAGATTGAACATGTGTGCCATGCAGGGCGCGTGGCTCAGCTTTCCTTGATGAAGCGCCGACACAATGTTCTTCCCGTTGTCGGTCACCATGGTTCCGATTTTCAGTTGTCGGGGAGAAAGCCAGTATTCGATTTCTTGACGAAGGACAAGGAGCAGTTCCTTCCCTGTGTGACTCCATTCTCCCAGGGAAACGAGGTGAAGAACAGCGTGACGCCGCCGTGCCCTGCACATGTGGTATGCTGGAAGGGCACTGTGACTTGTACCTGCAGTGGAGGCTGAGGACATGGTGGAAGATGAGGATACAGAGGCGGACATTGTCGCAGGACCAACGTGGTGACAACGTGGAGGCTGAAGTGGTGTGACCTGGCCAAGTTGCTGGTGTGGCTGTGCAAGAACCACATTCACCCAGTGGGCCATAAAGGACATGTACTGTTCCTGACCGTAGTTACAGCTCCACATGTCGGAGCTGCCGTGCACTTTGGCAGACACCGACAGGTTCAAGTAATGGCCCACCGTTCTGTTCGACATATTTGTGCAGGGCTGGTACTGCCTTTTTCGCAAAAAAATTACGACTTGGGACTCTCCACCTCGGCTCGGCAAAAGCCATCAGTTCTCTGAAAGGTCCAGAGTCCACCACTTGGAAAGCTGTCCAGCTTCTGTGCCGTTGGATGCGTGCACGCATACTGCTGTCTCTTGGCAATTGTTTTGGTGATCGATTGCTGACGGAATGACTGACGAGGACTAGGAGCATCTGGACTAGCAGAAGATGGGAATGACAGACAGCTCCCTTCAGCTGAGGTGTGGAGCCTTAACTGGCTGAAACCGAGTGCGAGCCACTGGGTGATGCAGCGGTAGCTGCGTCAGGCTGGACCACCACATCGGAGCCACGGTTCTTCCAGGCCACTGCATGGCAACGCTGCATATGTTGACGCAGGGCCGTAGTGCCAACATTGGCACCCTGGCCACGCTTCACCTTCTGCCCACATATTCTACATGGGGCCAATTAACCTCCTCTGGCAGCTTAATAAAAAACTGCCACACTGCCGAGTAGGTTATTTTCCCAACAGTCCGCACTGACTGACTGCTACCGCCGCTGCCTCCATGAACCCCTGCACCACTACTTCTCGGGCAGGTAGGCTGCCGCAAAGCAGATGGTCTACCCTGGGCACATTTGGCTCCCGACCTGCAACTGCTGCCACCCTGCCGACTCCCAGCCATGCTACCACCTTGCTGGCTCAGCCGCTGCCTCACAGGCAAGCTGCCACCCTCTTCTCCTGATGATGATGAAGCCCCTTCTGCACCGGTTTCCAAGTGCAATCGGCTTCATCATCATCAAGTAGTGTCTGCACGTCACTGATATCCTTCTCAACAGTCTCTGGGTCAGGAGCCTGACCGTTCGCACCACAAGCTCCTGCGCCACTCTCCTCATCACTACTTGTCCACCTAGCGGAGGAAGCGGAAGATGTCTCCTCCAGATCTTGGCTAGGCAGTAGCTGCTGACTGTCCTCGAGTAGCTCTCCCTCAATGAAAAGTGGAGCTGAGCCCACAGCATATAATACTTCTCGCGGTGAGGGAACAGAAAAGGACAGAGGCAGGTTGAGGACAGGTGAGGGCACAGGGCCTGCTCCTGGGCCATGCAAACTAAGGGTTGCGTCTGATGAACCCACCGACTGTTGGCTGGGGTTGTCTGATGTCACTTGGGATGACGTGGATGACCGAGTTAACCAAATCAAGAACCGCTGGGTTGCTGGTCAAGACACGACCGCTAGACACAGAGCGCAGGCCTCTCACTGCGACTCCTTCTGCCATGACCCCTTATTCTGCTGCGACCTCTGCTTGCGCCAGAAATATTTAGGCCTCTGCCACTCCTCTGTGCATGGCCTGGCAATTCTGTGCCTGACATACTTGTAGCTGAACTAAACAAATTAAACGGAAATTAAAGCGACGAATATATTTTTCTTTTTGTACTGTAATACGCCCCTATACGCTTTAAACAGAAATAACTGTAGAAGCGAACTGAGAATATATTTTTCTTGTTGGACTGAAATAAACCACTATAAGCTTTTACCATTAATAACTGCAACAGTGCAGTGCGTATATATTTTTCTTTTTTTACTGAAATACGCCCCTATACGCTTTCAACAGAAGTAACTGTAGAATTGAACTGAGAATATATTTTTCTTATTGGACTGATATAGGCCACTATACGCTTTTACCAGAATTAAAGGGTTTCTATCACTTTGTATCACATAATTAGCTGTCAGACACTAGCGATCTGCTAGTGTCTGCTCTGGCCAACCATCCTACTATAATCGCTTGTGGGGCAGCGGTTTTGCTAAAAAACGAACTTTTATAAATATGCTAATGAGCCTCTAGGTGCTATGTGGGCGTCATTAGCACCTAGAGGCTCCGTCTACCTTCATAAACAGCCGCCGCCCAGCGCGTCCCTCCAGCCCGCCCATGTCCTCCTCCATGTGACGCAGCGGACGAATTCTCGCGCATGCGCCGTGCGCGGCTGTATTCGGCGCATGCGCATTGAATGTCTGACCGCTCCCAGCTCAGACATCTCAAATGCGCCAAATACAGCCGCGCACGGCGCATGCGCGAGAATTCGTACGCTGCGTCACACGGAGGAGGACATGGGCGGGCTGGAGGGACGCGCTGGGCGGCGGCTGTTTATTAAGGTAGACGGAGCCTCTAGGTGCTAATGACGCCCACATAGCACCTAGAGGCTCATTAGCATATTTATAAAAGTTCGTTTTTTAGCAAAACCGCTGCCCCACAAGCGATTATAGTAGGATGGTTGGCCAGAGCAGACACTAGCAGATCGCTAGTGTCTGACAGCTAATTATGTGATACAAAGTGATAGAAACCCTTTAAATGCAGAAATGTACTGAGAATAAATTTTTCTTGCCGGAATGCCGGATTCTGCATTTTTTCCCATTGAAATGCATTAATGCCCGAGTGTCCTGGAAAAAACGGATCCGGCATTGCAGTCTGCTCATGCTCAGACCGCAAAAAATGTGAAAAAAAAAGAAATAAATGCAGGATCCGTTTTTTCGGATGACACCGGAGAGACGGATCTGGCATTTCAATGCATTTGTCATACGGATCAGATGCCATCAGTTTGCATACGTTTTGACGGAACTGCCTGCAGGAATCCTCTGCTGCAAGTGTGAAAGTACCCTAAGAATATATTTTTCTTGTTGGACTGAAATAGGCTACTATACTCTTTGACCAGAAAAAAATTTAAGAGTGAAGTGCGTATATATTTTTCTTGTAGTACTGAAATAGGCCCCTATACGCTTTCACCAGAAATAACTGCAAGAGTGCAGTGCGTATATATATATTTCTTTTTTTACTGTAATACGTCCCTATACGCTTTCAACAGAAATAACTTCAGAAGTGAACTGAGAATATATTTTTCTTTTTGGACTGAAATAGGCCCCTATACGCTTTCACCAGAAATAACTGCAGAAGTGAAATGCGTATATATTTTTCTTGTAGTACTGATATAAGATACTAAAGGTAATAAGATACAGTATAAGCCACTAAAGGCTTTTTAACATAGCACTTGCAGCCCAAATAGCTGGAATGACAGAGCTGTCTAATGGCTATTTGGATCCCCAAATAATCTTTCCCTGCACTTGTAAATAGCTTTCCTATCAATGTCCCTTGCACTTTCTCACGTCTCTCCCTGCACTAAGATGCTGTGAAATCATTCCTCCCTATCCTTTCCCTGCACTTATAAATCGTTTTTTCTGTCTTTTTTTTCCCCACAATCAGGTTTTTCCAATTTCTGTCGTTTCACACTTCTGTTCCTGCACTCTGAACGCTGGAAAATGTCTGACTAAGATGGCCGCCGTATTCATAGGGCTGTGACATCACAGGGCTGGCTGGCTGGCTGCTGATTGGCTGCATGTCAATCTGGGTGATCCCACCTTCCCAGAATTCCTTGCCCCATGTCCTCAATCCTCACACATGTAGCCGCCATTTTAGGAAAAATGCTATTTGTTACCACGAAGCGCGAGGAAATTCGTATTTGTTGCGAATCAAATTTTTCCTAATATTCTAAACGAATTCCACTTCGTCAGCTTCGATTCGCTCATCTCTAATATTGACCTGTTGTGCATGTATTAGTCGGCTTCCTGTATGCCAGAATTTTGTACCAAAATGTTGATGTCTTTTTGGTGCACATTGTCTCATGTTAAGCCATGACCATTCCCAATAATCCACGCCAGCTTGTTGGTAGAGTCAAGAAAATGTGTGCTCATTGTATGGTATCTCGTCTCCAACCAAACCCATTCCTCCTTGCTCAGCTCCAGCCCCACCGCTAACAACACCCAGCTAGTTTATAGCTCCTCCCACCCATCTGGTTACATAGACACTCCCCTATTATTGTACCGCGCATGGACATAACATCACAGGAAATCAGAAAGAGCTGCATGGACAGGGTCATGTGACCATAGGTGAAATAAAGGCAAAAAAATTCACAAAAAGACAGCGACTCCCTTAAATGATTTTTTTAAATAATGCTGATACAAACCATAAAACCTGCTTAATTTAACATAAAAAAAAAAAATCATAGCAGGAGAAAAGCTTTTAGCTCATTTAATGAATCACTGACCATGGTTTGTTTTGACATAATTTAGCAGTGAGGTCTAATGGGCTGAAATTTGGGCTGTTAGTAAGATGATCCCTGATTTTAAGGATGCTGAGAAGAAAGGTGATATTTAACTTGTCAGAGACGGAACAAGACCAACAATTTACATATTCCACGTACTTTACTATCTGTCTGTAGAAGGTAATTTAGCCATTTTCCAGCACAGAACATTTTCGACTAGGTATTTATACAAGAAATGAATGAACAGTCATGGATGGCATTAGAAACCAAAGATAAAAAAAAAGAGACAAATGGCCCTGCTTCAGAAAACACAATTTGGCAAATGAGAACATTTCTCAGTGTGGGTTCCTGGGCTAGGATCAGTGTCTCACAGCGCTGTAGATATGGAGGGTCCACCCATATGAGCTGTGATTATATCCCTAATACAGAGAAATATATTAAAGGGTCACTGAGTTTTCGTAAAAAACTTTTGATGTCATGGACACATATCAAAAGTTACGTTTTGATCTGTGAAGGTCTGAGTGCAAGGACTGCCATCTATCCCTAGAACAAGGAGAAAGAAGCACTCGCTGTAGGAGACCAAATCGAGATAAGACCCATAGACTTTTACTAAGCCCGTCTCCTGCAGCATGGAGAGACAGCACATATGCAAACTCTTCTCCTCGTGATCAGTTGAGGTCTCGGAACTCAGAGGCCTACAATTCAAATCTCTTGCATGGATAAGGTATCAGGAAAGACATGATCGTATGTACTGTACCTAACATGCACACAACCATGGCCATTAAGAAGTGGCAGACTGGGGTTTTCTGAGGTCAGCAGAAGAGGTAAATCCCACCCTTTGTCTTTACAGAACATGTTCGTATCAACTTTTATTCGCATTGTAAGGATCGCAATGGCAAGCGATTGCTACCACAGTGAGCTAGCAATGGGGTTGTAGAATCGAGCAGCAGCATACACACTTAACAGCCATCCATTCAGCTGGGGGGAATGGGGGACATAGGACCTATGTTCTGTGGATCAGTAGTGGTCCCAGAGGTTAGATCCCCACCATTCTAGCAGTTGTCTCCTATCCACTATATAGTGCATAACTTGTAATTAACAGAATTCCTCTTTAAATTAAAAACAATGGTTGCACGAAGCCACCACTAGTGGGAGCTAACTGCATACAGATTTATTCCACTAGTACTGAACTCAATGTAAATGAAATGAACTCATCCTAGTGGCAGCTGCAGTCAAACTACAAATCTGATGGGAAGCAGTTCAGTGCCAGATCCCAATCTGAAATCTGCCCCCACAGTAGTCTACAACAGGTGCTTTACTGGATTCAGTATAGGTTTAGCAACACACGGAAGGCCTTGACTTGCCCCATTAATCAAATGCGCATAGCTGATATCCGTATTTTGCAGACTGCAAATTGCATACAGTTGTGTGTATGTAGCCTTACAATCATGCCTTATCTAGGCCTCCAGCAGTACAATGTAGGTCATTAAAGGGGTTGTCCCATTACAGACATCCCTTTCACAATGCAGCCTCTAGGGTAAATAGTAGATCATCCTGATTCCGGCTCTTGGCAAACAAAGGGGGTCCTTTATTAAAGACAGGTATTATATACCGGTCTTTGATACCACTTGCACTGCCAGAGGGTGCACATGCCTTGTTATAAATTAAGCGCATCTTCTGCCAGTCCATTTCCCTGGACTGAAATCTACTTCAGTCTCTAGAATTAATACATTCTCAAGTGTCGTGGCATAAAGGTTTGTGAAATTGCAGACGCTGATGGCCTGGACCCTGCCATGGCCCCACAGCACCCCCACCACTCCCCAGTGTCGAGGGCGGTGTGAAAGCCCTGCATGCAACAAAATTTGGTCACACGGGCATTAAAAAGTCACAAAAACGTGTCTTAAAACTGGCATAAGCAGTGTTCGTAAATGTGCCCCAATGTTGTTTTCCCTGGAGAAGCATAAGCCTGCTAGGCATTTGCCCAGTGGTAGCCATTCTTATACTCCAAGGTTGCTTGAGAAAACAGAGCTGCTACCAGAAGAAAGATCTTTGAGTAGGGGACTCCTCTTCCCCCTTTGATTCCCATATGACTTTACAGGGCACGTTGACCAAGGTTGTCTTCATGAAACAATGCCTTTAAATTGTCCACTGTCTAAGGATGAGATGACTCTGCTCATTCTGCTCCTGTCTATACAGTAAAGCTGACTTCTGTAGTGGCTAGTTTGAAAACATTAAAAGTTTGATTGTTTTAATAAGGATAGCAATAAAATAAAATGTTCATAATAAAAATGTGACTTAAACCAGGTCATACATTTCTTTTGACTGCGGTAAACCGGCTACTAAACTCTTCTGATGTCACTTTAGAGGACCTCATTGAATTAATCAGTGCCTCGCCCACATTGTCAGGTGATGGCTATCTACAGAGGGTCCACATATATAGCTGAATAGTAAAAGAAGGGGTCACTTCAAAACTGGGCCATAGGAACACTTATACGTGATGAAAAGCTCAAGAGCATGAAATTAATACATTGATCTAATTGGAAGTACTAGACGAGTACTTGATTGACATGCTTCATCCTCCGTCACCTTCTGGCTTTGGATCTAGCAATCAAATAGAGAATCATAATGTAGTCATTTATCACCACCGGTAGCCGGCCTCTCCTAGGCACTCGATGTAATGAATGAAAGGCTTCGGCAGTGGCAGTCACACTAATGAAGGGGCAGCTTAATTGGCGTACCAGCTCATGACTATTATTACCAGATCATTCTTGAGTACAACTATTAAAGGTTTTTTGATTTTTCAATTATTTTCACTTATTTTACTCTTGGTACTTAAACTTCTCTCCAGGCGTGCTTTCATCTCTAAATGCCACACAAGTGAAATAACATCAGCCAGTGCCTACACAGAAGTGAAACATTAAGAGCCTGAATGCTCAAAGAACAAAGCTAAGGAAGAAGTTTGTCATGTACTCTTTCTTAAAGAGGACCTGTCCCTTCTCCTGACATGTCTGTTTTAGTAACTACTTGCATCCCCTTTGTAATAACAGTCCTGGATCATCTTATGCTCTGTTCCTTTATTACTCCTGGCAGTTTCCAATAAAGGTCCAGATGGTTTTCACCAGTTGGGGGTTGTGATCCTGCACAGTCTGATGCTATCCAATCAGTGCAGGTACACACCCTCAACAGCTGACACCCATCTGGACCTTCATTGCAAACGGCTAATATTTCATTTTGCAGCTACTAACAGGAAAAATAAAGGAATGGGACATCATAGCGTTAGAAGAATTGATGCTTCAGAATTGTTATTACATGAGGAATGCAAGTAGGCGCTAAAACAGATATGTCAGGAATGGTCCTCTTTAACCACCTCCCGTCAGCCCGTTGACTATAAACGTCCGGGAGGTGGTTCTCTCTCTCTGAATGGACGTTTCTGAACGTCCATTCAGAGATCGCAGCTGCACGCTAATCGTGCAGCTGCAGATCGGGTTGCCTGCTGTCAGTGAGGGCAACCCTTAGAGAAGGCAGGGACAGTTCCCAGGTGTCCCTGCCTTCTAGATCGCTGTATATCACCTGTTCCGGCCCGGCGGTCATGTGACCACCGGAGTTGGGTGAGTGCAGGAGCTGTCGGGTCTTTCACAGACCTCGATCAGCCTTACACTGAGGCTGTACAATGCAGTATACCGCTGTACAGTCTCTCTGGGGGGTGTATTTCTCCTGTAACTGGGGCTACTATGTCAGCCCCAGTTACAGGAAAACTCAATAGTGAAAAAAAAAAAGTGAAGTTAAATGTCCCACAAACCTTATGAGGGACGAAAAGTGTAAAATAAAAAAATAAAAAATAAAGTGTTAAAATAAAAAAAAGGTTTTACATGTAAAAAAAAAAAAATTCCCCAAGCAAGGAATTAGAAAATAGAAAAAAATAAAATAGACATATTTGGTATTGCCGCGTCTGTGACGGCCGGCTCTATAAATATATCACATGATCCACCCAGTCCGATATCCACCATAAAAAATAAAAATAAAAACTGTCAAAAATAGTTATTTTTGTCACCTTACATCGCAAAAAGTGCAACACCAAGTGATCAAAAAGGCTTAAGTCCCACAAAATGGTACCAATAAAACAGTCACCTCATCCTACAAAAAATGAGCCCCTACATAAGAAAATCATTTAAAAAATAAAAAAAACTATAGCTCTCAGAACATGGACACATTAAAACATAATTTTTGGGTTTCAAAAATGCTATTATTGTGTAAAACTTAAATAAGAAAAAGTATACATATTAGTTATCGCCACATCAGTAACGACCTCAGGTGAACGGTGTAAAAATAATTAAATAAAAACTGTGCTAAAACAACCAATTTTTTGGTCACCTTGCCCTATAAAGTGTTATAATGAATGTTATAATGAATGTACCCAAAAATAGTACCAATAAAACTGGCACCTTATCCCCTAGTTTCCAAAATGGGGTCACTTTTTGGGAGTTTCTACTGTAAGGGTGCATCAGGGGGGCTTCAAATGGGACATGGCATCTAAAAACCAATTCAGCAAAATCTGCCTTCCAAAAACCATGTGGCGCTCCTTTTCTTCTGCGCCCTGCTGTGTGCCCATACAGCAGTTTGTGACCACAGGTGGGGTGTTTCTGTAAAACGCAGAGTCAGGGTAATAAATATTGAGTTTTGTTTGGCTGTTAACCCTCTATGTGTTAAAGAAAAAAATGGATTAAAATGGAAAAATCAGCCTTTAATTCTTGTGAAACGCCTAAAGGGTTAACAAAGTTTGTAAAATCAGTTTTAAAGGGTTTCTACAACCAGAAATACTGTTATGTAGCTGACTGACATTAGCGATGTGCTAATGTCAGCACTACATAACAGTATGTTTCTAACATTAGTCCCTGCAGCCGATTTTGTTAAAAAAGCACTTTTATTATATGCTAATGAGCATCTAGGTGCTATGTGGGCGTAAAATCAGCACCTAGAGGCTCCGTCCACTCACGCTTTATCCCGCCCAGGTCCAGTGTTCTGCCCGCCCAGCTCCTCTTGATTGATGGCACGGTCCACCGCATCGTTGGTGAAATCCTGCGCCTGCGCCGTTCACTTCTGTCTTCGGCGCAGTGAGTGAAGGCCGCTCTCCTGATGCCGGCTTCCTCACTGTGACGTAGTCGGCGCAGGCGCAGTGAGGAATCCGGCACCAGGATCGCATCATTCACTCACTGCGCCTGCACCGAAGACAGAAGTGAATGGAGCAGGCGCGGGATTTCGCCAACGATGCAGGGAACAGTGGCATCAATCAAGAGGAGCGGGTCGGGCAGAACACTGGACCTGGGCGGGATAAAGCGTGAGTGGACAGAGCCTCTAGGTGCTGATTTTACGCCCACATAGCACCTAGAGGCTCATTAGCATATAATAAAAGTGCTTTTTTTTTTTACAAAAACGGCTGCAGGGACTGTTAGAAACACACTGTTATGTAGTGCTGACATTGGCGCATCGCTATATCAGTCAGCTACATAACAGTATTTCTGGTGGTAGAAACCCTTTAAGTAACTTGAGGGGTGTAGTTTCTACAATGGGGTCATTATGTAGGCCCAGCAAAAAGACTTCAGACCTGAACTGGTCTCTAAAAAGTGGGTTTTGGCAATTTTCTTAAAAATTTTAAGAATTGCTTCTAAAATTCTAAGCCTTCTAATGTCCTAGAAAAATAAAATTACATTTCCAAAATGATGCCAACATAAAGTAGACATATGGGGAATGTTACGTAATAAATATTTTATGAGGTATCACTTTCTGTTTTAAAAGCAGAGAAATAGAAATTTTGAAAATTGCAAATTTTTCCAAATTTGGGGTAAATTTGGGATTTTTTCATAAATAAAGGTGAAATATATTGACTCAAATTTGACTATCATGAAGTACAATGTGTCACGAGAATACAAACTCTGATTGGCTTGGATAAGTAAAAGCGTTCCAAAGTTATTACCACATAAAGTGAGATATGTCAGATTAGCAAAATTAGGTCAAATGTCAGGAAGGGGGTAAATGGCCCGGATGTGAAGTGGTTAAGTAGTGAGTTGTCTTCGGGTGGGTTCACGTTACGTTTTTGTCATACGTTTAACGTACACCAAAAAAAGTATACGTTAAACAGATGGCTCAGACAGATGCCATACAGTGGCATTGTAAAAAATAACCAATAAGTTCCATCATAAAAAAAAAAACTATACGATAACATATACATTTTGTTACTGGACTTTGCAGGATGGAAAAACATGGTGTGCTGCACTTTCCAATCCTGCAGAGTCCTGTAAAAAAACATATATGTTAACGTATACGTTTTTTTTTTTTTACAATGGAACTCTGGAGACGGATGGCATCTGTTAAACATATACGTTATTTTGTGTACGTTAAACATATGATAAAAACATGATGGGAACCCTGCCTTATAAATCTGACCTTTCGGGAGTAGTCATAGTATAGGAACCCTACAGGGTCCCACACTCAGAACCCTCATCCATCAGCCGAAGCAGAGCTTCTTTTGCTTTTAAGAACCCAAAGTGTCCATGCATTATGTGCAATTTTTTTTAAAATTAAGAATATCACGTCTTGCCTCGCCTATGGGCTTCTTAATTATGAGGCTCGTTCTAAACACCATATTTCTTTATAAATTTATACCAGACAAGATACATAAATACAATGATAAAAGTTACTCATATAGCCATAAACCCAGTGCTTCCCTTCACATTCAGTATAATATATAACTGGCTTGCTGCCGTCACCAATAGGGGGAGCTCAGTGCACAGGAATTTATACAGTTAGCATTGAACTCAATGGTGTAAAATATTTTTGCACTTACTCCATCTAGTGGTGACTGCACAAAATAGCATGCTTTTTTCTGTCAAGAAGCAGGAGGAGGACCTAAGGGTAGGGCTCCTAACAACACTGGCCCATAGCAATTGCGTCCTCTGCCTCCATGGTAATTACGTCTCTGCTACTTCATCTCCAACCGCAGTGGCTCTAAAGGGTAACTGAACCCATGCTGCCATTATGAAGCTTGGGGTCTCAGCAGTGGGACACCTTGTGGTCAGAATCTCTAGGACAGAGGATCCTGCATATGTGAGCTTACAATCTAGAAGGCACTGGGAGAAAAAAAAAGAGGCTCTATCTGGTATAGAAGCCAGTATGTGGTCTATGCCACATTGCATGATTGTCAGTGTATACTATGTTCAGACAGGTATACAGATGGCCTATTTTATATATGATATGAACAGGTGATTTTCCATCCCAAACATATCTGGCCTCTGTACTAGAATGATGTCTTATGGTAGATTTCCATGTAAACCTCTCGAGTTATTGTAAAGTACTGTAATTTCAGACCAGCAAACCTTCATTCCATGGACTTTGCTGGACTTGGCTGTTCCGTGGGCCTCCTGGGAAGTAAACTTCCTGTTTTCCGCCGCTGTAGCAAATTGCTGGCCATAAAGGTGACCTGCTCTCCTTGTGTCATGTGAACATTTGTCACAACACAAGGGGAGCAGGTCACCACTGCAGCCAGCGATTGGCTGTGGTGGTGTCAAACAGGAAGTTCACATCAAGGGGCCCTAGGGGAGCAGGTCACCACTGCAGCTAGCGATTGGCTGTGGTGGTGTCAAACAGGAAGTTCACATCTACAGGGCCTAGGTCACCACTGCAGCCAGCGATTGGCTGTGGCGGTGTCAAACAGGAAGTTCACATCTACAGGGCCTAGGGGAGCAGGTCACCACTGCAGCCAGCGATTGGCTGTGGCGGTGTCAAACAGGAAGTTCACATCTACAGGGCCTAGGGGAGCAGCAGAGGATGTTAATCGAAGTATCAGGTTGCCAGCTCTGGGAAGCAGGTAATTATGTTTCCCTTCGCAGGTGTGCCCAGAAGAGGGAGTTTGCCAAACTCCTCCAAAGGTGCACAGCCCCTTTAATGATCTCTTCAACTGTGCTACATCTGTATTGCTAGAAAGAAGACTAAAACCATGTACATTTACATCAGAGGATTCGGACCCTCGCCCATCTCCAGAACAGGACCCCCAAAGTCAGGGGAGACCAACCGTGCATGCGCAGCTTCCTTCCACTCTTTTCTAAGAGACTGCTGATCACAGACGAGCACTGTCTCAGCTATCACTGGCAGTCCCACAGAAGTGAATGAAGCAGTGGCCGCGCTTGAGCGGTGCGCTCTCCATTAATTTCTATGGGATCTCCGAAAATAGCAGAGTGCTTAGCTATTTTCGGAACTCAAATAGAAATGTACCTGTCTTCACTTTCAGGAGCCCATTTTAGAGATGGGTGCGGGTCCCATATCTGACATTGGTGGGATATCCTAGAGACCACTGAGACAACCCCTGTCAGGTTATGACATATTCGATTTGTAGATCTAGATCTTTAGCGTTCCATGAACACAGCAGGATGATGATGGGAGCTGTAGTCTGGAGAGCCATAGGTTAAAGACTACTGAAGGACAGAACAAGACTAGAGTTTCATTGCATCTTTTGACCTGTGTGGTCATTGCCTAATGGTTGTGGCAAAACACGAATTAACAGCGGCAACCGAAGCTCTAGCCTGAATCAAAGGCAAACCGAGGACTATTCTGCTCATTCATAAATCATCTATGAACAGTATTCATTCTAGGAAATGCCCCGCGCTTCTATATAATTCATAGATTTTCCGGTCAATTATATAAAGTAAAGGATACATTGGCTTTTAATGTTTTATTGGTGAATGAGAAGATTATGAAACCATTTTTTTTTAAAAACACTGCAGCCTGGATAGAAACTTCAAAAGCTCACGTAGGAATATTGTGAGCGGCAGCGAGCGGAGATGAAAGGCGCGCGGGGGGATGGCTCATTAGCCTGCGGCGTTTACCCTGATTACAAATAATTTCTTTGTGGTTAGAACAAACAGTCGCTCATTGGAAGCTTGAAAACCTAAGATGGGATCGCTGCTCTCCAGACTTGCTACCTGCTGCTTAGCAACCTGTCCTACATGTCTGCCTTCTTTCCTGTTGTACAGCACGGTGAACATTGGGGTGGGCTGGCGATAGATGAATATCCGCCGAACGCACTCGCACAGGGCGGCGTAGGAGAAATTCGGAGCACAGGTGAAAAACTTCTTGTCTTGTTTCGATGCCTGGACGTATCCTAGAAAGTGACACAAAGTGAGACGTAAGCGGCAAGTGTCGATACGTATTCTATACATTTAGCAGAGCTGAACTTGCTGAAGCAGCCCTAAAGAATTAACCCCTTCCCGACCTCCGCTGTAATAGTTCAGCGGAAGTCGGGTCTTTAAAGATGGCGCCCACTCGTGAGCGCAGCAGGCACCATAGCCACCGTGTTGCTGCTGTTTCATACAGCAGACACTGGGGGCTGATATCTGCGATCGGCGGTAATGCCAATCGCAGGTTTTTAACCCCTTGTGACCATGGCATCGGAGAGTGCAAAACCCAGAAGTGCTGTGCTTCTAGGCGTTGACCGGCTCCCCCATGTGGCGGCTGCCAGTGAAAGGCTGGGCCCTGCTGAGGCTCCAATGCATTTCACAGGAATATTCCAATGTAGGCCTGCAGGTGGCAGCACAAAACTGGAATAAAGTGAATCTTCTATTTGTCAATCGATTTATTCTAGGATGGGGGCGTAACTGTTGAGTCTCTGTTCTCTCTGCAACTTCTGCGCCCTCACTTGAATTGACAAGGCCGGGTGTGAAAACATTTACACTGCCTGGCCCTATCAAAGCCGAGATGGTGTGGCAGTTGCAGAGAGAGCGGAGCCTCTAGGTGTAACGGTACCGCCCCCATTGGTCCTAGAGACTCATTTGCATACATTAAAACATCATTTTTCTCAGCAATGCGGGCACATATGAACATGGAACCAACACAGACGTCTTCAGCTGCCAAGCGCACATGTAACACTTCAGCCAGTGTGATAGGTACAAAACTGCTGACAGATGCCCTTTAAATAATAAGCTAAAGGTAAAGATATGGGTTATCATGGGACAACCCCTGAGCATGTGCTCAGTTAGGGCAACATACAATGGTTACCCCATTATGACCCTGCTAATTGCCAGAACAGAGATAGGCTGCAAAGAGCAGTCCCTCCTGTGGACTGCAGCATTATAAATTTATACATAATCTAATCTAGTAATTTTATAATTGTCGTCTCTGCTCATACAGGTGTTTGACCACCCATACTGAAGTCATCTTCCCACTGTATTCTTAAGGGGATTCCGTTTTGCACTGTCAGTGTTAGGGATGGGTCGGGAAGAGCAGGACAAAAATACCTTTTGCAGATCTTTTATCATCAGTCCTGCTGTTCCCAGCCTCTACCTAGTGCTGTCAGCAGTTTTGCATTTTGCATGGTAAAAACTGATGACAGACTCGCTTTAAGATGCTATTTATATACATTTAAGTAAAAAAAAAAACTAATCTGCAAAGTAACCCACTATTCTGCTGCCATGAATTCTGTCGTACAGCGGGTTCATGTCTCCTATAGGTCCCCCTGGCCATTAATAGGCTCTCGTACGGTTGACAGCACCTGCGAGACATCCATGTGTTCTAACTATAAGCCTGGGTGCAGCCGTCCGCTCATCTGATACTCGCCTCACAACACCAATTTCATTTTCACACTGTCCTCTAATGTGTTCGCTTATGGTGAAATGTGCGGCATCAAAAGAAGCCACTTAAAGGAAATGTGTCATCAAAAACCAGACAGCAACACATATCCTTTCGTTTAATCTTTTTTTTTTCTGATTGCAGATTTTTTAAATTCTATTTCCTGAAGATGATTATTGGGCGGCCATCTTGCATTTAGAAAACATTAAAGGGGTTATCCCATCTTAGACAATGGGGGCATATTGATATGATATGCCCCCATTGTCTGATAGGTGCGGGTCCCACCTCTGGGACCCACACCTACAAGGAGAACGGAGCAGGGGAGGGTTGCGGCTGGAGGACGTCGCTGCAGTCAGTAAGACGGGACGTCGCTGCAGTCAGTAACTGGCTGAGAGGTCAATACGTGTGTGTCTAGAGGGATTAGTAAGTACAGTATAGACCATGCAGAGCCTTTCTATTTTTTTATGTATTGACCAGAGAACTCCTTTAACCTCTGATCCACACTACGACTCTTACCCAACCTATTGGATATTGGCACAGCATGCTGCCTTCTTATCTCCGCAACAGAAGACAATAACCCTTCATCACTGGAGCTTACCAAGAGCATTGAACGTAGCTGCATGTTCCCATAAACTGTCACCTTGGCCGGACACTGGCTGCCACAGAAGCGCGTCCACATCATGTCTCAGCGAGAAGCACGGCATCATTTCTGGAGTTGCTACAAGTGAAAACAGGAATTGGTTGCCTCCCAGATTTATCTGTGGGAACACCAGGACATGGAGAACATGAATGCATAGACAATCAGGATTCAGACTTGACAATGCATGGTCAAATAATTATCTTTATTGTCTTCTTCAAAGCTGTCAACTCTTTAAGGCTTTATTAACCCATTTCTTGGCTCCCCAAATGTCTTAAAAGGGTTTTCCGGCGCTAAGATAACATTAGCCTATCTGTAGGATAGGTCAATAATATCAGATTGGTGAGGATCCAACAACCGGCAACCTCGCTAATCAGCTGATTGAACAGGTTCCTTCATTGTTTTACAAGGCACACCCCCATACTTTTGGTAGCAGCTGTGGTTAGTATTACAGCCGAGTCACATTTGGGCAGCTGATCAGCTGGGTCAGACCCCAAAACATCTACAGAAAGAAAACTATGACTATGATATGAATGGTCTTTAGGATAGGCCATCATTATCAACTATTGGGTGGGGGGAAGGGGGGGGGGGGGTTCAACTGTTGACACCCTGGGCCCTTCAGTGTTTACCACTGGCAGTGGCTGTAGTTGGTACTATACCTTAGTAACATGATGTCAGTTGACTGGTGGGGGGTGGAAAGCGTTCGACTTCCCTAATTTATGGATAGCCCCCCCCCAAAAATGTACTGAAAGACACTTTGGAAATTGGTTCACAGTTGCGGAGGACTCAATTTAATTGTACCTCTGTTTCAACTTGATCTTATTATCTTGTCTTCAAGCAACAGTTTTGAGGTCCTATATGATAAAAAGTACACTATACAGTATGCATGTACTTCTACTAACTAGGCAGCCTCTGTCTTTATCTCCCATAGGAGCATATGGGTTATTAAGGTCCTCCTCTTGGGTTGTCTGACTATCAAAGTGGAAAATTGCTGAAATTATTGGCCCGCTCTCCAGTGAACTTGGTGTGACCTCGAGTGGCTTTACATGTCCTACTAAGCAGATTTCTGGTGGTTTGGTGATTTTTAATTTGCAAAACCTTTAAATATTTACTGCACAAATTGTGCAGAACTGTTATTTCTAACATGGTTCTGTATAAATAGCAGCAAAGCTGTGGTGTTTTGCTAAAATTTTATGCAAATCTTGGCAAAAAGGCATCTAGGATGGGTGCAGGACCTTTGGCGACATCACAGTTGCATGACAAAGGTCCTGCTCCATGAGGAACACTGAACGTAAGTTGGTCAGGAGTTGTTTAAAGGAAGTTACACCACACACTGGGGCGTCACCTATCTGTGAAGGAGAGCGTTTGACTATGCACTTTTACTTTTTGTCTTTTCCATTTTAAACAACAGTCCGCTGAGAAACCTCTGATAATAGAGGAGAAACTTGTAGGGGCGATCCCAGAACAGTGATTAGTTCCTGGATATACACATCCCGTGGTTGCATTATATGCCAATAGAAATGTTGTTCATACATTTTAATTTCTTAATAAAGTACACATTGGGGTTTCCGTTTGACGTGAGCGTCATCTAATGGAGGTCACCAAAACTAGTGGAAGCAGTCTGCGTAAGAGAGAGGGAACCATGGGGGCAGAGGGAGCAGCCTGTGTTAGGGAGGAAGACATGAAGAGCTGTCTATGAGAGGAAGAATGGGGAGCAGTCTGTGTGAGCAAAAGACAGGCATGGCAGGGAAGTCAGCATGAGAAAAATGGGCAGCATGGAGAAGCAGCCTGTGTAGTCACTAACATGGGGGTGCACTGGAGGCACATGTGGGCTGCGGGACACGTGTTAGTTGCCTGAATTCATTACAATTCATTAAAATGAGGTTTTCCAGCATCTTACATTGATAGCCAATCCTCAGCATAGGTCATTAATATATGAAGAGTGGGGGTCAGACCTCCGAGATCAGTAGAAGGGCCAGAGGTGCTCTGGATGTTCATACAGATGTCCACAGGAATGGAGTTGGTATTGCAGCTCAGCACTGTTCAGTCACATGAGCTACGCTGCAGCACCAGGAAAAGCCTGTTGAGGATGTCATGATATTAATGTGAAGACATTACAGTACGGCGCTGGCACCTAGATGTTTACATCGTTTATATACCAAAGTTTGAAAAATAACGGACAATGCTCAGATGCCAAGTGTTACCTTTTTTTCTTTTTTTTCTTCTTTTTGTACTTTAGCCAATGAAACAATGGCATGAGCCTCAGTAGAGAAACGCCCTCTCTGAGGATACATAAACGGTCTAACTTCCTGTAATAAAGGAGTTCTGCTTTGATACTGCAAGGTGTCAGTGTGGTGCACGATAAACTAACAGCTTGCAATTTGGAGCAGACAGTCAATAAGATAGCCCTGCTTGAGTGCATCCAAAACAAGCAGCTGACCCTTCGTTATGAGGACTGGAGAGGGGCCCGCTTTGATTAGACACTGAAGGCTTGCTTATACTAAGCTTGGTAATCCAGCGGGTAATTTAAAAAAATGGGGTCAGAAGGACTTTAAAAAAAAAAAAAAGTTAGGAAGTGATACTTTCCGACACTACTTCTGGGGCTTCTTTGGTGTCCTGCTGATCTTAACTTATAGAACATAGTAACGGCAGATAAGAACCATTCGGGCCATCTAGTCTGCCCAATATACTGAATACTATGGATAGCCCCCGGCCCTATCTTATATGAAGGATGGCCTTATGCCTAACCCATGCATGCTTAAACTCCTTCCCTGTATTTGCAGCTACCACTTCTGCAGGAAGGCTATTCCATGCATCCACTACTCTCTCAGTAAAGTACCAGGATCCTTTCCACACAGGACATGTGACTGATCAGCCATTGGCTGAGGTGGATCCCCGCTGCACATTTTCTGTGTCGTCGGAACCAGAAAGTAGAGGCCGACGGGGACCTGGGAAGCACTAGAATGGGAGCACCAGGTGATCGGTAAAGCGAGTATGACTATGATCGCTTTAAGCCAGGGTTGCACAACCTACCGCCCTCCAGCTGTTGCAAAACTAAAACTCCCATCATGTCCTGGGAGCTGTAGGCTGTCCAGACATGATGGAACTTGTAGTTTTGTAATAGCTGGAGGGCGGTAGGTTGGGCATTCCTGCTTTAAGCTATTCTGAACCTTTATAAAAAAATTTTTACCGGTTAGACAACCCTTTTAATAATGCTTTTAAGGTTTACTGCGCTTTGCTGATTAAAGTTTTGCTAACTTGTCCCATACAATTACAGAGAAGAGTCTCCAGTCAAGCGCCTTCTGATCCTCTTCACATCTAGCTTAGCATGTGCCGTGCCACATTGTCTAATAACAGAGGCCATCCCCCGGTGAGTGATCATGGCATGCAGCAGAAGGACTGTCTTTAAGTGTGCCGTATCAGACATTCTCAAGCTTTTCAAATGAGGGGAAGTCCACTTGAGAATTACTGAATAAATTACATTTCCCCCGTTTCTTTTAAGTGTCATTCTGCATGGCATTTCTCAAATTAAATATTAATTGTCAAAGACAGTGGTGATGAGAAGCGGAGTGCGGCAGCACTCTGTTCACGGGAGCGGAGTCTGACAGACAAGCTTATCCTCCTGCACGATCTCCTGCTAATGGTTAGAAAAAGTGGTTACTTAGAGGTGGAAAGTGTCACGGAAAATGTACATAAGGACTGGTGATACTGACAATACAAGCAGGCATTTTTCCTTCCCATGCAGCAAAGTTGAGTTTGCCATTTATCACATTGCACTAGAGTCAATGATATTCGAACATGAACCCAGTCAATGCACTGGGATTGTCCTTAAAAAAAAATTGCCTCTAAAATCAGAGATTCACAAGTTGCTGAAAAAGAACAGACAGAAGGAAGAGTAGTCAAAACTCTCCTTCAGAGACAGGTGACGGCCCAGTGGTCATGACTTTCTTTAAAGCACTCTAGGTCAGTTTATTCCCATTCAGTGTGCACCATGGAGCAGGACCTTTGTCACACGACTATGATGTCACCAAAGCTGCTGCACCCATCTCTCTAAAGCCATCCTGCAAACTCTGATGTGGCCATCGTTACTACCAAGGTAGAACCTGCTTTTATCACTGAATAGTATTACTTGCCATTGTTGGCCACATCAGAGTTCACAGGAGGGTTGGAGAGCACCTACTGCCATTAAGCATAGAGAGGAGACACACCATGCCAACAAAAGGTATCATGGTGTCGGGCAGCATCAGCTACCATGGCCGTTCCCATATGGTATTCATGAAGGAACACTGACCAGCCTTTGGTATGTCCAGGACATGGTGGAACCAGTCCTACTGTCTTCTTTGCCTCAGGAGACATGGTGTTCCAACAAGTTAACGCTTTTCCACACACTGCCCGTGTTAGCCAATGCGCTCTCCAGGGCCTCCAGCAGCTTACTTGGCCATTTGGATCACCAGATCTATCCTCCATCGAGAATGTCCGGGACTGGATTTGGAAACAACCAACATGGCTACAGGTCCCATTTGAAATAGCTTGGAGTGACATACCACAGGAGGACATCCAGCATCTCTATGACTTACCATGCCAGAGTGGTAATGGGAGATCCCACCCAGTAGTAATGTGACCCTGCCTCATTATATGGCCTGCTGAAGAACCCAAAATAAAGGGGCACCACCTTGGTTGTATGATTATAGACCAGGCACCACTAGCGATTTATACTTTGTCAATCTCTGCTCAATCACATTAAAGGGAATCTGTCAGCTGCAAAACACCCACAAGCTGTAGTAGCCGGTGTGTAGTGTGACGTCGAGTACGATTATGTAATTTTTATCTTCATACTCCCTTGAGTTCCAATCAGTGGCGTAACTACCGGGGAAGCGGCTGCTTCGGGGCCCAGGGCTGCCAAGGGGCCCGGCGCCCCGGCAGCGTGTGTGACATTTTTTTAAGTTAGTTAAATATGATCGATTCTTGTCTTAATGTTTGGGGCCCCTTCACAGCAGCAGCAGCGGACCAGGCCCCCTTGCTAATGTGATCTAATATTACTGTCTCCTTATGTGTCTGGGATTCGAACCCACAACCTCCATGTACCATGTATCAGAGGCAAAGCATTTACCCACAGGTAATTGCTACTGATTGAAAAAATATGAGACTTCTACTGTTATAGCTGGCTAAGTGTACATCTATACACATGACAGCTGCCCCAACACACCCAGCACTGCTATATCTCTATATGACAGCTGCACCAGCACACTCAGCTCTACTATATCTCTATATATGACAGCTGCCCCAGCAAACCCAGCTCTGCTACATCTATACACATGACAGCTGCCCAAACACACCCAGCACTGCTACATCTATACACATGACAGCTGCCCCAGCACACTCAGCCTTTATATATCTCTATATATATATCTACTGTATAGCAATACTTTGATATATAGATGTAGCAGAGCTGGGTGTGCTGGGGCAGCTGTCATATATAGAGATATAGTTGAGCTGAGTGTGCTGGTGCAGCTGTCATGTGTATTAGATGTAGCAGAGCTGGGTGTGCTGGGGCAGCTATCATATATAGAGATATAGCAGAGCTGAGAGTGCTGGGACAGCTGTCATATAGAGATATAGCAGTGCTGGGTGTGTTGGGGCAGCTGGGTGTGTTGTGTATAGATGTAGACTTAGCCAGCTATAACAGTAGAAGTCTCATATTTTTTCAGTCAGCAGCAAGGCAGTTCTTATGGCCGTGTGGTTAGGTGCTTTGCCTATGATACAGAAGGTCGTGGGTTCGAATCCCAGCAGAAACTTTTCTGAAATACGAGTTGGCACCTGATACTGGCACATGGGGGGGAAGAGAGAGGGGTTGGCTGGCACCTGATACTGGCACATGGGGGGGAGAGGCACTTGATACTGGCACTTTTTTTTGGGGGGGGGGGAGATGGCACTATGATACAGGGGCATGGGGGGGGAGAGAGGCACTTGATACTGGCATGTGGGAGGGGGGGTTTGGCACTTGATACTGGCACATGGGTGGGTTTGGCACTATGATACTGGCACATGGGGGGTGGGAAGGAGAGAAGCACTTGATACTGGCACATTGGGGGGATGGGAGATGGCACTATGATACTGGGACATGTGGGGGGGGGAGAGAGAGGCACTTGATACTGGCACATGATGGGGGGCATCTATGGGGACACTTACTGGCACATTATTGGGGGGCATTATGGGGGACACTAGGCAGGCAGCCTATCAGAGGCCGGACACTGAGGGGCATCTACTGGGGCACTATATATGGGGCATTTAATACTGGTACATTATGGGGGGCACTAGCAGGAAGGGGGGAGAGGAGCACTATGGGGAAATTACTGGGGGCACTATATAGGGGTATTTTATACTGGGACATTATGGGGGCACTATGGGGACATTAGCCCAACTGGGGGCATTACAAGGGGGTATTTTTGCACTGTCACATTATAAAGAGAATTATTTCTACTGGGGGGGCATTATGGTGGGCTTTATTACTCCCCCATGGTATGAGCCCCTAGTAGCAGCACCAGCCTCTCCCTGCTCTGCTATCTCTCTGCCCCTTCTCCAAATCCTTATTATGAAATCTTTCTCATTAGGATAAAGCACAACATCAGCTCCACCGAGCCCCCGACCAAAGTGTGGAAGTGGCGTCCGAGATCCCAAAGGGCCACGTCAAGTAACTAAGTTTTCATATGAAATATGCTTATGTTATACACATATAGCCTACACTGTGCCACACAATGTACAGTATACCGCTACACTGTGCCCCACAATATACAGTATACCGCTACACTGTGCCAAAGGAGTGGGTTTTACACAGGAGGAGGGAGGTGCAAAGCGCGCTGGAGGGGGCCCTTACAAATATTTGCTGTGGGGCCCAGTCACTTCTAGTTACGCCCCTGGTTCCAATGCTGTTCTCCGACAAACCAGTAGTAAAATGCACTGAGAGGACTCCTCTTTGAGTCCTCTCCATTATGTGCATGTGCTCAGGAGTCCTCTCAAAGCATTTTACTTCTGCTTTGTTGAGGCACAGCATTGAAATACAAGCGAGTATGGAGATAAATATTACATAACCAGACTCTGTCACTTACACTATACACCACTTACTCTAGTTTAGGGGGCTGACAGATTCCCTTTAAGTTTTCCAGGTGTGTTTTCATTTTCCGATAGCATATATGGCTCACAACTGCACGCAATCATAGGGTATATTCACACTGAACTGCTCTGCATCTTACTGTGAAAGGAGCCGCGGTGCACATGCTTGACCACTGCTCCATTCAACCTCCTCTGGTATGGGGGTTTGGTGTCCCTGTTGTAGTTGGTGGTGGAGTCCCAGTTGAGAGGAACCCTTTACAGATGAATGGCCTTTGTATTCTTAATGACGTTCCTGAAGCCCACAACGTATAAATTATACAGTACAGATTTCCCATCGAGAAGCAATTGTCTTATGATATGCAGGAACATCAAAGGCGCACATCCTTACTGATCTGCCTGAGGATGACAAGCGCATAAATATTCTAATACTAAAACAGTGCAAACAAAGTGAAGCAGAGCGAGGAGGATGAAGACAATACTCGGAGCGCCTCTGACACATTGTAGTCTGTAAAGTGATGCATCTGACTACTACTAAAGCTGAACGGCACATTAGACTCTACATCAATCTTCACGAAAATACTCCAGCACTTGAACCATAAGACTTCATAAAAACATATTTTTTAATGTCTATAGAGTCTATAAAATTGTATAACCCAGCCCTCCAATAAAATACAATACATTAGCCTCTATATACACATACTGTACATGTAAATACTTGTAAATGTATATTATGATAATAAAGAGCAGCTTCTTTCTCTTCTTGCAGCCATCTTGAGTGTATTCAGGGGGTTGTTGCTTTGCAACCATTTGACCTCCTGACTGGGTGACCACTTCAAATTACATACACAGATGCGATTGTATTATAAATGTTAACAGAACCTCTAGTCCCCAAATACAGACTGCTTTCCCATGCTACGCAGACTTCGAGGCCTTCTACACCGGGCATGGTCCTTCACATTCAGGAAGGGGCAATTGTAGACAAGATCGTATTTACGAAAAAAAAGGTCAATCACTAAAACATGAATGCAATTAAAGAAGCGACGAATGATATTGATGCGCTAGATCATTGATTGACACTTGTTCAAAGGTAATTTATCAGCTTATGTAAAAAGGACCCAATTTTTAGCAGCCCTACCCAAATAAAGACATCATCACAGGGCCAGAAGGGCAAAATATGTGCACAGATTACAAACATGGTTGCCCAGTGGGGTGGTTCTTTTACATGGTTGCAGGGACAGAAATTCCATTTGGACTTCTCAGATGAGTTTTTTCCAGTTGGGCAGTGCATTGTCAATCTGCCCATCATAAAAGTGGGTTGGTTCCTTCCTTTCGAAACTTCTGTCCCTTCAGCTAGCACAGCTGAAAACTTCTGCAAGAAAACTTTATAGCAGCCTGCAACCTCAGGAGCCAGACCCATGGCCATCAGCTTATCATTCTCATTTGAAGAAAGGGTTGTGCACTTTGGACAAGATGGTGACCTTTCTCCATTACTTCCATATATAAACAGAGTTTGCCAAAGTAGACATCTCTACATTAAAACAGATGACTTACCTGCTTCCCGGCGCTGGCTCCCCAATCCTCCTTCTTCCCGCCTACGATGCTCCTCTGGGCTCCATTGATGTAAGCATCCGTTTTGGCATCACCACAGCAGAGACCAGATCCCATTGCAACATGGGGCCATTTGTCATGACTTAAGGGAAGCCGGTCACCGCCGCGGCCAGCAATTGGCTGCAGGTGATGTCAAACCGGGTGTTTACATCGAGGGAGCCCAACAGAGCATCGAAGGCCAGAAGAAGGAGCAGGGAGCCAGCGCAGGGAAGCAGGTAAGTAAGATTCCCTTCTCTCTTCTTTCCCTTTGCCAAACCCCACCCCATTCTTGCACAACCCCTTTAAGTTAACCACAGGACAGGGGATAACTATTAGATCAGTGGGAGTCCTACCACTGGGAACCGCACTGATCACGAAAACAGGGGCTCCATTTTCCGTGGAGCCCCCTGAAATGAAAGGAGCAGTTGGTCAGACATGCGCCCAACCACTCCATGTATTTCTGAGGGAGTTCCAAAGATAGCCGAGTACAGAAATAAGTGGAGCCACAGGTATTTTGGAAAAATGAATGCACAGCGCACCATGCAAAATGAAAATTGCAATTTTCCCAATTATGTCATTTCAGTTGTGCCCAGCCTGTGCCATCTGAGACCCACACCACAGTTCTTCAATTAATAGCCCGGTTCTACTGGGTATAGAAATGCCATAAATGTGGACATAAGCTGCTGTATAAGCATGTGGTAGGGCTCAGAAGGGTAGGAGCGCCATTTGGCTTTTGGAGTGATGATTTTGCTGGAATGGTTTTTGGGCACTACATCACATTTTAAGAGCCTCTCAGGTACCCATATAGTGAAAACAATCAGTAAGTTACCCAGTTTTGGAAACCATTCCCCTCCAGTTATTTATCAGGGGGTGGAATTAACATTTTGACACCACAGATATTTTGAAGAAATTAATAAGCAGGTAATCGTGCAAAATGAAAATTGCAATTTTTCCCACAGATACGGCATTTCAGTGCCCAATATGTTGTGCCCAACCTGTGCCATCTGGGAGACACCATACCCCAAAAATTGTCAGGCAGGTTCTACTGGGTAAAGAAATGCCATAAATGTGGACGTACACTGCTGTTTGGGTTCAGAAGGGAAAGACCACCTTTCAGCTTTTGCAGCGCATATTTTTAGGGACTTGCTTATGGGCGCTAAGTTGCATGTGAGGGCTTAATTTTTGCAGGATGAGTTGCCATTTTCATTGGTACTATTCTGCGGTACATACAACTTTTTGATCGCTTTTGTTAATGTGGAGTAATCCGTACAGGAAAAATGGAGCGGGTCGTTACCGTTAGTTTTATAAAACATTTAAAAAAATATATAATACTTTTGAGACTTCCGTCTGCCGTCACAAACATCGGCACCCCTGATCGGGCAACCAGTTCGGGAGGGGGCTAAAGAGCACCCATCAGCAAAACAATTTCCTGTTGCGAGTGGAGATAGTCTTTAAAAAGGATCTCTCCCCTCTCTCGACATGTCTGTTTTAGTAACTACTTGTATTCCGCATGTAATAACAATTCTGGACCATCTATTTTTATGGCTCTATATTGTGTCATTCCCTTATTATTTCTACTAAAAGTTATTTATGAATTGCTAGCAATTTGCAGTGAAGGTCCAGATGGGTGTTACCAATATAAAGTGTGTCCATGCACAGTCTATCACTATCCAATCAGTGCTGCCAGTGTCCGACTGTGCAGGGACACCCCCCCCCCCCAATCTGTACCTTCAAAGCAAACTGCTAGAAATGCATCCATAACTTCAAGAAGAAATAATAAAAGGAAGACAGAAGACAGAGTCATAAGGATAGAGGCTAAAGAATTGTTATTACATGGGGAATGTAAGTAGATGTTGCCTAAAACATACATGGCAGGAGAGATGATATCATCTGCTAGTTAAGGGAAAAAATTATGTGTAGGACCACTATACAGCGCCTGTTTGGCAAAAAAATACGTATCTACGCCAACATTGAACCTTCAGAGCTGTGAAGAATACATCTGACTCTTATTGTACAAGGCCTTTATGAAGTTTACTGTGTAAGGACCCTTATTATGGTCAGCACTCCTATTTGTGACATTTGCGGGATTATCATGCCTTCCCCAGCAGGCTTTAGTAAGGTAACACTTCATAGGTCGTTGCTATTTTTCTATACGCTATTCATTTGATGCAAGCCAGCTTCTTTAGTATAAGATAGAAGGCACAGGAGCCGCCTGGAACACAGAATCACTTCAAAGCGGACCTGACACCAAAAAAATGCAATGCAATCGGAAAGCACCAGGCTATAGAGGAGAAGGTGAGTGGATTGATATATATTGTTGTGGGAAAAGATTCAGTAAAACCTGTATTTTATACATTTATATCCTGGCTTTTTGCACCTCCTGTGAACAGCTATTGGTACAGCAGGGAGGGGTGATCAGTGATTTACAGCATTGTGTGCATAAGTGTTCATGCAGAGATAGCGGTCAGTCACTGATAACACCTCCCTTCTGTACCGATAGATGTCTGAAAAAGCAAAGATTATTTTTCACTCTATAAGACGCCCTCTCTATAAGTGGAGGAAAAATGTCACTGTGTCAATGAATGAAGGAGCATCAGGTTCTTATGCAGTAGGCTGGTGGCCGCAAGTTTCCTCCTAAATTCAACTGCAACTGGGGGCCACCTTTAGATTTCCAGGGCCCCTTTAAATTTTCAGTCTGCCTCTGAGCTGCGGTAGCATTGCAGGTCTGATCTCAGGTCTCATTGGGGGTCCGAGCTGGGGTCTTATTAACATTGGGGGTATGATCTGATGTCTGTTTCAGGGTCTGATTAACATTGGGGATCTGAGCTGACACTGAGGGTCTGATCTGAGGTCTGAGCTGAGGTCTAATTAACATTGTTGGTCTGTTCTGAGGATTCATTAAGATTGGGGGTCCGATCTGAGGTCTGAATTTCTTTTTTCTTAGTTTCCTCCTCTAAAACCTAGGTGTCTCTTATGAGCAGGTGCATCTTATAGGATGAAAATAAACAGCAAATGTTTACTTTATAGGTTTTACTGAATCTTTTCCTACAAAAATAGATATTAATCCGCTCAGCTTCTCCTGCTTTCAGACTGCATCGTATTTTGTGGTGACAGATTCTCTTTAAAAGGGTTGTCCAGCTGAAAAAATAAAAATAAAAATAAAAAGGGGCTGAATGGCTTAAAAAAGTAAAAAGTGTAATACTCTGTTATTCCTTTTTTTAAATATATGCCTTAATTGACAACTGGGTATGACCTTTGTCAAACTGGCAGGCCCCTGGAAAGTCCAGCACTGCATATTGACACACCCTTGAATTATTACACCCAGAAGAAATAAAAAAATGACAACAGGTAATGCAGATGAGCAATTGAGGAGAAGAAGGGGGTACTCAGGACCACCATAATATTTATCGGTGGCAGACCCTGCAGTATACTCTAGTCGATTGTATCCATGTCCTCATCAGGATGCCGATGCGGCGGAGTGGCACGCCGATTGTCGCCCTGATATGAATCAGGTGGAAGGGACAAATATTTTCCGATATCTCCTAACAGTTCTGCGGTAATTACAGCCGGCGATAACAGATGATGCAGAAGTAACAATATGTGTTGTTTCCATAGCTGATACAATAATTATTCTGTCACGTCTACTTATAGCAGTAATGCTATTTTTCTTTCAAAACACAAGTAAAATCTCCAACTGCTCCACGTTCTTAATCTCCTGTCAATTCCTTAAACGGACGTCTTCGCTTTTGTTCACAATCCCGATTTAACTCCTTAGGGACCAACCATGTCTAGTAGTGGATTTCCTTATTGAAATAAACATGCATGGCAGGTCAAGTCATGTGTTCCTGTGTATGGTAGAATCGGGACAAATAGCTGAATGAGCTCTGGGTCGACACCATTTATGGGTAGGCTGGCTTAAAGGGGTTGTGAGCAAAAAACCCTATAAAAACCGCCCGGAGTCTGCCGTCTGGAAGTAATGATTTCCCGTCTTCATGTGATGGCTGAAGACAATCACTGGATTTAGTGGTCATGTATGCATCACAACTGCAGCTATCAAGAGCTAGGATATATTGGGCAGTAGGCGAACAGTCGGTTCTGTATGGTGATGTGTTCAAACCAAGAAAAAGGGAAGGATCTTATCGACTTTGACAAGGGTCAAATGATGACTGCAAAAAATCTGGGTCGGAGCATCTTCAAAACGTCAGAGATTGTGGTGTGTTCGCGGGCAGGAATGCCTCCCCCGAGCGGAGATTGGGGAAGGCGTTCCTTGTAAGTAATCAACCAGAGCCTGTACCAGGCTCATTACTTGTATATTACAATTCAGGCCAGCAGGTGGCAGCATTGAATTGTAATATAGTGATCTATGTAGAGGGTAATAGAGAAAACTCCATTACTCTATACAAATTGCAATCTGATGATTGCATGTTGTGGTCCACTGGGGGACCTAAAAAAAAAAAAAAAAAAAAAAAGTTTAACAAAATATATAAAAAATTCAAATAACCCCTCTTTCTCCAACATCAAAATACTTTTAAAAAAATAAAATAAAAAAAAATAAAATCATGGGTATCGCCATGTGCAAAAATGCCCATACTATTAAAATATAAAAAACGTATCCAATATGGTGAATGGTGTAGCAGGAAAAGAAAAAAAAGGCAATTTTTTTCATCACTTTACCTCCCCAAAAAATGCAAAAAAATTCTTACACACCCCAATGGTATTAACAAAAACTGCAGATCATCCCGCAAAAAATGAGCCCTCAAACATCTCTGTAGACATAACTATAAAAAGGTTATTGGGTCAGAACACTGTCGATTGAAATAAATCCCCCCCACCCCCCAATATTAAAATTCAAGAAAAAACATATATTTGTAGTATATTTGTATGACCTGGAGAATGAGAAGCACACAAGTCAGTTTTACCGCATAGTGAACGCTGTAAAAACAAAACCAATGAATTTTGAGTCCTCTTATGGCTATTTGAATGGGGGGGGGGGGGGGGGGGGGGAGTTTTGGCTCCAGGAAGGCAGGGTGCAAAAAACAAGACCGCAAAAATGGAAATTCGCTGTGTCAGAAAAGGGTTAATGGCATGGCTGATCGGTGTATAACACAACTTTTTGTGAACTGGTATTTCCTCAGTATGAAGCAAAATTAAGCGCTGCTAAGATCATTACGGAATAAACTTGTTAATTACACAATCGCACTGTTCTGCAAAGGGCAAGGAAAAGGTTTTTAAAAACCACAGAAAATCACTTTATGATGTTTTTTTTTTTTGCATTGCAGGAACTTAAATAATTGCTTAATGTGTGCAGAATAATTATCATAATTGCCTGACAAAGTTTGGTTCTGTAGCTGTAAACGCTTTACAGAAAACGAATATCACAAGCCATATCGCCAACATACACAACGTGACATACTCCTCATTAGTATTCGCCTGCGCTCGGTTGTGGCCGTCATTCCCATCAGTGTGCAGGATTTGGAGAGGGCCTATATTCTTTATGGCTGGAAATGATATCTGTGAGGTGTGAAGACTGCATTGTTTTCCTTGAATAAAGGGGCAACCAGAAATAGAAAGAAGCTGGCGGGGTAGGGGTGTTAACACAAATGGGGCTGTGGGGGTGGAGGAGAAAATGTCCTTAATGAAATACGCACACTTGTCTAAAAGAAAGAAAGGAAAATGTATATAAAATAAATATTCCAAATTCACAACCGGGTGTTGAGGATCATGTCTGTGTTCTGTGCCGCTAGTCAGTACTTGCCACTTCAAGTGGTTAAAGAGCTTCTGCGGGCATACTACCTGATAGGCTTGATCATGCTGATTAAAATTATACCTTTCTTATGTTAATGGGGTTGTCTCATTACAGCAAGTGGCATTTATCATGTAGAGAAAGTTGATACAAGGCACTTACTAATGTATTGTGATTGTCCATATTACTTCCTTTGCTGGCTTCATTCATTTTTCCATCACATAATACACTGCTCGTTTCTATGGTTACGACCACCCTGCATTCCATCAGCGGTGGTCGTGCTTGCACACTATAGGAAAAAACATCAACCTCTCTGGTGGCCGGGACCGTCAGAGCTCACAAAGGCTGGTGCTTTTTTCTATAGTGTGCAGGAATAGTCACCACTGATGGATTGCAGGGTGGTCGTAACCATGGAAATTAGCAGTATATAATGTGATGAAAAAATGAATCCAGAATGCAAAAGAGGCAATATGGATAATAAAAATTCATTAGTAAGTAAGTTGTCCTAACTTTCTCTACATCAGGCCTCCTCAAACCGCGGCCCTCCGGCTGTTGCAAAATTACAACTCCCAGCATGCCTGAACAGCCTACAAGTATCAGCCTACAGCAGGGCATTGTGGGAGTTGTAGTTTTACAACAGCTGGAGGGCCGCAGTTTGAGGATGCCTGCTCTACATAATAAATGCTATTTGCTGAAGTGAGACAACCCCTTTAAACAGCTGCAGAGATATCTGTGTTTTCATCCATATGCAAATGGCCATGTTGGGGCACCAGGTGCCGGGATGAATTCTTGGAGCACTGCTTTCGAAACACCCCTGTGCTCTGCACATCAGCATGCTGAGTACAGAGTTGTGTACTAGCATGCACATATCATATACACTACTTACTATAGCCATAGCACGTTGAGAAGAGAGGTTTTTTTATGTTTACAGCTTATACATATTACTGGTGTCTTTATAATCATATTTTATGCAGGTGAATAAACCAGCAATATATATTAGCTTTCTAAGCATAGAAAAACTCTATTCTCAATATAGTATAGCCTTTTATTATGGATTAAATGAGAGAGAAAATAAATGATAAAAAAAAAGCTAGAAATTTCTCATGGGATTTGAACCTGAGACCCCCTCACCTGCAGACTATAGACTTACCATAGTGAGAAGAGTGGTTTTCTATACTTAGAAAGCTAATACATATTACTGGTGTCTTTATAATCATATATTGTGGCTGTGAATAAACCAGTAAAATGTATTAGGTTTCTAATTATAGAAAACCTCTACTATCAACATGGCAAGGCTACAGTAAGTAGTGTATATGATATGTACATGCTAGGACACAGCTCTGTCCTCAGCATGCTGATATCTAGTCCTGTCAACCAAGGGGAGGGGGGGGGGAGTGAGACGAGCACAGGGGTGTTACAAAAACAGCGCTCCAAGGATTCAGCCCTGGTGCTCCAACATTCTCATTTGCATATGAATAACAACCCAGATATCTCTGCAGCTGTTTAACATACAGATAAAATAAAGGTATCATTTTAATCATCAGGATTAACCCTACCAGGCAGTATGCTTGGCCTAATAGGGTTGATCATGCAGACAGAGGCTTTTTAATATCTGTATGAGCTCCACTTTTTCTTATATTGGGCCAATTCTCAGTCAATTACCAAGGCTCCTGTCAGCCAATTCTGTTGGTCAGTCCCAAGAAAGCCCTTGTCCGAGTGAATGCCCCATTTCTTAAGAAGAGATGACTAGGTATAAAAACAGGGACAGATTTGGATATGGTTGCAGATCCAAATATAATTACAAGTTCCTAAATCCGAATACAAAACAGATCTTCATCCCAGTAGGAGGGTAACATACCCAATTTGGTTTATATTGTATTTGGAGCTCTGGCTTGGCTGATCCGATTGGTGGCGGTCCGACACCTGGAACCCCACAGATCAGCTGTTTGTGGCAACCAGAGATACCAGAAACATAACAGTGGACGGAGCTGGAAGAAAAAGGCTATGTCCAAGGTTTAGTGGCCGTGAATGGTAGCTGAGCTGAAGTACACAGTGGAAGGTGGCTACTGCAAACAGACTTTAACGGTGAGGGTATTGGTGTCGAACCCCCACTGTCTGATATTGATGACCTTTGTGAAGAACCTCCTTTAAGGTAGGGTGATACATTTAAAACCAAAATAGGTTTTCTGCCCCTGAAACTACAGAGACGCATTATGTGACAGAAATAAGAAAAGATGATCCAGAATTCTTATTTTCTCTCTGCAATGTGCCGTTCCTCTGCTATTCCTCTCAGAAATGTATGACTAAATTGACAACTGAGCGTTAACATTCTGGTCAGAGGAGTGTGACATTGTCCAGTCGGTGCCGATAGTGCCAGACTGTGTACAGACACACACCAAGGGGAATAGTATCACCCAGTTGTCAGATTATTTATACATATTCAGGAGGATTAACAGAGGATTGCTCACGGTTTGAGTATTGGGATATCCTATAACCTGCTTGGGGGGGGGGGGGCTTCTAAAAGAAGGAGACTGACTAAAGAAGTGAAAACCTTGGATTTCCTACCGCTATGGAAAAAAATTTGAGCTCTCATATCTTTAACGGTTATGTACACCAGTGCAATTGTTTTTTTATTAATGTATTGAATTTATTTTGAGCAAATTTTTTTTTTTTTCCAAGTGCTCTTTATTAACAATATGGAATCTTTTTTCTGTACAGAGCTGACATGCTGTAGTAGCTGCCTGTGGATTTTCTGTCTTTTCCATCATTTGGGGAGCTGACGGGCTCCTTATCTCTGCTCTCTGACATTATAAACAGTCATTATAGCTCATTTCTTATCTTACTGATAAGAATGTGGCTTAAATAAGTGTTTATGATCTCTCAGTAGTTTACAGATAAGGCTTATTAGATGACCGGCACAAAGTGAAAGTACCAGTCACACAAAAAAACAATTAACCCTTTTTGACAGAATGGCTCAATATTTTTAATAAAGGCCAATTGAAAATATGATTTTTAGACAAAAATAAGTTAAATGTAATCATAAAAAATTGCCTCCAAAAAGGTGTACATGACCTTTAAAGGGATTCTGTCACCAGGTTTCACCCCTGTCAGCTAAACATATGCCGATGTTCAGGGCCTCATCAGGATTCCTAATGTGGGCTTCTAAATGTGATCTGTGGCCTTATTTTGCTAAAAAAAACTGGTTTTACTAACCTGTCACTCAAAGAAATAAGGTGCCCAAGGGGGTGTCAAGGGATGCAAGGTGCCCGCTGCAGCCACCGCCGTTCGTGCCCAGCGCCGCCTTTCCAGACTTCTGCACTGCCTCCTAATCCTCTGTGCCGCCTCTCGCTCTCCCTCCATCCCCCCTCCTCGTGCTGTAAGATATCGCACATGCGCACAGGGCTCTGCCTGATGCGCCCGTGTGTACTTCTCGATTTGGCTTCTTGAAGCGAAATGCGCATGCGCCGGCACTTCGCTCAACCCAGGTATGACCTGCACTCTGGCGCCAGCCTCTCAGAGCCCTGTGCGCACGCGCAATATTTTACAGCAGGAGGAGGGGGGAGGGAGGGAGAGCGAGAGGCGGCACAGAGGATTAGGAGGTGGTGCAGAAGTCTGGAAAGGCGGCGCTGGGCATGAACGGCGGTGGGTGAGGCGGGCACCTTGCATCCCTTGACATCCCCTTGGGCACCTTATTTCTTTGAGTGACAGGTTAGTAAAACCTGTTTTTTTAGCAAAATAAGGCTACGGATCACATTTAGAAGCCTACATTAGGAATCCTGATAATATCACTGGGCCGTTAAAGTACATCAAATGAAAGTTGTCCCTTGAAGTGACATTTTAGATATTCCACATGCTTTAGTATTGATTGTATCTTACCACATGAGTAGTTTTCATGGTGTTACCATCGAATCTACACAAAGTCGTACTGTCCTCAAGCGACATGTCACACTCTTCCAGGTCCTGGGCATTGCACGGAGGCTTCTCACAGTCCGGATTTGGGTTCTAATGGTAAAAGAAACATGAAATAATTTCAAATAGCCAGACCATTATGTCAATATATCATGTCTATGAAAACAGCACTAACTAACACAGTGATCTTTGCACTGGTGCCTTGCAGAGCTTGGGTCCTAGGTCCATCTGCATGGAGTTTGTATGTTCTCCCCATGTTTGTGTGGGTTTCCTTTGGGTACTCAGATTTCCTCCCACACTCCAAAGACATACTGATAAGGAACTTAGATTGTGAGCCCCATTGGGGACAGTGTGATGCTAATGTTTGTAAAGCGCTGAGGAATATGTCAGCGTTATATAAGTGTGTATAATAAAATTACTTGTCCGTGTAATGCCAAGCACTTGTCGGCAATGTTACCTCTAAGCCATTGTAGGTAGTGAGTGGAGCAGCTAAACTGGGTGATCTGGACAAATAAATATTGCCATATAGAGCCCAAATAAGTAGCCATACAGCAGCCTCAAACAGCTTCCAAGCAAATCATTTTAGACAGCCTCTATACCGTTATATAATGTTTCTGCCAACATCCCTGGTTATCTAGGGCAGTGAAGAAGTTCCTGAGCACATTTTGCTCTAAGATAGCGAAGGGGTTATTGTCAGCATACCTGGGGTTAAAATTGGCATCCCTGGCAGACTAGGGTAGGGAAGGGGTCATTGTGTGTATCCCTGGTGGTCCAGGACAGGGAAGGAGTTAATCTCTACATCCTCGGTCTTCCACAGCAGAAAAGGGGGTTAATGTCTACATCCCCATAAGATTATGGCAGAGAAGAACTTCGTTTTATCTGCTGTCCTCTTAGGCCAAGGCCACTTTCACATGGCAGCCTTCTGGTCAGTATTTTACATCAGTTTAGGGAGAAAGGAGTCTGTCAGCAGTTTTAAACCCCTTGGAACTGCTGACAGCACTAGAGGGGTGATGATGAAAACAGTCAGATCATACTTAGGGTGTTCCTTATACTTGCTCTATATGCCACGCACCATAGTTACATAGCTGTTAAGGATGGAAAAAGACAAAAGTCCATCAAGTCCAACCTGTAATCCTGCTATATCGATCCCTGGATCAATGTCCATCTTCCTTTTAAAAAGGGGTTGGGCCAAAGGGAAAGGGTGTGTAGAACAAGAGTTCTATACATTGTGATTAGCCCCAATGTTATTTTGAATAAAAAAAAAGTAATCTAAACCTTTTTTGAAGCATCTCCTGTATTTGCTGTGACCAGCTCCTGCGGCTATTCCAGAGATTCACAGCCCTTACTGTAAAGAATGCTTGTTGCCTCTTATGACAGAATCTTTTTTTCTCCAGTCGTAGGGAGTGGCCCCTTATTTTTGGAGGGGGTTTAACACAGAATAGCTTCCCTTGATATTTTTTGTATGGTCAGTTTATATATTTGTACAGGTTAATCATGTCCCCCCTTAGACGTCTTTTTTGAAGGCTAAACAAATTCAGTTCATTTATTCGTTGCTCATAACTAAGATCTTCCAAGCCCTTTATGAGTTTAGTTGCTCTCCTGTGTACTCTAACTCCAGGGCATCTTTTTTATGTACTGGTGGCCAGAACTGAAGTGCGTATTTCAGTTGAGGCCGCACCAACGCTTTGTATAGTGGCGATATTACATCCCTGTCCCGCGAGTCCATACCTCTTTTAATACAAGACAAAATTCTGTTATTAGAGGCAGTTGACTGGCATTACATGCTGTTATTTAGTCTATGATCTACTAATACACACAGAACCTTCTCAACAAGTGACTCTCCCAGTTTTACTCTCCCTAGGACATATGCTGCATGCAGATTATTAGCCCCCAAGTGCATAACTTTGGATTTATCTATAGTGAACCTCATTTGCCAAGTGGAGGCCCAAACAGTAAGTTTGTCCAAGTCAGCTTGTAACTTATTAACATTTTCTATAGACTGTACCGTATTACAACGTTTGGTGTCATCTGCAAAAATAGAAACAGCACTACTACTCCCATCCTCTATGTCATTAATGAATAAGTTAAGTAATAGCGGAACACCAGCACAGAACCTTGGGATACACCACTTATAACCAGGGACCATTCACAGCAGGAATCATTGACCACAACTCTTTGGATACGATCATGAAGCCACTTTTCAAGCCAATTACAGATTTTATACCAGGACACGGAGGCTCCTATTGCTGTCTCTCTCTTTACTGAAAATCATAGCAGCAAAGAAAAAAACATTGAATACAGAAAAAAAACATGGCAACAAGCCCATCCCCTTAGTTCCATTGTATATATAGTGTCTTCCCACTGGGATCCTCCTCTTTCTTTGCTTCTACCAGATAAGTACAGATGTTTTGTCTCACTGTCCTAGCAGCCTATTGTTCAGCTCGCCCCTTGTAGTCCTCATTCGTCCCCTTAACCTGGGGCTACCTCCTGGGGCGACGCACTCTTTTTATATATATATATGTTTTCTTATCTTCCAAATTTCCTTTTCTTTGCCAGTAGCACTTTCTGAACACTGGGGTTTTTTCCCCCCTTAGTTTCTGTGCCTCTGTGCGTACCTTAACCCCTTCTGCCCCGGTAGTGATCCTCGGTCGCCGGGTTAGTTATTGCGCCGCTCTCATTGCCCCTTGCGTGGTAGTTTGAGACCGCTTGGTCTTACCTGTTCCTCCTTCCTTCTCCCCGTATCTTCTAATCGTGGGCGCCATCTTGCGCGCTGCGACTAGCTCTTCTCTGCCGTCTAACACCTGAGATCTCGGGGGCTGAGCTCGTTTTCTCATTCTCGGCGCTCTGTCTCCATCACAGCGAGTAACCACGCCCCCCTCCCTCCCGCATCTCGTTTTTTCCCACGGGAGTTTGCCTGCAGTCTTCGGCCCTGCGGACTAACGGTTCTCCCGCATTTTGTGCTGGCTGACTGGCAAGCTGCCTCTTTTGTCTCACGTAATCCAGCATCAGGGTAGGAGTCTCTTTGGGGGTCCATCTTGCCTCACTGTTATAAACACCTTACTTTCCTTAGCTTCCTCTGCGGGGTGACTTACCCCCACCAACTTTAGGGATCATGTCTCGCCAGCCCTGAGGTTCTGCATCCCCCCCTGCAATGCCCTCACAGGACCCTGCGTCCAGAAGCCAAATGTCCCCAACCCCTAGAAGGGCTATGGTGCCCTCTGCTTCAGAGGCCCAAACCCTTGCATTACAGCAATCCATTTCAGATGCAATAATGACGGCTATGGGCTCTATTGTTGTGCCTTTTCATAGGTAAATGCATTGATATCTAATATTACCTCCCGACACTATGTCCTCCGTCCTCATGCATTCAATCTCCCAGGTCCTGGTCGCCCAGCCTCATACCGCGCACCAGGGTGTAAATTTACCGCCACTACCAGCCCCTTCTGCCTCCAGAACCCATATGACTGACGGCCTTGCTCCATCAATTGAAAACGCACTTGGTTCGCGTAAGAGAGCCTGTCTGCGCCAGGCAGAACGTGTGCGAGGATGGAAGTCGGCGCGGTCTCAGCCCGAGCCTGAGTCAGACTCTGATAGGGAGTCCGAGGAGAAGGCACAGTTGCACTCTCTGCATGGATCAGAGGAAGATTTGATGGATATTACGGTAGACCCGATTTTACAAGGTGATCCCTTCCCAAGCTTGCCACCTACAGGCGCTTACCCAGATGTTGCGTCGGGATCGGCCGTTTCCCTTATGGATCCGGCAGGAGAACCGATGTTTGACCCTGATTCCCTACATCATCCCCGGTCCTCAGAATGGCTCCCGGCCACTCATGTGGTGCAATATATGGAGGCCATGATGCGCAAGCCTCTCAACAAAGACGTCCGCAACAAACTACGGGCGGAATGCCCTGGGCCACTAATTCCGCAAAAAGTTTGCGAAACAACGGTGGTGGACCCGAAAATGGTCCAATTTTTGTCAACAATGGGATTCAACCCCCGCAAGGGTCTAGACTCCGCCCTCCGGGCGTGTCAAGATACAATATTGGACATCACGGGCCCCTGGCTAAAATATTTGACATGGCTGAATCGGCTAGAATGGCCGGTAAACAAGTGGACCCTGAGGAGCTCAGTGGGTGGATCCAAAGGGCCATCTGCCTAATGGGTAACGCCAATGCGTCGCTCGCCATAGAAAGGCGAAAGGCCATATTAATGAAGATTGAGCCCAAGCTGGCCAACTTAGCACTATCAGAAGCAGGCAAGGATGCCCAAGGGCTCCTATTTGGGGATTCCTTTATAAAGGAGCTTGGGAAGTACGTAGGTGCCTTCACAGCCCTCGACAAGGCGCAGTCATCTATGCGGAAAGTTTTTCCGAACCGTTTCTCCACCAGGGTCGGCAGTTCCAGGGGCCGTCTGTCCGGCCGGTCCTCCATCCATACCCAAGGAACGGGTAGAGGCTCCTTTACTTACCGGGCATCACTACAGGACCCGCGAAACCAACCCGCTTTCTTCCCATCTCGGGGCGATCCAGGATGATCCAGAGGATTCCGAGGACATCCTAGCGCCAGGAGGCCATATGGTAAGTCACCACCTTCCTCTACTTTCTTCGGTCACTTGCATCGGGGGCAGACTCCGTCTCTTTTCACATGCGTGGACAAGGGTCACCTCCGACCCATGGGTTTTGTCCATGGTCTGTGGGTTCGAGATAGATCTCGTGGCCAACCTGGTGGGTCTACCTCCTCCACACCCCATGGCGTTGTCCGGCCCAGCACGCACACTCGTCCACAGGGAACTAACAGATCTATACCAGAAAGGGGCGATAGAACTAGCCCCCACGGATCACGTTGGCATGGTCAGCAACATCTTCTTAGTCCAGAAGAAAGGAGGCCAGATGCGCCCTGTCATCAATCTAAAAACGTTAAACACGTTTGTCCAATATCGCCACTTCAAAATGGAGGGCATACATCTCCTGAGGGACATGCTCCTTCCAGGGGATTGGATGGCCAAAATAGACTTAAAGGATGCCTACCTGACGGTCCCTGTGGCACCCAGTTCCAGAGACTTACTACGTTTTCTATGGAACGATCAAATTTGGAGGTTCACGTGTCTCCCTTTCGGTATCTCTTCCGCCCCGTGGTGTTTCACCAAACTGATGCGTCCGGTAGTGGCTTGGCTTCGCAGCCGGGGAGTGCGATTGATTATCTACCTGGACGACATCCTGTTCATGGCCCACAATCCATCCACCCTTCAGGAACATCTAATGATGTCCACGGCACTCATTTCCAGCCTTGGATTCATCATCAATCTAGACAAGTCTTGCCTGACCCCCTCCACTTCCATGGAGTTTTTGGGTTTCACCATAGACTCCGTCGCTCAGACTCTCAGCCTCCCCCAGTCGAAGGTCCGAGCTATTCGGAAAGAGCTGAAACACTCCCTGACTTTAGGTGTCCCTGAGACATTTAGCGCGAATAATTGGTCTCTTGGCCTCGTCCATTCAAGCCATTTTTCGGGCACCGCTTCACTACCGAGCGCTACAACGCCTCAAGATCACGCACCTACGAGCAGGAGCGTCTTATGCCGACACCCTCGCCATGGACGTGGAGACCAGACACGAATTGAGGTGGTGGATCCACAACCTTTCCGTGTGGAATGGCAGGGCTATCTTCGGGCCCCAGCCGGACCTCATTATCGAGTCAGATGCCAGCCTTCACGGATGGGGAGCACATTGCAACGGCGTCTCCACCGGAGGTCCTTGGTCTCCGGACGAGGCTCGTCTCCACATCAATTCCCTGTAGCTTCTAGCGGGTTCTTTGGCGATACGCAGTTTCGTCAACGGCACAGTCAGGGCCTGTATCAGACTCCGTATGGACAATTTGTCGGCAGTCCGATACGTCAATTGCATGGGCGGCACGCGTTCCTCGGTACGGACACACCTAGCGAAAGACTTCTGGGATCATTGTTTGTCCAGGGACATCATGGTGGTCGCGGAATACCTTCCGGGCCTCCACAATATTCGGGCAGACTGGAATTCGCGTTTCATATCCGACTCCAGCAATTGGAAATTAGATGTCACAATTTTTTCTGCCGTTTCATCTCAATGGGGCCCTTTCTCCATCGACCTCTTCGCGTCGCGGTTGAACGCACAACTACCCAGATTTTTCAGCTGGCGGCCGGACCCGGAGGCGGAAGCAGTGGACGCTTTCCTCCAACAGTGGTCAGAGCCCATCATGTATGCGTTCTCGCCCTTCGCTCTGATTCCGAGGGTTCTTCTACAGGTTCGACGTCACTCCGCCGAACTGGTTCTGATCCTACCCTTCTGGAGGTCCCAGTCTTGGTTTCCCCATCTGTTAGAACTGCTCGTCGACGAGCCGGTCCTCCTACCCGCTCACCCTTACCTTCTCAGAGGACCAGCGGGTAGGCTTCACCCGTTGATTTTAGAAGGAGTCTTGCATCTCCTTGCCTGCAGGGTGTCGGGGTCCCTGGGACGTCTCTGGCGTTTCGGAGACGACTAGATTCTTACTGAAGAGTGCATGGGCCCCCGGGACCAGACGAGCCTATCGAGCAGCCTGGGATTCCTGGACTCGTTGGTGCCTCACGCGGGATTTGGATCCAGTTGAAGCACCTGTAACTGCCATACTATCTTTCTTGTCGCCTTTGTTCGACGAGGGCAAAGCGTACCGCACTATCAACCTTTACAGATCCGCAATTTCTTCCACGCATGGTGGGTTTGATGGGTGTCCAGCTGGACAGCACCCTCTGGTTTGTATATTACTCCGAGGCTCTCGACTCTCCCGTCCACCGAGACCTCGTTTTTCAGCGACTTGGGACGTATCTACTGTCCTAAACTTCTTCATCAATTGGCCATCTAATGGACAATTGTCGTTAGGACAGTTGTCCGCGAAGCTGGTCACCTTATAATGCCTGATCTCTTGCAAAAGAGTGTCGGATATACGAGCCTTAGACTATGACGCCCGCTCATTTACTACAGGGGTACAAAAACCAACATACATTCGGTATTCTTATCCATTTTTCCCCTCTTCACCACAGTTGTGTCCAGTGGTTTGTCTACAGAAATACGAATCGCGCACAATCAGTTTGCGCCCTTCGAATTCCCCTCATCTGTTCATTTCATTCCGCAGGCCTTTTTCCCCTGTGGCCAGCGTTACGCTCTCACGGTGGGTTAAATGGATCTTGTCCCTCGCGGGGATTGATGCTTCTATTTTCACCGCACATTAAGTTCGGAGCGCGTCAGCCACTTCCATAACAGTTTCCGGAGTTCGTTTGGAGGACGTCATGAAGTTGGCAGATCGGTCTAGGGAATCCACTTTCCGGGAATTTTATTTTCGACCACCATCTCATGCTTTTTCGTCTGTGGTGGCTCAACTTTAAACTTGCAATAGGAGCCTCCGTATCCTGATATAAAATTTCATGATTTTCCTATTCCATGACGTATAGTCATGATTTTATGAAGGACACGGAGGCGAGTATTGCCCCACCCCTCTCGCTGCCCTCCCTGTTTTGTCAGTCGACTTTGTTTGATACGCTGTGTATTGCCTCAGTTATATATGACTTCTGTTTTAACAGTGACGGTATTTATATACATTATGGTGATCCCTGTCGAAGTTCTCAATACTTTTTTATGCAATATTTTTCCATAGGGTGAAGACGTCAAGCCTTGGGGAGCATGCTCCACCTATTCGATGCCGAGTTCCGTTCTTCCTCGTACTCTATTTTCTCGTTCCGGTTAGGAGAAGTTACCGAAGAAGTTTCCGGTCGTTCCGGTTTGTTTTTCGCCAGGAAGATTCAGTTTCAGATGCTGGCAGTACACAAAGAAAGAGGAGGATCCCAGTGGGAAGACACTATATATACACTGGGGCTAAGGGGATAGGCTTGTTGCCATGGTTTTTTTCGGTATTCAATGTTTTTTTCTTTGCTGCTATGATTTTCAGTAAAGAGAGAGACAGCATTAGGAGCCTCCGTGTCCTTCATAAAATCATGACTTTACGTCATGGAATAGGAAAATCATGAAATTATACTACATACAGTTACATAATCCTGTAATACACTTACAGCTTGCTTCCTTTGAGATCCAGGGGGCTGGATCTCACAGGCTAAGAGGGAAGGCAGCCACAATGCCTAAATAAGGAATCGGGCTGCCATCGAGTCTCCGTCACAGCAGCGCGGGGACCCAATGGCTGCTCCCTCCCTATACAGAGCACATGCCACGGTCAGCACGGACCGCGGCACATCAAAGATTACTGCGCCGGCATTAGTGTTTTCACCAATGCCCTCATACAGCAGGGGTCAGCACCCCCCTGCCACTGATCGGGCTCCTGCACCCGCCCGATCAGACTTGCGCTGGGCGGCAAGTCACGTCCCGCTGCGCCGTACTCTTACGCCGCTGGTTAGGAAGGGGTTAAAGAATCTGTAAATATTATGAACACAGACAAAGCAATAACTAAACTGAGCTCCTTTAGAACTCTAGGGTGCAATCCATCTGGACCCAGGGCCCTGTAACCATCACCGTCCTAAATGTTCTGACCTTGTTTTTTTTGCATTTAAGTATTTGAGGAATGTTTTAGGGTTGTTTTTACTTTCTTTGGCCACCTGTATTTCATTGTGTATTTCATCACTCTCTGCAGTGAGCTGCTCCTTAACTTCTCCCCTCAACTCCTGATGGACGATACAGTCAGCAGTATTGAGGGGTCAAAACTGCTGACAGACTACCTGTGATGGAAAGAATTGCAACGCTTCTACTTCTAGTTCTGGCTTGCAAATAATGACCAAAATACTGCTGTGTGAAAATGGTCTTACAGCTAATGTTTCTGAAAGAGGACCCCCCCCCCCAAGAGCATTTAAAAATTGATTTCCTAAACCAGACAATCACATTAAAGTAAAAACTTCCAGATAAAGATGGCCACAGGAAACAATGAGTTTCCTCACTAAGTGGATTTTACGATGATAAGAAACAGGAAACTGTGTACTAAAGGGGTCTCAAGAAGACAACCTCTGTCCATATGCTCTATTAAGGCATACTGACTTCATGAAAGGAAGCAAAGGTCCCTTGCTTGACCCCTTTAATTAAACAGAAAGCAGTGCTGTTTAGGCTAGGAGCCTCCGACTCAGCTTCTGGGGGTTCAGGCAGCACTGTTTGTCACGTCATAACGATGGACAGCTTGGTGGAACCTTGAAGGACTCAATCAATCCATAGGTATGGGCCTGATCAGTCACCAGTCAATAGGGCCCAATGGGTACCGATTGTGTCTGCGTTATAAACAGAGGTCACAATGCAGATAAGAACGTTACATGCTCGCAACCCCGCAGATCAGCAATTTCAAAGTAGTCAGATCAACACATCTGCACAATGGATGGGCCTGTGTAGTTCCAGCGCTGGAGCTACCCTGCGGATCTGCTGCTGATGTCCTATCCTGCAGAAAGACATCGATATTGAAATCCTTGAAAACCACTTCTGTTCAGAAAATGATGTAAAAAAATAGAATTTTCATGTTCAGAAAGCGGCTTTTAACTGCAAAATCCACTCTGTGGAACTATTTCACAACTTAACCCTTTGTATACCCCGATTAGCATAAGACTGGGCTCCGCCGTCAATTCAACAATCACTGCAGAACCCACTTACCAAGACCTCGGATGTGAGATGTACCAGTTGCTCGGCTATTGCTGCACACTGTGCTGGATCTGCAACAAATTCTCCTTGATTGTCGCCCACGATTACTTCTGCCCACATACGGCCCACATCTCTCTTTGCCAACGTGACCTCCACACTGCAGGAAGACAGAACAGTACATTACAGGCGGGCTGAAAACAAACAAAAAAAACAATACAAACTCAATCCTTCGTCGGCTGCAGGGTCTTAATGTAAAAGGGAACAGAACACAAAGTCTGCCTGTCTTAGGCTTTGTTCACACTGTATTCACCATGTACACCTGACGTACCCAGGTGCATGACCCAGCAGTAGATGACCTCTATGCCTTAAAGGGGTTTTCTGGTAATAATTACCTGGACACAACCCGATCTGCACTCATTCACCATGAATAAGTGGAGCATCGGAGCTTTTCAGGCTTTGATGCGCCCCCACTGAATCGAGCAGGGAAAGGGAATTTTCTTGAGATCGAGTGAGGTACCGGGCTCTCCATGGGTAAGCTAGGCGGAGGCTTGTTACAGGCTGGGGCAGCGCTAAAGACCGCCCGTCAGAGCCAGTGACGTCACTGGGATCGCTGCTAGGCGGAAGCCTCCAGCCTAGCAGTGTCCAAATGTAAACAAACAACCTTGCCCGATGCAGCGCAGGGCAAGGGGGAGCATCGGAGCATAAAGAGCTACGATGCTCCACTCATTCATGGTGAATGAGTGCAGATCAGGTTGTGTCCAGGTCTGAACCCAGACAACCCCTTTAATCTAATGCCTCTGCTGTGTCCATGTTCCGGTCCCTGCAGTGATTACATTCGATGCTGCATGGCCACGGTCCCATGCTCTGCTGCAGCCAATGACTGGCTTCAGCAGTGACCGCTTGTGGCCAGTTACTGGCTGCAGTGGAGCATGTAACCTGCAGAGGTGTATGGGCACAGCGGAGGCAGCTTGGACGACCGGAGCGGCAGGGAGCAGGTAAGTATGTATTTTCCGTTTCAGGAGGCAGGCTGCGGGCATTAGATTAAAGGTAATTATTATCAGAAGACCTCTTGAAAGTTGTATAAGTCTGCCATTGGAAGAATGTATAATGAGATGCACAGTGCCGATTTATTAATATGTCTTTGTAGTGAGACCTCCAATTTTCTGATAAAGAGCTCTAAATTCCCTGCAACGTGGTGCACACGTTGGTCCACCGCTCCATTAATCACTATGGGACTAACAGGCACAGTCTATGTCAGCCCCATAGAAGTGAATGAAGCGGTGGGCTGACATGCGTACTACTTCTGGTTCTGGATTATACAAGGGGGATTATCTCATGAAAAGTATGTATCACCTATGCACAGGATGGATGGTAAATGTCGGGCTCACTGACCCAGCACTTACCACCTATCATACTTTTTTTTTTTTTAACAATAATGCCTTTAAATGACAAAAACTTGTCTACCTGCAGCCACCACTAGAGGGAGTTTAGGAGCTTACAGCATACTGTGTTATGTACAAACAGTATGCACTAATCTCCTAAGCTCCCTCTAGTGGTAAGTGCAGGAAACCAGAATTCTATTATTTACTTGGCTCACAAACTGCAGCATCATCCCCCCTCTTCCCCTATGTATACTGTGCAGGGCTGTGGAGTCGGAGCATTTATCTACCGACTCCACAGCCCTGATACTGTGCACATCAATATGTAATAGTTTGCTGCTTTCGATGATTAGAAACAACCTCTATAAAGTAAATTGTGGTCCGGACTCATTGAGAAAACCGGCAAGTCAGGCTTCCCTGCCACACGAGTTTCCTCCCCTAAATAGCCTCAAATTTTTTAAAACTATATACTGTTTTATCGGTGACACACCTCCTTTCATCAGTGGCTTATACTGTTGTACCGCTCATCCCCCATGCTTTACACTGCAGATCTGTAAGCTTAGATTGGTTTAAATGTATAAGGAATTGTCTGGAATTACAAGGGGGGAAAAAAAAAAAAAGTCAGCTTTTTCTGGCTTTACACATTCAGCCATGTTCAAAAAGCTTTTCCTATGAATCTTGGTTTATACTTTTCACGCTATGATTTTTAATTGAAAGCAATGTTGCATACGCCGGGGCATTAAAACCTGCGGCCACAAAAATGCAATAGGAGGAGAGATTAAAACGTACAAATATCAATACCCCTGCAGGATGCATTAGGATAATTTGGATCTGCAGCTCATTGAAAAGTGCACCCCCACTCCGTCTAGCAATGGATTGGTGGCGGTCGACTTTATAACGCAGGAGATGGGAGGCTTAGGATCAGTAGATCAAAAACCTGCCTCTGAAGCCGGCCATGTTAATAGGGGAGAATTGGATTTCATCAAAAGAAAACTAAAAAGGACAGGCTCTCAGGCGTCATTACAATGGGAACAAAGGGAAACGCAATGTACAGCCGCCTCTATACAGATCACAATGTGGCTGCGATGAGCACGGGAGGTGTAATGAAGGAAGATGATAGCCCCTACTGAGCGGACGGAGACCCGAGACTTCATTTAACTGCGAGAACTAAACTGCTTGAAATTACGGTATAAAAATAAAACCGCAACGTTTCACATCAGATTCGGGCCTGGGAAATAAAAGGGAAGACATGAAGGTGTAGGGGGTTTGATCATTAAGCAGAGGTCAACAGCCAAATTCCCAATTAAACTCCAGTCTGCCTGTTCTCTAAGCCGATCGGGAGTCGGGGACGGCGGTTTGCCGGATGTAAGAAATGTTTCATCTGCAAAGAAAGGGAAGGAATCATTAGGCGGTTCTTTCCCTGTCATTTCGGATGCTGCATTAAATCGTCGACACCAGACAGACTGATAGAAAAACACTTTCTTAGAACGATTTCACAGTTTTGGAGTTTTGTTGTGAACGCTTCTTCTTTTCATCTATTTATATGGCGGGGGGGGGGCTCATTGACTACTGCTGCAGCTTCTCTCTACCGGGGGCATCGAAATGGGGGAAATTTATGTCTTGGGAAACATTGATAGCCTACCACTACGCGTGGGACCCGCACCTATCTCCAAAATGGGACCCCCGACGTGAGCGGACAGCAACCTCACATGCGTGGCCGCCCTCTATTCATTCCTATGCAAGTGGACCCAACGATGTAGCAGACACTAAAGAGCACCTGTCAGTAGGTAGATTGCTTACTACCTGGTAGGGTTGACCGTGCTGATTAAAATCCATGACATCATTCTTATCTTAGTTGTAAGCAATAGGTTAATTAGGTCTTCAGTGCACCAAGAAGCCCCTCAGCTCCTTTGCTTCCCAGTCTTGGACGAATCCCCCTTTTCCTTGACCGACAGTGCGAGGCATCTTCATTGTGGCCCTGTAATCCCACACACGCGCTGTAGATCCTGTAACCATTGTATGCGCACTACATCTACTATGACTTTTACGCCTGCCGAAGATCATTTTGGCAATAAAGGTTATCTTTTTAAGCAGCAGGATCGACCCTAACAGGAAGTGGGCCTGGTTCACTAGAGTTCGTCATGCTGACAGGTCCTCTTTAAGGGGGTTCTCTGGGCTACAGATATCCTGCGGATAGGTCATCAATATCAGACAGTCGTCACCCCCACTAATCAGCTGTAATCATACCGTGTACAGAGCTGCAGGCAGACAGCGCCATACACTGTGTAGTGGCCACGCAGGGGTACTGCAGCTCAGTTCCTATTCAAGTGAATGGCATCTGAGCTTCACTAGGCGGGCACCGCAAATTACACAATGTATGATGGATCCTTCTCTTCCCGCTCCACACACTCATAGGTTTCAGCACTTCAGCTGCCAGAAAAAGGTAATCGGCGGGGGGCTCCGACATCTGATATCGATCACCTATCATAAAAATCTGTAGCCCGGAGAACCCCTTTGACGCGTTAAAAATACAGTTCCAGCAAACTTGAAATTGACACAACGAAGGCCATTGAAAAGGTCAAGTTAAGGTTTGCTTATTCTACGGATTTAACATACTAAGCGTCAAGTTAACGTTTGCTACATCTGCACTGGACTGTCCACGCCAAGCATCAAGAACGGAATAGCAGAGCTAAAGAATGACCAAATAACTGCATGCTGTGTGGTAAACAATCCAAGGACCTACTGGTATCAGGTATGTCAGCTCAATGGGCCCTTATTATTTTTGATTGCCCTTAGCAGTGATTTTGATTGATTTGAAAGCGGTATTCTCATCTGAGACAATGGGGCAGATCGCTAGGATCTCTGGGACCCGCAGTCACACCGAGAACTTCATATTGAAGGCCTATCCCGAGTATAAGTCATCAATATTAGATTGGTGGGGGTCCGACACCCGGGACCCACGAGCGACCTCTTCCTAGGCCATGTGACTTCACAGTATATCAGTCACATGGTCTAGTTGCAGCTCAGCTCCATTGAAGTGAATGGGGCTGAGCTGCAATACCAAGCACAGCCACTATATGATGTACGGCGCTGTGCTTGGTGAGCTAGCGGAAGCTGGCTGCGGTCACCAGAGCTCCGATGAGCGCAGTGGCTCCCAGAAACAGCTCATCCTGAGGAAAGGTCCTCATTATTATTTCCTGGATAAGCCTTTTAAGGATTTTTTTATTTTCTTTTTTTATATAGTGACATGTAAAATGAGAATAAAATCACCAAACATCCGTAAAAATTTTTTTTTACGTAAAAGCTTGATTTAAACAGTAGGTCATTTTTTGAGGACACGTTCTCTTTATAGTTACAGACACACGTTCAGTTTTTTTTTTTTAAATGCAGTTTTTGGAGCTAAAACCAGGAGTGATTTAAAAAAAAAAGAAGAAAAGTAGTATCCGTCCTTCATACTCGCTCTCCTTTCATGATCCACTTTTCGGCGTAAAAAATGAATAAAAAACTGTACTGAAGGGAGTCTGTCAGTAGAATTAAATAAGGGCTCATGCACTCGAACGTATTTTCTTTCCGTGTCCAACCTGTTTTTTTTGCGGACAGTATGCGGAACCAGTCACTTCAATGGGTCCGCAAAAAAAAACGGAAGGTACTCCATGTGCATTCCGTTTCCGTATGTCCATATTTCCGTTCCGCAAATAAATATAACATGTCCTATTATTGTCTGCATTATGGACAAGGATAGGACTGTTCTATTAGGGGCCAGCTGTTCCGTTCCGCAAAATATGGAATGCACATGGACGTCATCCGTATTTTTTGCGAATCCGTTTTTTGCGGACCGCAAGATACATACGGTCATGTGAACAAGCCCTAAACCAGATAAAACAGGCCCCATGCCTTGTAGGGCTGGCTCAGCTGAATGTGATAAATGATCCATTGCTTCATTCTGCAGAAAAAGTAAATCCATATGCAAATGAGCAGGTAAGTGCACCAAGAGCGAACTCCTCCCTCTCCTTGATTGATGGACAGGGCCAGGTGAGATGACCATGCAGGAACCTGGCCCTGTCAATCAAGGAGGCGAAGGGGGGTCTGGCAGAGAAAGCAGGAGGAGCAAGGGTGCACACAGAGGCTTGGGCCCGCCCTCAGTGCACTCAACTGCTCATTTGCATACAGATTAAAAGTATATTTTCTCCAGAATGATGTAATCGATCACTAAGTGAAAGGTATCATTGCATTCAGCTCAGCTAGCCCTACAAGACATGGTTCCTGGTTTATCAGCGAATTCCTGATGCTAAACGCTCTTTAAAGCGAACCTGTCACCATGATTTTGCACACAGAGCTGGGGACATGGGCTGCTAGATGGCCACTAGCACATCTGCAGTACCCAGGTCCCACAGCTCTCCGCGCTTTTATTGTGTTAAAAAACTGTTTTGAGTGATATGCAAATTACGTGATATGAGTCCTGTAGCCGGAGATGAGTCAAGCCGGAAAGGAGCCCAGCACCGCCCCGCGTCCTCCGATTCTCCTCCTTGCCGGCTGACGTCACAGAGCTGGAGCGCCGAAATCTCGCGATGCGCGAGCGAGCGCATGCGCAGTGTCGGCATCATGTTCATTCCCTGTGCTGGCATCAGCACAGGGAACGAACTGCGCATGCGCTAGCTCGCGCATCGCGAGATTTCGGCGCTCCAGCTCTGTGACGTCAGCAGGCAAGGAGGAGAATCGGAGGACGCGGGGCGGTGCTGGGCTCCTTTCCGGCTTGACTCCTCTCCGGCTACAGGACTCATATCACGTAATTTGCATATTGATCAAAACTGTTTTTTAACACAATGAAAGCGCAGAGAGCTGTGGGACCTGGGTACTGCAGATGTGCTAGTGGCCATCTAGCAGCCCATGTCCCCAGCTCTATGCCAAAATCATGGTGACAGGTTCGCTTTAAATGGGTTGTCCCACAAAAAATATTCTACGTTTTTCAAACCAGCACCTGGATCTTTTGTAAATGCATGTGAGTTAAAATATTTAAATGCCTAATGAGTTGTTCAATACTGTATAGCACCACCTGCTGTTTGTTCTTTTCCTTATATTTCTGTCCACTTTTCTGAGGTGGACGCACATGCTCAGTACCATCCTTCAACTGCCAGGACTTGTGACAATTACAATGAGAGAGGCAGCAGAAAGGACACACCTCCTGAGCTGCCAGCTTGAAATCTAGTAGAGCAGGCATCCTCGACCTGCGGCCCTCCAGCTGTTGTAAAACTACAACTCCCACAATGCCCTTCTGTAGACTGATAGCTATAGGCTGTTCGGACATGCTGGGAGTTGGAGTTTTACAACAGCTGGAGGGCCGCAGGTTGAGCATGCCTGTAAGTAGAGCAATGAATGAGGAGATCTCTGGACCCATGTGAGGTACAGGGCTGGTTCTAGCTTTGTTAGGCCTCATGCACACGGCCGTTTTTTTTGCGGTCCGCAAAAACGGGTTCCGTTTTTCCGTGATCTGTGACCGTTTTTTCGTCCGTGGGTCTTCCTTGATTTTTGGAGGATCCACGGACATGAAAAAAAAGTTGTTTTGGTGTCCGCCTGGCCGTGCGGAGTCAAACGGATCCGTCCTGAATTACACTGCAAGTCAATGGGGACGGATCCGTTTGACGTTGACACAATATGGTGCAATTTCAAACGGATCCGTCCCCCATTGACTTTCAATGTAAAGTCAGGAGTTAATATACCATAGGATCGGAGTTTTCTCCAATCCGATGGTATATTTTTATCACCATGGGAACGCCTCTATGTTAGAATATACCATCGGATTTGAGTTACATCATGGTGATGGGGACGCTTCTAGTTAGAATATACTACTAACTGTGTACATGACTGCTGCCTGGCAGCACCTGATCTCTTACAGGGGGCTGTGATCAGCACAATTAACCCTTCAGGTGCCGCACCTGAAGGGGTTAATTGTGCGTATCATAGCCCCCTGTAAGAGATCAGGGGCTGCCAGGCAGCAGGGGGCAGACCCCCCTCCCTCCCCAGTTTGAATATCATTGGTGGCCAGTGTGCGGCCTCCGTCGCCCCCCCCCCTCCCTGTATTGTATTATTATTGGTGGCCAGTGTGTGGCCCCCCCCCCCCCCCGATCATTGGTGGCAGCGGAGATTCCGATCGGAGTCCCAGTTTAATCGCTCTGGGGCTCCGATCGGTAACCATGGCAACCAGGACGCTACTGCAGGCCTGGTTGCTATGGTTACTTAGCAATATTACAATATTAGAAGCATCATACTTACATTCTGGCTGCTGCGATGTCTGTGTCCGGCCGGGAGCTCCTCCTACTGGTAAGTGACAGATCATTAAGCAATGCGCCGCACAGACCTGTCACTTACCAGTAGGAGGAGCTCCCGGCCGGACACAGACAGCGCAGCAGCCAGAAGGTAAGTATGATGCTTCTAATATTGTAATATTGCTAAGTAACCATGGCAACCAGGCCTGCAGTAGCGTCCTGGTTGCCATGGTTACCGATCGGAGCCCCAGAGCGATTAAACTGGGACTCCGATCGGTATCTCCGCTGACACCAATGATCGGGGGGGGGGGGGGGGGGGAGCCGCACACTGGCCACCGATGATATTAATACAATAGAGGGGGGGCCGCACACTGGCCATCAATGATATTACAATGGGGGGGGGGGGGGGCGGAGGGGTTAATTGTGCGGATCACAGCCCCCTGTAAGAGATCGGGTGCTGCCAGGCAGCAGGGGGCAGTCATGTACACAGTTCGTAGTATATTCTAACTAGAAGCGTCCCCATCACTATGGGAACGCCTCCTCTGTGTTAGAATATACTATCGGATATGAGTTTTCACAAAGTGAAAACTCAGCTCTGAGAAAGCTTTTATGCAGACGGATCTTCGGATCCGTCTGTATGAAAGTAACCTACGGCCACGGATCACGGACGCGGATGCCAATCTTGTGTGCATCCGTGTTCTTTCACGGAGCCATTGACTTGAATGGGTCCGTGAACCGTTGTCTGTCAAAAAAAAAGGACAGGTCATTGACGGACAGGAAACACGGATCACGGATGCGGCTGCAAAACGGTGCATTTTCCAATATTTCCACGGACCCATTGAAAGTCAATGGGTCCGCGAAAAAAAACGGAAAACGGCACAACGGCCACGGATGCATACAACGGTCGTGTGCATGAGGCCTTAGAAAGAGATAGTCGTGTACTATATGATGTCTGATTTTCATTTTTTTATTTTTTACATTAATCATGGCATAACCCCTTTAAGTCTTCACTGCGGCCAAACAGGGGTTCTTCCATCCTCTGAATTTTAATGGTTCGATGAAATAAGTCATATGCAAGTTACGGTATTTTTTTCCTTTCCATTATAATTTCTCAGGATTTATAAACTACAAGGCATGGAATTAATACATTTACAGCAGATAATGATGGGAACAACTCATACTAATCACCTGCAAAATACATATTGTGGTTCCCCGGGGAGCAAATTAGAAGAATAGATGAAGAGCAGCTGTATACCAACCTACGTATACCGCCACCTGGAGCTGCTACGTACTGCTCCCTGGTGTTGTAGGGCTTGCAATACTAGTGTGAAACCATCTGACATAAGCTGTAATCCAGCTTTGCAAGTATTGCAACTTGCAGGATGACAGGCCGAACTGGATGGACAAATGTCTTTTTTCGTCCTTATGTACTATGTATGTTACTAATACTCAATACCACATGAAAAAAAGAAAACGCCAAAAAAAGCTGTGTGCGTTCCGCATTTTATGGAACATCCGGCCCCTATTCGAACAGTCCGATCCTTTTTTTTTGCGGGGGGGGGGGGGGGAGACAAGGAAAAAAAAAAAAAAAAGGCAAATCGCGCAGTTTTTCTTTTCTTTCTCTTACAGCGTTCACCGCCGGAGATATTTTTAAATATTTTAATAGTTTGGACTTTTCGGACCTCGCAATATGTAATATTTTATTTATTTATTGTTTATATATTTAAGATGTAAAATTGGGAAAGGGGGTGATTTATACTTAATATTTTGGTGTGTGTTTTTTTTATTTTTTTTTATTTAAATAACTATTTCCCCCCTTAGGGGCTAAAACCTGGGATCTTTTAACCTCTTGTCCTATTCACCCTAATAGATTTCTATTAGGGTAAATAGGACTTCACACTGTCCCTGCTGCCCTGTGCTTTGTGCTCACAGCAGCAGGGAGTCGGCTATGGCAGCCAGGACCTCAGTAGCATCCTGGCTGCCATGGTAACAGATCGGAGCCCCAGGATTACACTGCTGGGGCTCCGATCAGAAGCTGCCACTGCTCCACCAATGAGATGAGGTGACGGGACCCTGTGGCCACTGCCACCAATGATTTTAATACTGGGGGGGGGCACTGCGCCACCAATGATAATTAACGTTTAATATACAAATGCAGCCGGCGGCAGAAACACATTACGGGCACCCTGCCTCTGCGGCCCCTGAGGGGTTAATTGCTGCGGGTCAGGGTGCCAGCAATGTGTTTCTGCCGCCGCCTGCATTTGTAATGTAATAAACGTTCGTTATCATTGGTGGCGCAGTGGCCACAACCCCTCCCCTCCTCCTCCTCAGGACGTGGCCCCATTGAAATCTACGGGTCTGCAAAAATAAGAGAATACAATCCATTTTTTTGAGGACATGCTGAACGGTCCGCAAAAAAATAAAATAACAGATCCGCATTTTTGCGGACAGCATACGGCCATCTGAATGATCCCTAACGGAGATGCTCTTTTAGGACAAACCCCGACCATATGTCCTATTAGGACCCTAAATAGGTCACATGGGGGGTCATTCGCACTTCATATAAAAAAATCATCTGTTTATTGCAGCAGCAGCAGCAACGCGGATGATTTTTAATTTGGCCTCTTGAATCTGCCCTAAAATAACAAAGAAAATAGATGTAAAGGGGTTGCACCAGATTACAGAAATATATTGCTGCTAGCTTACCAAAACAATGCCACACCTGTACACAGGTTGTATGTGGTATTGCAGCTCAGTTTTATTAAAGTGAAGCTGAGCTGCAATACCGCATACTACCTGCGGGCAGGTATGGCGCTGTTTTTGGCAGAAATCAGTCATGTTTTTCTAATCTTGTACAACCCTCTCTTAAAAGCAAAAGGACGTACAAAATGGGTATTTTTTGTCTTACTTTCCCTTTAAGAATCTGGAGTAGATTATTATTTTTTATATATATATATTATGTTTTACGTGTTCGTTGAAATGAGCCTTGTAGGAACCGGACGGCGAACCGGCTGTGATAATTGCCGCTTCCCGCAGATTTTCTGAGGCTGCCCCCTGCGCCTTGTCATATCTGCACTAGAGGTTCGCCTGATTGATGGCTACATCTCCTTGCAGAGGACGAGAGGCGTCTTGTAGCTTTTGATAGAACGTTCCCACCAGCTGAAGACTTCTCGTTCTGACAGCATGAACCTTCTGAGGTGTGAAGGCAGAGAGCTGGAAGAACATTATACTTTTATAACAAGTCACTGGGGTGATGTCTCCGCTATCCATGTATCATCACTGCAGAGACGGCCAGGAGCTTAGAAAAGCTGGGTGCCGTCATACACTAGGTGCTGTACAGGTGGCTATATTAGTTGCCAGAAATACTATAATTATTATTTTTTATTTTTTTTTTATAGTTTAAAGTGACGCCCCAAGGACTTCTACTTACTGGTGATTGCTGTTATTTTCAGGAAAAAAAGTTTATAGAGGCTTTCATATTTTAGGCATATGGAGCCTAAATGGGGTTTCCTGCTAAGACCTTACTCAGGATAGGTCATCAGTATCTGATCGGTGGGGGGTCTGACATCTGAGACCCTCGACAATCAGCTGTTTGAGAAGGCAGCGGCGCTCACAGTAGCGCCGCAGTCTTCTCTCAGTTCATCAAGCACAGCGCCGTACATTGTATAGTGGCTGTGCTTGGTATTGCAGCTCAGCCTCATTCACTTCAATGGGGCTGAGGTGCGCCTAGGCCATATGACCGATGGACGTGATGTCACATGACCTAACCATTGCTCTTTATTTCCCCATGATACACTGGGCTGTTTAAAAAAATAATAATAATAAAAATAGATTTTTGTATTTTTCAGTTTTTTTTTCTGTGAAAATGTTAAAAAAATATTGAAAGAAACGTTTCTTTTTTTTACTAGAACAAAGTGTAACTAACATATATTTGTTATTTAAATTATGTTCTCTTTTCATAAGAGCTTTCTTTTTATATAGAGGTTGTTTGGGTTAAGGTCGCCGGGGTGAAGCTAGAAGCACAGCTGTTCCTTTTTCATTTTCACGTAGTGTATCTTCAAAGATAAATCTTATTTTTCCACTGTACTGTTTGCCACGCCAACAATGGTCACATCAGAGTCCGCAAGAGGGCATCATGCATAGAGCGGAAACGCACAGGTCAAACACCAGGTGTCATGGTGTGGGGCGCCATCAGGGGCGTAGCTATAGGGGAAGCGCCTGCTTTTGGGCCCTGACCCAGAAGGGGCCCATCCATGAGGAGGTGGAGGACTAAAGGATTTGGTCAGCGCCCCCTCAACAGTATTACACAATGAAATGATATACAGTGGCAGTATAGACAGTGTAGGAAACAGATGGAACAGCTGCCGGGCCTGGTCTGAGAGAGCCATCTTTACTAGCCACAGGAATGGGGCGGCATGAAAGAAAGGGGTTGCGAAAAAATTACTGGGGGAGGGGGTGCCCATTCAAAACATTGCTGTGGGGCCCAGGCATTTCTAGCTACGCCACTGGGCGCCATTACCTATTATGGCCATTCCCTTCTTTTTTGGAGGGTACACTGACCAGCCTTCGGTATGTTCAGGACATTGTGGAACCAGTCTGACTTTTTAACTCAGGAGACAACAAGACGACGCCGTCCACACACTGCCCGTGCTCCACAACGTGCTCTTCAGGGTCTCCAGCAGATCTTCTGGCCAGCTCCATCCTCCATGGAGAATGTCTGGGACCGAATCTGACGACGCATCTCCCATGCACAGCAGCCAACAACCACCTTGGCTGAACTACGCGGTCCAAGTTGAAAAAGCTTGGAACGACCACAGAAGGACATCCGGTATATGTATGACCACTACCATGCCAGAGTGGAAGCCTGTATCACAGCAAGGGGAGACGTCACCCACTATTAAAGGAAATGTGTCACCTAAAATGGAATCTGCCACTTAAAACTAGATAGCGACACATCACCTTTTTTTTCTAATCTGATTTTATTTTCAGATTTTTTAATTCTATTTTCTGAACATGATTATGGGGGCGCAATCTTGTCTGAGCTGTTTTTAACAACATTTAGAAAGCATTAAGAAAATTGCTTTACGGCAGCCCCATGGTCCATAGACACAATGGACAGGAGGGGACCTCATTGCCTTCTATGGGAGAGTTTTCTAGGCACGCTGTGTGACCTGTGCGGAGGTCATTGTACAAGGAGAGAATAGATCAGCTTCAACAATCACCTATTGTGAATGGAGGATCCTGTCTTATCTATACACAGAGGTGATATCATTACAGGCAGGATTAGAATGACAGATAAGGAGATAACTGCGGTAAAGTGATCTGTACAGACCAAGAAGTGGCGCCTATTATTAGGCTAGTGGCCAGGGAGAAAACTGCAGGATTTTATGGTTTTTGTTTAAATATAGAAAAATTCTTTAAATACACATTAAACATAAAAAGGTGATTTAAACAACAGGTCATTTTCTGATGACATTCTCTTTAGGGCTCATTCAGACGGCCGTATGCTGTCCGCAAAAATGAGGATCCGTTTTTTTGCGGACAGTTCAGCATGTCCGCAAAAAAACTGATTGCATTCCGTTTTTTTGCTGATCCATAGACTTCAAAAAGGCCATGTCCTGATTTTCGCTGACAAGTATAGGACATGTTTAATTTTTTTGCTGAGCCGTGCAATGGAAGAAAAGGGCCCCATAGAAGTGAATGGGACAGCATCTAATCCACAAAAAAATTTATTCTCATTTTTGCGGACAGCATACGGCCGTCTGAATGAGCCCTAAATGTGACTCTGCCTCAACATACACCCTGCTGCAGAACCTAAAATAAAGGGCGAACATTGTCCGATCACCACCCACAGTTTATACTTTGACTCATCCCAATCACATTAAGGCCGCTTGCAGACGAGCGTGTGCGGATTAGGTCCGGATGCGTTGTGTTTCAGTGAAAACTGCACGATTTCGAAAGTCATTCAGTTTTGTATGCGATCGCGTTCAGTTTTTATTGCGTGGGTGCAATGCGATTTAATGCGTTTTGCACGCGAGTGATAAAAAAAAAAAAATCATCATCTCTTAGCAACCATCCGTGAAAAAACGCATCGCATCCGCACTTGCTTGCGGATGCTTGCGATTTTCACGCAGCCCCATTCATTTCTATGGGGCCTGCGTTGCGTGAAAAACACAGAATATAGAGCATGCTGCGATTTTCATGCAACGCACAAGTGATGCGTGAAAACCAACGCACATGTACACAGCCCCATTGAAATGAAGGGCGCCGGATTCCGTGCGGGCGCAATGCGTTCGCATCACACATTGCACCCGCGCGGAATACTCGCTCGTGTGAAAGGGGCCTAACTTTTCCATTTTTTTTTTTCTTTTTTCTGATGATGCAGATATTACAGAGTTTCTTATACGCGCCTATATTATTGATTTATGCAAAGCTGTGTGAAAAGTTAGTAAGCATATAAACTTCACTTGCGTAAGACTAGAAAATCTCTTTAAAACATAATTTAGTTTAGATATCCAGCGTTTAGAGGTAAATGTGTATAATCATACAGCAGCTATACCTTAAGCAAACACAATGCACTTTCCCTGCTCCGTTCAAAGCAGAAAATTCTATTCTCTGTGATTACAGGTATTAAAGCTTCTACAATGAGCCGGTCCTAGCATACAAAATGCAGATTAGCAGCGTAAACGCAAATACATACAAGCTGATGTGTTTCCTGCATACAGGAGAACGGTTAGGTAATCTACCATTAAAGGCACTTACGGTGAACAGACGACAATGAATCAGATCACACAGAAGAAAATGTCAAAAGTCCCTTAACTCCTTCAGGACCCTGCCATTTTTCACCTTAAAGGGAACCTGTCACCTCTACTATGCTACCCTCACTGAGCATTTCTAAATGTTCATTGTGTTACCCTAAACATATAAATTACACTTTTAATTTCATTTGCAGACAAATTCAATAAGTATTATGCATTTTTTGTACTTCCCGCCTTTTATGCAAATTAACCTAAAAGAGTCATATATCTTACTTGTGTGACCAGAGAAGAGTCATATTTTCAAGCTCTGACTCCTCTCAGGTTAATTTGCATATGTATCAAATCGGTTTTTTTTACACAATAAAAGCACACAGAGCTATGGGGACTGGGTATTGCGGATGTGCTAGAGGCCATCTAGCAACCCATGTCCTCAGCTCTATACCCAAAATCCCGGTGACAAGTTCCCTTTAACCCCTTAAGGACTCAGCCCTATTTCACCTTAAAGACCCGGCCATTTTTTGCAAATCTGACCAGTGTCACTTTAAGTGGTGTTAACTTTAAAACGCTTTGACTTATCCAGGCCATTCTGAGCCTGTTTTTTCGTCACATATTGTACTTCATGACACTGGTAAAATGAAGTAAAAAAAATAAATAATTTTATTTATAAAAAATACCAAATTTACCAAAATTGAAGTAAATTTTTTTTTTTCCAAGTTTCAATTTCTCTACTCCTATAATACATAGGAATACCTCCAAAAATAGTTATTACTTTACATTCCCCATATGTCTACTTCATGTTTGGATCATTTTGGGAATGATATTTTATTTTTTGGGGATGTTACAAGGCTTAGAAGTTTAGAAGCAAATCTTGAAATTTTTCAGAAATTTTCAAAAACCCAATTTTTAGGGACCAGTTCAGGTCTGAAGTCACTTTGCGAGGCTTACATAATAGAAACCACCCAAAAATGACCCCATTCTATAAACTACACCCCTCAAGGTATTCAAAACTGAGTTTACAAACTTTGTTAACCCTTTAGGTGTTCCACAAGAATTAATGGAAAATAGAGATACAATTTCAAAATTTCACTTTTTTGGCAGATTTTCCATTTTAATATTTTTTTTCCAGTTACAAAGCAAGGGTTAACAGCCAAACCAAACTCAATATTTATGGCCCAGATTCTGTAGTTTACAGAAACACCCCATATGTGGTCGTAAACTGCTGTACGGGCACACGGCAGGGCACAAAAGGAAAGGAATGCCATACGTTTTTGGAAGGCAGATTTTGCTGGACTGTTTTTTTTGACACCATGTCACCATTTGAAGCCCCCCTGATGCACTCCTAGAGTAGAAACTCCAAAAAAGTGGCCCCATTTTAGAAACTACGGGATAGGGTGGCAGTATTGTTGGTACTAGTTTAGGGTACATATGATTTTTGGTTGCTCTATATTACACTTTTTGTGAGGCAAGATAACAAGAAATAGCTGTTTTGGCACAGCTTTTATTTTTTGTTATTTACAACATTCATTGACAGGTTAGATCATGTGATATTTTTATAGACCAGGTTGTCACGGATGCGGCGATACCTAATATGTATACATTTTTTTTTATTTATGTAAGTTTTACACAATGATTTCTTTTTTGAAGCAAAAAGAATCATGTTTTAGTGTTTCCATAGTCTGAAAGCCATATTTTTTTCAGTTTTTGGGCGATTACCTTAGGTAGGGTATGATTTTTGCGGATGAGATGACGGTTTTATTGGCACTATTTTGCTTGCTATTACACTTTTTGTGATGTAATGTGACAAAAAATGGTTTATTTAGCACAGTTTTTATTTTAAATTTTTTACAGTGTGCATCTGAGGGGTTAGGTCATGTGATATTTTTATAGAGCCGGTCGATACGAACGCAGCGATACCCAATATGTATACTTTTTGTTTATTTATGTAAGTTTTACACAATAATATCATTTTTGAAACAAAAAGAAAATCATGTTTTAGTGTCTCCATATTCTGAGAGCCATAGTTTTTTCAGTTTTTGGGCGATTATCTTAGGTAGGGTCTCATTTTTTGCAGGATGAGATGATGGTTTGATTGGCACTATTTTGGGGTGCATATGACTTTTTGATCGCTTGATATTACACTTTTTGTGATGTAAGGTGACAAAAAATGGTTTATTTAGCCCAGTTTTTATTTTTTACGGTGTTCATCTGAGGGGTTAGATCATGTGATATTTTTATAGAGCCGCCCCCCCTATTTTTTACCAATTTTTTTTTTTTTTACTTTATTTGGGGGAAATGACGTTTTTGTTTATTTTTACTTGAAACTTTATTTTTCACTTTATTTTTTGTCCCACTTTGGGACTTGAACTTTTGGGGGTCTAATCCTTTACAATGCATTCCAATACTTTTGTATTGGAATGCATTGGATGTATGAGTAATACTGTGTGTATTACTCATACAGCTTCCGGCCTGTGAGATCCAGGGGGCTGGATCTCACAGGCTCGTCACCGGAAGGCAGCACGATGCCTTTCTTAGGCATCGCGCTGCCTTCCATGCCATCGGGTCCCCCCTACAGCCGCATGGGGACCCGATGGCATGGAAGGCAGCGCGATGTCTAAGGAAGGCATCGTGCTGCCTTCCGGTGACGAGCCTGTGAGATCCAGCCCCCTGGATCTCACAGGCCGGAAGCTGTATGAGTAATACACACAGTGTGATATGTTTATAGAGCCGGGCGGCGGTGATCGGAACAACACATGACGTACCGGTACGTCATGGGTCCTTAGGGACTCGGGAACCATGCCGTACCAGTACGTCCTAAGTCCTTAAGGGGTTAAGGACCCGGCCATTTTTAGCAAATCTGACCAGTGTCACTTTATGTGGTGATAACTTTAAAGCACTCTTACTTATCCAGGCCCAGGCCATTCTGAGCTTGTTTTCTCGTCACGTATAGTACTTCATGACACTGGTAAATTTGAGTCAAAATATTTCATTTTCAATTATAAAAAAAAAAGACCAAATTTACAAACAATTTGGAAAAATTTGATAATTTAAATTTCTCTACTTTTATAATACATAGTAATACCTCCAAAAATAGTTATTACTTTACATTCCCCATATGTCTACTTCATGTTTGGATCATTTTGAATAATTGCATTTTATAATTTTTGGGACGTTAGAAGGCTTAGAAGTTTAGAAGCAAATCTTAAAATTTTTAAGAAAATTTCCAATACCCAATTTTTTTAAGGACCAGTTCAGTTGGGAAGTCACTTTGTGGGGCTTACATATTAGAAACCACCCATAAATGGCCCCATTTTAGAAACTACACCCAAGCTATTCAAAACTGATTTTACAAACGTTGTTAACCCTTTAGGTGCCCCACGAGAATTAAAGGAAAATGGGAATTTCACTTTTTTTTTTGCAGATTTTTAATTTGTATCTATTTTTTCTGCAACAGATCAAGGGTTAACAGCCAAACAAAACTCAAAATCTATTACCCTGAATCTGGAGTTTACAGAAACACCCCATATGTGCTCAAAAACTGATGTATGGGCGCACAGCAGGCTTCAGAGTGGAAGGAGCACCATATGGCTTTTGGAGAGCGGATTTAGCTGGAATGGTAATTGGGAGGTATGTAGCATATGAATACACCCTGTGGTGGACCTACAGTGGAAACCCTCAAAAAGTGACCCCATTTTGGAAACTACACCCTTCAAGGAATCTTTCAAGGTGTATAGTGAGCACTTTGACCTCATACGTGTTTCCTAGAATTAGTAAACACTTGACAGTGAAAATGAAAAATTGCATTTTTTTCACAAAAAAATTGCTTTACACCCCAATTTTTCACTTTCTCAAAGGGTAATAGGACAAAATGCACCCCACATTTTGTTCCCCCCCACCCCCCCAAATATGACAACACCCCATATGTGCTCAAAAAATTATGTATGGGCACATGGCAGGGCTCTAGAGTCAAACAGCAATATATATTTTTTGCGAACCTGAATTGGCATTGATTTTAGGTGCCATGTTGCATTTAAAAGATTCGTGGGGTCCCCAGAAATTAAAAACCCCAAGAAGTGACCCCAATTTGGAAAGAGCAACCCCGTACGAACATTTTAAGGGGTGGAAAGGGTACTTTCGACCTAAGGCCTCTTTCACACGAGCGAGTATTCCGTGCGGGTGCAATGCGAACACATTGCGCTGGCACTGAATCCGGACCTGTTCATTTCAATGGGGCTGTGTACATGTGCGTTGGTTTTCACGCATCACTTGTGCGTTGCGTGAAAAATCGCAGCATGTTCTATATTCTGCGACTTTCACGCAACTCTGGCCCCAGAGAAGTGACTGGAGCTGCGTGAAAAATCGCATCGCATCCGCAAGCAAGTGCGGACGCGATGCATTTTTCACGGATGGTTGCTAAGAGATGTTGTTTGTAAACATTCAGTTTTTTTTATCACGCGCGTGAAAAACGCATTAAATCGCATTGCACCCGCGCGATAAAAACTGAACGCGATCGCAAACAAAACTGAATGGACTTGCTTGCGAAATCACGCAGTTTTCCCTGAACGCATCCGGACCTAATCCGGACACGCTCGTCTGCAAGGGGCCTAACAGGTGTTTCACAGAAATTAATATGTAGTGGTTGGTGAAAAGTGGATCTGTAAGGCCCCTTTCACACGAGCGAGTATTCCGCGCGGATGCGATGCGGGAGGTGAACGCATTGCACCCGAACTGAATACTGACCCATTCATTTCTATGGGGCTGTGCACACGAGCGGTGATTTTCACGCATCACTTTTGCGTTGCGTGAAAATCGCAGCATGCTCCTCTTTGTGCGTTTTTCACGTAACGCAGGCCCCATAGAAATGAATGGGGTTGCGTGAAAATCGCAAGCATCCGCAAGCAAGTGCGGATGCGGTGCGATTTTCACGCACGATTGCTAGGAGACGATCGGGATGGAGACCCGAACCTTATTATTTTCCCTTATAACATGGTTATAAGGGAAAATAATAGCATTCTGAATACAGAATGCTTAGTAAAACAGGGCTGGAGGGGTTAAAAAAAAATAAAAAGTCATTTAACTCACCTTTATCCACTATTGGATTCACCATGGTAAAAGATCATGTGACGTACCATGTGATGACCATAGTGACGTCATCCCAGGTCCTTAAACTATAGTTAACGCTCTCCACAGGTCCTATACAGTAAAAGAGTCAGACGGAGATGCCGGCTACGCGAGCAAGTGGATAAAGGTGAGTTAAATGACTTTTTATTTTTTTTTAACCCCTCCAGCCCTGTTTTACTAAGCATTCTGTATTCAGAATGCTATTATTTTCCCTTATAACCATGTTATAAGGGAAAATAATACTATTTACAGAACACCGATCCCAAGCCCGAACTTCTGTGAAGAAGTTCGGGTTTGGGTACCAAACACGCGCGATTTTTCTCACGCGAGTGCAAAACGCATTACAATGTTTTGCACTCGCGCGGAAAAATCGCGGGTGTTCCCGCAACGCACCCGCACATTTTTCCGCAACGCCCGTGTGAAAGAGGCCTAAGGCTACTTTCACACTAGCGTTCGGGGCTCCGCTTGTGAGTTCCGTTTGAAGGCTCTCACAAGCGGCCCCGAACGGATCCGTCCAGCCCTAATGCATTCTGAGTGGATGCGGATCCGCTCAGAATGCATCAGTCTGGCACCGTTTGGCCTCCGTTCCGCTCAGCAGGCGGACACCTGAACGCAGCTTGCAGCGTTCGGGTGTCTGCCTGGCCGTGCGGAGGCAAACGGATCCGTCCAGACTTACAATGTAAGTCAATGGGGACAGATAAGTTTGAAGTTGACACTATATGGCTCAATTTTCAAACGGATCCGTCCCCCAGTGACTTTCAAAGTAAAGTCAAAACGGATCCGTTTGCATCATCATGAACAAAAAAAAAAAATTATATATATTTTTTTATTAATTTTTTTGTTCATGCTAATGCAAACGGATCCGTTCTGAACGGATCTAAGCGTTTGCATTATAGGTGCGGATCCGTCTGTGCAGATACCAGACGGATCCGCACCTAACGCAGGTGTGAAAGTAGCCTAAGTTATGCAGACTAAATCAGAGATATAAGGTGGTAAAACTACAGTGTACATCATGTATGAAATTAAATCTATACTCCATGGATGAGTGGTAGATTCTGAAACAATCCTGCATGCACAGACTAGGTTTTTCAGGGCAGGTTTCGCAGTGGTAAATGGTGTCTTTCCTTATCCCGCTTTTGGAACACACCCTGCATCTTTTTTGGGTCTTTCCCTTCCTTGCTGTCTGGGGGACTTGACCTGGAAAATGTTGCCCTGGTACAACACGGGCATCACCACATCCTGAAGTACATAAAAGAAGAGAAAAGGAGAGAGGAGGCAGCGCCTCGTGTGTAAAACCTTACAAATGTGGATAATATGAATACAATGATTGTGCTTACCAGATAGGGTTGTGATGAGTCAACACCTATGAAGCGCCTTGCTGGATTTTTCCGTCCAGCTTGCGGGGAAGTCTGCGTCTGCTGCCCAGGTCTCTGCCCTTATCCGTGAGTCACGGTTAATGGGATGAAAAGAAATGCAGTAAAGGAAGAATCTGAGACCATTCCATGCGGCGCTGATGCAGAAAGAACTCTGTATTGTAATGTTACCAAGCTGGTAATCTTTTATTCAAAGTCGACGCGTTTCAGGGGCAAAAGGGCCCCCTTCATCAGGACAATAAACTCATAGACTTCCTGAAGTACTGGGACCCTCCCCGGCCTGGCTTTGAAAATTTATAGCCTTGATAACCACCTCTTGGAACTGAAGGAAAGTTCCTGTGTGGCCTGCAGATCGAAATAGCACATTGCCATCTGTACAATGTGTACGGCCAGCTTTTTGGACCACACTTTCGTTTTTCATGTGGGACTGTAGAGCTTCGGAAGTTGATCTGAAAGATCCACCCCTCCCATGTGCCTGTTGTAGTCCAGGATACAAACTGGTTTGGGGGTAGTGGTTGTGGTACCTCGTACAGGAGCAGGGGAGCTGGCGTTCGTGTGAATGGTGGTCAGTACAAGGACGTCCCTCTTGACCTTGCACTTAACCACCAGCATGTTCTCATGGAGGAGAGCCCTACTTTCACCCATTCTCAGTGGTTGCCCTACCAGGGATCTAGGGAGGCCTCTCTGATTTTTGCGCACTGTGCCGCAAGCCACAGTACCTCTGGCAGTTAGGGATCTGAATAGGGGTATGCTGGTATAATAGTTATCCACATAGAGGTGGTAACCCTTATCCAGCAGTGGGTGCAGTAATTCCCACACAATCTTCCCACTAACTCCTAGGATGGGGGGGCATTCTGGGGGTTCTATCCGGGAATCTTTCCCTTCGTAAATGCGAAAGTTGTGGGTGTACCCGGAGCTACTCTCACAGAGTTTGTATATCTTTATGCCATACCGCGCCCGTGTGCTAGGCAGGTACTGGAGGAATCTAATCCTCCCTTTAAAAAGTAACAGGGACTCATCTACACTGACATTGTTATCTGGGTTGTACGCCACAGCAAACTTGGTGTTAAAGTGATCAATGACAGGCCTAACCTTGAACAGACGATCAAATGTTGTGTCGATTTCGGGTGGGCACTAAGTCCCCAAAACTTTTTCATCTCTGCTACAACCTAGGGGTCTGGCGTATGCCGATGTAGGGTTCTAATCAATGAATTGTTAGGCGTATAAATTGGTTTGGGCCACCATTAAATTTGCAAAATCTTCAAAGAAGAAGATTTTGAAAAAAATCGAGTTCAGTGAAGCCCGCACAGTCTATCTGTATTGCGGACCTGCCCTCCATATCCGGAATTTGGGACAGATAATCGTCAGGGGGTGGGGTCCATATGGGCTCACTCTGGGGGGCTGCCTCAGCTGTTGTTCTGGGGCACCTTCTAGAGGGTCCCTCATCAGCGGATAATGATGATGATGATGAGGGGGTAGAGGAAAGTGGCATCCTCTTCTCCCTCACTGGCTGATTCAGTATTGGAGGCAAGCATGGCGTATGCCTCTTCAGCTGAGTATACTCGGTGGGACGGACAGGCCATTTTTATTTTATTGGGGTGTGTATATTGTGTTTTCACACCTATAGGGGCTTGTAATAAATTTGAAATATAGAGAAAAGGATTAGAGAAAAAAAGTTTAAAAAAAGGAAAATTGCAGGATGCACACGAACAAAGATGTTGCGTGGGTGCAAAAATATATATATCCAAAGGATGGCAGGGCAGCACTCCTCACTTCAAGGGATGCAAATGATTCAGGTGCCAGCGTTTTCCCCTGGGTCCCGGGGTCCAAACACAATCCAAATAAATGTAACGCAGCACTCCTTAGATAAAAAGTGAAAAAATACAAAATTTATTCAACACATGTTGATACAGGCCTGTATCAACATGTGTTGAATAAATTTTGTATTTTTTCACTTTTTATCTAAGGAGTGCTGCGTTACATTTATTTGGATTATAATATATATATATATATATATATATATATATATATATATATATATATATATATATATATATAGATATATATAGATAGAGAGAGAGAGAGAGAGAGAGAGAGAGAGAGATAACTAACTACATGAAAAAAAATAATAATCTGCAGTAAACTGAGCAGACCGATCAGAAAAATGGATATTTCTGATCAGTGTTCAGCAGGTGCAGGACGCAGATATTATGTGCGTGCAAAAGTCTACACTAACACTACCTAAAATTGATTTCTATTTAACACTAAATGTATTTTTTACACCAAAAAGAAAAAAGAAAAAAAGAAAAAAAAGAAAAAAGAAAACGGAGCACAAAAGCGACCAGTAAAAAAAATTGGTACTTATTGGCGCTCAGGGCTGCAGAACGCACGCAAGCTGACGTTTGGTACGTCCATGCAGACAGTGCAGTATAAAAATTTACTGCAGCTACAAAAAAAAGAACACTATCTAAAAATCAACATTATATATATATAATTAATTCTAACTATTACTTAAAAAAAAAAATGTAAAAAAAAAAAAAACAGAAGAAAAAATATATATATCTGCACCAAAAAAATTAGCCCAGGTGCTGAACAGTAGTTTACGGACTGATCAGCACTTGGCGGTCACAGCTCGCATGCAGAAAAAGTGGTGCAGAGCTGGAAAATTGTAAAAAAATAAATAAAAAATAAAAAAAATTACCAAAAAATACAGACCAAATAGCGTCCATAAAAAAAGGACGGGGGAGCTGGGTGTTAGGGAGGGGGGGCGGTTTGGGGATCTGGAACAGCTGCAAATGGAAAAAAAAAATAAAAAATCAATGCAGCCATTCCAGGTGTTGTTCTTCTTTCAGCAGGAAAAGCTCAAGTCCCAGCAAGCCAACAAGCAAGAACAGAGAAGCACAGAACCTCTCTGCACGCAGTCACCAGCTAGAATCGCAGCATGCAGGAAGGTTTAGCCCTTTCCTGTCCAGCTGTAGCGCTGCCATTGGCTGGAGCCAGCGCTGTGATTGTTCCAGCCAATCACAGCGCTGGCAGGGGACGCCAAACACTGGAGTCCCCTGCCTGACCTCGGAGGAGACCGAAGCTGACTAGTTCAGCACCGGTCACTTCCCCATGACCCCCCCCCCCCGCTTCCTTCTGCTTCTGGCGCTGCGATATGCCGCTCTTCATTGACCAGCCAATCGCATTGCTTGGAGCTGCAGGGAGGCAGAAAGACACCATGCTGCCCTTACCCGGCATGGAAGCCCGCCGGTAAGAGCAGCCATTGTGCCCCGGGGTTAAAAGTGCATTCAAACTGTGAAACACACATTTTACTGTCTTCCTTCTGAGCCTAGATATGATCAGTTCATGTTACAGGCCAAAACCGGAGGCTGCTCTACTGAGAGTTTCTAATGAGATTTTTCGTCTGAATCCTATCATGTCCAGGTTTGTATAGCATGGGTTAAAGGGGTTCCCTGGGATGTACTTTTTTTTTTTTCTAATTTAGTCAATCCTTGTCCATATGGCCTATGAAGGCATACAGGTGTCCTACTCTATGAGCTACAATGTTATATTACATGGGAAGTGATCAGAAAGGGACTGTGTCACGAAGCATATTCTACAGTTTTCAAACCAGCACTTGGATCTGGATACTTTTGTAATTGCATGTAATAAAAAATTTAGCATAGCCACTGAGTTAGGCCTCATGCACACTGCTGTTGTTTTGGTCCGCATTCAAGCCGCAGATTTGGCGGCTCAGATGCAGACCCATTCACTTCAATGGGACCTGTAAAATCTTTTTCTCGTCTTTTCCATTGGGGGACACAGACCATGGGTATAGCTTAGAGGTATTAGTAGGAGGGACACTATGCAAACATAAAAGAGCTCCTCCTCCTCGGGCTATACACCCAGGCTCCACCAGGAGGAACTCAGGCGTTGCAAAAGCAGTAGGAGAAGGAGACAAGAAAAAATAATGGAAGCCATCAGACCAAACCTGTGAGGTCCAACCACAACCGAACTGAACTCAAAACCCCTCCTGCAACAGACAGAATGGGTGGGAGCTGTGTCCCCAATGGCAAAGACGAGAAAAAGATTTTACGGGTGAGTTTTACAAAAAATCTCCTTTTCTCGTACTTTTTTCCATTGGGGGACAAAGACCATGGGACGTCCTAAAGCAGTCCATGGGGTGGGAAAAAAATATCAGCACCGCCAGGAGGAACGTCAAACTGTCAAACAGGAACCACAGCCTGTAAACCCTGCGGCCGAAGACAGCATCAGCCGAAGCCAGCGAATGCAACTGATAAAACTTTGTAAAGGTATGTAAGGACGACCAGGTGGCCGCCTTACACAGCTGGGATGCAGAGGCACGATTGCGCCTTGCCCAGGAAGCTCCCACCGCCCTAGTAGAGTGAGCGGTAATCCTAGTCGGGGGAACCTTACCACGAGCGCGATAAGCCGCGGAGATAGCCGAGCGGATCCATCGCGCCACAGTGACCTTGGAGGCCGCCAGACCCTTACGAGGTCCCTCGGGAATCACAAAGAGGGAATCAGAACGGCGGACGGAAGCGGTAGCCGTGAGATACACCTTCAGAGCCCGGACGACATCCAGGGAATGTAGAGCGCGTTCCTTGGGGTTTGCCGGAGAAGGACAAAAGGAGGGCAGGACAAGATCCTCGTTAAGGTGGAAGGGAGAGACCACCCTGGGGAAAAAGGAGGGAACCGAACGGAGCACAACCTTATCCTGGTGAAAAACCAGAAAGGGCTCCTGGCAAGAAAGAGCGGCCAGCTCCGACACCCGTCTGATGGAAGTTATGGCCACAAGGAAGACCACTTTCCAGGTGAGAAAAGTCAGGGAGACCTCTCTCAGAGGCTCGAAGGGGGCCATCTGCAGAGCACACAGGACCAAATTGAGATCCCAAGGAGGCAAAGGGGGAACATACGGGGGAACCGAATGTGCCAACCCCTTAAGAAAAGTCTTCACAGGACCCATAAGAGCAAGGGACTTCTGAAAGAAGACGGCCAGCGCTGAAACCTGACCCTTCAGGGAACTCAACGACAGTCCCATCTCAAGCCTGGACTGAAGAAAAGACAGCACCGTCGGAATGGAAAAGCGAAGGGGAGGGAACCCCGAGTTCTCACAAAAAGTCAGGAAGGCCTTCCAGGTCCGATAGTAAATCCGGGAGGAAGCCGGCTTCCTCGCACTAATCATGGTTCTAAATCACTGAATCCGAGAACCCCCTCTTCCTCAGAATGGCGGTTTCAACAGCCACGCCGTTAAACGAAGAGACCGTCAATTCCGGTGGAAGAGCGGGTCCTGAGACAGTAGATCCTTTCTGTCGGGAAGAAGCGTCCGCCAGCATCCGAGCTACGTCTGAATCCCTTCCGCCTCGATCTTGCGTAGAACCTTCGGCAGTAGAGGAAGCGGAGGGAAGATATAGAGAAGGCTGAAGTCCTGCCACGGAGACACCAGCGCGTCCACCCCGTACGCCTTCGGATTCCGGGCGCGAGCCAGGAACACCGGGAGCTTGTTGTTGAGCCGGAACGCCATTAAGTCCACATCCGGACGGCCCCATCTGTGGCAGATTTCTTCGAATACATTTGGATGCAGAGACCACTCGCCCGGATCCATCTTGTTGCGGCTTAGAAAGTCCTCTGTCCAGTTGTCCACTCCTGGAATGTAAACTGCGGACAACATTGGAACGTGCGACTCCGCCTACGTCAGGATTCTCGTCACCTCCTGCATCACCATCCGGCTGCGGGTCCTGCCCTGATGGTTGATGTAGGCCACAGCCGTGGCATTGTCCGATTGAATCCTCACTGGGAGGCCCGCAAGGAGAGGAGTCCAATGGGAGAGGGAGAGGAAAATCGCCCTCAGCTCCAGAATATTGATCGGAAGGCGAGATTCCGCCGCCGACCAAACCCCCTGAACTGTGCGAGACTGGAGAACGCCGCCCCAACCCAGGAGGCTGGCATCGGTGGAGACGATCGTCCAGGAGAACGGGAGAAAGGATCTCCCCGACCCCAGGTTCATCGGGGACAGCCACCAAGGGAGAGCTGCCCGAACCCGCTGAGACAAGCGGATGCGATCGTCCAGACCCCGAGAGGTCTTGCAATAGAAAGACCAGCACTCCGTAATTCCAATAATGAAGAAAAGCTTTCTTTATTCGTCACCCATATGTGACGCGCGTTTCGACACCAATCTGTGTCTTTGTCAAAGTACAGGTGATAACAGCTCAATTTCACATACACAGGGCACCATTTAAATACAATTCAAATAACCCGCCTCCTAGTCACGTAAGTGATCACATGATCGGGGCCGGACTGAACCGCCCCCAGCCATGTGACCAGTCACGTGACTAGAGCATCATATTGCTACGCAACCAGTCAAAAACAAGTTGAATCTAACTATAAGTGGAGTACGGTAAGACATGTATCTGAATCCATGTACTATTATATATCTGGGCAATCCATAATTGCTTACACACAAGATTTGAACATTTTTCATAATATATCGTACAGATACACTGAAGTTAAACCGTCTCCTAATCATGTAAGCAATCACGTGACTCCGGAACAAAGTCCCGGTCTCATGGCTTGTCACATGACATCATATTGCTACGCAACTGATCCAAACAATATTGGGTCTCTCAAAAGATAGATTGCGATGCAATATTTAAGATCCATACTATGTTCAAACTATATTAAGAGATCTGAGGCATCCGTGATTAGTTACAGAACAAAAAGCATACATTAATGCAAAATGACAATTCATAATCATGCGTTCCACATATTGAATCAAATGAAACTACTCAGTGAGTATTCCTTATTGAGGCCTTTAGGGGCAAGCGTCTCAAGTCGATGGATCCAATATGCTTCACGCTGGTGGAGCATCTGGATCCGATTTCCTCCACGTCGAGGTAAGGTCACTTCTTCTAAAATTTGAAAACGCAGTTGTGAGATGCAGTGATTTTTTTCTTTAAAATGCTGGGGAATAGGTAACAAAGTGTTTTCCTTCCTAATTGTGGACTTATGCTTCCCTACCCGGTCTTTCATACGCATTGTTGTCTCTCCAACATAGCACAACCCACAGGGACATTTAAGTAAGTAAATTACAAAACTACTATCACATGTAAAGTGACCCCGAATGGGGATTTGTTGTCCTGTCTGTGGGTGTGATATGTTGGAGCCTTTGATGACATTAGAACAATGGACACAGTTAAGACAGGGGAATGTTCCCTTCCTAACTGTAGAGAGAGTGAGCTGTCGCAGGAGCATCCTGTCACTTCCTATGTCCGCCCGGACAATCATGTCCCTGATATTTTTATTACGCTTATAGCACACCATGGGGCGATCCCTAAATTCCTGAATTGTGGGATATGATTTTTGTAAAATGTTCCAGTGTTTGTTAATGACAGCTTTGACACGATCCATCCAGGGATGATATTTTACAATTAGTGGTATTCTCTGTCCTTTACCTTTCTTTTCTGATGGTTCTATGGGACTTTCTATCTTGTCTGGCTGTTCATATAGTAGATGGGGGGGATAGCCTCTATCGACAAACTTCTGGGTCATTTCCCGCAACCTAAGGTCACGTGTGTCCTGATCCGTTACAATGTTGGCCACTCTTCTGAATTGCGAGTATGGCAAAGATTTTTTTACGGTTGAAGGGTGATTACTATGGAATGACAAAAGGCTATTTCTGTCAGTTTTCTTGACATACAAGTCAGTGGTAATCCTGTTGTCAATTCCTCTAATCACCCATGTGTCAAGGAAGGAGACACGTTGTGAATCTTGGTGCAGGGTAAATTTCAACTCAGGTCTTACATTGTTGATATAGTCCATAAAGGACATAAGGGTCTCAATGCTGCACCGCCATACGCAAAGAACATCATCTATGAAACGTTTCCAAAATATACAGTGATTCCGATATAGCTCATTTGGGTAGATATACTCTCTCTCAAAATGTGCCATATAGCAATTTGCGTATGGCGGTGCAGCATTGGACCCCATCGTGGTCCCACACCACTGCTGAAAAAAAGTATCTTGAAAAATAAGTGCGGCGCAAAACAATAGAAAGTAAGGACAGAAATTTTTTTTTTTCTTGCACTGTGTATGTGCTGTCATCTAGTAATGCCTGGACAGATTCCGGCCCCGATCATGTGATCACTTACGTGACTAGGAGGCGGGTTATTTGAATTGTATTTAAATGGTGCCCTGTGTATGTGAAATTGAGCTGTTATCACCTGTACTTTGACAAAGACACAGATTGGTGTCGAAACGCGCGTCACATATGGGTGACGAATAAAGAAAGCTTTTCTTCATTATTGGAATTACGGAGTGCTGGTCTTTCTATTGCAAGTATCTGGGGTATCAACCTATTGACCATGCACCTGGACCCCGACTGAAGCACAGTGCCGCCCACTTGTTCCTAATCAATTTTCCAGATTTTTTGGAGCGTGCACGTGCAGTCGAGCTCAAACACACAGATGAGTACTTACAGCTATGATGATGAGGAAGCCCGTGCAATAGTGGCACGTATTGATTCATCGGCAGAGTTCCTGAGAATACCTCCAGGTGAACTGAGAAGCCGTGATTTGGAGAGAACTTCCAAACACTTAGTATCGTTACAATTGCATGCAACGACTCTAGCGGAGTATCATCGCTCCAAACGCATTCCACGAGGATTAAGAGTGAATCTAAGACCTACCTTCTTCCGAGAGAGCGTTGAATATTGTGCCCGCTTTGCCAATATTTTAAACAAATGCTCACTGGACATTATAGTTTTGACAATTGAACACTTGACTAGAGCAATTGCCGAGTGTCAAGAAAGAATCAATACTATTGAGTCCCAATTAAGAGACTGTTTGAAAAAGGAAGATCTTGATGTCCTGAAAGAAAAAATTGATAAGCAATGTATCGAATTACAAAGCTCCATACAAACTACAAAGCGAACAAAGTATATTCGGGATATGGAGGACTACCAAAGAAATCAAGTATACAGATGGCAGGACAAAGCCGGCACTGCTACATCTCAGCCACCACGTCGATCTGGCCGCAGAGCAGGCACAGCATCCTCCGACTCTGGAAGCGACTCTACAACTGGTCAGCGCAATTTTTTAGGAGCACGCAGACGCCCAAGAAGGCCAACACCAGGCGCTCAGGCCGACGCCATCATCGGGGACGCCGAAGCTCCACGTCTAACCCGGTCACAGGTACTCAGCACACCTTAGTGTTAAATCTATCTTCCAGGAATCTCTCTCCACTCCAAATTGGACTCCTTGAAAAGGGACTATCTTTCAGTCCGACTACTAGTCTGGACACATTTGGACTGGACATGGATTTAAATAGTTTTTTTCGCAATATACGGCTTAAAAGCCACTTTTCAAATGTATCCATGCATGATCCTGTCCCCATTGAAAATGTGCAATCATTATTAAATTTGCAGCAGTTTGGTTTAAGGCTTAAGAGCCACTATATGCCTCCGAAAATATATCACCCTAGTGAAACCTACATACAACTTGTACAACGTGATATTGCTTTATTACTTGCGAAATTTAAAAAGGGTGATTATTTTATACACCACAATTTGTCCGTTGAGGAAAGACAGGTAGTCAATCATCTGGTTGATGATGACTCTCTGGTCTTTAAGCCTGCGGACAAAGGCGGAGCCCTTGTCATACTAGACAAGGACTATTATGTCAAGGAGATTCTTGGACAATTATCTGACCACAATGTCTATGAAATATTGCAGGGGGATCCGGTCTGGACAATTAAGCGGGAGCTACAGGTTTTGGTTGATGAGAACCTAGCACAACATGTCATTGACAAAAAATTAGCGGAATTTTTAATCAACCAACATCCTGTGACACCCGTGTTTTATACACTCCCGAAAGTGCATAAATCCCTGGATCAGCCTCCGGGTCGCCCGATAGTTGCAGCTACGGACTCAGTCCTGTCTCCCCCTGCAATATTTCTTGACAAAGTGTTGACTCCCCTTACTAAAAAGGCCCCTTCCTACCTTAGGGACACACAACATTTTTTGGAGACAATACGAGAGATTGAGCTGTCGCATGATTGCATCCTGGTCACTCTAGATGTCTGCAGCTTATACACTAGCGTAACTCATGAAAAGGTCTGGAATCTGTCCAGGCATTACTAGATGACAGCACATACACAGTGCAAGAAAAAAAAAAATTCTGTCCTTACTTTCTATTGTTTTGCGCCGCAATTATTTTTTATTTCAAGATACTTTTTTCAGCAGCGGTGTGGGACCGCGATGGGGTCCAATGCTGCACCGCCATACGCAAATTGCTATATGGCACATTTTGAGAGAGAGTATATCTACCCAAATGAGCTATATCGGAATCACTGTATATTTTGGAAACGTTTCATAGATGATGTTTTTTGCGTATGGCGGTGCAGCATTGAGACCCTTATGTCCTTTATGGACTATATCAACAATGTAAGACCTGAGTTGAAATTTACCCTGCACCAAGATTCACAACGTGTCTCCTTCCTTGACACATGGGTGATTAGAGGAATTGACAACAGGATTACCACTGACTTGTATGTCAAGAAAACTGACAGAAATAGCCTTTTGTCATTCCATAGTAATCACCCTTCAACCGTAAAAAAATCTTTGCCATACTCGCAATTCAGAAGAGTGGCCAACATTGTAACGGATCAGGACACACGTGACCTTAGGTTGCGGGAAAATGACCCAGAAGTTTGTCGATAGAGGCTATCCCCCC